>NC_092750.1:82742361-83490206 GCF_047496795.1 Chiloscyllium punctatum
CGAGAGATGTGGGAAGTGTGAGGTGGGGAAAATGGGGTAGAGCCAGAATTGTGAGAAGGAGATAGAGACGGCAGGAGAGAGAGAGTAAGGGTGAGGGTGAGGGGGAGAGAGGACAATGGAGGCAGGTGGATAAACTCATGTTGGGGGTGTGAGAGAGAGAGGGCGAGAGTGGGGCAGAAAGAATAGTGGAGGCAGGTGGAGAATCCGGGTTTGGGGGCTCTGAGAGGGGACCAGAGAGAGTGAAAGGGAGAGGTGGTGAGAAAGAGAGATTGTGCAGGAAGGGAGAGATGGAGAGAATGGAGAAAAAGTGGGGGTGAGGAAATGGGGAGGCCAGGTTGGAATGGGGGGGGGGGTGTCAGAGGGAGTTAAACCCAGCTCCTAAGCTCAGGGCGCGGTGCCCTCCCCTTCCCTGAGGACCAGGACTTGGGGCTGAGTCTGTCTCTCTCCAGCTGAGCTTCTCCAACACAAAGACACACAACAACATCGGTCACTCTGCTGCTCGGCACGCTTTAATCCACATTTTTATTGGTTACAAATGGAAGTGATGGATACAGTCAGTGGGATGGTGCCTTTTCTCACTGGCCACTGAGTTGGGAGAAACATTGAAATGTTTCCCTGTAACCCCCCTGGGAGATAAGGGTGGACAAACCCGCGCTACCCTCAGTCTGTTACCATAGCGACAGGCTGCTCCATCGCTGAAACACTGAACTGAAATGAGAAAATCCTGGATGGATTGATTAATGAGGGAATTTGATGGATGGATGGATTTGGGTGACGGGATATTTCAGCACATTCTTCAGCTGCTGTCTGAACTTAGTCTGGGTCACGGCATAAATCGCGGTGTTTGTGCAGCAACTGAGGAGCTGCAGCATGAAGCCCAATTCCTGCACAAAGGGATGGAGATACACAGACTCATACCCAATATTCCACATCCGGAACCATATAGAATAAAGCATTAACATTGACCATAACAGGATGAAATTGGCCGAGATCACAAACAGTAAAATGATGGATTTTGTTCGGTTTCTCATTTCAGTGTCAGACTGAGCGTCCCCATTGGTGTGAGCGCGGAGTCTCCTGCGGGATCTGCTGGTCACTATAATGTGTCTGACGGTGAGAACATTGAGCAGCAGAATCAGGAGAAATGGGACACACGGGGTTAGAATGTGGTGGAGGGACTCGATTGTGATCCAGACAATGGAGTAACAAGCAGCGTCTGGTACCTCACAAAACCAGGGGACGTTCATCAGCCAATACCGAGCCGTGAACATAAAATACCAGGAAATGTTCTTTAAACAGCTCAGCACAGTCACTGCTCCCAGAACCACAGCCGCCGTTTTCTCACTGCAATATTTACTTTTCAGCTTCTGGCAACAAATGGCCACAAACCGATCAAAGGTGAAAGTGACGGTGAACCAGACAGAGCAGTCAGTGGCTGCATAAAGCAGGACGGCGTGGATATTACACACGGGGACGGAGTCCATCAGGAAATAAAACTGTTCATCATAAACAATGGGAATGTGTCTCAGGATCAGGTCGAGGATAATGACCAGGAGATCCGCCGCTGCCATGGCCCCCAGGTAACGTCTGACACATGGAGACAATCCACAATCTTTATAAAGCAGGACGTAGATGGTCACTACGTTAACTGTGAGGAAGGAAAACAAACCCATTATCCATCAGCCTGGAGGCAAAGGGACCCGTTTGATCGGGGACCCAGTGAGATTTTCAAATGTGTCCCTGTATTCAGGGATGTATTAATAATTGGAGCTGGAATAACAAATGGGAAGGTCGGAATTACTGACAAAAATGTGACATAAACCACAAGAAACCCTCCCTCCCCAAACACACAGAGACACATCCATAAGGACAGATGGTTTCTAGAACATTCCCACACACTCGATCCCTCGAGAGCAGACACAGGTCACTCCTTCCCAGTTCCTAATACGGAGGGTGGAAACGTTGCTGTCCTGAAGGATTCTCTCCCAGTTTCCTGAAGACAAACGGAGCTTGTGAATTCCTGTATTTTGGTCTAAATTGTGTTCGATCCTGTGTCGTGGAGAAATGTAAATACAGGGAAAATGTATTCACCCCTTTAACTGCCAGAGGGGCCTTCGGAACAGTGTCTCCTTCTCCCTGGAACGGGATCTCTTCCCTCGGGATCTTATCGTTTGTTCAATTCACTGACGTCCGGCCGTTCACAAACAATGACAGGGACAGGACGTTCCGGGGAATGTCAGTTATAGAATGTCAGGGACAGAACGTTCCGGGGAATGGCAGTTATAGAATGTTGGAGACAGAACGTTCCGGGGAATGTCAGTTATAGAATGTCAGGGACAGAACGTTCCGGGGAATGGCAGTTATAGAATGTTGGAGACAGAACGTTCCGGGGAATGTCAGTTATAGAATGTCGGGGACAGAACGTTCTGGGGAATGTCAGTTATAGAATGTCGGGGACAGAACGTTCCGGGGAATGGCAGTTATAGAATGTTGGAGACAGAACGTTCCGGGGAATGTCAGTTATAGAATGTCGGGGACAGAACGTTCTGGGGAATGTCAGTTATAGAATGTCAGGGACAGAACGTTCCGGGGAATGGCAGTTATAGAATGTTGGAGACAGAACGTTCCGGGGAATGTCAGTTATAGAATGTCGGGACAGAACGTTCCAGGGAATGGCAGTTATAGAATGTTGGGGACAGAACGTTCCGGGGAACCCCTTGACCTGTCCATGACCTTTTCCCCCTACCCACTCTACCAACATGATGTCCTCTACCTGGACACACTGTAACATTAATGGGGTGTGAGACGGAGGGTCCAATCACAGGAATGGGAACTAAAGGCATTGCCCGAGCAGCTGAAATGGTGAGATATACCACATTCTCAATCCACCTCACAGAACCAGCCCAGACACCATACACCCAGAGGAGATATCTGTTCACTGTGGAACACTGTACAGACCAGGCCAGTGTCCTGCTCAGTACAACCCAGCAATCTATCCAGATTCATCCATTACACTGGTCAATACAACCCAGCAATCTGACCAGAGTGGAGCACTGCACCGATCAGATCAGGGCATTGATCTATAACCCCGGACTAGATATCTGTCCAGGACGGGGAGCTGTGCAGACCACAGCAGTGCATTGATCTATAAACCCAGACTAGATATCTGTCCAGGAAGGGGAGCTGTGCAGACCACAGCAGTGCATTGATCTATAAACCCGGACTAGATATCTGTCCAGGAAGGGGAGCTGTGCAGACCACAGCAGTGCATTGGTCTATAAACCCGGACTAGATATCTGTCCAGGACAGGGAGCTATGCAGACCACAGCAGTGCATTGATCTATAAACCCGGACTAGATATCTGTCCAGGACGGGGAGCTATGCAGACCACAGCAGTGCATTGATCTATAAACCCGGACTAGATATCTGTCCAGGACCGGGAGCTCTGCAGACCACAGCAGTGCATTGATCTATAAACCCAGACTAGATATCTGTCCAGGACAGGGAGCTGTGCAGACCACAGCAGTGCATTGATCTATAAACCCAGACTAGATATCTGTCCAGGACAGGGAGCTGTGCAGACCACAGCAGTGCATTGATCTATAAACCCAGACTAGATATCTGTCCAGGACGGGGAGCTGTGCAGACCACAGCAGTGCATTGATCTATAAACCCAGACTAGATATCTGTCCAGCACCGGGAGCTGTGCAGACAACAGCAGTGCTTGATCTATAAACCCGGACTAGATATCTGTCCAGGACGGGGAGCTGTGCAGACCACAGCAGTGCATTGATCTATAAAACCTGATGAGATATCTGTCCAGGATGGGGAGCTGTGCAGACCACAGCAGGGCACTAATGTGTGAACCTGAAACAAATATCCATCCAGCGTGGGGAGCCGCACAAACCATATCATTGCAGTATCGATAAACCTCAACCACGCAGCCTGTGCAGTGATCACCCGTGAATTAATCTGTAACCCAGGAGCAGTTACCCTCCCAGCATGTAGGACTGTGTACCCCACCCCAGTGCATTGATCCGTAACCCATGAGCAGTTACCCTCCCAGCATGTAGGACTGTGTACACCAACCCAGTACATTGATCTGTAACCTAGGAGCAGTTACGCTACCAGCATGTAGGACTGTGTACACCACCCCAGTGCATTGATCTGTAAACCAGGAGCAGTTACCCTCCCAGCATGTAGGACTGTGTACCCTACCCCAGTGCATTGATCCGTAACCCAGGAGCAGTTACCCTCCCAGCATGTAGGACTGTGTACACCATCCCAGTGCATTGATCTGTAACCCAGGAGCAGTTACCCTCCCAGCATGTAGGACTGTGTACACCAACCCAGTACATTGATCTGTAACCTAGGAGCAGTTACGCTACCAGCATGTAGGACTGTGTACACCACCCCAGTGCATTGATCTGTAAACCAGGAGCAGTTACCCTCCCAGCATGTAGGACTGTGTACCCTACCCCAGTGCATTGATCCGTAACCCAGGAGCAGTTACCCTCCCAGCATGTAGGACTGTGTACACCACCCCAGTACATTCATCTGTAACCCAGGAGCAGTTACCCTCCCAGCATGTAGGACTTTGTACACCATCCCAGTGCATTGATCTGTAACCGAGGAGCAGTTACCCTCCCAGTATGTAGGACTGTGTACTCCATCCCAGTCCATTGATCTGTAAACCAGGAGCAGTTACCCTCCCAGCATGTAGGACTGTGTACACCACCCCAGTACATTCATCTGTAACCCAGGAGCAGTTACCCTCCCAGCATGTAGGACTGTGTACACCACACCACTGCATTCCTCAGTAACACTGTATTAAATCCCTGCCGAGTGTGGGGAAACTAACAGCCCGGGCTGGAAGTGACAGGATGTGCTGCTCCCACCCATTTACAGCTCCATATCCCCATTGTGCCCTGACAAGGAGGTGCTGTGGGTGTGAACATCACTGCCAGGGAGAGATGGCGGGGGAATCAGTTTAAATATCATCACATGGGAGGGGTTTGTGGTATAGACAGAGAAGGGGGAGACTGAGAGACAGTGTCATGGAAGGATGTGTTCCCAGGTTGCAGAATACTGAAATGTGGACACTTCGATAACATCCTGTAACATGAGCCTCTCTTCCCAGGAAAAATGGGAAAATTGGATATTGGTGTGAGGTCAGATGATGGAGAGTTTTGGATGAGCATTTGTTCTCCAGCTTTGTAAATGGTGTCCTTCATGGCTGGAGGTACTCACCATCACCCAGATGCCCCTGGATATTCCGTGATCCCTGACACTGGGGCCATCTTTAAAAGGCCATTGGGCACATGGTTGAGCTTTCTCAGTTTGGAGCTGCCCTGCACAGTTTACCCCGAGCATGGCAGATAAAGGGCAATTACACCATAGTTTGTCAACAGGGGCACGGAGGGCCTGGTGGATGGGCTAGTACAGAGGGGGACCATTCTCTTACCAGAGGGGGTGACACCACCAGACCCACCGAGCATGGTCTGAGCTCCTCACCCAGCTCAGTGCAGTATCTGGGGTCTGAAGAAATGTCCAGCAATACTGGACAAGCATCAATAACCTTCCCCACTCTGTCAGGATAAGGGTCACTGTATTCTCACTGCTCCCTCACACTCACTGTATATCTGTTATAGCACCGACCCCCGAACAAGGCTCATGGTCCAACACTGTCATTGCTGCATGAAGCACCTTCCCTCTCTCTCTCTGTCTCTGTCTCTCTCTCTCTCTCTCTCTCCCCCCCTCCCTCTACTTCACCCCCACACTAATAACACTGCATGGATACAACACTGTGGACTGACTCCCTCCAGACACCTCACCATGCCCCCCTCCCCACCTACACCAGCACTAACAGCAGGACCACCCACTCCCACCCTCACTCTCTCCCTCCCTTTCTCCCATTCCAGGAGAAACAGCCTGGAATAGGACAGGGAGGGCCAAGCCAGGTGGTGAAGTGCCCGATATCCGTTCCCTCACCCTCCCCCCCCGCCATGTGGGGAGGACCCTGGTACGAGCTGGAGGGGACCGGGACTCCTCGTGTGGAGATTCTGAAACATCCACGTCCCACCGACCGAGTAAGGAGCAATGTTCAGTGAAGGGAAATTCTCACTTTAAACCCACTGGCAGCTCCGTTTCCCCCCGGCACAACTTAGAAGCCGTGGCCCTGATGCCATCTCCCTTTTGTGTCGAGCTGGTACAAATGGAATCCCCACGGTCTCGGTGGGCAGGAGGGTGGGCTCACAACACATCGTCACCACCACCTCCCAGGAAGGGAGCACGGAGACTCCCTCCTACACCTCCCCCTGTAAACAGCTCAGATACTAAAACTAAGTTGTGAGAGTTACTGCTCTCCCCACTTGTCCTGATATCTTCAACAATCTGTGCTCATATACACCCAGCGCTCTCTGCTCCTGCAGCCCCTTTATAATGGCACAGTCTGTTTTAAATTGTCTTTCATTGTCTTTCCTACCAAAGTGTATCACCTCAAACTGCTCTGCACTGATCCCCATCTGCCAGAAACTGAACACTGTGATTGTCCTGTTAGAATTCCACACTCTCCTCCATAGACTTCAGATAACTTCCAGGTTCGGTGCCACCTACAAACATTGAGATTGTTATAGTGTCACAGTCCCCATGAAACAACTGAAATCCTGCCCCACATACATGAGTGTGAGTAAGTGAAATACTGATATATTCCTATGGACAGAGTCGAATAATGACATGCTGTCAATGGAGCAACAAAACTCCTGACACACACCAGACAGAGCGAATGAAATATTGACAAACCACAGAACAAGAGAAATCGGATAGGTCCCACTTATCGATATTCATCAGGGTATAATGTAATGAAGTTGGAACAGAGAGGGAATACTATTCTAAACTGAGAGCTTACAAGCTCCTGTGATATGAGAGGATAGAAAACCCAGAAACAGTATATTGCTATAGAGCTGGAGTCGGGTAATAAGCAGTTAAGAGATAGAGGGTCCCAGAGTTGTGAATAGTTCATGTAAAATGTTCACTTTCAGAGTGAAAAAATAAATTGATGATTTTATTTAAACAGTAGAATTTGGCAGATCTGTCCCGCATATTTTAACAGTTTACGAGACGAACTGAGTATTTCTTTTTGTTTCATTTAAGTTACCAGATGAGCTTCACGCTGTGCCCTCACCATCCCCGTGTGTGTATCTGTGTGTCTCTGTGTGGGGCAGGTCTGGCAGTCTCTGTGGTGATTAAAGTGATGCAATGCCACCCTCTGCTGGCCTCCCCACGCCACTGCACAGGCATTGGCAGAGGGTGAAAACCAACAGTGATTCATTCAGAGCGGAGGGGGCAGAGGGCAGCTGCTCACAGCACCATCCAAACTGATGTCCTATCCATGGACTGATCTAAATGTCCTTTAAACGTTGTAACTGTACCTGCTTTCACCACTTCCTCTGGAAGTTCATTCCACACACAAGCCATCTTCTGTCTAACATAATTACCTCTCATGAATTTCGTAAATCTTTTTTCCTCGCACCTTAAAAATCCCTCAGTTTTGAATCCTCAACCCTAGAGAAAAGACATCTATTTAACCCTCATTATTTTATAAACCTGTGCAAAGTTACCCTTTAATCTCATATTCTTCAGTGAAAAAAGTCCCAGTCGATCCAGTCTCTCCTAAGAGCTCACTCCCTCCTTTCCCACCAACATCCAGGTTATTCTCTTCTCAATCCTCTCCAGCTTAATAATATCAACGTCAGTAATATCAAAGTGAATAGTCAAGGTATTTTCTAAGGATACGCGGAGCCCAAAACTAGAGGACATAGGCTTAAGGTGAGAGGGGAAATATTAAAGTGACCTAAGGGGCAGCTTTTTCACGCAGAGGGTGGTGTGCCTATGGAGTGAGCGGGCAGGATGACCAGACTAGACACAGTATTCCAGAAGAGGTCTCAGCAATACCCTGTACAACCACAACATGACGTCCCAATTCCGATACTCAAAGGTCTGACCAATGAAGACAAGTGTGCGAAACACCTTCTTAACCACACTATCTATTTGAGATGCAAATTTTAAAGAATTAAATCTGACGGCCTAGGTCTCTGTTCTACAACACTGCCAAAGGCCCTGCTTTTAATTGTATAGGTCCTGCTGCCGTTTGATTTATCAAATCCAATATCTCGCATTAATCCAAGCTAAACTCCATCTGCCACCCCTCAGCCCAGTGTGTGATATGACTGTCACCTCCCCCTCCCCTTCAATTTTAAAATGCCCATCCCTCTCCAGGAGGCCTGCACACTCCGGCCTTGATTTTCACAAAGACCCTGAGCTTGGTTTGCCTTGTGTGGTTAGGGGGAGGAGGGACAGATTGCAGACACAGTCAGTGGGGAGGAGAGGCTGGACAGTAATCAGCAGCCTGGTGTCATTTCATGGTTTTAGGAAAAGGGGAGTCACACGTGAGAGTTGGGAAGAGTGATCGGTGTTTTGGGGCCAGAAATTAAGCTCTTCCTTCGTCTCTGGTGTTCAGTAATAAATATCTATTTGAGACCCTTCATTGGGCAGAGTGTGTCTGCAGGATTTCTTTCCTTAATATTGCATACTACAGATAATAGCACTTAAAGATGGTCATAGTTAATTTCAATGGCATAGCATATACACTCAATATCCTACAGTTGAGACAAATATCTTGCATTTGTTTAACAATACAAAGTGTTGTTTGTAATTCAGTAATGGGAACCTGATTATAATAAATCCACATCAAGCTGAAAGTGGGCACTAAAATATGACCCAAAATCTGGGTATGGTAGTGCAGTGGGTAGTGTCCCTGTCTCTGAGCCAGAGCTCTGGATTTGATTCCAATTCCTGAACTTGTGTGGTAGTGTTCCTAGCTCTGGACTAGAAGTTCTGGATTCAAGTCGTGCCTGTTGCAGAGGTATGTCCCAGCATGTCAGGACAGTCTGATGAACAAACACACAGGAGAATACTGTTACAGCTTTATGGGTATTGTTGAGTGATGCTAGTGTCCCTGCCTCCGGGCACAAAGGTCTAGGTGTAAAGCCCACAGAAGTGTCTCAGGATACATCTGAACAAACTGATTAAAATGGATTTAGAATTGTGACTGGATGGAGAAGGAAGAGGTGTCAGTATGGCACTTCAGAATTTAGGCCCAGAATGACTGAAAGTTCAGCCATTCGTGTTGATTGGGGTCACATTTTGCAGCCGTAAAGGTTTATAAAATCAAAATGGCCATAGATAGGGTGAGTAGTCAGGGGTTTTTCCCCAGGTTAAAACTAGAGGGCTTTGGTGGAAAGTGAGAGGGGAAAGGTTTTGAGGAGGCCTAAAGGGCACCATTTCACACAGAGGGCGGTGTGTGTATGGAATGAGCTGCCAGAGGAGGTGGTGGAGGCTGGTACAACTACAGCATCTGGGTACTGAGAGACCTGGTGAGCTTTTCCAGCAATTTCTGTATTTCTTTAAAACAATGCATTCAGTTTAACACAGGTATTCTGAATAAATTAAACATTTTTATTTTTTAATGACGCAGGGACATATAAACATATTTCAAATTGACCGAGACCATTTTCTGCTAAGGATATGGCTCTGTGTATGACAGCAGCAATGATGCACCTACATGGAACAGGGAATGTGATGGAGACATAGTTTGGACAATGTACAAGGAGACCTCACATGGTCCAGTTTGGGAGAGGATGACATTACTGTGTGATTCAACTCAGAGAGGGAGAAAATGTAATCTGCCTGAGAAGGATTGGCCTATGGCACTCTCTCTCCTTCATTATTCCTCATCACAGCAATGTCTGCGAGCTAAAAAAAACCCTCTACAGTCATCGTTACCGTTCTTATTTTTATGGAATCCCTGCAGTGTGGAAACATGCCCTTCGACCCAGCAAGTCCATACCAACCTTCCGAACCCATTCCCCTATATTTACCTCTGACTATTGCACATAACCTAGAAATCCCTGAACACTACGGACAATTTAGCATGACCAATCCACCGAACCTACACAGTTTGTGGTAGGAAACTGGATCACCCATTAGAAGCTCACACAGACAAGGGGAGAATGTGCAAACTCCACACAGATAGTCACGCAAGGCTGGATTCGCCCCCAAGTCCCTGGTGCTGTGAGGCAGCAGTGCTCACCACTGTACTACCCTTTGGATGATCCCGAACCAGAATTCACTGGAATCTCCTCACTGCCTAAAGCAAAGGGAATTCAGCCAAATCTAAACTCTCCCAGGATGAAATCCCATTGCTAGCAGCTGTGTGAGTACAATATCTTCAGAAGCAGAATAACGTTTTGGACAATCTCACAATTTTTCCTTTGTCATGAGTTTCAATAATATCTGGACCAAGTTATTTCAAGTTAAAATTGCAGAGATTTTGTGTGTGTGTGTGTGTGTGTGTGTGTGTATGTGTGTGTGTGTGTGTGTGTGTGTGTGTGTGTGTGTGTGTGTGTGTGTGTGTGTGTGTGTGTGTCAGCATTTTTAGAAAGGGAAATATTGATTATATAATTGCAATACCCAAACAGTTTGCCATTCATCTTTCCATCATAGTTTGAGTAACATTGCTCTGGATCATAAACGTGTTGTTTTAGCAGATTAAAGAAACGGACTTGTTCCTAAAACTGACCCTGACCCAGTCTGAGACCGATATCATCGGCCATATCACTAACCTGGTCACATTTAACATTTGTTGTGAGCAGTGGAGGAGTGGGACTAGAAAAGGAAACAGTGATCCAAAAAGCCAGGGGTCTATAGACCGGTGAGCCTGATGTCAGTGGTGGGTAATTTGTTGGAGGGGATTCTGAGGGACAGGATTTACATACATTTGGGAAGGCAAGGGCTGATCGGAGTAGACAACGAAGCTTTCTGCATGGGAAATCATGTCTCATTAATATGGTTGCGTTTTTTGAAGAGGTGACAAAGAAGATTGATGAAGGCAATTTGGTGGACATTGTCTATATGGACTTCAGCAAGGTGTTCATTTAAAGAACAAAGACCAAAGAAAATTTACAGCCCAGGAACAGGCCCTTTGCCCTCCAAGCCTGAATCGATCCAAATGTCCTGTCTAAATCTGTCGGTCAATTCCTAAGCATCTGTATCCCTCTGCTCCCCACCGAATCATGCATCTGTCCAGACGCACCTTAAATGAATCTACCGTGCCTGCCTCTACCACCTCTGCTGGCAACACGTTCCAAATGCCCACCACCCTCTGTGTGAAGTACTTACCGCGTGTATCCCCCTTAAACTTTCCACCTCTCACTTTGAAAGCACGACCTCTCGTTACTGAATCCTTCACCCTGGGAAAAAGCCCCTCTCTATCCACCCTGTCTATACCCTTCATGATTTTGGAAACCTCAATCAGGTCCCCCCCAATCTCCTTTTATCTAGTGAAAATAAACCTAACCTACTCAGCCTTCCTTCACAGCTAGTATTTCATCCTGATTGGTAGACAGATTAGTAAGTTTCAGTCACATAAGATAGTCACAACTGGCGTGAAGGAAGAGGGATATTTTTCAGCCTGGAGGCTTGTGAGCAGCAGTGTGCTGCAAGTATCAGTACTGAGTTCACTGCATTTCATCATTTATGTAAAGGATTTAGATGTGAATATTGGGGCAATAGTAAGGACGTTTACAGATGACATCAGAAAGGTGGTGTGGTAGATTATCACAGAGTACAACAGGACCACAATTAGATGGGACAAAGGGGCAAGGAGTAACAGATGAAGTTTAATTTAGATAAATATGAAGCTTTGCATTTTGGGAAGGCAAATCAGGGCAGATATTATATACTTCATGGTCAGGTCCTGGGGCATGTTGTGAAACAAAGGGGCATAGGGCTGCAGGTTCATTGTTCCTTGAACGTGGAGTTGCAGGTAGACAGAGTGGTGCAGAACACATTTGGCACATTTGCCTTAATCAGTCAGAGCATTGAGTATAGGAGTTGTGGTGGTATGTTGCATCTGTACAGGATGTTGGTGAGGTCACTTTAAGAATACTGCATACAACTCGGTTTTCTGCAGAAATGACTTACACGGATGTTCCAGGACTGGAGGCTTGAGCTAAAGGGAGAGGCTGGTTAGGTTGAGGTGTTTCCCCCTGGAGTGTCAGAGGCTTAGGGGTGACATTATAGAGGTTTATAAAACCATCAGGTGCATGGATATTCTGAACAGCCACGTTCTGCTCTCCAGGATTGGGGAGTCCAGAACAAGAGGGCAGAGGTTGAAGGTGAGAGGGCGAATAATTTAGAAGGGACCTGAAGGTAAATGTTTCACACAGAGAGTGGTGTGTGTACAGAAAGTGCTGTCAGAGGAAGTAGTGAAGGTGGTTACAATCGCACATTTAAAAAGTATCTGAAAGAAGAGGGATATTTACCAAATGCTGGCAAATGGGACTGGATCGGATTTGATATCTGATCGGAGTGAACAGATTGGACTAACTGGTCTGTTTCCATTCTGCATGACTCTCTGATTCTATAAGAGGGATGGTGAAAAATTCTGTAAGGTCCTTTCAAGTGGGAATTCTCTTCTCTGGAAGTTTATCATGCCTCTATGTTTACACTGATTGAAAGCTGCATTAGTTAAATATTTGACAAAGAAATGAGTCACGGATAATGGGATATAGACAGGAAAGTGGGGCTGAGACCACAACCTGATCAGCCACAATCTTACTGCCAGGTGGAGAAGGCTCAAAGTATCTAATGACCCACTCCTGCTCCTCAGTCCCATGTTCCTGTGTTCCATTCAGCCCCTCAAACCTGCTAGACAGGAACAGTTGGAGGCCACTTGCTCCTATAACCTGTTGCACAGAAACAGAGGAGACCATTCAGTCCCTCAAGACTGTCCCACATGCTTTGAGGTGATTTGGGAAATGTAATTGGAAAATCCAGGCTGGGTATGAAAGAGGCCCCTCATCTTTCTTTAGAAAGCTTCCCCTATCTGCAGCTTGAGCTCCATTTGTTGATCATGTTGTAGACCCAGATTCACTGTGAATACAGCCCACATACCTCACCCAGAGATGGCTCACAAAATCACCTGGTCTCCCTGACTGCAATATGTAATACCAGATCATTCATAAAAATAACACTCACTAACATTCCAATAACAGAATGTGAGAGCATCAGAAACAGCGGCATGTCGTTCACTCCCCAAACGTACCTTGCCCTTCACGAAGATCATGGCTGATCTGCTTCTGGCCTCAAATCCTCTTTCATACCCAATTCTTCATAGCCCTCACCTCTCTGACAGGTCAATATCCATCTACCTCCTCTTCAAATACTTTCAGTCATCCAGCTCTCCGAACACTCTTGAGAAGAGAAATCCTGACATTCAATCCCACCTGTTTGAAGAAAACACTTGCTGCTCCTATATCATGGTTTATTGATATGAACAAAAAAGGTTGAGACAAGGTTGCCGGTAAAAATGACTGGCCCCGATATCAAGGCAGTGGTTGACTTCTGTTGACATCAAGGAGCTGGACCGAATGGGAATCAGAGTAAACTCTCCAGTGTTTGGGGTCAAACCTGGCACAAAGGAAGATGTTCACCATCTCAGTCCTGGGTCACCTCTGTGGGAGATCCTCAGGGTAGCTTCCTCTTCACAAACATCTTCAGCTGCTTCATCAATGTCTCCCCGCCCCCACCCTCCCCACCATAAGATCAGAAGTGGGGATGGTCACTGAAGATTCCACAATGTTCAGAACGTTTTGTCCCCCATCAGCTCCTGAACTGGTCTGTGTCCATGTGCAACAAGACCCAGACTCCATTCAGGTGTGTGCTATTAAAGTATCAGTAACAATCATGTAACAGCACTGCCTGACACTGCACATTGCCACAGTAAAACAAGAGTTCATTCAGCACCTAACGCTGGTTTCACGGGAATATGAGGAAGCCATTCAGCCCATTGACATTATTGGAGAAGAACAGGGATAGCCCATTCAGTGCCTCCAGCTTATTACTCAGGAAGAGAAGGAGTCTAGTGTGATGGACTAGAGCCCCTCGAAAATATTTGAAGGCAACATCCTAGACCTTTATGTTTTCTTAATTTAAAGGAAATGAAAAGTATCTGTTCCAGATGCAATGTGACTGGTCAAACCCCTCGGTGTGAAGCAAAATACCATCTATTTCAACATGAAAGAAGAAATAACACCACAGAAAGAGGAATTTAGAATAACGTAATTCTATTGGACAGCTTAACAGAATAATAGATCTAGGAACTATTACTAATGAACTGTTCCAATTTCGGGAAATCCCATAAACACAGCCCTTGGCAAAAAGAAATATTCAGACACAGAATGTCACAAATATTTATCCAATCCAGGAATTAAAAACAGCATCAAGAGAAAATTCAGAGAGAGTAGCAGCCAGGAGACATTTACTGAAGCTTCCAACTCTATGGAGACCCCAATAGTTTCTGATGTTACTGAGAAACCAAAACCCAGTGATCCTAATCTGTGAGAGCTGGCCACACCCATTCAGGCTGCATTAAAATAAACCCAAGGCCTCCCTCGCTGTTACTCAAGTGGTCTTAACTAACCAGCTTCGTAACGATCATTCAATCTCTCTTAAAGGAAACCCGGACAAAATAACCTCTTAAAGCTGCAGCACCATCACACTTGTCAGTACATCGAGCTGTCAAACAGGAACCAGGGATAACCCAGTCAGTCCTTTGGCCCTGCCCAATTGGACAAGGAAGAAGCCAGTCAGTCCCTTGAGTCACTTATACAGGAACAGCAGGAGGCCATTCCCACCTCAATACACTTACACGGGGGCAGAATGAGGAAATTGATTCTGATTCCTGATGAATGTCTTATGCCCAATACGTCGATTCTCCTGCTTCAAGGATGCTGTCTGACCCGCTGTGCTTTTCCAGCAATCGACTCTCTTCTCTGATCTCCAGCATCGGCAGTCTTAAGTGTTTCCTGAATGATGCTCTAACATGATGAACAAGTGGAGCAGAGGCTGCACAGACAGAGTGCTCCACGATGTTCCTCTTGGCTCTGTTGCTTATGATACACACGTGGGACTTTAACGTGGTTTTCAAGAGGTGAGCAGGGAAGCCATATGTCTTGTGCGAAGTCTCAAGAAGGCATCTTTCATCTCTGAGAAGGCAGTCTGGTGTTCTCTATGTAGGGTGGAAGCTGGTGGGAATGTCTACCTGTTTCCGATGGAAGGTATTGTGGCTGCTGTTGGGGATTGTGAGCAATCTGACGTTCAGTACAGGGTTCACACGCCGACTGCACAATAACATGGGGAGAGTTAATTTAGGCATATAAACTATTAGAAAGGTCATGTTAGACTGATGAATTGACTCTCTAAGATCAAATAATGCTGATCTTGTTCATGTTGACCTTGTCTAGTGCATGTCCTGTTCAGTATAACCTGTATGCCTTACTCTGTCCAAGTCTATTTCCACCCTATGATCTGTCTGGCCATGCTTACTATGATCTTCCTCTACTGCTCATAAACAAAGTGTTTCCCTGTACTGAGGTACACGTGACAATAAATCAAACCAATCAATCCTGGGTAAAGTATGGAATTTCTCTCCCTGTCAATGTCTCTTTTGGAAATAAGTGATCGCTGCCACTCCTCGTGTTTCAGCATCACCATTTCTTCGTCTCTCACAGCTCTACAGATTAAACATTCAGCTTATTCACTCTATCCTCATGTTACCATCACCCGTGTCTGTGGTAAGGAGATCATTCCTTACAAAGGTGATCAAATCTGTTGAGAGTGCCCCAATGCTCTCTCAGCAAGGCTCTACAACAGCAGGAAGATGGCTTTACTTATGTACTCTGATCATCTTACAATGAAGGACAGCATACCATTGACTGCACCCATTACTTACACAGGGTTTGATTCGGAGCAGTCAGCATAGACTTGTGAGTGGGAGATCATGCATCCCAAATTTCTTAGAGTCCTTTGGTGAAGTGACCAAGAAGGTTAATGAGGGCAGAGCGGTAAATGTAGTCTCTTTGGATTTCAGTATGGCCTATGATAAGTTTCCACATGGCAGGCTGCTCAGGAAGGTTCAATCACGTAGAATACTGGGGGAACTAGCCAATTGGATACACAGTTGGGTTGATGGTAGGAAGCTTGTTAGACTGGAGGTTGGGTCCATAGCTTTTTGTTATCTCTGATTTGGATGAGAATATACAAGGCATGATTAGTAAGTTTGCAGATGACACTAAAATAAGTGGTGGCGTGATCAGTGAGGAAGTTTATCAGAAATTGCAGCAGGACCTTAATCAAGTGGGGAAGTGGGCTGAGAAATGGCAAATGGAATTTAATATAGAAGTGTGAGGTCTTGCAGTTTGGAATCTCAAATCAAGGTAGGAGTTTCACAGTGAATGGGCGGGCCTTAAAGGGTGTAGTGGGCAGAGAGACCTTGGAATTCAGGTGCACGGTTCACTGAGAGTGGAGTCACAGGTAGACAGGGCAGTGAAGAAGGCTTTTGACACACTGGCCTTCGTCAGGCAGGACATTGAGTATACAAGTTGGGAATTTATGTTGCAGTTACGCAGGACTTTGGTAAGGCCGCACTTGGAGGATTGTGTTCAGTTTTGTCAACTTGTTATAGGGGGGATATAATGTAATTAGAAAGAGTGCAGAAGAAATTTACAAGGACATTGCCAGGACCCAATGGTCCGAGTTATAGGGAGAGGTTGGACAAGCTTTGACCTTTTCATTAGAGTGTAGGAGAATGAGGAAGTCCTTATAGAGCTGTATAAGATCATGAGGGATATGGATAGGGTGAATGCTCTCAGTCTTTTCCAAAGTTTAGAGAATCGAGGAGGAAAGGGGATCAGTTTCAGGTTAAAGGGAAAGGAATAAAAGGGAACCTGAGGGACAATTTATTTACATAAATGGCTGGTACGTGGATGAGCTGCCAGAAGATGTGCCTGAGGGGGATGCATTAACAACGTTTCAAAAGCATTTGGATAAATATGTCGATAGGAAAGGATTAGAAGGATATGGGACAACTGCAGGGAAATGGGGTTAGTATGAATGTACATTTACAAGGTGGAGTCGAACCTCTTTGTTAATTAAAACCAAACACCCAGAAAAGCTGGCCTCACCTCGTAATCTGTTAACATATGAGTGATAGAGATCTCCTACATTCCACTATTTAAACAAAAATTAGCAAGTTAGTTTCTTAACTTTAATAGTGAACACTAAACAAAAACTATTCGCAAATACAAGCCCCTCTTTTCTTTGCTACTTACTATCTGACTCCAACTCTGTAAAAAATATACTGTTCCAACAACCCACATATTAAACGTTACAATCTCAAGACCACACAGTCTCTATCTTCCCCGCTGTCTGCACTCTTTCAGCTGCTGATCTCCCTGGGTCATTTTTTTTTAACTGCAAGTATGTTTTACATGAACATGTATCTTTGATAGAGAGTGTTTGAGATGGCCAGTTAGCACTCCTGCTCTACAGCAGTTACTCTGCTGTTGGATGGCAGCAGCTCTCCCTCCAGTGTTCAAATGCTGGATTTATTTACTTCCAATGATACAATAATTCTCATAATTTGATTGATTTCCAGGTGTACGAACAATAATATTCAAATTCCATTGGCATCGGATATTCTGAGCATTATTTAAACTCTTTGATTGCATTTCAATTGCTGTCAAAAAAAAACCAAAACTCAGGCTTCCATTTCCCATCTAATTGTTACATTTGGAACAGTCTGACCTTTAGCTGGCATCTGTGGCTGTACTTTCGATTCAGCAAAACCCGTCCTATCTTAAAGTGAACAGACATTGATTAGCTTCCAGACAGTAACTCACTCCGCGCTATCTGTTATTCTGTATACTAACCTCCTTGAACCCCTCAATTACATTCCAGGCTGTAACACACCCCAGAATATCTGTTATTCTGGATATAAACCACCCTGAACCCCTCAATTAGATTCCAGGCTGTAACTTCCTGTCAGGGTTGAAAGGGAAGGCTGGTAGTTATTGGGAATGCTGGCTGACTAAAGAAATTGAGGGTTTCGTTCAGAAAAAGAAGGAAGCATATGTCAGGTATAGACAGGATCGATCGAGTGAATCCTTAGAAGAGTAGAAAGGAAGTAGGAGTATACTTAAGAGGGAAATCAGGAGGGCAAAACGCGGACATGAGATAGCTTTGGAAAATAGAATTAAGGAGATTCCAAAGTGTTTTTACAAATATATTAAGACCAAAGTGTAACTAGGGAGAGAATAAGGCCCCTCTAAGATCAGTAAGGCGGCCTTTGTGTGGAGCCACAATAAATGGGAGAGATATTAAATGAATATTTTGCATCAGTATTTACTGTGGAAAAGGATATGGAAGATATAGACTGCAGGGAAATCGATGGTGACATCTTGCAAAATGTTGCAGATATACAGAGGAGAAAGTGCTGGATTTCTTGAAATGGTAAAAGGTGGATAAATCCCCAGGACCTGATCAGGTGTACCTGAGAACTCTGTGGGAAGCTAGAGAAGTGATTGCTGGGCCTCTTGCTGAGATATTTGTATCATCGATTGTCACAGGTGAGATGCTGGAAGACTGGAGGTTGGCAAACGTGGTGCCAATGATTAAGAAGGGCGGTAAAGACAAGCCAGGGAACTATAAACCAGTGAGCCTGACCTCGGCAGTGGGAAAGTTGTTGGAGGGAATCCTGAGGGACAGGATGTACATGAATTTGGAAAGGCAAGGACTGATGCGGGATAGTTAACATGGCTTTGTGCGTGGGAAATCATGTCTCACAAACTTGATTGAGTTTTTTGAAGAAGTAAAAAAGAAGATTGATAAGGGCAAAGCAGTAGATGTGATCCATATGAACTTCAGTAAGGCATTCGACAAGGTTCCCCATGGCAGACTGATTAGCAAGGTTAGATCTCATGGAATACAGGGCGAAGTCGCCATTTACATACAGAACTGGCTCAAAGGTAGAAGACAGAGGGTGGTGGTGGAGGGTTGTTTTTCAGACTGGAGGCCTATGACCAGTGAAGTGCCACAAGGATCAGTGTTGGGCCCTCTACTTTTTGTCATTTACATAAATGATTTGGATGCGAGCAAAAGAGGTACAGTTAGTAAGTTTACAGATGACACCAAAATTGCAGGTGTAGTGGACATCGAAGAGGGTTTCCTCAGATTATAACAGGATCTCGACCAGATGGGCCAATGGGCTGAGAAGTGACAGATGGAGTTTAATTCAGATAAATGCGAGGTGCTGCATTTTGGGAAAGCAAATCTTAGCAGGACTTCTACATTTAATGGTAAGGTCCTAGGGTGTGTTGCTGAACAGAGAGACCTTGGAGTGCAGGTTCATAGCTCCTTGAAAGTGGAGTCGCAGGTAGATAGGATAGTGAAGAAGGCGTTTTGTATGCTTTCCTTTATTGGTCAGAGTACCAATTACAGGAGTTAGGAGGTCACGTTGCAGCTGTACAGGACATTGGTTAGGTCACTCTTGGAGTATTGCGTGCAATTCTGGTCTCCTTCCTGTCGGAAAGATGTTGTGAAACTTGAAAGGGTTCAGAAATGATTTACAAGGATGTTGCCAGCGTTGGAGGATTGGAGCTACAGGGACAGGCTGAACAGTCTGGGGTTGTTTTCCCTGGAGTGTCGGAGGCTCAGGGGTGAACTTGTCGAGGTTTACCCTGGGGTAAGGGAGTCCAGAACCACAGGGCATAAGTTTAGTTTGAGAGGGGAAAGATATGAAAGAGTCCTAAGGGACAACGTTTTCACGCAGAAGGTGGTACGTGTATGGAGTGAGCTGCTAGAGGAAGTGGTGGAGGCTGGTAAAATTGCAACATTTAAGACGAATTTGGATGAGTATATGAATAAGAAGGGTTTGGAGGGACATGGGCCAGGTGCTGCCAGGTGGGACTAGATTGGGTTGGGATATCTGGTCGGCATTGACAGGTTGGACCTAAGGGTTTGTTTCCATGCTGTACATCTTGATGATTCTATGACTCTATAACTCACTCCGGGCGACCTGTTATTCTGCATATAAACCACCCTGAAACCCTCGATTAGATTCCAGTTTGTAATTCACTCTGGGGTATCTGTTATTGTACACATAATCGTCCTGAATCCCTTCATAAAATTCCAATCTGTAACTGACTTCCAATTTTAAGGGACTCTGTACATTAACACTTCAATCGTTTGATTAGATTCCAGTCTGTATCATACTCCTGAGTATCTGTTATTCTGTATATTAACCATCCAATCCAAACCCTGCCAAATTTGTCCACAGTGTTCAGGGATGTGTAGCTGAGGTGCATTAGTCAGGGGTAAATGTGGGGAAGTGGATCTGGATGGGTTATTCTTCTGTGGATCAGTGTGGTCTTGTTGGGCTGAAGGGCTTGTTTCCCCACTGTCGGGATTATATGAATCACCCGGAACCCTCTCTATTAGATTCCAACGTGTAACTCACTTTCATGTACATGTGACTGGCATGTTTCAAAAACACCCAAAAACCTTCAATTCTATTCCACTTCGATAAACACAAGGCGCTGCATTTTGAGAAAGCAAATTTGAGCAGGACTTATATCTTAATGGTCAAGTCCGAGGGAGAGTTGCTGAACCAAGAGACTTTGAAGTGCAGGTTCGTAGCTCCGTGAGAGTAGAGTGGCAGGTGAATAAGATAATGAAGGCAGCGTTTGGTTTGCTTTCCTTTATTGGTCAGAGTTTTGAGTATAGGCATTGAGGGGTCATGTTGTGGCTGGACTGGACATGGGTTAGGCCACTGTTGGAATATGGCATGCAATTCAGGTCTCCTTCCTATCGGAAGGATGTTGTGAAACTTGGAAGAGTTCATAAAAGATTTACAAGGAGGATGCCAGGGTTAGAGGATTTGAGCCACAGGGAGAGGCTGTATAGGCTGGGGCTGTTTTCCCTGGAGTGTCGGAGGCTGAGGGGTGACCTTATCAAGGTTTATAAAATCATGACGGGCATGGATAGGAGAAATAGACAAAGTCTTTTCCTTGGGGTGGGGAGTAAAGAACTAAAGGGTTTAGTGTGAGAGGTAATATGAAAGAGTCCTAAGGGGCAACTTGTTCACTAGAGGGTGGTACATGAATGGAATAAACTGTCAGAGGAAGTGGTGGGGGCTGGTATAATTGCAACATTTAAAATGCAGTTCGATGGGTATATGAATGGGAAGGTTTGGAGGGAGATGGGCCAAGTGCTTGGAAAAGAGACTAGAGTAGGTTAGGATATCTGGTCGACATGGTCGGGTTGGACCAAAGGGCCTGTTTCCATGCTGTACATCTCTATGACTGTATGACTCCGTGATTTTGTGACTCCTTCCTTGTTATCTGTTGTTCTGTATGTAAACCACCCGGAACCCCTCGATTAGATCCCAGTCTGTAACTCACTCCTGGGTATCTCTTCTGCTGTGTGTAAACCCTAAATGCCTCAATTAGATTCCAGTCTGGAACTCACTCCTGGGGATCTGTTATTGGATCTGTGAAGTGATCCTTGTTGGATGTTAGGCCGAAGACAAGATAAACTAAATGGTCAAATGTTACATTGAGAGCAAGAACACAGAAAGCTCCTGGTTCATTTCTGTCCTGTTACATATCTCCAAGTTTCAGATTGGGGCTGAATTTCTGTCACAATGGGGAAAGTCTCAAAAGCTGTTTACTGTCCTGCATGAATGCATCATCATAACATGAATTCTCTTGCAAGATAGGAAATGGAGACAGCTTCTGGAAGGTGTCTGTATCTCTGTGTGTGTGATTCTGTATGTCTGTGTATGTCTGTTTGTGTGTGATTCTGTGTGCGTATTCAATGGTTAATATATTTTCAAACTGCATTGATGTTGCCAGTCTCTCCTGCTTTTCCTATTTTATACACACTCAATGGACAATAGACAAAGACAATAGGTGCAAGAGTAGGCCATTCAGCCCTTAGAGTCTGCACCGCTATTCAATATGATCATGGCTGATCATTACTAATCAGTATCCTGTTCCTACCTTATCTCCATAACCCTTGATTCCACTATCTTTGAGAGCTCTATCCAACTCTTTCTTAAATGAATCCAAAGACTGGGCTTCCACTGCCCTCTGGGGCAGAGCATTCCGCACAGCCACCACTCTCTGGGTGAAGAAGTTTCTCCTCATCTCTGTCCGAAATGGTCTACCCCGTATTTTTAAGCTGTGTCCTCTGGTTCGGCACTCACCCCTCAGCGGAAGCATGTTTCCTGCTGCCAGAATGTCCAATCCTTTCATCTTATGCGTCTCAATCCGATCCCCTCACAGTCTTCTAAACTCAAGGGTATACAAGCCCAGTCGCTTCAGTCTTTCAGTGTAAGGTAATCCCACCATCCCAGGAATTCACCTCGTGAACCTACGCTGCACTCCCTCAATAGCCAGAATGTCTTTCCTCAAATTTGGAGATCAGAACTGCACACAGTAGTCGTGCAGTTTTACTGATATAAAATGGTGGCTGTGGACAAATCTAAAACGTTTGCCTGACCGATTTGTGTCAGGAATACATTCAGCAAGGGAGAGGGGGCAATGTGTCAAAAGCCATTTCCATTAATTGATGCCAGCAGAGATAGGAAATGGAGACAGCTCTTTGAAGTTGAATAAAATGCAAATCCCAGAACCTTTTTACAGTGAATGCGGAGAGACAATGTGACATTCCAGTAAGGTCTGCCTTACTTTCCAAGCTCCTAATATATGAGAGAGACATACTATACAAAACCTGATAGAACTCAGCCACTGAATTGTAGATTTGCAGCGTTGAATCAGAACCCTGCCTGGCTAGGCCTCATCCCAAATTGAAGGGTTGCTCAAATTCCACACTGACCGTCTGTGGGTTCAAATTGTGTGTTATCTACAAATAGAAGAAAATAATGCACCTGCAATTGAACAAAGCGTTTCTGGAACTTTGTGTCTCTGTTGGTTTAAGTATCTTTCAACAGGATTGAATATAAATGAGACAGTGAGAGATAGGTAGCACTATAACCAGAATGTCAGTGCAGTATAAAAGGTATATTAATACTTTCAGTGTAAGGGGAAAACAGAGGAGGATAGTCCTCAAACAAGGAAAATTGGGAGTCAGTAAAGTTGTGTAGTTTGTGACTGCATTATGTTTATTTGAGTCAAGATTTGAAACCACTTGGCCAATAGTACACTTTATGACTCACTCCCAGTTACAAGTTATTTCACATAAAAAGGTTAACATATCCCTCGATTAGATTCCAGGCTGTAACTCCCTCCGGGCTATCTGTTATTCTGTATCTAAAACTCCCTGAACTCCTCGATTAGATTCCAGGCTGTAACTCACTCCGGGCTATCTGTTATTCTGTACATAAACCATCCTAAATCCCTCGATTAGTTTCCAATCTGTAACACACTCCAGGCTATCTGTTATTCCGTATATAAACCACCCTGAACTCCTCGATTAGATTCCAGACTGTAACTCACTCCATGGCATCTGTTATTCTGTACATAAACCATCCTAAACCACTCGATTAGGTTCCAACCTGTAACACATTCCAGGCTACCTGTTATTCTGTTTATGAACAACCCTGAACCCCTCAATTGGATTCCAGGCTGTAACTCACTCTGGGCTATCTGTTATTCTGTAAAGAAACCACCCTGAACCCTGCAATTAGATTCCAGGCTGTAACTCACTGCGGGCTACCTGTTATTCTCTATATAAACCACCCTGAATCCCACGATTAGATTCCAGATTGTAACTCAATCCGGGGTATCTGTTATTCGTATATAAACCACTCTGAACCCCTTGATTAGATTCCAGATTGTAACTCAATCCGGGGTATCTGTTATTCGTATATAAACCACCCTGAACCCCTTGATTAGATTCCAGATTGTAACTCGCTCCGGGGTATCTGGTATTCTGTATATTAACCACCTCAACGCCTCGATTCGATTCCAGTCTGTAACTCACTCCGGGCTATCTGTTATTTTGTATATTAATCACCCTGAACCCATTGATTTGATTTCACTTCCTGACATGTTAAGCTCATGTTTCCAACACAATCTAATCTCAATAATGATTAATGTATCACTGGTCCTCCTATCTGCTGGCACTACCATCATGTTAACTTTCTGATGTTTATGTACATGATTACCTGTAGCAGTGAGTCGCAGGTAGACAGGGTGGTGCTGAACACATTTGGCACATTTGCCTTAATCAGTCAGAGCATTGAGTATAGGAGTTGTGGTGGCATATTGCATCTATACAGGATGTTGGTGAGGCCGCTTTAAGAATACTGCATACAACTCGGTTTTCTGGAAAAATGACTTACACGGATGTTCCAGGACTGGAGGTTTGAGCTTTAGGGAGAGGCTAATTACGTTGAGGTGCTTCCCCCTGGAGTGTGAGAGGTTGAGAGGCAACATTATAGAGGTTTATAAAATCATCAGGGACATGGATATTCTGAACAGCGATGTTCTACTCCCAAGGATAGGGGAGTCCAGAACAAGACAGCAGAGGTTGGAGGGGAGAGGGCGAATGATTTAGAAGGGACGAGAAGGTAAATATTTCACACAGAGAGTGGTGTGTGGACAGAAAGTGCAGTCAGAGGATGTGGTCAAGGCGGATACAATCACAGGAGGAATATTGGCCAAATGCTGGCAAATGGGACTAAATCAGATTTGATATCTGAACGGAGTGAACAGATTGGACTAATGGGTCTGTTTCCATTCTGCATGACTCTCTGATTCTATAAGATGGATGACGAATAATTCGGAAAGGACCTTTCAAGTCGGAATTCTCTTCAGTGGAAGGTTATCGTGTCTCTATGTTCACATTGATTGAAAGTTGCGTTAGTTAAATATTTGACAAAGAAGTGCACAATGGGACACAGACAGGAAAGTGGGGCTGAGACCACAACCTGATCAGTTACAATTTTAGTGCCTGGCGGAGAAGGCTCAAAGTATCTAATGACCCACTCCTGCTCCTCAGTCCCATGTTCCTGTGTTCCATTCAGCCCCTCAAACCCGCTAGACAGGAGCAGTTGGAGGTTACTTACTCCTATAACCTGTTGCACAGAAACACAGGAGACATTTCAGCCCCTCAGTACTTTCCCACACAGTTTGAAGTGAATTGGGAAATGTAATTGGAAAACTCAGGCTTGGTATGAAAGAGGCCCCTCATCTCTCTTCACAGAGCTTCCCCTCTCTGCAACTTGTGCTTTATTTGTTGGTCATGTTGTACACTCAGATTCAATGTGAATACAGCCCCCATACCTCACTCAGGGATGGCTCACAAAATCCTCTGGTCTCCCTGTCTGCAACATTCAATAACAGAACATTCATGAAAATAACACCCACTAACTTTCCAATAACAGAATCGGAGAACATCAGAAACAGGGGCAGGTTGTTCACTCCCCAAGCCTGCCTTGCCCTTCTTTAAGATCATGACTGATCTGCTCCTGGTCTCAAATCTTCTTTCCTATCCAATTCTTCATCGCCCTCAACTCTCTGACAGGTCAATTTCCATCTATCTCCTCTTCAAATACGTTCCGTCATCTAGCTTCCCGAACACTCTTGAGAAGAGTGATCCTGACATTCAATATCACCTGTTTGAAGAAAACACTTGCTGCTCCTATATCATGGCTTATTGACGTGAACAAAAGAGGTTGCGTCAAGCGTTCAGATAAAAATGACTGGCCCCGATATCAAGGCAGTGGTTGACTTCTGTTGACATAAAGGAGCTTAACAAAACTGAACTTAATGGGAATCAGAGTAACCTCGCCAGTGTTTGGGGTCAAACATGGCACAAAGGAAGATGTTCATCATCTCAGTCCTGGGTCACCTCTGTGGGAGATCCTCAGGGTAGCTTCCTCTTCACAAACACCTTCAGCTGCTTCATCAATGTCTCCCCACCCTGAACCTCCCGACCATAAGATCAGAAGTGGGGATGGTCGCTGAAGATTCCACAATGTTCAGAACATTTTGTCCCCCGTCAGCTCCTGAACTGGTCTTTGTCCGTGTGTAGCAGGATTCAGATTCCATTGAGACTTGTGCTGTTAAATTGTCCGTAACATTCATGTAACAGCACTGGCGGGCACTGCACGTTGCCACAGTAAAATAAGAGTTCATTCAGCACCTCAGGCTGGTTTCACAGGAATATGAGGAAGCCATTCAGTCCATTGACACTATTGGAGAAGAACAGGGACAGCCCATTCAGTGGCTCCAGCCTATTACTCAGGAAGAGAAGGAGTCTAGTGTGATGGGCCACACCAGAGCCCCTCGAAAATATTTGAAGGCGGTAGCCTAGATTCTAATGTTTTCTTATTTTAAAGGAAATGTAAAGTGTCTGTTCCAGATGCAATGTGACTGGTCAAACTACTCGGTGTGAAGCAAAACACCATCTTCTTAAACAAGAAAGATAAAATGAAACCAAAGAAAGAGGAATTTAGAATAACGTAATTTTATTGGACAAGTTAACAGAATAATAGATCTCGGAACTATTCCTAATGAACTGTTCCAATATAGGGAAATCCCATAAACACAGCCCTTGGCAAAAAGGAATATTCAGACCCAGATTGTCACAAACATTTCACCAATCCAAGAATTAAAAACAGTATCAAGAGAAATTTCAGAGAGAGTAGCAGCCAGGAGACATCCACTGAAGCTTCCAACTCTGTGGAGACCCCAATAGTTTCTGATGTTACTGAGAAACCAAAACCCAGAGATCCTAATCTGTGAGAGTTGGCCACACCCATTCAGGCTGAAATAAAATTAACCGAAGGCCTCCCTATCTGTTACTCAAGTGGTCTTAACTGACAAGCTTGGGAACAATCGTTCAATCTCTATCATACAATAAACCAGGACAAAATAACATCTTAAAGCTGCAACATTGTCAGTACAATGAGCTGTCAAACAGAACCAGGGTTAACCAGTCAGGCCCTTGGCCCTGTCCAATCAGACGAGATTGAAGCCAATCACTCCCCTGAGTCACTTACACAGGAACAGCAGGAGGCCATTCCCACCTCAATGCACTTACACGGGGGCAGAATGAGGTAATATTTGCTGATTCCTGATGAATGTCTTATGCCCAAAACGTCGATTCTCCTGGTCGTCGGATGCTGCTTGACTCACTGTGCTTTTCCAGCAATTGATGCTCTACTCTGATCTCCAGCATTGGCAGTCCTCACTGTCTCCTAATTGATGCTCTAACATGATGAACAAGTGGGGCAGAGGCTGCACAGACAGACTGTTCCACGTTGTTCCTCTTGGCTCCGTTGTTTATGATACACATGTGGGACTTTAACATGGTTTTCGAGTGGTGAGGAGGGAAGCCATATGTCTTGTGTGAAGTCTCAAGAAGGCATCTTCCACCTCCAAGAAGACAGCCTGGTGTTCTCTATGTAGGGCGGAAGCTGGTTGGAATGGCTACCTGTTTCAGATGGAAGGTATTGTGGCTGCTATTGGGGATTGTGAGCAACATGACGGTTCAGTAGGGTTCACTCACCGACTGCACAATAACGGAGGGAGAGTTAATTTAGGCAAATAAACTATTCGGAAAGTCACGTTAGACTGATGAATGGACTCTCTAATTTCAGTTAATGGTGATCTTGTTCATGTTGATCTTGTCTAGTGTACGTCCTGTTCAGTGTAACCTGTATGCCTTACTCTGTCCAAGTCTATTTCCACCCTATGATCTGTCTGGCCATGCTCACTATGATCATCCTCCACTGCTCATAAACAAAGTGTTTCCCTGTACTGAGGTACACGTGACAATCAATCAAACCAATCAATCCTGAGTAAAGTATGGAATTTCTCTCCCTGTCAATGTCTCTTTTGCAAATAAGTGATCGCTGCCACTCCTCGTGTTTCAGCGTCACCATTTCTTCGTCTCTCACAGCTCTACAGATTAAACACTCAGCTTATTCACTCTATCCTCATGTTACCATCACCCGTGTCTGTGGTAAGGAGATCATTCCTTACAAAGAGCATCAAATCTGTCCAGAGTGCCCCAAATGCTCTCTCAGCAAGGCTCTACAACAGCAGGAAGACGGCTTTACTTATGTACTCGAATCATCTTACAATGAAGGACAGCATACCATTGACTGCACCCATTACTTACACAGGGTTTGATTCGGAGCAGTCAGCATAGACTTGTGAGTGGGAGATTATGCTTCCCAAATTTCTTAGAGTCCTTTGATGAAGTTACCAGGACGTTTGATGAGGGCAGAGTGATAGATGTAGTCTCTATGGATTTCAGTAAGGCCTTTGATAAGGTTCCACATGGCAGGCTGCTCAGGAAGGTTACATCTCGTAGAATGCGGGGGGAACTGGCCAATTGGATACACAGTTGGGTTGATGGTCGGAAGCAGAGGGTTGAGTGGAAGGATGTTTGTCAGACCGGAGGCTTGGTCCATTGGTGTTTGTTATCTTTGATTTGGTTGAGAATATGGAAGGTATGATTAGTAAGTTTGCAGATGACACTAAAGTAATTGGGAGCGTGATCAGTGAGAATGTTTATCAAAAGTTGCAGCAGGACCTTAACCAGGTGGGAAATGGGCCGAGAAATGACAAACGGAATTTAATATAGAAGCGTGAGGTCTTGCATTTTGGAAACTGAAATCAAGGGAGGAGTTTCATTGTAAATGGTCTTAAGGGGTGCAGTGGGCAGAGGGACCTTGGTGTTCAGGTGCACGGTTCTCTAAGAGTGGAGTCACAGGTCGGCAGGGCAGTGAAGAAGGCTTTTGGCACATTGGCCTTCATCAGGCAGGATATTGAGTATAAAAGTTGGGAAGTAATGTTGCAGTTACACAGGAATTTGGTAAGGCCGCACTTGGAGTATTGTGTTCAATGTTTGTCACCTTGTTATGGGGACGATGTTATTAAATTAGAAAGAGTGCAGAAGAAATTTACAAAGACGTTGCCAGGACCCAATGGTCGGAGTTATAGGGAGAGGTTGGACAAGCTATGACCTTTTCTTTAGCGTGTAAGAGACTGAGGGAGTCCTTATAGAGCTGCGTAAAATCACGAGGAGTATGGATAGGGTTAATGCTCTCAGTCTTTTTCCAAGGTGTACAGAATCGAGGATTAGAGGGGATCAGTTTAAGGTTAAAGGGGAAGGAATAAAAGGGAACCTGAGAGGCCACTTCTTTATACAGAGGGCTGGTACAGGGATGAGTTGCCAGCAGATATGGTTAAGGGGGGTACATTAGATTACTTACAGTGTGGAAACAGGCCCTTCGGCCCAACAAGTCCACACTGCCCCGCCGAAGCGCAACCCACCCATACCCCTACATCTACCCCTTACCTAACACTACGGGCAATTTAGCATGGCCAATCCACCTGACCTTCACATCTTTGGACTGTGGGAGGAAACCGGAGCACCCGGAGGAAACCCACGCAGACACGGGGAGAACGTGCAAACTCCACACAGTCAGTCGCCTGAGACGGGAATTGAACCCGGGTCTCTGGCGCTGTGAGGCAGCAGTGCTAACCACTATGCCACCGTGCCGCCCCCGAACAACCAATTAACAACCCATTTCAAAAACATTTGGATAAATATGTGGATAGGAAAGGACTGGAAGCATATGGGCCAACTGCAGGGAAATGGGGTTAGCGTGGATGGATATTTATAAGGTGGACTCGAACCTTTCTGTTAATTAAACCCAAACACCCAGAAAAGCTCGCCTCACCTTGTAATCTGTTAAAATATGAGCGACAGAGATCTCCTACATTCCACTATTGAAACAAAAATTATCAAGTTAGTTTCTTAACTTTAATAGTGAACACTAAACAACAACTATTCGCAAATACAAGCCCCTCTTTTCTTAGCTACTTACTATCTGACTCCAACTCTGTAAAAATATGCTGTTCCAACAATCCACATATGAAACATTAAAATCTCAAGACCATACAGTCTCTATCTTTCCCGCTGTGTTCACTCTTTCAGCTGCTGATCTCCCTGGGTCATGTTTTTCTTATTGCAAGTAGGTTTACATGAAAATGTGTCTTTGATATAGAGTGTTTGAGATGGTCACTTAGCACTCCTGCTCTACAGCAGTTGCTCTATTGTTGGATGGCAGCAGCTCTCCCTCCAGTGTTCAAAATGCTGGATTTATATACTCGCCATGAAATAATAATTCTCATAATTTGATTGCTGTCCAGGTGCCCAAACAATAATATTCAAATTCTGTTGGTTTCTGGTATCCTGAGCGTTATTTAAACTCTTTGGTTGCATTTGGATGGCTGTCAAAACAGGAACCAAAACTCAGGTATCCATTTCTCAGCTAATAGAACATAGAACATAGAACAATACAGCACAGAACAGGCCCTTCGGCCCACGATGTTGTGCCGAACTTCTATCCTAGATTAAGCACCCATCCATGTACCTATCCAAATGCCGCTTAAAGGTCGCCAATGAATCTGACTCTACCACTCCCTCGGGCAGCGCATTCCATGCCCCCACCACTCTCTGGGTAAAGAACCCACCCCTGACATCTCCCCTATACCTTCCACCCTTCACCTTAAATTTATGTCCCCTTGTAACACTCTGTTGTACCCGGGGAAAAAGTTTCTGACTGTCTACTCTATCTATTCCTCTGATCATCTTATAAACCTCGATCAAGTCACCCCTCATCCTTCGCCGTTCCAACGAGAAAAGGCCGAGAACTCTCAACCTATCCTCGTACGACCTACTCTCCATTCCAGGCAACATCCTGGTAAATCTTCTCTGCACCCTCTCCAAAGCTTCCACATCTTTCCTTAAGTGAGGCGACCAGAACTGCACACAGTACTCCAAATGTGGCCTAACCAAAGTCCTGTACAGCTGCAACATCACCTCACGACTCTTGAATTCAATCCCTCTGCTAATGAACGATAATGGTGACATGTGGAACAGTGTGACCTTTAGCTGGCATCTGTGGCTTTAATTTCTATTCAACAAAACGCGATCTGTCTTAAAGTGCCCATACATGTTTTTGGCTTCATAACATCTTCCTGCTTCAGAAAATAAATTGAACAAGCAGAATGAAAAGATGGCTACATTTCTTTTCCTCTAATTCTTCATCCCAATTATATGAAATACAAAAATAGTAATCTCAGTTATATCATTCATATTAATTCTGCACACCAATAAAACACTGGAATAAGTCAAATCTTATCGACACTGCTTTCCTTTAAATCCGCGAAAACCCATCTGCTATCACATTGTAGGAGCCACAGCCTGTACATTTTGTGAGTTTAAAGTCGGTAAGGTAAGACTCCAATTAAACTGTCTCATATTCTGGTCTTTAAATATTTCAAAAAATGTGAGAGATTTGTCGTTGTCCACAACCATCTCCGACAATTTGTTTGTCATATAAACATTAAAATATTGTCAGGCCAGTATGAAAATTAATCATTCTTTTTCAATAATGAAGATTTTGTATTTTTTTTTTCTGGTGGATATTGAGTTTTTTCAACAAGTAGCCAATTAGCCATTCAATTCCGTCATCCTCTTTCTGTATCAATACATCTCCGACCTCTATATCCCAAGCATCAAACACAATTTTCAAAGGGTTTCAGAATATTTGGTGTAGCTAAAACTGATGTGGTGATTAATCCTGCTTTAAAATTCTCAAATGCCTCCTGGAATTGTTCTGTCCACCACAATTCTATGTTCTTCTTTAATAAGTCCATTAGAGGTGCCAAATCGCTGCTGAAGTTTGTGACAAACTTCCGATAGAATCCACTCAGTTCCAAAAATCGAAGCACCTCTTTCTTCGAGGATGGTCATGGAATTTCCTCAAAGCCCTTCGTATTTGTGTTCCATGGGGTCAACCTTCCATGCAATATCCCAAGAATGTTACCACTGCTTTCGTGAATTCTGTTTTCTTTAAGTTTATTACTGAGTTTGCTTCTTGTAATCATTCAACATTATCGGTCAACTGTAACATGTGAGCTTTCAATCACTTGCTAAAGATCACTACATCATAAAGATAAGCTGCAAAATTTGTTCATATGGCCACAACTCTGTTTCTGAGTGTTAAATGTGGCTTGTGCATTATTCATCCATATGAAATACTCGATAAAGGTTATTTTGTCATCTCTGGTATCTTTACTGGGTAGTTAAACTGACTCCACATTTTTTTTATTTGAAAGGGGCCACGAAACCTGGCTTTGAAGGGATTTCTTACCACTGGTGACAATACTAATACGTCATCCCCACGGGAAATCTTCAAAGTTTCAGAGTTTGTATCTGCCACCTCATTCACTCTATGCTGTGCTCTTCAGATACAGTTTAGCAAACTCACCTACTCCATCTACTCTCTCCTTCACCTCACACACAGAATCCAGGTGTGAGATTTCCGACGTCGGTCCTGTCAATTTATATTTAATTAATTTCAGAGGAGCTCTCACTTCATGTACGAATATTAACTCAAAGGAAGTAAAGTGAGTAGATTTATTTGGGACATCACTAATGGCAAACACTTTAATGGGACACCTTTATCCCAATCATTTGGCCAACCCTGACAGTAGCTGTTAACATAGTCTTCAGCATCTGATGCTAACTTTACAAGGCTCCCTGGGATTCAGGATGGGACGCACTTGATTTGAAGTTCTGTATGCCTAAGCCATCCATGACTTCCTTAAACAGCTGAGCGGTAAAATGAGACCCTTGGTCTGACTGAATCTCTCTGGGCAGCTTACAGTGAGTAAAGAAAGCTACCAACTCCGCCACCTCCCTTTTTGCCTTGGCACTCCAATAATGGAATTGCCTCTGGAAATCTGGTAGACACATCCAAGAAAGTAAGCAAATATTGGTTTCCACTTTTACTTTAGAAAGGGGAGCAACACAATTTATCATAACACACGTGCAAGTTCTTCGAATTCAGGAATTGGCAAGAAAGGTGTTGGTTTTGTTACTGCCTGTTACTTACCTACCATTTGGGATGTATGTCACGTACAACAAAAATTAACAGCGTCCTTGTGCATTCCAGGACAGTGGAAATGCTTCTGTACCTTAGCCTGAGTCTTCTATACACCTAAGTGACCGCCTGCAGTTAGTTTATGAGCTACCCATAACACTGTACGTTAGTGCTAACACAATCTGGTGCACGTCGGACCATTTCCCTTCTGCAGTAACCTATCGGGGTCTCCATTTTAATTTTATGATTCTATCTTTAAGTTAATAACGTTCAACAATATATTCTGATTCCTTTTCTGTGTGTGTGCATGTGTATGTGTGTGTGAATGTGTGTGTATATATCTGTTGTAAGTCCATTAGCCTTCAGGACTAAACCCCCCTGCCTCATCCTCTGCCTGTTCAGGGTTGTCCTGCACCGTTACATCAAACAGGGGGTCAGTTCACTGAGCATCAATTCATTTGTCTTTTTCGTTCGTTTATCCTTCCTGCTGTAACTTATGACAGTGGGATCTTGTTCCGACACAGTCTGGAAAAATTCCCGAGTAATTTTCTTTTAAATCACCAATTCCCTTGTCTTCCTTTGGCTTCTCCACCACAAGGTTTGCCTATCCCACCCCGCCTCCCACTAAATCGTTCCCAAAAACAAACTGTATTCCTGGAACTGACACTCTGTTACTCACTGTCACTGTTACTTCCCTAATCTTGATTTGGCATTCCATCCTGATTTTACACAAGGGAATGCTTAATTTCTGTCCCCATTCCACAAAGTAACATGCTCTTTATTAACATGCCAGAAAGAGTGAAAAAGACTTTCATCTCTTAATATTAGAGGGTGAGAGAAAGTGAGGGCTGCAGATGCTGGAGATGAGAGTTGAAAAATGTGGGGCTGGAAAAGCACAGCATGTCGGCAGCATCCGAGGGGCAGGAGAGTTAACGTTTCAGGCAGAAATGCTTCATCAGGAAAGTAGGATGTAAGGGAGGGGCAAAGCGGTTGAGAAATAAATGTGAGGGTGAGGGTGGAGCTGGGTGGAAGGGAGCTTGGAAGGCGATAGGTAGATGCAGGGAGGGTGTGATGGTGATAGGTTGGACAGGAGGGTGATAGGACTCCTATCGGTGGTAGGACAGCTGGAACCCTCAAACTTTACAGCATCAACGTTGACTTCACCAAATTCCAAATCTCCCCTCCACCAACATCTCCAAGATCCAACCGTTCAACCACTCACTGCCCTTTTGGACTGCCCTAATTAGCCATCTTCCTTTCCACCTACCGACTCCACCCTACCCTCCGACATATCACTATCGCTCCTACCTGTATCTTCTTATTGCCTTCCCAGTGACCCTTCCACCAGCTCAGCTACTACCCTCGTATTTATCTTTCAGCCCCCTTGTCCCCCCACCATGTTCCTGACGATGGGTTTCTGCCTGATATTCGATTGTCCTGCTGTCTGGATGCTGCCTGATCTGTTGTACTTTTCCGGCCCCTCACTTCTCAACTATTACAGACTGAGCAGATCCCGTATCTCACAAAATTATAACTTCTTGTTCTTCTCCCCCTGTTCTTTCTGAGTAAACTTTATCTACAGAGGTGAATTCTTTAGAGAGATCAGGCACTGCCTCCATACCCAGACCCTGCCTAGGCTGTGCACTTTCCTGCAGCTCCTCTGCTCCACTTGGGGTCTCCTTTACCAGTTTCACTAATGCCACTGGGCTTAGCCTCTTCTACCACATCTTTCCCCAAAGTGTCTTCCTTTAACGCCCAGCACGGTGTGTCCCAGCTTACTGCAGTGAAAACAACATTTTCCTTGTGCCTTTCTCAAACCACTAACACTGTAATTTTATGTGTTCCACTCCCTTATAGTGAGAGCACCTGAGGCCTTTCACCACCTTTCAACCCCCTTGGGATTCTTACTTCACCTGTACTGAACTATTGTGAGCTACTGTTCGCTTTGTAATGTGTGATCGTCCGTTCTCCCAATTTCTATCCCTCACAGGATGAAATTTCTGCCAGAAGCTAAAGTTCATCACATGCCACAATGCATATTTACCTGCCATTTCTGCCACACTTCTCACTTCCTGAACTTTCAGTACATTCACATGAATTCTTACTATCTCTGGAAGTGAGTCTTTTAACTTCTCCAGCAGATTAATCTCCCTTCAAGCCTCACAGGTCTTATCCATTTTTAAGGCCAGCACCCACCTGTCAAAATGACTGTGGTTAATTCTTTCAAACTCAGTATAAGTCTGACCTGGTTGCGTCTCTATTTTTCTGAACTTCTGTCTATATGCTTCTAGTACCAATTCATAACCAATCAAAATAGCCAATCTGACATCTTGATAATCTCTTGATCCCTCATCTGACAGCGCTGCACATACCTCACCAGCTGTGCCCACCAGCTTAGTCTGAACTAGCATTACCCACAAGTTCACTGGACACGTCATCTGCCTAGCCATTTTTTCAAATGAAATAAAAAAGTTTTGACATTTTTCTCATCGAAATATGGGAAGTTACTAACATAGTTGTATACATCCCTACGTTCTCCCTTCATCGCCATCCTGTTAATTTAAATTTCTTGTCTAATTCCCAACTTCTGAATTTCAAATCCTCTCTCTCTTTCTTTTTCCTCTCTTTCTCTTTCGTCTCTCTCTCTGTTTCCGTCCCTTTATTTATCTTCTAACTCCAGTTGCCACATTTGCAATTTAAGATTTTATAATGCTACTGCAGTTCCCTATTTCTCTGATACACCAAAGTGCTTAACCAACTCCATTACAATTTCAGCTTCCCTTTTCTACCTGGTTAAACCCAATTCCAACCTATTTGCTCATTCTAGAAAATGTCCTCCTTCTGCCTTTCTAAACTTCCTTGGAAAATTTGGGAACCTCTTTAGTAATGTTGAAAGCCATTTCCCTCACTTTTCATTTAACTAACCACAAGTAACAAAATTAAGCGAATTTTCCCACTGGTTTTATTTGATGATCAAAGTCACTAATTGCAATGAGTTGGAATTTGCTGGGACCTGTTGTATCTCAAATCTGTTCAAGTCGGTTCAAGTGCCACACGGCAATGCCCCAAACTGTTATGATATCAATTTCGAACCCCTCTGTTAATTAAAATCACACACCTAGAAAAGCTCACCTCACATCCTAATCTGTCAAAACATGAGCCACAGAGAACTCCTAAATTCCACTAATAAACAACAAATGACAATTTATATGTGTACAAGTTAGCTCGCTGAGCTTGAGGGTCTGTTTTCAGAAGTTTCGTCACCATGACTAGGTGACATCATCAGTGAGAGTATCTGCTGAAGTGCTGGTGGTATGTCCCACCTCTCTATTTATAGGTCTTGGTTTCTAAAAGTGGGTAATGTTATTTCTGGTTATTTTAACAAGAGAATGTAGACAGGATCTAAATTGATGCGTTTATTGATGGACTTCTGGTTAGGATACCATACCTCTAAGAAGGTCCTTGCGTGTCTTCGTATGTGTGTGTGCTTTGCACCAGTCAAAGTAGTGACCTTCTTTGTCTGTGTGTATGGCACATAGTGATAGTGCGTCATGTCTTTTGGTGGCTAGTTGGTGTTCATGTATCCTCATAACACGACAACATGACAATTTCAATGGTGGAAAAATGATTTTATATACACTGTGTAATCAATGTGTGTGTGCAGATAAGTCGCATTTTTCATGTGTGCGCAACACATTGTAAATGAACAACAGAGACACAGTTAACGAAAAATGATGCATATGATGTATAAAATTGATAAAACCTTAAAACATGTTTTGACCCTCTCAACGTTCCCTCGTTTTCTGGGATTCCCAATTCTAATATCTCATTCTCACCAGGATCTGTGCTCCAAATTCTTGATTCTGGTGCCCCAACTTATTTCAGTTAACCCCCTTTCTACCGGGACTTCAATATGTTGTCCTGCTGGGTTCTTTCCAAAACTAGTGTCTGTCATATTATTGGAGATAAATATTCTGGCATCAGACTCAGCATTTGAACATATTACTCTGTTGTACATGCACTGTACAAAGGACCACAGCACACAGGCATTGACCAAAAGATTAGGGGATGTTCATCTACTTCTTTCGATAATGTGGTTGCCTCATTTTCCATATCTCCATACCTATATCCTCTCTCTTGTTCTCCCTTTGTATCTAGTTGAGAAATTCACCAATTAATCTTCATGTCCCATCTCCCAATACTCGTTCTATCAGTTTATATCTAACGCTCTCTTCAAGATGTAATGTGGTTATAATTGAGCAATGTAACTACAAAGACATGCGGGCGTTGCCAGCCAGAGTTAATTGGAAGGGGAGCTGAGCAGGAAAGACCATGGAGCAGCAATGGGAGGAGGTTCTGGGGATAAATTCGGAAGATAATACCAGAAATGCAACCCCAAGAACTTGAAGCATACTCATGGGAGAACAAGGCAGCCATGAGTGATAATGCATCAAACCAAAAGAGGAAACGTACAATGTGGTGAAGATGATTGGGAATCCAGAGAATTCATTGGCTCTGAAACTACATAACGCTGGCATCACTGACACTACAGAGCTCTTAATCATGATCAGGGAAAGAAACAGAGGAAACATTTTGACTTTTAACACAGAAGATGGTATTTCTCAAGAAAAAAGATTCAGGTAAATTAAACATTTGCATTAAGATCAGTTAAATGCTTTTGCGGAATGTGTCAGGTTGGAAGCAAGACCCGGGAAGAGAGACCCTCAGCAGAATGAGAGTATGAAAATGGAAGTATTTCCACATCAGAAACCAGGTTTGGTCACTGAGTGCAGGGCTGATGGGTGAATGAGTCTCAGTGAGAATTGGGGAACAGACAGCAGAATTGCATTGCAGATATTGCAGCTCGAAACTGCGTATTCACGTCGTGCTGTTGACCACAGCAGCAGGAGAAGCAGACCTGCATTAAACACAACCTGTAACTTTTTATCAGGGAAACACCTCAGTCTGTCATTGCCATCAACACCATCTATGGCTCAGTGACGAGTGTGGGTGAACATGTCAGAGTCAGATTCACATGAACTTTAACCTGATGCTAACTCATTAAAGCTACTGGACTTGACCAATAGATCTGATCGAAGCCCTGCAGTCCTGTCACATTCAATCATAAATGATGATGGGCGATTAAATGAATGACTGGAGGAGAGGGCTCCACAAACATTCCCATCCTAAATATCAGTGTAAAAGCGAAGGATGTTTTATCTGCACCATCTTCTGACAGAGTCGATGATACACCTCACCCTCATCATCATGCCCACAAAATCACAGATGTCAGTCTTCAACCAATTTGATTCGCTGCTCGTGACATGAAGAAACAGGTGACCACAGTAGATACGATACAGACAATGGGCCCTGACCCCATTCCTGCAATAGGACTGAAGACTTGTGCTGCACAACAAGCCGTGTCCCTGGGGAAGCTGTTTCATTCCAGCTCCAACTCTGACATCTCCCTGGCAATGTGGAAAGTTACTCCCCTATGTCCAGTCCCCGAAAACGGGAATAATTACAATCTGACCAATTACCACCTCTTCAGTCCCATCATGACGGTCAAATTGGTGGGAGTTCTTTTTGACAGAGCTTTCAAGCATCACAGAAATGACCTGCTCAGTGTGGTTTCCGATAGGTCCCCATGTGGAGATGGTGCTGTTGTGGAAATGTCACTGGATTAATAATCCAGACCAGGCTAATGCTCTGGCAGTGGGTGGAAGTTAAAAACAATTAATAAAATATCGAGATCTCAAATCTGGGGTCAGTAACAGTGACCTTGAAGCCAATATCGATTGTAAACAGAATTTCCTCCTCCAATGTCCTTTTAGGAAGTGAATCTCCCATGATTCCCTGGGCTGGCCTAAAAGTGACTCCAAAGACCCTGACATGTGATAAACATTTCAATGGTCTCAGAACCCCAAGCAAGGGCACTCATTTGTATCAAACTACTCCGAGGTCTGAAAGGATGAAACCGGACAGAACACCCGGCCGCAGGATCAGTATCGGAAAAGGGAATGGGAACACAGTCCTGTCGACCCTGCACAAACCGCCTTCCTAACATCTGAGAGCTTGTGACAGCATTTACAGTGTTTTCCCACAGACTGCACAGAAACATCGGGAATGGAAAACACATTTAGCCTCCTCATTCTAGATCATAGAAAAAATCTCCTCAATGCACTTACCCCACACGATATACATATCCGTTAATGTGAGTACCCTTGGGAAGTTATAAAATAGGCGGTGCTGTAGTACGTTTGGTCCATCGAGTTTGCTGCCCAATTCAAAATAATGATGGTTGGCCCTTCATTTCCCCACCGTACTCCTGCTCTCCCACCATCCCTTTACTGTCTCTAAATCCTTATTTATAAGCAGTGTCTTGGTTTCCAGGTGCGAGCGAATTCCCCAGGTTCCCCAGTCAGCGAGAGCAGACATTTATTATCATCTCAATGCAGAGTGACTGCCTGTACCTAATACTGTGGCCCCTTGCTTTACAAGTCCCAGCCAGGGGATTTATCATCCATGCTTCCAATTCGTCTCACCCTGTCAGAGTTTTGTATACTTCACTGAGATCTCCACTCATTTTCCTAAACCCCATGAAATACTGACCCAGTCACCCCAAACTCTGCTCCAACCACAAGCCTGTCATCCCAGAGATCAGTCTGGTCATCCTTCACTGCTCTCCCTCAATGTCAGGTTTGTCCTTTATTAGGTAAGGAGACCAAAACTGCACACAATACTGCACAATATTCAAGATGATATCTCACCAAGGCCCTGTACAGTTGCAGTAAGACACCTTTTCTCCTGGACTCACATCCCCCTGAAATGAAGGTCCACACACCATTTATCTTCCTCATTGCTTTCTCTTTCTGCAATATTCCTTTCAGCGACTGGTGTACAGGGAGATGCAGATCCTTTTCAGTGTTACAGCTCCCCACTTGAAGGGTCTGTATACATTGGTCAGCGTGCCAATGCCATGCCCAGTATTGACTTCTGGTTTCAGAACTCTGCGCTGCAGGGGCTTCAAAGGTTTATGCAGAAGGAAACAACAAAAAGGAGCATATGTCCCTTTGTAGATCAACATGTTTCAACCGATCCTTTGCAAATGGTAGGCTGCCAATTTATCATTTCCACCAAAGAGCACACCGTCACCTCTATCCACATTGTTCTCCATCTGTCACGTATTTACCCATTCACTCCACTTGTCTTAGCCTTCTCGGTGCTTTTTTACATCCTCCTTACCCACTCACAATCCCACATCCGTTCGTGGTGACAGCAGGCTGGGATATATTGTATCTGATTCCAGTAACCAAATGTATAAAGGGCATTGTGAACAGCTGGGCCACAAGCACCGATCCCTGCGACACTTCAGCAAACTGCCTCTGTTAATTTCTATTAATTTATTTCATGAATCTGTTTGTGACTGGCTCAGCCAGCATTTATTGCCTGTCCTTAGTTGCCCTTGAGAAGGTGGTGGTGAGCTGCCTTGTTGAACGCTGCAGTCCACCTGCTGTGGTTGGCCTCCAATGTCATTAGGGAGGGAATCCCAGGATTCTGACCCAGTGACTGTGAAGGAGCGGTGATATATTTCCAAGTCAGGATGGTGAATGGCTTGGAGGGAACCTGAAGATGATGGTATTCCCATACATCTGTAACCCTTGTCCTACTAGATAGACATGGTTGTGATTTAGGAAGATGCCATCTGAGGATCTTTGGTGAATCATTTCATTGCAGCATGTAGATAGTAAAACACTGCTGATGCTGCTGAGCGTTGATGGTGGAGCATTGTGGATGAAGGGACAGTCAAACTGGCTGCTTTGTCCTGGATGGTATAAAGCTTCTTGAGCGTTGTTGGGGCTGCACTCATTCAGGCCAATTGGGAGTCTTCTATCACACTTCTGACTTATGCATTGTAGATGATGGACAGACTTTTCGAAGTCAGGATGCGAGTTACTCGCCGCAGTATTCCTAGCTTCTGACCTGCTCTTATAGTGACTGTGTTTATGTGGTGAGACCAGTGAGTTTCTGAGAAATGATTACTCACCAGGACTTTGATACTGGGAGATTCAGTGATAGTAACACCATTGAATGCCAAGGGGAAGGTTAGATTGTATTTTATTGGTGATGGTCATGGTCTGGCAGTTGTGTGGCCTGAATATTACTTGCCACTTGTCAGCCTGGATACTGTCCAGATCTTGTCACATTTGAACATGGACTGCTTCAGTATCTGAGGAGGCACAAATGTTGCAGAATATTGTACAATCATTGGCGAACATCTCCACTTCTGACCTTAAAATGGAGGGAAGGTCATTGATGAAGCAGCCCTGAAGAAGTTTTTGGCCACTGCTCGAGGGACTCCTACAGATTTGGAGCTGAGTTGACAGACCTTCATCAACCATGCCCACCTTCCTACGTGTCAGGTATGATTCTAACCAGCGGGGAGTTTGCCCCTGATGCCCATTGATTCCAGTGTTGCTAAGGCCCCTTGGTACGACACAGGGTCGAAGGCAGCCTTGATTTAAAGGGCTATCGCTCTCACCCCATCTCTGGAATTCAGCTCTTTTGTCCATGTTTGAACCACGGTAATGAGGTCAGGAGCTGAGTGGCCCTGGTGGAGCCCAAACTGGGCGTCATTGACCAGGGTATTGCTGAGCAGGTGCTGCTTAAAAGCACTGAGACCTTCCACCACTTTACTGATGATCGAGAGTAGACTGATGCGGTGGTAATTGGCCGGATTGGATTTGGTCTGCTTTTTATATCCAGGAGATACTTGGGGTAATTTTCCACATAATGAGGAAAAGCCATTGTTGTAACTGTATTGAAACAGTTTGGCTAAGGGAGTGGCAAGTTATGGAGAACACGTTTTCAGTACTCTTGCCAGAATGTTGTCGGATTATGGACACTATGGAGTATCCAGTATCTGCAATATCGAGTTTCTGGATATCGAGTGGACTGAACCAAATTTGTTGATGACTGGTAACTGAATTGCTGAGGACCACTGGAGGGGGCTGAGATGGATCATCCACTCAGCATTTCTGACTGAAGATTGTTGCGAATGCACCAGCCTTATCTTATACACTGAAGTGCTGGGCACTTCCATCATGGAGGAAGGGGTTATTTGTGGAATCTCTTCCTCCGGTGAATTGTTTAATTGTTCTCAATGTTTCTCGACAAGATGTGGAAGGACTGCAGAGCTTAGATCTGAACCGTTGCATGTGGGATCACTTAGCTCTGTCTATCACTTATTGCTTATGCTGTTTGGTGCACAAGTAGTCCTGATTGGTAGTTTCACCAGGCTGACACCTCATTGTCAGGTATGCCTGGAGCTGCTCCTGCCATCCTGCACACTCCACTGAACCAATGTTGATTCTCTCGATTGATGACAATTGTTGCGAGAGGGATATGCCAGGCCATAAGGTTGTGTGGGTGTACAATTCCGCTGTTAGTGATGACCCACAACACCTTATGAACATCCAGATTTGAGCTGCAGGGTCTGTTCAAAGTCTGCCCTATCAAGTACCGTGATAGTACCACCCAAAATGGTGGAGGTTATTCTTAATATGCAGGTGTGACTTTGTCTCCACAATGACTATGCGGTGGTCACTCTTACCGATACAGTCATGAACAGATACTTCTGTAACTGGCAGATTAGTAAGGCTGTGGTCAAGTATGTATTTTCCACTTGTTGGTTCCTTCACCACCTGCCACCAGTTATATCCTTTTGGACCCGGCCAGCTCGATCAGTAATGCTGTATCTGTGATACAGCATTGAAATCCCCCACACAGAGTACATCTTGCGTACGTGCTACCCTCAGTGCTTCATCCAAGTGTTGGTCAGCATGGAGGAGTACTGATTCATCAGTTCAGAGAGGCTGGTACATGGTAATCAGCAGGAAGTTTCCTTTCCCATGTGTAAACTAATGCCATGAGACTTCATGGGATACAGAGTCACTGTTGAGGACTCCAAGAGCAATTCCCTTCCAACTGTATCCCACTGTACCGCCACTTCTGCTCTGTCCATCCTGCTGATGAGACAGGAGATATCTGGGGAAGGTCTGGGACATAGTCATACTCACAAAATCATACCTTTCAGAAAATGTCAGGCTGTTACTTGACGAGTCTGTTTTTTTCTATTCACTGATTCCTGCCAGCTGTCCCATTCTAAAAACATATCCATATATTCGCCCCAATCCACTCAGATTTGATTTTGCAAATTGAGATTGGAGCTTTACCAACATTTTTCTAAAAATCATAATGCTTCTCTTTCATTTGTCTCCCAGTTTGTTTCTCAAACATAATTCCCATTTCATAAATCTATGTTAGTGTTGTCTATGACCATTACTTTGAGTCACAATAATTTCTGCTAAACCATTTACTAACTATGTTCTATGTTCCATGTACTCTATCATTTTCCCACCCCAGACTCGGGTTTCCTTGTATTGTTAGAAAATATTGTGAAGACAGAATGGAAGTAGTGGCTTCATAGTTCTGCCATTTCCCTGTTCCCCATTTTCCATTCTCTGGTTTCAAACAGTAAGGAAACTGCACTTGTTTTCTCATATTCATAACATTGACGTAATTTAACAAGCAAATACAGTTCACTCTTATAACCCTTATGAATATAACTCTTCAGAAACTCATCAATTCCTGCCTTAAACTGCTCAATAATTGACCTTCCACACCATACACTCACAGGGGTATAGACTCTGTGCCAAAAGAAACAAAGCACGATCTATACTAGTCCCGCTTTCCTGCACCAGGCCCTTAGCCTGGAATGTTATGACACTTCCAATTGCTCGTCCAAGTGCTTTTTAACGATTGTGAAGTGATCATTCCCCTCTCAGGAAGTAATCCCAGAACCCCACACCTCGAGGTGAAAAAATGTTTAAATCATCTCTGAACCTCAAACTCATCACTTTAAAAGTGTGCTCCTTTATTCTTCACCCTCCACCCTGTCTGTGTCGTTTATAATCTTTTCCTTCTGAATCACTGACCCCTCAGCTTTCTCTGCTCCAAAGTAAACAACCCGAGCTTTTCCAGCCTCTCTCCATAGCTGATACGCTCCATCCCAGGGAACATCCTGGTGAATCACCTCTGCACCCTCTCCAGTACAATCACATCCTTCCTGGAATGTGGCTCCCGGAGCTACATACAGTATTCCATTTTGTCCGAACCAAAGCCCTGTATAGCTCTTATAATCTACACCCTGATTAGGAAACGCTACACACAAGGTCCAATTCTTAACTAGTTCAGTAACCTGTCCAGGAGAAAGTGAGGAATGCAGATGCTGGAGATCAAAGCTTAAAAAGTGTGTTGCTGGAAAAGCGCAGCAGGTCAGGCAGCATCAAAGGAGCAGCAGAATCAACGTTTCGGGTATAAGCCTTCTTCAGGAACCTGCCTGAAACATCGATTCTCCCGCTCCTTTGATGCTGCATGATCTGCTGCGCTTTTCCAGCAACACATTTTTAAGCATTAACCTGTCCAGTCACATTCAGGGATGTGTGGAGAAGCACAATCTGACCTTCCCAGTGTGCTGCCATTCATTGAGTACTCCCCTGCCTGGTTCCTTCTCCCAAAGTGCATCACCTCATATTTATCAGGGTTACATTCCATCTGCCATTGATCTGCCCATCTGACCATTCCATCTGCATCTTCCTGTAACTAAAGGACTTCCTCTCACTGTAAACGAACCGTTCAATCTTTATGTCAAACATACACTTACTTATCACATCTCCCCCACTCTCCACCTAGCCCCCTCCACATTCAGATCTATATTTTGTTATGAATAACACAAACAATAAGGGACACAGCACTGATCCCTGTGGTACACCAGGGGACACGGTCTCCAGTCACACAAACAGCCTTCTCCCACCACCCTCTGCCTCCTGCCACTAAGACAATTTTCGTTGTAACTTGTCAAGTTATCCATCATATTGTGAGATTTTACTTTATTTTTCAGTTTCCCAGGTGGAAATCTGTCAAAGGCCTTCCTACAAAACTAAATAATCCACCTCCTCAAACTAATTCAATCAAATCCATTGGATGTGACTTCCTTCTGATAAAGTCATGATGAGTATTCCTGATCAAACCTTGTGACTCTGATTGGAGTTCGATATTCTCCTTCCCTATTTCCTTCAGTAGTTTCCTTAACAGTGATCTAATACTCGCTCGTCTATAGTTCCCTGGTCTATCTCTCCCACCCTTACTGTGAAGTGGAATCGTATTAGCAGTTCTCCAGTTCTCTGGCAAAACCCCTTTGGTCAGATTCTAATTAAAATATTCAGTCAGGGTCTTACCTCCTTCGACCCCAACAGCCGCCTGTGATACAACTCAGTCAGACATGGAGATTGGTCCAAATTTGTACAGAACAAAACCTCAACTCCTTTCTCGTGTTTTACTTCAATCTGTTCAAGAGCTTCCCAGACCATCTTCTTGAATTCTGTACCTGCCTCCTCCTTTTTCCAAGTAAAATAGATGTGAAGGTCTCATGTAACAATCCATCAATGTTCTGCAGCTTGACACACAGATTGCCCATTTGGTTTCTAATGGACACTAGCTGTTTGCTGATTATTCTGTTCTACTTGTCCGTGTGGAATATCGTGGGATTCTCCCTTATCTCGCCTGCTTGTACTTCTCCATATCCCTCTGTTATTCAGTCCTTTCGATGTTTCTGAGATTCACCACAATCAACTCTCATGTTTTGAAACTCGAGATTACAGGCTGAGGTGCGCCATCAGACAATCTTGCCATTTTACGGATTAATCTGGATAATACCTTGAGCAGTTCCTCTGTAGTCAGTATATTCTTTCTTAGATTGGAACTCCGAACGATACACAATATTCTACGTTTAGTCTCACCAACGCTCGATGGAACTGGTGCACGACATCCTCTAACTTCCAATTACATTCACATGAATGTAAACCTAATTTTTACTTTTCATTTGCATATGTTCTTCCCAATACCTCTCGCTTTAATTTTTCTTCTGAACTTGTTGTGTGAGTTCTTTAAAAAAAGCTCACGAATATCCAACTGTACGTTATCCAATGGTCTTTCATTGCCTCTGTCCACAAGAATCATCTTAAAACCACTCCAAATGATATTTGCCACTTCTGGTTTTCCTTCCATCGGTACATTCTCACACTCCCCAGTTACGTTATTACCTTCAAAATATCTAGAAGCATGTTTTTTATAATCGAGTCCAACAGATACCTGACTGCGGATGACAAGATAACTGGTCTGTAGTTTACATTCTCCAAATCCATCCTTTCTTAAACTGTTGGATAATATTTATAATCATTGCCTTATCCAGATTGGCTAAATGCCTTTCGGCAATGTGTCAGAAAATAAAGTGACAATCCGCAATGCAATCAACATGTCTATTGCTACTTCCTCTGAAATACTTGGATGAAGTACATCTAGTCTGTCAGATTTATAAATACTCAATCCAGCTTTCTTTTCAAAGATAACCCCAACGCTGATAAGAATGACCTTAGACTTTACTTACACAAGTCCCATGGTCACTTGGTATTTCTGGGAGAATTTCTGGACATTCTTCCATGAAGATAGACACAAAGAAACTGTTTCTTTTCCCAGTGATTCTCTGTTCTCTGCAATAAATTACCCTGTCTGCACACCAACTGTTCCACATTTGACCTTGTTTTTATTTTTTTTTCATACATCGATAGATGCTTTTTAGCAGTCTTTATGTTTGTCTTTCATTTGCACGCTTTTTCTCTTTTTGATTTTATTCTCAGTTTCTTGATCATCCTTTGCTGCGTCCTACATTTCTCTGAATCTACTGGCTTACTGCAACACTTGGCATTTTTCTAAGCTGCCTCCTTTCATCTAATAGGTCGATGAAGGTGGGGTTGAAAGTGATAGTCAGAGAGGAAGGAGGCTAAAGGTATTATCCAGATTAATCCGTAAAATGGCAAGATTGTCTGATGGGGCACCTCAGCCTGTAATCTCGAGTTTCAAAACATGAGAGTTGATTGTGGTGAATCTTAGAAACATCGAAAGGACTGAATAAGGAACAAACTGATAAGGAGGAAGGTGGACACATAGGAATGTTCAAAAGGGCGGTGCTGATTTGGAAGTTTGGAGTAGGATAACGTGGGATTAGGGGAAATGGGGAAATGGGGAAATCCACTATGATCCCCTGTGGTTAGAGGGTCCCAAGGCAGAAGAGGAGGCTTTCTTCCTCCAGGCTTCTGGTGGCTTGGATTTGGCGATGGAGCAGGATCAGGATCCTCATGTACTTGGCAGAGTCGGAAGGGGAGTTAAAGTGCTCAGCCACAAGATGAAGAATTTATTCAATTGGCTGTCCTAGAGATATTCTCTGAAATGATCCACAAGTTGACCTCCTGCCTCGCCAATGTAGAGAAGACCACATTGGGTTTAATGGATGCAATAGATGAGGCATTCCGTCTCCCTTCGTCACCTATCACTTTCAATCCCACCTTCATCTACCTATCACAAGCCCAGCTACCTCCCCCCTGCCGCACCCCGTTCTCTATTATCTCTAGCCCCCTTGGCCCAGAAGCTTCATTCCTGATGAAGGGCTTATGTCCGAAACATCGATTTATCTACTCTTAGTATGCTGCCTGACTGTGCTTTTCCAGCACTACACTCTTCGACTCTGATCTCCAGCATCTGTAGTCCCCACTTTCTCCTCACACCTTCATGGCTTGCATGACTCAGATTTATAACGGTTACTTCAAATAAAACAAAAACTGTTGTGTACTCAAACAGCATAAAAGAAAACCAATACATTGTGGTCACTGTTCCCAAAAGGTCATTTCCAGCAAAATTGTCAATTAGCTCTTCTGATCACTCAACACCAATTCCTAAATAACCTGATCTCGAGCTCAGTGCTCGACATAGTGTTCATGCAAACCATCTCACACGTGGTCATGAAATCCATTTTTCCCAGCGTTAGCATTCAATTGGGTTAACACAGTTTAGATATAATGTAAACAGTACATTATTACTGCAGTATCCACAAATGTGTATATCTCATTTCCTGTTTTATAACATGTTCAGCATTTGTATTGCAGCTTTCATTTGGATATATAAGTCCCATCAATGTTTGCTCCTCCTTGCTGTTTTTGCGCTCCACCTTACTAGATTCTGTGGAATCTGAGCGACGTGGGCTCTGGGGATGTTAATGACAGAGATCATCTTGCCACATCATTTATGATCTTCCAAACTTTAATTTCTCCAGATCTCCCGTATGCTGATGGAGTAGAGAAGGACAATGAACTTCCAACAATGCTCTGTATTTCCCCCAGAGAGCTGACACTGCTCTAACCTGGGTGGGAACCTTACAGCAGGCTGAGAAAGTGTTGCTGCTGCTGTACAGAGAGATCACATCTTGAGTAGTGTGTACAGATTTAGCCTCTTCTATGAAGAAAGGATGTTGTTATATTGGAGGCAGCTCAAAGATGGTTCCCTCAACTGATTCCTGCAATGAAGGTGCTAGTTTATAACGAAAGGATGATCAGTTTGACCCAGTAGCCATTGGAGTTTACAAAAATAAAGGATGATCTTATTTCAACATAGATGGCAGAAGGAGTCAACAAGTGAAGTGAATTACACAGATAATGGAGGAATCCATTCCGTTCTCTAGCCTGTTACACAGGAACAACAGGAGGATATTCAGGTCTTCGAACCTGTTACATCAAAGCAGGATGAGGCTATTCAGTCCCTGGAGCCTGATATATATTTACAGAAGGAGGCCAATCAGCCACTTGAGCCTATAACAGTAGGACATGCTGCACCAGTATCCTGTTAAACAGCAACAGGATCAGCCCATTCAGCCTCCTCAAGTCTGTAACATAAGAACTGGAAGAGGTCACACAGTGACTGGAGATTTGTTACACTGAGATAAAAGGAGGCCATTCAGACCCACCGAGCCTATTACAAGGGAATTGGATAAGGATAAAAACTATCTGAGACTTCTTTCATGAGAAAGGAAAAGGTAATTTTGACACGTGTCTGTTGTCTGGGAACAAGAGAAGACCAATCACTCCCACACTCCCATCTCCGGTATACATGAGGAGACCATTCAGTGTTTCCACCTGTTATGGAGAAATATGAGAAGACCCATCAGCTCCTCAAAATGTTACGCAGCAACAGGAAGATTCCATAATCTCCCAATCCTCTAAAGCATCAACAGGAGGAGGTCATTCTGGCCTTGGAGATGACAACATGGGAACACCAGAAAGACGTCAGCCCATTGAGTTTGTACACCAGCAGGATGGTGAGTCCATTCAGCCACACATACCCCTTGCACAGTAATTGGAGCAGATCTCTTAAAAACGTGTGCCCATTAAATAGGAATTCAAAGAAAACGTGAAGGTTTTCGAAAAGGAAGAACTTATAATAATGGTATACATTAGGGACTAAAGTGTAACAATAAACTATTGTAATTTAAGGCAAATTGTTAGAGTCCATTGTTCAGGACATTTGCAAAGTTAAACCACAATCCATCAGAGTCAACATGGTTTTACGAAGGCTAAGTCGTGTTTGAATTGTTTGCTTGAGTTATTTGAAGATGTCACTAACAAGGTGGATAGTGGGAATCCTGGAGATGGAACATATCTGGTCTTCCTGAAGGCATCGGATATGTCGCTTCTCCAAAGAGTAAATGGTAAGATCAGACAACATGGGTTTAGGAGTAATTTATTAGCTCGGATGGAAGATTGGTTAACCAACAAAATGGAGTCAGATGGAATGAATGTGTCATTTTCTTTTGGCAAATGCAATTTTTGGGGTGCCATTGATTTCAGTACTCATGCCTCAACCATTTGCAATTGATGTTATTACTGTACTCGGTTGATGGGATAGAAAATACGATGCCACATTTTTAGATGACACTAGCATTGGTGGGAAATTACTTCGGAATGATAATGCAAGAGATTTTAAAACTATATGGATAGGTTGGGTGAATGGGTCAACATTTGGCAAGGAAAATTAAAGTGAATAAATATGGGGCTATTCAAGGTGGCCAGTATAATAGAAAGACAAATTATTATCTAAATGGAGAGAAAGTTCAAAGTGCTTAGGTACAGAGGGATCTGGGTGTCTGCTTGCTTATCGCAGAAAACCTGCCTGTGGGTACTGCAAGTAATGAGAAATGCAAGCATAATTTCAGTGTTTATTTATAAAAGGATAGAGTAGAAAGGTAGGGAGTGTTGGTGTAGCTATGCAAGGGATTAGTGAGGCTGCAACTGGAGTACAGTTTGGGTGTCCTGCAGAATGATGTATTTCCATTGGAGGCAATTCAGAAGAGCTTCATCAGATTGATTCCATATTTGAAGTGTTTGTCTTATGAAGAGAAATTGAGCAGTTTAGGCCTATACTCTCGAGTTTATAAGAATGAAAGGAGATCTCATTGTGGTCTGTAAAATGCTAAAGGTAATTGAAAGTGTCGATATGGAGTGGATATTTTTTCATGTGGCGCAATCTACAACATGAGACTAGAGTTTAGAATGGAAAGATGGCAGGAAAGTGGAACAGAGGCCACGTTGACATCAGCCTCATCGAGGGGTTGGATTCCTCACAGATGCTCCTTGTTCTTATTCAACCTTTCGACTGTGTTGCACAGGAGTGGGGAAGGAGAGGATATCATACAGGAAGCAGGCACTCAGGATAAATCAGTCTCAATCAGTTAGACAGGAGGTAACCAGTTGGGTCACAGAGTAGCCAGTATCCTAGGATCCTCTGGGAAGCTAGGGAGGAGATAGCAGAGCCATTGGCCTTGATTTTTATGTCGTCGTTGTCTACAGGAATAGTGCCAGAAAACTGAAGGATAGCGAAGGTGGTCCCCTTATTCAAGAAGGGAGTAGGGACAGACCTAATAACTATAGGTCAGTGAGTCTCACTTCTGTTGTGGGCAAAGTCTTAGAGAGAATTGTAAGGGATAGGATTTATGAACATCTGGATAGGAATAATGTGATCAAGGATAGTCAGCATGGTTTTGTGAAGGGCGGGTCGTGCCTCACAAAACTTATTGAGTTCTTTGAGAAAGTGACCAAGGAAGTGGACGAGGGATTTTAGCAAGGTGTTCGATAAGGTACCCCATGGTAGGCTACTGCAAAAATTACGGAGGTATGGCATTGAGGGTGCATTAGAGGTTTGGATTAGGAATTGGCTGGCTGGAAGGAGACAGAGGGTAGTAGTTGATGGTAAAGGTTCATGTTGGAGTGCAGTTACTAGTGGTGTTCCACAAGGATCTGTTTTGGGACCTTTGCTGTTTGTCATTTTTATAAATGACCTGGAGGAGGGGCTTGAAGGCTCGGTGAGCAAGTTTGTGGATGATACGAAAGTCGGTGGAGTAGTGAACAGCGAAGAAGGATATGGCAGGTTACAGCGGGATATAAATAAGTTGCAGAGCTGGGCAGAAAGGTGGCAAATGGAGTTCAATGTAGCTAAGTGTGAAGTCATTCACTTTGGTAGGAGTAACAAGAAGAAAGATTACTGCATTAATGGGAGGCTACTTGGTAGTGTGGATGAGCAGAGGGATCTTGGTGTCCATGTAAACAGATCTCTGAAAGTTGCCAGCCAGGTAATTAGTGCTGTGAAGAAGGCATATGGCGTACTGGGATTTATTGGTAGAGGAATTGAGTTCCGGAGTCCTGAGGTCATGTTGCAGTTGTATAAGACTCTGGCGCGGCCTTATCTGGAGTATTGTGTACAGTGTTGGTCGCCATACTATAGGAAGGATGTGGAGGCACTGGAACGGGTGCAGAGGAGGTTTACCAGGATGTTGCCTAGCATGGTAGGAAGATCGTATGAGGAAAGGCTGAGGCACTTGGGGCTGTTCTCATTGGAGAAAAGAAGGTTTAGGGGAAATTTGATAGAGGTGTACAAGATGATTAGGGGTTTAGATAGGGTTGACAGTGAGAACCTTTTTCCGCGTATGGAGTCAGCTGTAACTAAGGGACACAGCTTTAAATTAAGGGGAGGTTGGTATAGGACAGATGTTAGGGGTAGATTCTTTACTCAGCGTGTTGTGAGTTCCTGGAATGCCCTGCCAGTATCAGTGGTGGACTCTCCCTCTTTATGGTCATTCAAGTGGGCATTGGATAAGCATATGGACGTTATTAGGCTCGTGTAGGTTAGGTAGGCTTCGGTCGGCGCAACATCGAGGGCCTGTATTTTTCTATGTATATTCTATGTTCTCTGTTCTACTTGGTTCTTAACTATTTACAGTCTATATTAATGATCAGGAGGATGGAACAGATATACAGATGCTGAGTTTGGTGATGTCGTTGTGGTAAGCAAGAGATTAAATTATCAAGAGAGGGTGGAGAGTCTGCAAATAGATTCAGAGAGGTAAAGGCAATAGATAATAGTTTGGCAGGTGGATTTTAACATGATATAATCTGTCATTTAATTTTCCAGGAATAACGGAAAGCAATATGTTACTGAAATGGAGAGGGATTTTAGGACTTATTGATACTGTGTCCTCGGGGGGGTTGGGGGGTGGGGCGCACTCAGACCCGTTCAGACATGGGAGGTTTTGCTCCATCCCTGCTCCCAGACACTCCAAGTGATCCAATTGCTCTCCGTACATATGGAATACTTTAATGTGGTTGATTAGTGGTGGGGATGGTGTTTTGAAATGTGCATCAAGAGGACGGCTTTTATCCAAGATATATTCATTTCTTTCTACGTGGAGACCCAATGACGATGGGACTGGCTGACTGCTTCTGAATGAAGAGACCATGACTGCTGCCAGGACAGTGGGTATTCGCCAACATGATGTACTGTGCATGGGTACACTGTAACATTAATAGAGAGAGAGAGAGCTCCTTCAGTTCCTCTACCTCTCCCCATTGACATGGATATTCTGCAGATGCCATGCATACCATCGGGAATACCACTATACTGGATACACCCGGCAGCTCCCTGCTGAGGGAGAAACAATGTATTTACCTCATCCACCACATATACCCTCCATCACCGAATGGTGACATCAATGTTGAGATACTGGGAAATGATGGATATGTCACCTAGTTCTGCCTAGAAAGTTCTGGATTATCGAAGCTGAATGAAACAGTGACCCTGATAGTCACTGGCAGCACCATCCTCCCCCTGGTGTGATGCTGCAGGTCGTGTTGAAGGAGGTGACACCGCTCTGTGACCAGTTCCTTGTTCAGTCAGGGTCCCCTCACACTCTGCTACTGGGTTAAGTGTAGCTTGGGAAGCTGTTCATGGAATACTTGGGGTGGATACAGCAGATCCTTTTCCCCACACACACTCACTCCGTGGTTTCAGAGTTTCCCCTCTCTGCAGCCTCTGCTCCATTTGTTGTTCATGTTGCAGGCTCAGATGCTGTAACTACAGTCCCCATGCTCCATCCAGAGTTGGGTCACCAAATCCTCAGGTCTCCCTGAATGTCTGAGGCAGCTCACAGCAGAAACCTCCAGCAAACCATCTCCAGCCCCTCCACTAACTTTTCAATTACAGGAGTCAGTCAGAAACGCCTCTGCTACAAGTGTTGTGGACCAGACCAGATCCCCGCAAAATATTTTAAGAAGGCCGCTTAGACCCATACCTATTCTTATTTTAAACATAGATGTGAAGTGTGCGTTCCAGATATGTTGTGAATGGTCAAATCACTCGACGTTAAGCAAAATATAATCTATTCAAATGTTTTGTTTAAAATCCAATCGAAGTAAAGAACATTTTGGGATAGCTTATATGTTGGAAAACTGACACAAACAATAGATACTGTACCTTCTTGGTATACACTGCTTGGCACAAAGATATATTCAAATACCGATTCTTACATGCAATTTTCTGATCCAGGAGGAAACAACATGAACAGAGATCTCAGAGAGAAAAGCAGCTGTGGATCATGTATTGATACTTCCAACCCTTGGAGGATCCCCAACAGCTTCTCAATGCTGCTGATAAAAGCAAAACGAGAAAACCTGGTCTGGGAAAGCTGGCAACTGCCCTTCGATTGTTACCACCATTTAATAAAACCTAAAGGCCTCCTCAGTTATTTACTTAAACTGTGTTCAGACAGCAGTTCTGCACCTCTGCCTTTATAACCTCTCTTCAAAAACAACATAAGAGAACATAACCTCTTTACAGTGATAGTAAACTCACAACTCACCTTTAATAAAATGATCCATCAATATATAAAAATATATTAATTTTAGGCCTGCTAATCGTCCTCTATTAGTAGACTGAAATGCATATACTTTACATTGACTCTGAGCATACAAATGTTCACAACTAGTTTCGATTTCAGTCATTTTACTCCTGCCACAGAATGCCTTTGTCTTTCTTCATCCAAGTCTCCACAACATGTCAAATCTTAGGTTTCTCGACCTATCAACGGTATAATTTCAAATTGAATAGCAGCAATAATAAGCTCAATTGAATCAGACTGGTATTCGACGCCCTAAACTTCTTCAATAACTTTAAGGGGTCGTGATCATTGATAAAGATTTGTCTCAGGTATGTTATTGGCAATTGAAATGCTGAAATGTTGTAACGCCAAAACCAGGCTCAAGGCCTCCTTCCCCATTGGAGAATAAATCTGTTGATGTTTCCACTGGACACTCTGACCACACGTTACATGATGGAGCACTTCTCATCTCTCCAATAGTCCTTCTGAATGACATAGCTCCTCATGTCTCAGCATAAAAGAATTACATGCTTCTGTGCCTCTTAATTCTGTAACCCCTTTACCTGCTACTCCTGGCCTATGCCAATAAACCTTACTCTCACAGGGATATGTTTTAAGAAGATCTCGCACATTCTTCTCAATCTCTCACAGAAACCAGCCTTTGATTTCTGAACCAAATCATTATCATCAGCCATTTCAGCTTCGAATCTTGCCATTTTAACTCTCTGCTATTCCACACGAGTTCTCACGACTGCAGGAAGTGAATTGTTGAACTTCTCCAAAACAAGAATCTCTCTAACAGTGCTATAGCTTTGTTCTGTTTTTAATGCCCTTCCCCACTTTTCAAAATTACTTTGTTAGATTCTTTCAAACTCAATGTGCGTTTAACCAGGGACACTATTTTAGATTCCTGAAACACTGTCGGCTTCTGGTACAAGCTCATATGCACTTCAGATGGCTTTCTTCATCTCCTCCGATAGGGATGCAAATACCTATCAGCTTTGTTTGGATTAACTAAATCCACATGGTCACTAGGCACTGCATTTGGTTCGCCACTTTCTCAAATGAGATTAAAAAGGCTCCTCCATTATTCTCATCAAATTTTGATAATGCCTGGGTTTATTTAAACAGATTTCTGTCAGGCCTTTGGCTACTATGGGGTTGCTCATCCTCACTATCCTCCTCATCCAGTCTACCATCTACCTTCATCTCGACCTTATATGTCAACTTTCCTCTCTAATTAATAACTTTTGAAGTTGAAACTCTCTGCTTTTCTTCTCTCTTTTTCTTTCTTTCTTCTTCATTTCCTTTTCTTTTATTTCTACTTTTCATCATAATTCAAACAGTTTCAATTCCTTCTCATGTTCAAGGCACCTCATTTGAAATTGAATTCTAGCCATTTCCGAAAACTCTGATGGCGTTTCTACCAAATGTAATTGCCAAGCTCTAGCTGTAATTATCTCTCATATTTACACAGACAAACACAACCCCAACACCAGCTTGTCTGCCAATTCCTACAGCTTTGCCTTCATTACCTTTTGTAAAACCCCCAACTTCATTTCTTCTACACCCAGAGAACTCTTAGTGATTGAAAGAATCTTTATACACAAAACACTGTTTAAACCAACCGAATTCAACATCCGGAATGAAAGACACGAACAACTACCATACGTGAACTTTGAACGCAATACTCTCTCGGTGCATATTTTCCAGTGTCTGCATGAGTTTATTCTGGATGCTCTGGTTTCCTCCCACAATCCAAAGATGTGCATGTCAGGTGAATTGGTCATGGTTAGTTGATCAAAGTTTTCAGGGATGTGTGGGTTAGGTGCCTTAGTCGGGGTAAAATTTTAATAATAGGGTAGATGAATGGGTCTGGGTAGGTTACTTCTCGGAGGGTCTGTGTGGATTTGTTGAGTCGCGTGGCTTGTTTGCACACTGTAGGGATTGTAATTCTAAATCAGTTTGGTATTATCGATTTAGAACCAGACAAGAGACCCCAATTTGCTACCGACCAACCAGACTGACTCAAACTATTTAAAGAAGGTAGCTTGGATGCCAATCTTTCCTTATTTTAAAGGTAGATGTGAAGTTTGAGTTCCAGATGTGATGCTACTAGTCAAACCACTCACCATTAAGCAAAACACAACATACTTAAAGACTCTAATGAAAATCCATACAAAATGAAGGGGAATTTAGAATTATTTAACTATTGGAAACCACAGCCGAATAATGGATACAGTACCTTCTACAAATGAACTGTTCCAATATAGCAACATCCCATAAACACATCTCTTGGAAACATGGAACATTCAGACATACATTCTTGCATACAGTTCTCCAATTCAGGAGGAAACAGCATCATGTCAGGTTTCAGAGAGAATAGCAGCTGGGGATAAGTTAATAGGCCGTTGTTACTGCTATTTATTATCAACCCTAAAAGTGTCATAAGTCATTTACTTGAGCCGTTTTCATTCGGCAGTTTGGCCTTTAAGATCTCTTATTTAAAGAAAGGAGAAAATAATCTTTTTTAAAAAGTGACAACATTGTCACACACTTTAGATCCCTGGCCCTTTACTTGAGGGACTTCCTCGATCGGAAGATCACCTGAGAGGGACAAATACAGGTACAGACCAAGTTACAAGGATGTGTCTCAATAACGTCTGAAACACCCCTGACCGTGGACCATCACATGGGACATACCAGGACGTGAAAAACAGCCTGACACACACCATTTCCCTGTTTCTGAGCTTCACAATGTTAGCACTCGATACACTAGAGAGCCATAAACAAAGGCCAGGGAAAGAAACAGAGGGACAGAAGGATTCACATTAAAGACAGAAAGAGACAGTTAATTAACTGAAAAGATGTTGTGGAAATATGGGGAAAAAGACAGGGCAGTAGGACTAACTGGAGAAGTGAGGATCTTCGAGAGTAAACTTTAAAGAATGAGAACATTGAATAAAGGCATTGTCAGATCAGCTGGAATGGTTTGTTACATCAAGTTCTGAATCTGCTTCATAGAACACCACAAACAACATAAACTGGGACAAGATGACAGCCCAGCGTGGAGAGCTGTGCAGACCATGCTAGTGTGTTGCTCAGTAAACTGCACTATCTGCCCAGCATGCAGAGTATTGCAAACTTTACTATCATATGGTAACTATACTCGCATCAAATTACTGCAATATCTACAATGAGAAAGTTTGCTGTGTGTGTGTTCATCAGAGGCTGAGAGAGAGTGTGTGTGTGCGGGATTGGCGTGGTTGAATGCGAAACTCATTGTTTGAGAAGGAACGCACATGGAGGAAACTATTTTAAATAAGAACAACTAGCAGGCATTTTATTAATCAACAGAGAGAGAACGAGAGAAGTTTCATGGACAGAAGTTTCATGGACCCGGGAGACTACAGCTAAGGTAAGACAGTTTGTTTCAAAATTACTTAACTGTAGCGGGCAGCGGTTTTTTTTTCTCTCTTCACAAAAAGAGCGGGAGCAGCAGAGGAAGTGACGGTAAACAGAGGGGCAGCCGGGAAGGAGAACGGTGAGTATAAATACTCCCCCTTTAATTCACCAACGGTCATTTGAGTGGGAGCAGCGGCCGAGGAAAAACGAACCCGGGAGACTACAGCTAAGGTAAGACAGTTTGTTTCAAAATTACTTACCTGTAGCGGGCAGCGGAAGTGAGGTTGGAGCGCATAGCTGGGCGGGAAGGTAAGTGATTAGTATTTGAGTGGGTGTGTTCGTGTGCAGGAAATGCAGTCAGATCCTGATCCTCACCGAACGAGTTAGGGAACTGGAACTGGAACTGGATGAGCTGAGGATTATTCGAGAGGCTGAGAGGGTGATCGATAGAAGCTACAGGGACATAGTTACGCCAGAGAACAGAGGTAGCTGGGTAACAGTTAGAGGTGGGAAGGGGAAGAAACAGGCAGTGCAGGGTTCCCCTGAGGTCGTTCCCCATAAAATAAGTATACAGCTTTGGAAACTGTTGGTGGGGACAGCCTTGCAGGTGTAAGCTGCAGTGAAGGGGTCTGTGGCTCTGAGATTCAGAAGGGAAAGGGGGAGAAGAGGAGAGCGCTAGTTATAGGGGACTCTCTAGTTAGAGGGACGGACAGGCGGTTCTGTGGACATGGGCGAGACTCTCGAATGGTTTGTTGCCTCCCAGGTGCTAGGGTCCGAGACGTCTCGGACCGTGTCTTCAGAATCCTTAAGGGGGAGGGTGTGCAGCCAGAAGTCGTGGTACACATTGGCACCAACGACATAGGTAGGAAGAGGGGTGGGGAGGTCATTCAAGAGCTCAGAGTTAGGCTGGAAACTAAAAGCTAGGACAGACAGAGTCGTCATCTCTGGGTTGTTGCCGGTGCCACGTGACAGAGGCAAAGAATAGGGAGAGAGTGCAGTTGAACACGTGGCTGCAAGGATGGTGTAGGAGGGAGGGCTTCAGATATTTGGACAATTGGACTGCATTCTGGGGAAGGTGGGACCTGTATAAACAGGACGGGTTGCACCTGAACCAGAAGGGCACCAATATCCTGGGGGGTAGGTTTGCTAGCACTCTTCGGGGGGGTTTAAACTAATTTGGCAGGGGGATGGGATCCGGACTTGTAGTCCAGCAAGTAAGCTAGCTGTGTGTCAGGATGTCCAAGACTGTAGGGAGGCTGTGGAGAAGGTAGCACTGACAGGGACTACTTGCGGACACAGAGATGGGCTCAAGTGCGTATACTTCAATGCAAGGAGTATCAAAAATAAGGTGGGTGAATTTAAGGCGTGGATCGGTACCTGGGACTACGATGTTGTGGCCATCACGGAAACATGGATAGATGAGGGACAGGAATGGCTGTTGGAGGTTCCTGGTTACAGATGTTTCAGTAAGATTAGGGAGGGTGGTATTGCTAATTAGAAATGGTATAACGGCTGCAGAAAGGAAGTTTGAGGGGGATCTGCCTCTGGAGGTAGTATGGGCTGAAGTCAGAAATAGGCAAGGTGCAGTCACCTTGTTGGGTGTTTATTATAGGCCCCCCAATAGCAGCAGAGATGTGGAGAAACAGTTTGGGAAACAGATTTTGGAAAGGTGCAGAAGCCACAGGGTCGTAGTCATGGGCGACTTCAACTTCCCAAATATTGATTGGAAGCTCTTTAGATCAAGTAGATTGGATGGGGCGGTGTTTGTGCAGTGTGTCCAGGAAGCTTTTCTAACGCAGTATGTAGATTGTCCAACCAGAGGGGAGGCCATATTGGATTTGGTACTCGGTAACGAACCGGGACAAGTGGTGGGCTTGTTAGTGGGTGAACATTTTGGTGATGGCGACCACAATTCTGTGACTTTCACCTTGGTTATGGAGAGAGATAGGTGCGCACAACAAGGAAGTTTTTACAATTGGGGGAAGGGAAATTACGATGCTGTAAGACAGGATTTGAGGAGCATACGTTGGGAGCATAGGCTGTCAGGGAAGGATGTGGTGGAAATGTGGGACTTTTTCAAGGAGCAGATACGACGTGTCCTTGATATGTATGTACCGATCAGGCAGGAAAGAAATGGTCGTGTGAGGGAGCCTTGGTTGACGAGGGAGGTTGAATGTCTAGTAAAGAGGAAGAAGGAGGCTTACATAAGGTTGAGGAAACAAGGTTCAGACAGAGCAGTGGAGGGATACAGGATATCCAGAAGGGACCTGAAGAAAGGGATTAGGAGAGCTAAGAGAGGGCATGAAAAATCCTTGGCGGATAGGATCAAGGATAACCCCAAGGCATTCTATGCGTATGTGAGAAACCTGAGAATGACGAGAACGAGGGTAGGTCCGATCAAGGACAGTGGTGGGAGACTGTGTATTGAGTCGGAAGAGATAGGAGAGGTCTTGAACAAGTACTTCTCTTCAGTATTTACGAACGAGAGGGACAGTATTGTTGAAGAGGAGAGTGTGAAACGGACTGATAAGCTAGAAGAGATACCTGTTAGGAAGGAAGATGTGTTGGACATTTTGAACAACTTGACGATAGACAAGTCCCCCGGGCCTGACGGGATATATCCTAGGATTATGTGGGAAGCAAGAGAGGAAATTGCAGTACCGTTGGCAATGATCTTCTCGTTTTCACTGGCAACTGGGGTGGTACCAGGGGACTGGAGAGTAGCGAATGTTGTGCCCCTGTTCAAAAAAGGGAATAGGGATAACCCCGGGAATTACAGGCCAGTTAGTCTTACTTCTGTGGTAGGCAAAGTAATGGAAAGGGTACTGAGGGATAGGATTTACGAGTATCTGGAAAGACACTGCTTGATTAGGGACAGCCAGCACGGATTTGTGAAAGGTAGGTCTTGCCTTACAAGTCTTATTGAATTCTTCGAGGAGGTGACCAAGCATGTGGATGAGGGTAGAGCAGTGGATGTAGAGTATATGGATTTTAGTAAGGCATTTGATAAGGTTCCCCATGGTAGGCTTATGCGGAAAGTCAGGAGGCATGGGATAGAGGGAATTTTGGCCAATTGGCTAGAAAACTGGCTAACCGGTCGAAGTCAGAGTGGTGGTAGATGGTAAATATTCAGCATGGAGTCCAGTTACAAGTGAAGTTCCGCAGGGATCAGTTCTGGGTCCTCTGCTGTTTGTAATTTTTATTAATGACTTAGAGGAGGGAGTCGAGGGGTGGGTCAGTAAATTTGCAGATGATACAAAGATAGGTGGAGTTGTGGAGAGTGAGGAGCGCTGTTGTCGGCTGCAGAGGGACTTAGATATGATGCAGAGCTGGGCTGAGGAGTGGCAGATGGAGTTCAACCCTGCCAAGTGTGAGGTTGTCCATTTTGGAAGAACAAATAAGAATGCGGAATACAGGGTTAATGGTAGGGTTCTTGGTCAGGTGAGGAACAGAGGGACTTGGGGTCTATGTACATAGATCTTTGAAGGTTGCCACTCAGGTGGATAGAGTTTGTAAGAAGGCCTATGGAGTATTATCGTTCATTAGCAGAGGGATTGAATTCAAGAGTCGTGAAGTGATGTTGCAGCTGTACAGGACTTTGGTTAGGCCACATTTGGAGTACTGTGTGCAGTTCTGGTCGCCTCACTTTAGGAAAGATGTGGAATCTTTGGAGAGGGTGTAGAGAAGATTTACCAGGATGTTGCCTGGAATGGAGAGTAGGTCGTACGAGGATAGGTTGAGAGTTCTCGGCCTTTTCTCGTTGGAACGGCGAAGGATGAGGGGTGACTTGATAGAGGTTTATAAGATGATCAGAGGAATAGATAGAGTAGACAGTCAGAAACTTTTTCCCCGGGTACAACAGAGTGTTACAAGGGGTCATAAATGTAAGGTGAAGGGTGGAAGGTATAGGGGAGATGTCAGGGGTGGGTTCTTTACCCAGAGAGTGGTGGGGGCATGGAATGCGCTGCCCGAGGGAGTAGTAGAGTCAGATTCATTGGCGACCTTTAAGTGGCATTTGGATAGGTACATGGATGGGTGCTTAATCTAGGATAGAAGTGCGGCTCAACATCGTGGGCCGAAGGGCCTGTTCTGTGCTGTATTGTTCTATGTTCTATGTTCTATGTTCTAACCCACATATTAAACGTTACAATCTCAAGACCACATAGTCTCTATCTTCCCTGCTGTGTTCACTCTTTCAGCTGCTGATCTCCCTGGGTCGTTTTTTTTAATGCAAGTACGTTTTACATGAACATGTGTCTTTGATAGAGAGTGTTTGAGATGGTCAGTTAGCACTCCTGCTCTACAGCAGTAAATCTGCTGTTGGATGGCAGCGGCTCTCCCTCTATTTTCAAAATGCTGGATTTATTTACTTCCCATGATACAATTATTCTTATAATTTGATTGATTTCCAGATGTACGAATAATAATATTCAAATTCCATTGGCTTCGGATATTCTGAGCATTATTTAAAGTCTTTTATTGTATTTGAATTGCTGTCAAAACAGTAACCAAAGCTCAGGCTTCCATTTCCCAGCTAATTTTTACATTTCGAACAGTCTGACTTTTAGCTGGCATCTGTGGATATACTTTCGATTCAGCAAAACCCGTCCTATCTTAAAGTGAACAGACATTGATTAGATTCCAGGCAGGAACACATCCCGGGCTATCTGTTATTCTGTATACTAACCTCCTTGAACCCCTTGATTTGATTCCAGGCTGTAACTCACTCCGGGGTATCCGTTAATCTGTATATAAACAACCCTGAACTCCTCAATTACATTCCAGGCTGTAATTGAGTCCGGGGTATCTGTTAATCTGCATGTAAACCACGCTGAACCCCTCAATTATATTCCAGGCTGTAACACACCCCAGAATATCTGTTATTCTGGATATAAACCCCGCTGAACACGTCGATTCGATTCCAGGCTGTAACTTCCTGTCAGGGTTGAAAGGGAAGGCTGGTAGTTATAGGGAATGCTGGCTGACTAATGAAATTGAGGGTTTCGTTCAGAAAAAGGAGGAAGCATATGTCAGGTATAGACAGGATGGATCGAGTGAATCCTTAGAGTAGAAAGGAAGTAGGAGTATACTTAAGAGGGAAATCAGGAGGGCAAAACGCAGACATGAGATAGCTTTGGAAAATAGAATTAAGGAGAATCCAAAGTGTTTTTGCAAATATATTCAGGCCAAAGGGTAACTAGGGAGAGAATAGTGCCCCTCTAGGATCAGTAAGGCGTCCTTTGTGTGGAGCCACAGAAAATGGGGGAGATATTATATGAATATTTTGCATCAGTATATACTGTGGAAAAGGATATGGAACATATAGACTGCAGGGAAATCGATGTTGACATCTTGCAAAATGTTGCAGATATACAGAGGAGGAAGTGCTGGATTTCTTGAAATGGTAAAAGGTGGATAAATCCCCAGGTCCTGATGAGGTGTACCTGAGAACTCTGTGGGAAGCTAGAGAAGTGATTGCTGGGCCTCTTGCTGAGATATTTGTATCATCGATTGTCACAGGTGTGATGCTGGAAGACTGGAGGTTGGCAAACATGGTGCCAATATTTAAGAAGGGTGGTAAAGAGAAGCCAGGGAACTATAGACCTGTGAGCCTGACCTCAGTGGTGGGAAAGTTGTTGGAGGGAATCCTGAGGGACAGGATGTACATGAATTTGGAAAGGCAAGGACTGATGAGGGATAGTCAACATGGCTTTGTGCGTGGGAAATCATGTCTCATAAACTTGATTGAGTTTTTTGAAGAAGTAAAAAAGAAGATTGATAAGGGCAAAGCAGTAGATGTGATCCATATGAACTTCAGTAAGGCATTCGACAAGGTTCCCCATGGCAGACTGATTAGCAAGGTTAGATGTCATGGAATACAGGGAGAACTAGCCATTTAGATACAGAACTGGCTCAAAGGTAGAAGACAGAGGGTGGTGGTGGAGGGTTGTTTTTCAGTCTGGAGGCCTGTGACCAGTGAAGTGCCACAAGGATCAGTGTTGGGCCCTCTACTTTTTGTCATTTACATAAATGATTTGGATGCGAGCATAAGAGGTACAGTTAGTAAGTTTGCAGATGACACCAAAGTTGTAGGTGTAGTGGACATCGAAGAGGGTTTCCTCAGATTATAACAGGATCTGGATCAGATGGGCCAATGGGCTGAGAAGTGACAGATGGAGTTTAATTCAGATAAATGCGAGGTGCTGCATTTTGGGAAAGAAAATCTTAGCAGGACTTCGACATTTAATGGTAAGGTCCTAGGGTGTGTTGCTGAACAGAGAGACCTTGGAGTGCAGGTTCATAGCTTCTTGAAAGTGGAGTCGCAGGTAGATAGGATAGTGAAGAAGGCGTTTTGTATGCTTTCCTTTATTGGTCAGAGTACCGATGACAGGAGTTAGGAGGTCATGTTGCGGCTGTACAGGACATAGGTTAGGTCACTCTTGGAGTATTGCGTGCAATTCTCGTCTCCTTCCTGTCGGAAAGATGTTGTGAAACTTGAAAGTGTTCAGAAAAGATTTACAAGGATGTTGCCAGGGTTGGAGGATTGGAGCTACAAGGAGAGGCTGAACAGTCTGGGGCTGTTTTCCCTGGAGTGTCAGAGGCTGAGGGGTGAACTTATCGAGGTTTACCCTGGGGTAAGGGAATCCAGAACCACAGTGCATAGGTTTGGTTTGAGAGGGGAAAGATATGAAAGATACCTAAGGGACAACATTTTCACGCAGAAGGTGGTACGTGTATGGAATGAGCTGCTGGAGGAAGTGGTGGAGGCTGGTACAATTGCAACATTTAAGACGAATTTGGATGAGTATATGAATAAGAAGGGTTTGGAGGGACATGGGCCAGGTGCTGCCAGGTGGAACTAGATTGGGTTGGGATATCTGGTCGGCATTGACAGGTTGGACCTAAGGGTTTGTTTCCATGCTGTACATCTCGATGATTCTATGACTCTATAACTCCGGGCGACCTGTTACTCTGCATATAAACCACCCTGAAACCCTCGATGAGATTCCAGTTTGTAAGTCACTCTGGAGTATCTGTTATTGTACATGTAATCGTCCCGAATGCCCTTGATAAAATTCCAATCTGTAACTGACTTCCAATTTTAAGGGACTCTATACATTAGCCACTTCAATCGTTTGATCAGATTCCCGTCTGTATCGCACTCGTGGGTATCTGTTATTCTGTATATTAACCATCCAATCCAACCCCTGTTGAAATTGTCCATAGTGTTCAAGGATGTGTACGTGAGGTGCATTAGTCAGGGGCAAATGTGGGGAAATGGATGTGGATGGGTTATTCTTCTGAGGGTCAGTGTGGTCTTGTTGGGCTGAAGGGCTTGTTTCCCCACTGTCGGGATTATATGAATCACCCAGAACCCCCTCGATTAGATTCCAACGTGTAACTCACTTCCATCTATGTGTGATTCGCATGTTTCAAAAACACCCCGAAACCTTCAATTCTATTCCACTTCGATAAACACGAGGCGCTGCATTTTAAGAAAGCAAATTTGAGCAGGACTTATATCATAATGGTCAAGTGCGAGGGAGAGTTGCTGAACAAAGACTTTGAGGTGCAGGTTCGTAGCTCCGTGAGAGTAGAGTGGCAGGTGGATAAGATAATGAAGGCAGCGTTTGGTTTGCTTTCCTTTATTGGTCAGAGTTTTGAGAATAGGCATTGAGATGTCATGTTGTGTCTGGACTGGACATGGGTTAGGACACTGTTGGAATATGGCATTCAATTCAGGTCTCCTTCCTATCGGAAGGATGTTGTGAAACTTGGAAGAATTCAGAAAAGCTTTACAAGGAGGATGCCAGGGTTAGAGGATTTGAGCCACAGGGAGAGGCTGAATAGGCTGGGGCTGTTTTCCCTGGAGTGTCAGAGGCTGAGGGGTGACCTTATCAAGGTTTATAAAATCATGACGGGCATGGATAGGATAAATAGACAAAGTCTTTTCATTGCGGTGGGGAGTAAAGAACTAAAGGGCATAGGTTTAGTGTGAGAGGTAATATGAAAGAGACCTAAGGGGCAACTTGTTCACTCAGAGGGTGGTACATGAATGGAATGAACTGTCAGAGGGAGTGGTGGGGGCTGGTATAATTGCAACATTTAAAATGCAGTTCGATGGGTATATGAATGGGAAGGTTTGGAGGGAGATGGGCCAAGTGCTTGAAAAAGAGACTAGAGTAGGTTAGGATATCTGGTCGGCATTGTCGGGTTGGACCAAAGGGTCTGTTTCCATGCTGTACATCTCTAGGAGTGTATGACTCCGCGATTTTGTGACTCATTCCTTGTTATCTGTTGTTCTGTATGTAAACCACCTTGAACCCATCGATTAGATCCCAGTCTGTAACTCACTCCTGGGTATCTCTTCTGCTGTGTGTAAACCCTAAACCCCTCAATTAGATTGCAGTCTGGAACTCACTGCTGAGGATCTGTTACTGGATCTGTGAAGTGATCCTTGTTGGATGTTAGGCCGAAGACAAGATAAACTAAATGGTCAAATGTTACATTGAGAGCAAGAACACAGAAAGCTGCTGGTTCATTTCTGTCCTGTTACATATCTCCAAGTTTCAGATTGGGGCTGATTTTCTGTCACAATGGGGAAAGTCTCAAAAGCTGTTTACTGTCCTGCATGAATGCATCATCATGACATGAATTCTCTTGCAAGATAGGAAATGGAGACAGCTTCTGGAAGGTGTCTGTATCTGTGTGTGATTCTGTGTCTGTGTATGTCTGTTTGTGTGTGATTCTGTGTGCGTGTTCAATGTTTTATATATTTTCAAACTGCATTGATGTTGCCAGTCTCTCTTGCTTTTCCTATTTTATACACACTCAATGGACAATAGACAAAGACAATAGGTGCAAGAGTAGGCCATTCAGCCCTTAGAGTCTGTTCCTACCTTATCTCCATAACCCTTGATTCCACTATCTTTGAGAGCTCTATCCAACTCTTTCTTAAATGAATCCAAAGACTGGGCTTCCACTGCCCTCTGGGGCAGAGCATTCCGCACAGCCACCACTCTCTGGGTGAAGAAGTTTCTCCTCATCTCTGTCCTAAATGGTCTACCCCGTATTTTTAAGCTGTGTCCTCTGGTTCGGCACTCACCCATCAGCGGAAACATGTTTCCTGCTGCCAGAGTGTGCAATCCTTTCATAATCTTATACGTCCCAATCCGATCCCCTCTGTCTTCTAAACTCAAGGGTATACAAGCCCAGTCGCTTCAGTCTTTCAGTATAAGGTAATCCCACCATCCCAGGAATTCACCTCGTGAACCTACGCTACACTCCCTCAATAGCCAGAATGTCTTTCCTCAAATTTGGAGATCGGAACTGCACACAGTCGTCGTGCAGTCTTACTGATATAAAATGGTGGCTGTGGACAAATCTAAAATGTTTGTCTGACCGATTTGTGTCATGAATACTTTCAGCAAGGGAGAGGGGGCAATGTGTCAAAAACCATTTCCATTCATTGATGCCAGCAGAGATAGGAAATGGAGACAGCTCTTTGAAGGTGGTTAAAATGTAAATCCCAGAACCTTTTTACAGTGAATGCGGAGAGACAATGTGACATTCCAGTAAGGTCTGCCTTACTTTCCAAGCTCCTAATATGAGAGAGACATAATATACAAAACCTGAAAGAGCTCAGCCACTGAATTGTAGATTTGCAGCGTTGGATCAGAACCCTGCCTGGCTTGGCCTCATCCCAAATTGAAGGGTTTCTCATATTCCACACTGACATTCTGTGGGTTCAAATTATGTGTTATCTACAAATAAAAGAAAATAATGCACCTGCAATTGAACAAAGCTCTTTCTGGAACTTTGTTATCTCTGTTCGTTTAAGTATCTTTCAACAGGATTGAATATAAATGAGACAGTGAGTGATAGGTAGCACTATAACCAAAATGTCAGTGCAGTATAAAAGGTATATTAATACTTTCAGTGAAAGGGGAATACAGGAGGATAGTCCTCAAACAAGAAAAATTGGGAGTCAGTAAAGTTGTGAAGTTTGTGACTGCATTATGTTTATTTGAGTCAAGATTTGAAACCACTTGGCCAATAGTACACTTTGTGACTCACTCCCAGTTACAAGTTATTTCACATAAAAAGGTTAACATATCCCTCGATTAGATTCCAGGCTGTAACTAACTCCAGGGTATCTGTTATTCTGTACATAAACCATCCTAAATCGCTCAATTAGTTTCCAATCTGTAACACACTCCAGGCTATCTGTTATTCCGTATATAAACCACCCTGAACTCCTCGATTAGATTCCAGACTGTAACTCACTCCATGGCATCTGCTATTCTGTACATAAACCATCCGAAACCACTCGATTAGGTTCCAACCTGTAACACATTCCAGGCTACCTGTTATTCTGTTTATAAACCACCCTGAACCCTGCAATTAGATTCCAGGCTGTAACTCACTGCGGGCTACCTGTTATTCTCTAGAAAACCACCCTGAATCCCTCGATTAGATTCCAGATTGTAACTCACTCCTGGGTATCTGTTATTCTGTATATTAATCACCCTGAACCCATTGATTTGATTTCCCTTCCTGACATGTTAAGCTCATGTTTCCAACACAATCTAATCTCAATAATGATTAATGTATCACTGGTCCTCCTATCTGCTGGCACTACCATCATGTTAACTTTCTAATGTTTACGTACATGATTACCTGTAGCAGTGAGTCGCAGGTAGACAGGGTGGTGCTGAACACATTTGGCTCATTTGCCTTAATCTGTCAGAGCATTGAGTATAGGAGTTGTGGTGGTATGTTGCATCTCTCCAGGATGTTGGTGAGGCCGCTTTAAGAATACTGCGCACAACTCGGATTTCTGCAGAAATGACTTACACGGATGTTCCAGGACTGGAGGTTTGAGCTATCGGGAGTGGCTGATGACGTTGAGGTGATTCCCCGTGGAGTGTCAGAGATTGAGAGGCAACATTAAAGAGGTATATAAAATCATCAGGGACATGGATATTCTGAATAGCCATGTTCTGCTCCCAAGGATAGGGGAGTCCAGAACAAGACAGCATAGGTTGAAGGGGAGAGGGCGAATGATTTAGAAGGGACGTGAAGGTAAATATTTCAGAGTGGTGTGTGTACAGAAAGTGCAGTCAGAGGAAGTGGTCAAGGCGGGTACAATCACAGAAGGAATATTGGCCAAATGCTGGCAAATGGGGCTAAATCAGATTTGATATCTGATCGGAGAGAACAGATTGGACTAATGGGTCTGTTTCCATTCTGCATGACTCTCTGCTTCTATAAGAGGGATGATGAATAATTCTGAAAGGACCTTTCAAGTCGGAATTCTCTTCAGTGGAAGGTTATCGTATCTCTATGTTCACATTGATTGAAAGCTGTGTTAGTTAACTATTTGACAAAGAAGTGAGTCATGCAGAATGGGACGCAGACAGGAAATTGGAGCTGAGACCACAACCTGATCAGTCACAATCTTAGTGCCTGGTGGAGAAGGCTCAAAGTATCCAATGACCCACTCCTGCTCCTCAGTCCCATGTTCCTGTGTTTCATTCAGCCCGTCAAACCTGCTAGACAGGAACAGTTGGAGGCTACCTACTCCTGTAACCTGTTGCACAGAAACACAGGAGACCATTCAGCCCCTCAGTACTGTCCCACGCGGTTTGAAGTGAATTGGGAATGTATTTGGAAAACCCAGGCTGGGTACAAAAGAGGCCCCTCATCTCTCTTCACAGAGCTTCCCCTCTCTGCAACTTGTGCTTCATTTGATGGTCATGTTGTACACCCAGATTCAGTGTGAATACTGCCCCCATACCTCACTCAGGGATGGCTCACAAAATCCTCTGGTCTCCCTGTCTGCAACATTCAATATCAGAACATTCATGAAAATAACACCCACTAACTTTCCAATAACAGAATGGGAGAATATCAGAAACAGGGGCATGTTATTCACCCCCCAAGCCTGCCTTGCCCTTCACTAAGATCATGACTGATCTGCTCTTCGTCTCAAATCCTCTTTCATATCCAATTCTTCATAGCCCTCCACTCCCTGACAGGTAAATTTCCATCTACCTCCTCTTCAAATACGTTCAGTCTTCTCGCTCCTCGAACACTCTTGAGAAGAGAAATCCTGACATTCAATCCCACCTATTTGAAGAAATCACTTGCTGCTCCTATAACATGGCCTATTGATGTGAACAAAAGAGGTTGAGACAAGGGTTCAGGTAAAAATGACTGGCCCCGATATCAAGGCAGTGATTAACTTCTGTTGACATAAAGGACCTTAACAAAACTGGACTTAGTGGGAATCAGAGTAACCTCTCCAGTGTTTGGAGTCAAACACGGCACAAAGGAAGATGGTCATCATCTCAGTCCTGGGTCACATCTGTGGGAGATCCTCAGGGTAGCTTCCCCTTCACAAACATCTTCAGCTGCTTCATCAATGTCTCCCCGCCCCCACCCTCCCCACCATAAGATCAGAAGTGGGGATGGTCGCTGAAGATTCTACAATGTTCAGAACATTTTGTCCCCCGTTACCTCCTGAACTGGTCTTTATCCATGTATAGCAGGATCCAGACTCCATTGAGCCTTGTGCTGTTAAAGTGTCCGTAACATTCATGTGACAGCACTTCCTGACACTGCACATTGCCACAGTAAAATAAGAATTCATTCAGCACCTCGCGCTGGATTCACAGGAATATGAGGAAGCCATTCAGCCCATTGACACTATTGAAGAAGAACCGGGACAGCCCATTCATTGCCTCCAGCCTATTACTCAGGAAGGGAAGTAGTCTAGTGTGATGGGCCACACCAGAGCCCCTCAAAAATATTTGAAGGCCGTAACGTAGATTCTAATGTTTTCGTATTTTAAAGGAAATGTAAAGTGTCTGTTCCAGATGCTGTGTGACTGGTCAAACTACTCGGTGTGAAGAAAAACACTATCTACTTAAACACGAAAGAGAAAATGAAACCAAAGAAAGAGGAATTTAGAATAACGCAATTCTTTTGGACAAGTTAACAGAACAATAGATCTCGGAACTATTACTAATGAACTGTTCCAATATAGGGAAATCCAATAAACACAGCCCTTGGCAAAAAGGAATATTCAGACACAGAATGTCACAAACATTTCTCCAATCGAGGAATTAAAAACAGCACCAAGAGAAATTTCAGAGAGGGTTGCAACCAGGAAAAATTCACTGAATCTTCCAACTCTGTGGAGACCCCAATAATATCTGATGTCATTGAGAAACCAAAACCCAGTGATCCTAATCTGTGAGAGCTGGTCACACCCATTCAGGCTGCATTAAAATAAACACAAGGCCTCCCTAGCTGTTTACTCAAGTGGTCTGAACTAGCCAGCTTGGTAGCAATCGTTCAATCTCTCTTAAAATATTCCAGGACAAATTAACCTCTTAAAGCTGCGGCATTGTCACACTAGTCATTCCAATGAGCTTTCAAACAGGAACCAGGGGAAACCAGTCAGGCCCTTGGCCCTGTCCAATCGGACGAGATTGAAGCCAATCACTCCCTTGAGTCAATTACACAGGAACAGCAGAAGGCCATTCCCACCTCAATGCACTTATACGGGGGCAGAATGAGGTAATTGTTGCTGATTCGTGATGAATGTCTTATGCCCAAAGCGTCGATTCTCCTGGTCCTCGGATGCTGCCTGACCCACTGTGCTTTTCCAGCAATTGATGCTCTAATCTGATCTCCAGCATTGGCAGTCCTCACTGTCTCCGAATTGATGCTCTAACATGATGAACAAGTGGGGCAGAGGCTGCACAGACAGACTGTTCCACGTTGTTCCTCTTGGCTCTGTTGTTTATGATACACATGTGGGACTTTAACGTGGTTTTCTAGTGGTGAGGAGGGAAGCCATATGTCTTGTGTGAAGTCTCAAGAAGGCATCTTCCATCTCCGAGAAGACAGCCTGGTGTTCTCTATGTAGGGCGGAAGCTGGTGGGAATTGGTACCTGTTTCAGACGGAAGGTATTGTGGCTGCTGTTGGGGACTGTGAGCAAACTGACGTTCAGTACAGGGTTCACACACCGACTGCACAATAACGTGGGGAGAGTTAATTTAGGCATAAAAAATATTAGGATAGTCACGTTAAACTGATAAATGGACTCTCTAAGTTCAAATAATGCTAGTCTTGTTCATGTTGGTCTTGTCTACTGCATGTCCTGTTCAGTGTAACCTTTATGTCTTACTCTGTCCAAGTCTATTTCCACCCTATGATCTGTCTGGCCATGCTTACTATGATCTGTCTCCACTGCTCATAAACAAAGTGTTTCCCTGTACTGAGATACACGTGGCAATCAAACAAACCAATCATTCCTGGGTAAAGTATACAATTCCTCTCCCTGTCACTGTCTGTTTTGGAAAAAAGAGATCGCTGCCACTCCTCGTGTTTCAGCGTCACCATTTCTTCGTCTCCCACAACTCTACACACTAAACACTCAGCTTATTCACTCTATTCTCATGTTACCATCGCCAGTGTCTGTGGTAAGGGAATCATTCCTTACAAAGGACATCAAATCAGTACAGAGTGCACCAAATGCGCTCTCAGCAAGGCTCTACAACAGCCGGAAGATGGCTTTACTTATGTACTTGAATCATCTTACTACGAAGGACAGCATACCATTGACTGCACCCATAACTTACACAGGGTATGATTCGGAGCAGCCAGCATAGACTTGAGTGGGAGATCATGCTTCCCAAATTTCTTAGAGTCCTTTGATGAAGTTACCAGGACGTTTGATGAGGGCAGAGTGATAGACGTAGTCTCGACGGAGTTCAGCAAGGCCTTTGATAAGGTTCCACATGGCAGGCTGCTCAGGAAGGTTACATCTCGTAGAATGCGGGGGGACCTGGCCAATTGGATACACAGTTGGTTTGATGGTAGGAAGCAGAGGGTTGTGTGGAAGGATGTTTGTCAGACTGGAGGCTGGGTCCATTGCTGTCTGTAATCTATGATTTGGTTGAGAATATACAAGGTATGATTAGTAAGTTTGCAGATGACACGAAAGTAATTGGGAGCATGATCAGTGAGGAAGTCCATCAGAAATTGCAGCAGGACCTTAATCAGGTGGGAGATGGGCCGAGAAATGGCAAATGGAATTTAATATAGAAGCGTGAGGTCTTGCATTTTGGAAACTCATATCAAGGTAGGAGTTTCATGGTGAATGGGAGGGTCTTGAGGGGTGCAGTGGGCAGATGGACCTTGGTGTTCAGGTGCACAGTTCTCTGAGAGTGGAGTCACCGGAAGACAGGGAAGTGAAGAAGGCTTTTGGCACATTGGCCTTCATCAGGCAGGATATTGAGTATAGAAGTTGGGACCTTATGTTGCAGTTACACAGGACTTTGCGAAGGCCGCACTTTGAGTATTGTGTTCCGTTTTGTCACCTTGTCATGGGGAGGATGTTATTAAATTAGAAAGGGTGCAGAAGAAATTTGCAAAGACGTTGCCAGGACCCAATGGTCTGAGTTATAGGGAGAGTTTGAAAAGCTAGGACGTTTTCGTTCGCGTGTAAGAGACTGAGGGAGTCCATATAGAGCTGTATAAAATCACGAGGGGTATGGATAGGGTTAATGCTTTCAGTCTTTTTCCAAGGTGTAGAGAATCGAGGATTTAACGGGATCAGTTTAAGGTTAAAGGGGAAGGAATAAAAGGGAACCTGAGGGGCCACTTCTTTACACAGAGGGCTGGTACGTGGGTGAGTTGCCAGCAGATGTGGTTGAGGGGCGTACATTAACAACATTTCAAAAACATTTGGATAAATATGTGGATAGGAAAGGACTGGAAGGATATGGGCCAACTGCAGGGAAATGGGGTGAGCGTGGATGGACATTTACAAGGTGGACTCGAACCCCTCTGTTAATTAAACCCAAACACCCAGAAAAGCTCGCCTCACCTTGTAATCTGTTAAAATATGAGCGATACAGATCTCCTGCATTCCACTATTTAAACAAAAATTATCAAGTTAGTTTCTTAACTTTAATAGTGAACACGAAACAACAACTATTCACAAATACAAGCCCCTCTATTCTTAGCTACTTACTATCTGACTCCAACTCTGTAAAAATATGCTGTTCCAACAACCCACATATGAAACATTAAAATTGCAAGACCATACAGTCTCTATCTTCCCCGCTGTGTTCACACTTTCAGCTGCTGATCTCCCTGGGTCATTTTTTCTAAAATTGCAAGTAGGTTTACATGAACATATGCCTTTGATAGAGAGTGTTTGAGATGGCCAGTTAGCACTCCTGCTCTACAGCAGTTACTCTGCTGTTGGATGGCAGTGGCTCTCCCTCTATTTTGAAAATGCTGGGTTTATATATTCCCCATGATATAATAATTCTCATAATTTGATTGCTGTCCAGGTGTCCAAACAATAATATTCAAATTCTGTTGGTTTTGGTATCCTGAGCGTTATTTAAACTCTTTGGTTGGATTTGAATGGCTGTCAAAACAGCAACCAAAACTCAGGTATCCATTTCTCAGCTAATGGTGACATGTGGAACAGTGTGACCTTTAGTTGGCATCTGTGGCTTTAATTTCTATTCAACAAAACCCGATCTGTCTTAAAGTGCCCATGCATGTTTTTGGCTTCATAACATCTTCCTGCTTCAGAAAATAAAATGAACCAGCAGAATGAAAAGATGGCATCATTTATTTTCCTCTAATTCTTCATCCCAATTAAATGAAATACAAAAGTATTAATCTTAGTTATATCATTCATATTAATTCCGCACACCAATACAACACTGGAATAAGTCAAATCTTATCGACACTGCTTTCATTTAAATCCCCGAAAACCCATCTGCTATCACATTGTTGGAGTCACAGCCTGTACATTTTGTGAGTTTAAAGTCGGTAAGGTAAGACTCCAATTAAATAGTCTCATATTCTGGTCTTTAAATATTCCAAAAAATGCGAGAGATTTGTCGTTGTCCACAACCATCTCCGACAATTTGTTTGTCATATACACATCAAAATATTGTCAGGCCAGTGTGAGACTTAATCATTCTTGTTCAATAATGGAGATTTTGTATCTTATTTCTGGTGGATATTGAGTTTTTCAAGTAGCCAATTAGCCATTCAATTCCATCATCCGAATTCTGTATCAAAACATCTCTGACCCCTATATCCTGAGCATCAAACACAATTTTCAAAGGGTTTCAAAATATTTGGTGTAGCTAAAACTGGTCTGGTGATTAATCCTGCTTTAAAATTCTCAAATGCCTCCTGGCATTGTTCTGTCCACCACAATTCTGTGTTCTTCTGTAATAAATCCATCAGTGGTGCCCATACGCTGCTGACATTTGGAACAAACTTCCGATAGAATCCACTCAGTTCCAAAAATCGAAGCACCTCTTTCTTCAAGGATGGTCGTGGAAATTCCTCAAATCCCTTCGTCTTTGTGTTCCATGGGGTCAACCTTCCATGTCCACTGTAATGTCCCAAGAACATCACCTCTGCCTTCGTGAATTCTGTTTTCTTTAAGTTTATTACCAAGTTTGCTTCTTGTAATCGTTCAACATGCTCTGTCAACTGTAAAATGTGAGCTTTCAATCACTTGCTAAAGATCACTTCATCATACAGATAAGCTGCACAATTTGTTCATCTGGCCACAACTCTGTTTCTGGGTCTTAAATGTGGCTGGTGCATTATTCATCCATATGAAATACTCGATAAAGTTTTTTTGTCATCTCTGGTATCCTTACTAGATAGTTTAACTGACTCCACGTTTTTTAAAATTTGAAACTGGCCACTAAACCTGGATTTAAAGAGATTTCTTACCATTGGTGGCAATACTAATACGTCATCCCCACGGGAAATCTTCAATTTTTCAGTGTTTTTCTCTGCCACCTGCCACCTATTCTGTGCTCTTCATATACTGTTTAGCAAACTCACCGACTCCATCTACTCTCTCCTTTACCTCGTACACATAACCCAGGTGTGAGATTTCCGAATTCGGTCCTGTCAATTTATATTTAATTAATTTCAAAGGACCTCTCACTTCATGTACGAATATTATCTCAAAGGAAGTAAAGTGAGTAGATTTATTTGGGGCATCGCTAATGTCAAGCAATTTAATGGGGCACCTTTATCCCAATCATTTGGCCAACCATGACAGTACGCTGTTAATATGGTCTTCAGCGTCTGATGCTAACTTTCCAAGGCTCCCTGGGATTCAGGATGGGACGCCCTTGATTTGAAATGCTGTATGCCTAAGCCATCCATGACTTCCTTAAACAGCTGAATGGTAAAATGAGACCCTTGGTCTGACTGAATCTCTGTGGGCAGTCCACAGTGAGTAAAGAAAGCTACCAACTCCTCCACCTCCCTATTTGCCTTGATGCTCCAATAATTGAATTGCCTCTGGAAATCTGGTAGACGCATCCATTATGGTCAGCAAATATTGGTTTCCACTTTTACTTTAGAAAGGGGAGCTACACAATTAATCATAACCCACGTGCAAGGTTCTTCAAATGCAGGAATTGGCAAGAAAGGTGCTTGTTTTATTACTGCCTGTTACTTAACTCCCATTTGGGAAGTATGTCACGCACAACAAAAATTAACAGCGTCCTTGTGCATTCCAGGCCAGTGGAAATGCTTCTGTACCTTAGCCTGAGTCTTCTACACACCTAAGTGACCGCCTGCAGTTAGTTTATGAGCTACCCATAACACTGTACGTTACTGCTAACACAATCTGGTGCACTTCGGACCATTTCCTTTCTGCAGTAACCTATCGGGGTCTCCATTTTAATTTTATGATTCTATCTTTAAGTTAATAACGTTCAACAATATATTCTGATTCCTTTTCTGTGTGTGTGCATGTGTATGTGTGTGTGAATGTGTGTGTATATATCTGTTGTAAGTCCATTAGCCTTTCTGGACTAAACCCCTCTGCCTGATCCTCTGCCTGTTCAGGTTTTTCCTGCACCGTTACATCAAACAGGGGGTCAGTTCACTGAGCATCAACCCATTTGTCTTTTTCGTTCGTTTTTCCTTCCTGCTGTAACTTATGACAGTGGGATCTTGTTACTACACAGTCTGGAAAGGTTCCTGTGTAATTTTCTTTTAACTCACCAATTCCCTCGTCTTCCTTTGGCTTCTCCACCACAAGGGGTGCCCATCCCACCTCGCCTCCTGCGATATCGTTCCCAAGAGCAAACTGTGTTCCTGGAACTGACACTCTGTTACTCACTGTCACTGTTACTTCCCTAATCTTGTTTGGCATTCCATCCTGATGTTTCACAAGGGAATGCTTAATTTCAGTCCCCATTCCACATGTTAACATGCTCTCGATCAACATGCCAGAAAGAGTGAAAAAAACTTTCATCTCGTCCTATTAGAGGGTGAGAGAAAGTGAGGGCTGCAGATGCTGGAGATGAGAGTTGAAAAATGTGGGGCTGGAAAAGCACAACATGTCGGCAGCATCCGAGGGGCAGGAGCGTTGACGTTTCAGGCATAAATGCTTCATCAGGAAAGTGGGAGGTAAGGGAGGGGGAAGGAGGTTGAAAAAAAAATGGGAGGGTGGGGTGGAGCTGGGTGGAAGGGAGCTTGGAAGGCGAAAGGTAGATGCAGGTGGGGTGTGATGGTGGTAGGTCAAACAGGAGGGTGATAGGACTCCTATCGGTGGTAGGACAGCTGGAACCCTCAAACTGTATAGCATCAACGTTTACTTCACCAAATTCCAAATCTCCCCTCCACTAACCTCTTCCAGATCCAACCTTTCAACCTCGCACTGCCCTATTGGACTGCCCTAACTAACCATCTTCCTTTCCACCAATCGACTCCACCCTACCCTCCGACATATCACTATCACTCCCACCTATATCTTCTTATTGCCTTCTCAATGACCCTCCCACCAGCTCGGCTACTACCCTCGTATTTATCTTTCAGCCCCCTTGTCCCTCCACCATGTTCCTGACGATGGGTTTCTGCCTGATATTCGATTGTCCTGCTGTTTGGATGCTGCCTGATCTGTTGTGCTTTTCTGGCGCCTCACTTTTCAACTATTAGAGACTGAGCAGATCCCGTATCTCACAAAATTATAACTTCTTGCTCTTCTCCCCCTGTTCTTTCTGAGTAAACTTTATCTACAGAGGTGAATTCTTTAGAGAGATCAGGCACTGCCTCCATACCCAGCCCTTGCCTCGGCTGTGCAATTTCCTGCAGCTCCTCGGCTCCACTTGGGGTCTCCTTTACAAGTTTCACTAATGCCACTGCGCTTAGCCTCTTCTACCGCATCTTTCCCCAGAGTGTCTTCCTTTAACGCCCAGCACAGTGTGTCCCAGCTTACTGCAGTGAAAACAATTTTTTTTCCCTGAGCCCTTCTTAAACCATCGGCACTGTCATTTTATGTGTTCCACTCCCTTATAGTGAGAGCACTGAGGCCTTTCACCACCTTTCAACCCCCTTGGGCTTCTTTCTTCACCTGTAGTGAACTATTGTGAGCTACTGTTCGCTTTGTAATGTGTGATCGTCCCTTCTCCAAATTTCTGTCCCTCACAGGATGAAATTCCTGCCAGAAGCTAAATTTCATCACATGCCACAATGCATATTTACCTGCCATTTCTGCAGTGCTTCTCACTTCTTGAACTTTCTATTCATTCACATGAATTCTTACTATCTCTGGAAGTAAGTCTTTTAACTTCTCCAGCAGATTAATCTCCCTTCAAGCCTCACAGGTCTTATCCATTTTTAAGGCCAGCACCCATCTATCAAAATGACTGTGGTTAACTCTTTCAAACTCAATATAAGTCTGATCTGGCTCCGTCTCTATTTTTCTGAACTTCTGCCTATATGCTTCTAGTACCAATTCATAACCAATCAAAATAACCAATTTAACATCTTGATAATCTCTTGATCCCTCATCTGACAGCGCTGAACATACCTCACCAGCTGTGCCCACCATCTTAGTCTGAACTAGCATTACCCACAAGTTCACTGGACACATCATCTGCCTAGACATTGTTTCAAATGAAACAAAAAAGGTTTTGACATTTTTCACACCAAAATATTGCAAGTTACTAACCTAGTTGTATACATCCCTACGTTCTCCCTTCATCTCCATCCTGTTAATTTAACGTTCTTTTCTAATTCCCAACTTCTGAATTTCAAATCCCCACTCTCTCTCTTTTTTTTTCCTCTCTTTCTCTTTCGTCTCTCTCTGTTTCCGTCCCTTTATTTATCTTCTAACTGCAGTTGCCACATTTGCAATTTAAGTTTTTTCTAACTCCACGGCAGTTGCCTATTTCTCTGATACATCAAAGTGCTTGACCAACTCCATAACAATTTCAGCTTCCCTTTTCTCCCTGGTTAACCCCAATTCCAACCTATTTGCTCATTCTAAAAAATGTCCTCCTTCTGTCCTTCTAAACTTCCTTGAAAAATTTGGGAACCTCGTTAGTAATGTTAAAAGCCATTTCCCTCACTTTTGATTTAATCAACCACAAGTAACAAAATTAAACGAATATTCCCACTGGTTTTATTTGAAGATCAAAGTCACTAATTGCAATGAGTTGGAATTTGCTGGGACCTGTTGTATCTCGAATCTGTTCAAGTTTGTCCAAATCCCATATGGCAAGGCCCCAAACTGTTATGACATCAATGTCGAACCCCTCTGTTAATTAGAACCACACACCTGGAAAAGCTCACCTCACATCATAATCTGTTAAAACGTGAGCAACAGAGAACTCCTAAATTCCACGAATGAACAAAAAGTAACAATTTATATGTGTGCAAGTTAGGTCACTGAGCTTGAAGGTATGTTTTCAGAAGTTTCGTCACCATGACTAGGTGACATCATCAGTGAGAGTCTCCGCTAAAGCTCTGGTGGTATGTCCCGCCTCTCTATTTATAGGTCTTGGTTTCTTAAAGTGGGTGATGTCATTTCCGGTTATTTTAACAAGAGAATGTAGACAGGATCTAAATTGTTGCGTTTCTTGATGGACTTCTGGTTAGAATGCCATTCCTCTAAGAAGGTCCTTGCATGTCTTAGTATGTGTGTGTGTTTTGTCCCAGTCAAAGTGGTGCCTTTCTTTGTCTGTATGTACGGAACATAGTGATAGTGCGTCATGTCTTTTGGTGACCAGTTGGTGTTCATGTATCCTCATAACACAACAACAGGACAGTTTCAACGGTCGAAAAGTGATTTTATACACACTGTTTCATCAATGTTTGTGTGCAGTTAAGTAGCATTTTTCACACGTGTGCAACACATTGTAAATGAACAACAGAGACACAGTTAACGAAAAATGATGCACATGATGTATTAAATTGATAAAACTTTAAAACATCATTTTTTCCTCTCAACGTTCCCTCCTTTTCTGGAATTCCCGACTCTACTCTCTCATTCTAACCAGGATGTGTGCTCCAAATTCTTGATTCTAGGGTCCCAAATTATTTCAGTTAATTCCCTTCAATATATTGACCTGTTGGGTTCTTTCCAAAGCTAGTGACTGTCATATAATCGGAGATAAATATTCTGGCATCAGACTCAGCATTCGAACATATGACTCTGTTGTACACGCACTGTACCAAGGACCACAGCACACAGGCATTGCCAAACCATTGAGGAATGTTCATCTACTTCTTTGGATCATGTAGTTTTCTCATTTTGCACATATCCAGATCGATATCCACTCTCGTTCTCCCTTTGCATCTCGTTAAGAAATTCTTCGTGTCCCATCTCCCAAAACTCCTTCTTTCAGTTTATATCTAATGCTCTCTTCAAGATGTAATGTGGTTATAATTAAGCAAAGTAACTACCAAGACATGCGGGAGGAGCTGGCCAAAGTTAATTGGAAGGAGAGCTGAACAGGAAAGACCGTGGAGCAGCAATGGGAGGAGGTTCTGGGGATAATTCGGAAGATAATACCAGAAATGAAACCCCAAGAAGATGAAACATACTCATGGGAGGACAAGGCAGCCATGAGTGATAAGGCATCAAACCAAAAGAGAAAACATACAATGTGGTGAAGATGATTGGGAATCCAGAGAATTCATTGGCTCTGAAACTACATAACGCTGACATCACTGACACTACAGAGCTCTTAATCGTGGTCAGGGAGAGAAACAGAGGAAACACATTCACTTTAAACACAGAAGGTGGTATTTCTCAAGGAAAAAGATTCAGGTGAATTAAACATTTGCATTAAGATCAGTTAAATGCTTTTGTGGAATGTGTCAGATTGGAAGCAAGACCTGGGGGCAGAGACCCTCCTCAGAATAAGAGTTTTAAAATGGAAGTATTGCCACATCAGAAACAAGGTGAGGTCACTGAGTGCAGGGCTGATGGGTGAATAGGTCTCAGTGAGAATTGGGAACAGACAGCAGAATTGCATTGCAGATATTGCAGCTCGAACTTGCGTATTGACGTAGTGCTAGAGACCACAGCAGCAGGGGAAGCAGACCTGCATTCAACCACAACCTGTAACTTTTTGCCAGGGTAACACCTCAGTCTGTCATTACCATCAACACCATCTATGGCTCAGTGACGAGTGTGGGTGAACATGTCAGGGTCAGAATCACATGAACTTTAACCTGATGCTAATTCATTAAAGCTACTGGACTTGACCAACAGATCTGAACGAAGCCCTGCAGTCCTGTCACGTTCAGTTATAAAATGGTGATGGATGATTAAACAAATGACTGGAGGCGAAGGCTCCACAAACATTCCGATCCTAAATAATGGAACAGACCTGCACATCAGTGTAAAAGAGAAGGATGTTTGATCTGCACCGTCCTCTGCCAGAATTATTGAGTCGATGATTCACCTCACCCTCATCATGATGCCCACAGAATCACAGATGTCAGTCTTCAACCAATTTCAATTGCTACACGTGACATGAAGAAACAGCTGAACAGAGTAGATATGACACAGACAATGGGCCCTGACACCATTTCTGCAATAGGACTGAAGACTTCTGCTGCACAACAAGCTGTGTCCCTGGGGAAACTGTTTCATTCCAGCTCCAACTCCGACATCTCCCTGGCAGTGTGGAAAATTACTCAGCTATGTCCCGCTTTCTAAGAGGGGAATAATTACAATCTGACCAATTACCACCCCCTCAGTCACATCACGACAGTCAAATTGGTTGGAGTTCTTTTTGACAGAGCTGGCAAACAGCAGAGAAATAACCAGCTCAGTGTGGTTTCTAATAGGTCCCCATGTGGAGATGGTGCTGTTGTGGTAATGTCACTGAATTACTAATCCAGACCAGGCTAATGCTCTGGCAGCGGGTGGAAGTTAAAGACAATTAATAAAATATCGAGATCTAAAATCTGGTGTCAGGAATAGTGGCCTTGAAGCCAATATCGATTGTAAACAGAATTTCCTCCTCCAATGTACTTTTAGAAAGTGAATCTCCCATGATTTCCTGGGCTGGCCTAAAAGTGACTCCACAAACTCTGACATGTGATACACATTTCAATGGTCTCTGAAACGGCCAATCAAGACACTCATTTGTATCAAACTACTCCGAGGTCTGAAAGGATGAAACTGGACAGAACACCCGGCCTCAGCATCAGTGTTAGAAAAGGGAATGGGAACACAGTCCTGTCGACCCTGCAGAAACCTCCTTCCTCACATCTGAGAGCTTGTGACAGCATTTACAGAGCTTTCCTACAGACTGCACAGAAACAGCAGGAAAGGAGTAGGTCATACAACACAGTGAGCCGCCCCCATTCTAGTTCATGGAAAAAAGTCTCCTCAATGCACTTACCCCACACGATATACATATCCGTTAATGTGAGTAACCTTGGGAAGCTATAAAATAGGAAGTGCAGTAGTACATTTGGTCTATCGAGTTTGCTACCCATTTCATTGTAATGATGGTTGGCCCTTCATTTCCACACCGTACTCCTGCTCTCCCACCATCCCTTTACTGTCTCTAAATACTTATCTATAATCAATGTCTCGGTTTCCAGGTGCGAGCGAATACTCCAGGTTCACCAGTCAGTGAGTGCAGACATTTAATCTCATCTCAATGCAGAGTGACCTGCTTCCAATCTGACTCACCCTGTCCACTCATTTTCCTAAACACCGTTGAATACTTATCCAGTCTCCCCAATCTCTGCTCCCACAACAAGCCCGTCATCCCAGAGATCAGTCTGGTCATCCTTCACTGCTCTCCATCAATGTCAGGTTTGCCCTTTATTAGGTACGGAGACCAAAACTACACTCAATACTGCACAATGTTCGGGATGATAGCTCACCAGGCCCTGTACAGCTGCAGTAAGACACCCTTACTTCTGGACTCACATCCCCCTGAAATGAAGGTCAACACACCATTTATCTTCCTCACTGCTTTCTGTTTCTGCAAGATTGTTTTCAGCGTCTGGTGTACAGGGAGATGTGGATCCTTTTCAGTGTTGCAGCTCCCCACTTGGTGGGTCTGTGTACACTGGTCAGTTTGCCAATTCCATGCCCAGTATTGACTTCTGGTTACAGAACTCACTGCACTGCAGGGGACTCAGAGGTTTATGCAGAAGGAAACAACAAAAAGGAGCATACGTCCCTTTGTAGATCAACATGTTTCAACCAATCCCTTTCAAATGGTAGGCTGCCAATTTATCGTTTCCACCAAAGGGCACACCGTCTCCTCTATCCACATTGGTCTCCATCTGTCACGTATTTACCCATTCACTCCACTTGTCTTACTCTTCTCGGTGCTTTTTTATAACCTCCTCACCCACTCACCATCCCACACCCGTTAGTCCTGTCAGCAGGCTGGGATTTATTGTATATGATTCCAGCAACCAAATGTATAAAGGGCATTATGAACAGCTGGGCCCCAAGCACCGATCCCTGCGACACCTCAGCAACCTTCCTCTGTTAATTTCTATTTATTTATTTCATGAATCTGTTTGTCACTGGCTGGGCCAGCATTTATTTCCTGTCCCTAATTGCCCTTGAGAAGGTGGTGGTGAGCTGCGTTGTTGAACGCTGCAGTCCACCTGCTGTGGTTGACCTCCAATGCCATTAGGGAGGGAATCCCAGGATTCCGACCTCGTGACAGTGAAGGAGCGGTGATATATTTCCAAGTCAGGATAATGAATGTCTTGGAGTGGAACCTGAAGATGATGGTATTCCCATACATCTGCAGCCCTTGTCCTTCTAGATAGACATGGGAGTTGGGAAGATGGTATCGGAGGATCTTTGGTGAATCATTTCATTGCAGCATGTAGATAGTAAAACATTGCTGCTGCTGCTGAGCGTTGATGATGGAGCATTGTGGATGAAGAGACAGTTGGACTGGTTGCTTTGTTCTGGATGGTATAAAGCTTCTTGAGTGTTATTGGGGCTGCACTCATCCAGGCAAATTGGGAGTCTCCTATTACACTTCTGACTTATGCATTGTAGATGATGGACAGACTTTTGGAAGTCAGGATGTGAGTTACTCGCCGCAGTATTCCTAGCTTCAGACCTGCTCTTATTGTGACTGTGTTCACGTGGCAAGACCAGTGAGTTTCTGAGCAATGATTACCCACCAGGACTTTGATACTGGGGGATTCAGTGATAGTAACACCGCAGAATGCCAAGGGGCAGGTTAGATTGTATTTTACCAGTGATGGTCATGGTCTCGCATTTGCGTGGCCTGAATATTACTTGCCATTTGTTAGCCTGGATACTGTCCAGATCTTGTCGCATTTGGACATGGACTGCTTCAGTATCTGAGGAGCCACAAATGTTGCAGAAAATTGTACAATCATTGGCGAACATCCCCACTTCTGACCTTAAAATGGAGGGAAGGTCATTGATGAAGCAGCCCTGAAGATTTTTTTCGGACACTGCTCGAGGGACTCCTACAGATGTGGAGCAGAGTTGACTGACCTTCATCAACCATGGCCACCTTCCTACGTGTCAGGTATGATCCTAACCAGCGGGGAGTTTCCCTCTGATACCCATTGATTCCAGTGTTGCTAAAGCCCCTTGATACCACATTTGGTCAAAGGCAGCCTTGATTTAAAGGGCTATCACTCTCACCCCACCTCTGGAATTCAGCTCTTTTGTCCATGTTTAAACCATGGTAATGAGGTCAGGAGCTGAGTGGCCCTGGTGGAGCCCAAACTGGGCGTCATTGACCAGGGTATTGCTGAGCAGGTGCTGCTTAAAAGCACTAAGTTCTTCCACCACTCTTCTGATGATCACGAGGAGACTGATGCGGTGGTAATTGGCTGGAATAGATTTGTTCTGCTTTTTATATACAGGAGATACTTGGGGTAATTTTCACGTAATCAGGGAAAGCCATTGTAACTGTATTGAAACAGTTTGTCTAGCGGTGTGGCAAGGTATGGAGCACAGGTTTTCAGAACTATTCCCGAATGTTGTCAGATTATGGACCCGATGTAATATCCAGTATCTCCAATCGTTTCTGGATATCGCGTGGACTGAATCAAATTGGTTGATGACTGGTAACTGAATTGCTGAGGACCACTGGAGGAAGCTAAAAGGAATCATCCACTCAACAATTCTGACTGAAGATTGTTGCGAATGCATCAGCCTGATCTTATACACTGAAGTGCAGGGCTCTTCCATCATAGAGGAAGGGGTTATTTGTGGAATCTCTTCCTCCAGTGAGTTGAATAATTATCCCCAATGTTTATTGACAAGGTGTGGAAGGACTGCAGAGGTTAGATCTGATCCTTTGCTTGTGGGATCACTAAGCTCTGTTTATCACTTACTGCTTCTGCTGTTTGGCGCACAAGTTGTCCTGTTTGGTGGCTTCAACTGGCAGACACCTCATTGTCAGATATGCCCAGTGCTGCTCCTGCCATCCTGCACATTCCATTGAAACAATGTTGATCCTCTGGAGTGATGGTAATTGTTGTTAGGGGGTCATGAGGTTGTGTGGGTGTACAATTCTGCTCCTATAGATGAACCACAGCACCTTATGGACACCCCGACTTGAGCTGCAAGATCTGTTCGAAGTCTGTCCTATTAAGCACCGTGATAGTACCACTCAAAATGGTGAGGCTATTCTCAATGTGAAGGTGTGACTTTGTCTCCACAATGACTATGTGGTGGCGACTCTTATTGATACTGTCATGGACAGATACTTCTGCAACTGGCAGATTAGTAAGGCTGTGGTCAGTATGTATTTTCCTCTTGTTGGTTCCTTCACCACCTGCCACAGAACCAGTCTAACAGTTAGATCCTTTCGGACCCGGACAGCTCGATCAGTATTGCTGTAGCTGAGATGCTCTTGGAGGTGGACATTGAATTCCGCTACCCAGAGTGCATCTTACATCCATGCGACCCTCAGTGCTTCCTCCAAGTGTTGATCAACATTGAGGAGTACTGATTCATCTGTTGAGAGAGGATAGTAGATAGTAATCAGCAGGAGGTTTCCTTTCCCATGTGCAAACTAATACCATGAGACTTCATGGGATACGGAGTCACTGTTGAGGACTCCAAGACCAAATCCATTCCAACTGTATCCCAATGTGCCGCCACTTCTGCTGTATCCGTCCTGCTGATGAGACAGGAGATATCCGGGGAAGGTAATGGGGAGTCTGGTTTAAAACTGTATGGAAACTGCACTTGTTACTCATATTTCTCACATTGACATGATTTATCAAGTTATTACAGTTCACTCTTATAACCTTTGTGAATATACTCTTCAGAAACTCATCAATTCACACCTTAAACTGCTCATTAATTGACGTTCCAGATCATCCACTCACAGGAGCATAGACTCTGTGCCAACAGAAATACAGCACGATCTACATTAGTCCCACTTTCCTACGGCAGACCCATAGCCTGGAATGTTATGACACTTCCAAGTGCTCGTACAAGTACTTTTTATTGATTATGAGGTTACCTGTGATGATTTCCCTCTCAGGAAGTATTCCCAGAACACAACACCCTCGAGGTGAAAAAAATGTTTAAATCACCTCTGAACCTCAAACTCTTCACTTTAAAAGTGTGCTCTTTTGTTCTTGACCCTCTGACTAAAAGGAACATCTGCTGTCTATCCACCCTGTCTGTGTCGCTCATCATCTTATCCTTCTGAATCAATTCCCCCCCAGCCTTCTCTGCTCCAAAGTAAACAACCCGAGTTTATCCAGCCTCTTTCCATAGCTGATATGCTCCATCCCAGGGAACATCCTGGTGAATCACTTCTGCACCCTCTCCAGTACAATCACATCCTTCCTGGAATGTGGCTCCCAGAACTATATATAATACTCCATTTTGGCTGAACCAAAGCCCTGTATTGCTCTTATAATCTACACCCTGATTATGAAACGTAACACCTAAGGTCCAATTCTTAACTGGTCCATTAACCTGTCCAGTTACATTCAGGGATGTGTGGAGAAGCACATACTGAGGTTCCCAGTGTGCTGCCTTTCAATGAGTCCTTCCCTGCCTGGTTCCATCTCCCAAAGTGCATCACCTCATATTTATCAGGGTGACATTCTATCTGCCATTGATCTGCCCATCTGACCATTCCATCTGCATCTTCCTGTAACTTAAGGCTTTCCTCCTCACTGCTAACCACCCAGCCAATCTTTATGTCAAACATACACTTACTTATCACACCTTCCCTACTCTCCACCTAGCCCTCTCCACATTTAGATCTACATTTTGTTATGAATAACACAAACAATAAGGGACACAGCACTGATCTCTGGGGTACACCAGGGGACACTGATCTCCTGCCACACAAACAGCCTTCTCCCACCACCCTCTGCCTCCTGCCACTAAGACAATTTTCATTCTAACTTGTCAAGTTATCTTTCATATTGTGAGATTTTACTTTATTTTTCAGTTTACCAGGTGGAAATTTGTCAAAGGCCTTCCTACAAAACTAAATAATCGACCTCCTCAAACTAATTCAATCAAATCCATTAGATGCAACTTCCTTCTGATAAAGTCATGATGAATATCCCTGATCAAACCTTGCAACTCTGATTGTAATTCGATTTCCTCCTTTCCTATTTTATCCAGTAGTTTCCTTAACTCGCTCGTCTATAGTTCATTGGCCTATCTCTCCCACTCTTACTGTGAAGTGAAATCGTATGAGCAGTTCTCCAGTTCTCCGGCACCTCCCCTCTGGTCAGATCCTTAATAAACTATTCAGTCAGGGTCGTTCCTCCTTTGACCCCAACAGCCACCTGTGATACAACTCATTCAGACATGGAGATTGGTCCAAATTTGTACAGAACAAAACCTCAAATCCCTGCTCGTATTTTACATCAATCTGTTCAAGAGGTTTCCAGTCCATCTTCTTGAATTCTGTACCTGCCTCCTCCTTCTCCCAAGTAAAATAGATGTGAAGGTCTCATGTAACAATCCATCAATGTTCTCCAGCTTGACACACCGATTGTCCCTTTGGTTTCTAATGGACACTAACTGTTTTCTGATTATTCTGTTCTACTTGTCCGTGTAGAATATCGTGGGATTCTCCCTTATCTCGCCTACTTGTACTTCTTAATGTCCCTCTGTTATTAAGTCCTTTCGATGTTTCTAAGATTCACTACAATCAACTCTCATGTTTTGAAACTCGAGATTACAGGCTGAGGTTCTCCATCAGACAATCTTGTCATTTTACGGAGTAATCTGGATAATACCTTTTAAAGTTCGTCTGTAGTCAATATATTCTTTCTTAGATTGGGACTCCGAACGATACACAATATTCTATGTTTAGTCTCACCAACGCTTGATGCAACTGGTGCACGACATCCTCTATCTTCCAATTACATTCACATGAATGTAAACCTAATTTTTACTTTCCCATTTGCATATGTTCTTCCCAATACCTCTCGCTTTATTTTTTTCTTATGAAATAGCTGTGTGAGTTCTTTAAAAAAAAGCTCATAAATATCCAACTATACGTTATCCAATGGTTCATTATTGCTTATGTCCACAAGAATCATCTTCAAACCATTCCAAAAATATGTTTGCCACTTCTGGTTTTCCTTTCATCGGTACATTCTCATACTCCCCAGTTATGTTATTACCTTCTAAATATCTAGTCGCATGTTCTTTGTAATCAAGTCCAACAGATACCTGACTGCGGATGACAAGATAACTGGTCTGTAGTTCCCCACTCTCCAAATTCATCCTTTCTTAAACTATTGGACAATATTTATAACCTTTGCCTTATCCAGATTGGCTAAATGCCTTTCGGGAATGTGTCGGAAAATAAAGTGAAAATCCGCGATGCAATCAACATGTCTATTGCTGCTTCCTCTGAAATTCTTGTATGAAGTACATCTAGTCTGTCAGATTTATAAATACTCAATCCAGATTTCTTTTCAAAGATGACCCCAACAATGATAAGAATGATCTTAGACTTTACTTACACAAGTCCCATGGTCACTTGGTATTTCTGGAAGAATTTCTGGACATCCTTCCATGAAGATATACACAAAGAAACAGTTTCTTTTCCCTGCGGTTTCTCTGTTCTCTGCAATAAATTATCCTGAACGCACACCAACTGTTCCACATTTGACCTTTTTTTTTCATTCATTGATAGACGCTTTATGTTTTTCTTTCATTTGAACGCTTTTTCTCTTTTTGATTTTCTTATCAGTTTCTTGGTCACCCTTTGCTGGTCCTTCATTTCTCTGAATTCACTGGCTTACTGCAACACTTGGCATTTTTCTAAGCTGCCTCCTTTCATCTAATAGGTAGATGAAAGTGGGGTTGAAAGTGATAGTCGGAGAGGAAAGAGGGTGGACCAGATTGATAGGAAGGAAGGTGGACACATAGGATCGTTCAAAAGGACGGTGCTGACTTGGGAGGTTGGAGTAGGGTAAGGTGGGATTAGGGGAAATGGGGAAATCCACTCTGATCCTCTATGGTTAAGAACATAAGACATTGGAGCAGAAGTAAGGCCATTCGGCCCATCGAGTCCACTCCGCCATTCAATCACGGCTGATGGGCATTTCAACTCCACTTACCCGCATTCTCCCCGTAGCCCTTAATTCCTTGTGACATCAAGAATTTATCAATTTCTGCCTTGAAGACATTTAGCGTCCCAGCCTCTACTGCACTCTGTGGCAATGAATTCCACAGGCCCACCACTCTCTGGCTAAAGTAATGTCTCCGCATTTCTGTTCTGAATTGACTCCCTCTAATTTTAAGGCTGTTCCCACGGATCCTAGTCTCCTCGCCTAACAGAAACAATTTCCTAGCGTCCACCCTCTCCAAGCCATGTATTATCTTGTAAGTTTCTATTAGATCTTCCCTTAATCTTCTAAACTCCAATGAATACAATCCCAGGATGCTCAGCTGTTATTCAGATGTTAGACCTACCATTCTAGGGATCATCCATGTGAATCTCTGCTGGACACGTTCCAGTGACAGTATATTGTTCCTGAGATGTGGGGACCAAAACGAGACACAGTACTCCAAATGGGGCCTAACCAGAGCTTATAAAGTCTCCGTAGCACAACAGTGCTTTTATATTCCAACCCTTTTGAGATAATTGACAACATTGCATTCACTTTTGCGAGGGTCCCAAGGCAGAAGAGGAGGCTTTCTTCCTCCAGGCTTCTGGTGGCGTGGGTTTGGCGATGGAGCAGGATCAGGATCCTCATGTACTTGGCAGAGTGGGAAGGGGAGATAAAGTGCTCAGCCATAAGGTGATGGAGTTGTTCAATGTGGCTGTCCCAGAGATGCTCTCTGAAATGATCCACAGGTTGACCTCCTGCCTCGCCAATGTAGAGAAGACCACACTGGGTTTAATGGATGCAGTGGATAGGGCGTTCTATCTCCCTTTGTTACCTATCACTTTCAACCCCACCTTCATCGACCTATCACAATCCCAGCTACCTTCCCCCTGCAACACCCCCTTCTCATTTATCTCTCAGCACCCGTGGCCCATAAGCTTCATTCCTGATGAAGGGCTTATGCCCAAAACATCGATTTATGTGCTCTTAGTATGCTGCCTGACTGTTCTTTCCCAGCACCACACTCTGATCTCCAGCATCTGTAGTCCCAACTTTCGCCTCACACCTTCGTGGCTTGCATGATTCAGATTTATAACGGTTACTTCAAATAAAACAAAAGCTGTCGTATCCTCAAACAGCATAAAAGAAAACCAGTACATTGTGGAAACTGTTCCCATAAGGTCCTTTCTAGCAAAATTGTCAATTAGCTCTTCTGATCTCTCAACACCAATTCCTAAATAACCTGATCTCGAGCTCAGTGCTCGACATAATGTTCCCGTAAACCATCTCACACCTGGTCATGAAATCCATTTTTCCCAGCATTAGGATTCAGTTAGGTTAACACAGTTCAGATATAATTTAAGCAGTGCATTATTACTGCAGTACTCAAAAATGTGTATATCTCAATTCCTGTTTTATAACAGCTCCAGCATTTGTATTGCAGCTTTAACTTTGATATATAACTCCCATCAATGTTTCCTTCTTCTTGATGTTTTTGTGCTTCACCTTACTAGATTCTGTGGAATCTGAGCGACATGGGCTCTGGGGAGGTTAATGACAAAGATCATCTCACCACATCATTTATGATCTTCTCAAACGTTAATTTCTCCAGATCTCCCGTTATGCTGATGGAGTAGAGAAGGACAATGATCTTCCAAAAATGCTCTGTATTCCCCCAGAGAGCTGAGACAGCTCTAACCTGTGTGGGAACATTACAGCAGGCTGGTAAAGTGTTGCTGCTGCTGTACAGGGAGATCATATCTGGAGTAGTGTGTACAGAGTTAGCCTCTTCTGTGAAGATAGGATGTTGTGATATTGGAAACAGCTCAAAGATGTTTCCCTCAACTGATTCCTGCAATGAAGGTGCTAGCTTATAACGAAAGGATGATCAGGTTGACCCAGTAGCCATTGGAGTTTACAAAAATTAAAGATGATCTTATTTCAACATAGACGACAGAAGGAGTCAACAAGTGAAGCGAATTACACAGATAATGGAGGAATCCATTCCATTCCCCAGCCTGTTACACAGGAACAAAAGGAGGATATTCAGGCCTTCGACCCTGTTACACCAAAACATGACGAGGCTATTCAGCCCCTGGAGCCTGATATACATTTACAGAAGGAGACCAATCAGCCACTCGAGCCTATAACACTGGCCCCAGAGTAGGCCATGCTCCACCAGTATCCTGTTAAACAGCAACAGGATCAGTCCATTCAGCCTCCTCAAGTCTGTAACATAGCAACTGGAAGAGGTCACACAGTGACTGGAGATTGTTACACTGGGATAACAGGAGGCCATTCAGACCCACCGAGGGTATTGCAAGGAAAATGGATCGGATAAAAACTATCTGCGACTTCTTTCATGAGAAAGGAAGAGGTAATTTAGTCACGTGTCTGTTTCATGGGAACAAGTGAAGACCAATCAATCCCCTCGGTCCCCTCTCTGGGATACATGAGGAGACCGTTCAGTATATCCATCTGTTATGGAGAAGTATGAGAAGACCCATCAGCCCCTCAAAATGTTACACAGCAACAGGAAGATTCCATAATCTCCCAATCCTCTAAAGCATCAATAGGAGGAAGTCGTTCTGCCCTTGGAGGTGGCAACATGGGAACACCAGAAAGATGTCAGCCCATCGAGTTTGTACACCAGCAGGATGATGAGTCCAGTCAGCTGCACATGGCTCTTACACAGCAACTGGAGCAGATCTCTTAAAGCCTTGTGCCCATTAAACAGGAATTCAAAGAAAACATAAAGCTTTTCGAAAGGGAAGAACTCGTAATAATGTTATACATCAGGGACTAAAGTGTAACAATACACTATTGTAATTTAAGGCAAATTTTTAGAGTCCATTGTTCAGGACATTTGCAAACTCAAACAATAATTCGTCAGAGTCAACATGGTTTTACGAAGGCTAAATCGTGTTTGAATTGTTTGCTTGAGTTATTTGAAGATGTCACTAACAAGATGGATAGTGGGAATCCTGGAGATGGAACATATCTGGTCTTCCTGAAGGCATCGGATATGTCGCTTCTCCAAAGAGTAAATGGTAAGATCAGACAACATGGGTTTAGGAATAATTTAGTAGCTTGGATGGAGGATTGGTTATCCACCAAATATAGTCAGGTGGAATAAATATGTCATTTTCTTTTGGCAAATGCCAAAGTTTGCGCCATTGATTTCAGTACTCATGCCTCAACCATTTGCAATCGATAGTATTACTGTACACGGTTGACCGGATAGAAAATACAATGCCACATTTTCAGATGACACTAACATCGGTGGGAAATTACTTCGGAATGATGATGCAAGAGATTTTAAAACATGTGGATAGGTTGGGTGAACGGTCCAACATTTGGCAATGAAAATTAAAGTGAATAAATATGGGGCTATTCAAGTTGGCCAGTATAATAGAAAGAGAAATTATTATCTAAATGGAGAGAAAGTTCAAAGTGCTTAGGTGCAGAGGGATCTGGGTGTCTGCTTGCATATCACAGAAATCCTGCCTGTGGGTACTGCAATAAACAGAAATGCAAGGATAATTTCAGTGTTTATTTATAAAAGGATGGTGTAGAAAGGTAGGGAGTGTTGGTGTAGCTATGCAAGGCATTAGCGAGGCTGCAACTGGAGTACAGTTTGGGTGTCCTGCAGATTGAGGTATTTGCATTGGAGGCAATTCAGAAGTGCTTCACTAGATTGATTCCATATTTGAAGTGTTTGTCTTATGAAGAGAAATTGAGCAGTTTAGCCCTATACTCTCGAGAATGAAAGGAGATCTCATTGAGGTCTGTAAAATGCTAAAAGTAATTGGAAGTGTAGATGTGGAGTGGATTTTTTTCATGTGTTGCAATCTACAACAAGAGACTAGAGTTTTTGGGTGGAGAGATGGCAGGAAAGTTGAACAGAGGCGGTGTTGACATCAACCTCATCGAGGGGTTGGATTCCTCTCAGATGCTCTTTGTTCTTATACAACTCTTCGTCTGTGTTTGCCAGGAATGGGAGAGGACTGGGTATCATACAGGAAGCAGGCACTCAGGATAAATCAGTTAGAGCGAACGTAACCAGTAGGGTCACTCAGTGACCAGCGCTGGGTTCTCAACGATTTACAGTCTATATTAATGATCAGGAGGATGGAACAGATATACAGATGCTGAGATTGGTGATGTCCATAAGACCATAAGACATAGGGGTGGAAGTAAGGTTATTCGGCCCATCGAGTCCACTCCGCCATTGAATCATGGCTGATGGGCATTTCAACTCCACTTACCCCCATTCTCCCCGTAGCCCTTAATTCCTTGTGACATCAAGAATTTATCAATCTCTGCCTTGAAGACATTGAGCATCCCGGCCTCTACTGCAATCTACGGCAATGAATTCCACAGGCCTACCACTCTCTGGATGAAGAAATGTCTCTGCATTTCTGTTCTGAATTGACTCCCTCTAATTCTAAGTCTGTGCCCACGGGTCCTAGTCTCCTTGCCTAGCGGAAACAACTTCCTAGCGTCCACCCTTTCCAAGCCATGTATTATCTTGTAAGTTTCTGTTAGATCTCCCCATAACATTCTAAACTCTAATGAATACAATCCCAGGATCCTCAGCCATTCCTCTTTTGTTAGACCTACCATTCCAGGGATCAACTGTGTGAATCTCCGCTGGACACGCTCCAGTGCCAGTATATCCTTCCTGAGGTGTGGGGACCAAAACTGGACACAGTATTCCATACAGGGCCTAACTAGAGCTTTATAAAGTCTCAGTAGCACAACGGTGCTTTTATATTCCAACCTTCTTGAGATAAATGACAAAATTGCATTTGCTTTTTTAATTACGTACTCAACCTGCATGTTTACCTTTAGAGAATCCTCGACTAGCACTCCCAGATGCCTTTGTACGAATTTTCTCACCGTTTAGCAAGTAGTCCATGCTTGTATTCTTTTTTTCCAAAATGCAAGACCTCGCATTTGCTCACATTGAATTCCATCAGCCATTTCCTGGACTACTCTCCCAAACTGTCTAGATCCTTCTGCAGCCTCCCCACTTCCTCAGCACTACCTGCCTGTCCACCTAACTTTGTGTCATCGGCAAACTTTGCTAGAATGCCCCCAGTTCCTTTATCCAGATCATTAATATAATGTGAACAGCTGCGGCCCCAACACTGAACCCTGCGGGACACTACTTGTCACCGGCTGCCATTCCAAAAAAGAACCTTTTATCACAACTCTCCGCCTTCTGTCAGACAGCCAATCCTCAATCCATACCAGTAGCTCACCTCAAACACCATGGGCCCTCACCTTATCAAAGGCCTTTTGGAAGTCTAGATAGACCACATCCACTGAGTTTCCCTGGTCTAACCTATTTGACACCACTTTAAATAATTGTTACGTCGCTGTGTTAAGCAAGAGATTAAATTATCAAGAGAGGGTGGAGAGTCTACAGATAAATTCAGAGAGGTAAAGACAATAGATAATAGTTTGGCAGGTGGAATTTAACATGATATAACCTGTCATTCCATTTATAGGAATAATGGAAGACAGTATGTTACTGAAATGGAGAGGGACTACAGGACTTAATGATACTGTGTACTAGGGGGTTCACTTTGATCCGTTCAGACATGGGAGGTTTTGCTCCATCCCTGATCGCCAGCTCCCAGACACTCCAAGTGATCCCATTGCTCTCTGTACACATGGAATACTTTGAGGTGGTTGATTGGTGGTGGGGATGCTGTTTTGACACATGCATCAAGGGGACGGCCTTTATCCAAGATATATTTATTTCTTTCTACGTGGAGACCCGATGACGATGGGAATGGCTGACTGCTTCTGAATGAAGAGGCCGTGACTGCTGCCAGGACAGAGGGTATTCACCAACATGATGTACTGTACATGGGCATACTGTAACATTAATACAGAGAGAGAGCTCCTCCAGTTCCTCCACCTCTCCCCATTGACATGGGTACTCTGCAGATGCCATGTACACCATTCTGAATCCCATTATACTGGATACACAAGGTAGCTTCCAGCTGTGGGAGAAACAATCTATTTTCCTAATCCACCATATATATCCTCCTTCACGGAATAGTGACATCAATGTTGAGATACAGGGAAATGATGGATATGTCACCTAGTCCTGCCTGGAAAATTCTGGATCATAGAAGCTGAATGAAGCAGTGACACTAACAGCCACTGGCAGCACCATCCTGCCCCTGGTGTGAAGCTGCAGGACGTGTTGAAGGAGGTGACACCGCTCTGTGACCATCTCCTTGTTCAGACAGGGTCCCCTCACACTCTTCTCCTGGTTCAAGTGAAGCTTGGGAAGCTGTTCCTGGAAAACCCGATGTGGGTACAGCAGATCCCTTTCCCCAAACACACTCACTGCGTGGTTTCAGAGTTTCCCCTCTCTGCAGCCTCTGCTCCATTTGTTGTTGATGTTACACACCCAGATGTTGTAACTACAGTCCCCATGCTCCATTCAGAGTTGGGTCACCAAATCCTCAGGTCTCCCTGAATGTCTGAGCAGCTCACAGCACAACCTCCAGAAAACTATCCCCAGCACCTCCACTAAATATTCAATTACAGGAGTCAGTCAGAAACCCCTCAGTACAAGTGTTGTGGACCAGACCAGATCCCCCAGAATGTTTTAAGAAGGCCCTTAGACCCAAACATTTCCTTATTTTGAATATAGATGTGAAGTGTGCATTCCAGATATGTTGTTACTGGTCAAACCACTCGAAATTGAGCAAAATATAATCTATTAAAATGTTTTAGTTAAAATACAATCAAAGAAAAGAACATTTTGGGATAGTGTATATGTTGGAACTCTTACACAAACATTAGATACCATACCTTCTTGGTTAACACCGCTTGGCACAAAGATATATTCAAATTCAAATCCTTACAGCAGTTTTCCAATCCAGGAGGAAACAACATCAACAGAGATCTCAGAGAGAAAAGCAGCTGGAGATCATGTATTGAAACTTCCAACACTTTTGGGATCCCCAGCAGCTTCTGAATGCTTCAGCTAAAAACAAATTGAGAAACCTGATCTGGGAGAGCTGGCCACTGCCCTTCCCTTGTTGTCACCGTGTTAATGAAACCTAAAGCTTTCTCATTTATTTACTTAAACTGTTTTCAGACAGCAGTTCTGCACCTCTACCTTTAAAATCTCTCTTCAAAAAAAAACCCAAGAGAAAATAACTTTTTTACAGTGATAGTATCCTCACAATTTCATCTTTAATAAAATCATCCATCAATACACAAAGGTGGATTCATTTTAGACCTCCTAATCTTCCTCTATAAGTAGACTGAAATGCATATATATTACACTAACTCTGAGCATACAAATGTTCACAACTAGTTTCGATTTCAGGCATTTTACTCCTGCCACAGAATGCCTTTCTCTTTCTTCATCCAAGTCTTCACAACGTGTCAAAACGTAGGTTTTCTCGCCCTGTCACCTGTATAGTTTCAAACTGAATGGTAGCAATAATAAGCTCAATCGAAACAGATTGGTATTTCTCTCCCAAATTTCTCCAAAACCTTTCACGGGTCACGATTGGTGATCAAGATTTGTCTCATGTACGTTATTCACATTTTAAATGTTGAAATGTTGTAACGACAACGTCAAGCTCAAGGCCTCCTTCCCCATTGGGGAATCAATCTGTTGATGTTTCCACTGGACACTCCAACCACACGTTACATAATGGAGCACTTCTCATCTCTCCAATAGTCCTTCTGAATTACATAACTCCTCATGTCTCAACATAAAAGAGTTACATACTTCTGTACCTCTTAATGCTCTAATCTCTTTACCTGCTACTCCTGGCCTATGCCAGTAAACCTTACTCTCACGGGTATATGTTTTAAGAAGATCTCGCACATTCATCTCAATCTCTCACAGAAACTATATTTTGATTTCAGAACTCAATCATCATCATCAGTCATTTCAGCTTCTAATCTTGCCATTGTAACTCTCTGCTCTTCCACGTGAGTTCTCACGACTGCAGGAAGTGAATTGTTGAACTTCTCCAAAATAAGAATCTCTCTAAGAGTGTCATTGGTTTGCTCTGATTTAATACCCTTACCACCTTTCAAAATTACTTTGTTTGATACTTTCAAACTCAATGTGCGTTTAATCAGCGACCCTTTTTTAGATTCCTGAAATGCTGTCTGTTGGCTTCTGGCCCAAGCTAATATGGACTTCAGACGGCTTTCTTCACCACCCCATACTGGGCAGATACCGTCTCCAATAGGGATGCAAATACCTATCAGCTTTGTTTGGATATACTAAATCCACATGATCACTTGCCACTGCATTAGCCACTTTCTCAAATGAAATTCAAAAGGCTTCTCCATCCTTCTCATCAAATTTAGATAATGCCTGGATGTATTTAAACAGAACCCCTTTAGGGAATTGGTTACAATAGGGTTGTTCAACATCGTCCTCATCCCGCCGATCATCTACCTTCATCTCCGCCTTCTATGTCAACTTTCCTCTCTAAGTGCTAACTGTTTAAATTGAAACTCTCTGCTTTTCTTCTCACCCTTTCTCTCTTTCTTCTTAATTTCCTTTCCTTTTTATTTCTACTTTTCATCAGAATTCAAACTGTTTCAATTCCTTCTCATGTTCAAATTGCCTCATTTGAAATTGAATTCTCACCATTTCCAAAGAGTCTGGTGGCGTTTCCACAAAACGCAATTGCTGAGCTATAGCTGTAATTGTCTGTCATTTTCTCACAGACAAACGCAACCCCAATTCCAGATTGTCTGTCAATTCCTAAAGCTTTGCCTTCATTACCTTTTGTAAAACCCCCAACTTCACTTCTTCCACACCAAGAGAACTCTTAGTGACTGAAAGAATCTTTATACACAAAACACTGTTTAAACCAACCGAATGGGTCTGGGTAGGTTACTTCTCGGAGGGTCAGTGTGGACTTGTTGGGTCAAATGGCTTGTTTGCACACTGTAGGGATTGTAATTCTGAACACAATTTGGTATTATCTATTTAAAACCAGACAAGAGTTCCCAGTTTGCAAAAGACCAACAAGACTGCCTCAAACTATTTTAAGAAGGTAGCTTGGATGCCAAACTTTCCTTATTTAAAAGGTAGATGTGAAGTGGGCGTTCCAGATGTCATGCTACTTGTCACACCACTCACCATCAGCAAAACACAACATACTCAAACACTCTCATGAAAATCCATACAAAATGAAGAAGAATTCAGATTAATTTAACTATTGGAAACCATGACTGAATAATGGATACAGTACCTTCTACTAATGAACCATTCCAACACACCAACATCCCATAAACACACCCCTTCGCAAAATGGAACATTCAGACATACATTCTTGCATACAGTTCTCCAATTCAGGAGGAAACAGCATCAGAGAGATTAGCAGCTAGGGATAAGTTATAGGCCGTTGTTACTACTATTTATGAAAAACCGTAAAAGCGTCGTCAGTTATTTACTTGAGCCATTTTCAGTAGGCAGTTTGGCCTTTAAGATCTCTTATATGAAAAAAAGAGAAATTAATCTTTTTTTAAGTGACATCATTGTCGCACACTTTAGATGGCTGGTCCTTTTACTTAAGGGGCTTCCTCGATCGCAATATCACCTGAGAGGGACAAATACAGGTACAGAGCAAGTTACAAGGATGTATCTCATAACTTCTGAAACACCCCTGTCCATGGACCATCACATGGGACATACCGGGAAGTGAACAACAGCCTGACACACAACATTTCACTGTTTTTGAGCTTCACAATGCAAGCACTCGATACACTAGAGAGCCAAAAACAAATGCCAGGGAAAGATACAGAGGGACAGAAAGTTTCACATTAAAGTCAGAAAGAGACAGTTAATTAACTGAAAAGATATTTTGGAAATATGGGGAATAAGACAGGGCAGTGGGACTAACTGGAGAAGTGAGATCTTTGAGAGTAAAATTACAAGAACGAGAACATTGAATACAGGCATTGTCAGATCAGCTGGAATGGTTTGTTACATCAAATTCTGAATCTGCTTCACAGAACACCACAAACAACATAAACTGGGGCAAGATGACAGCCCAGCATAAAGAGCTGTGCAGACCATGCTAGTGTGTTGCTCAGTAAACTGCACTATCTGCCCAGCATAGAGAGTATTGCAAACTTTACTATCATATGCAAACTATACTCGCATCAGATTACTATAATGTTTACGATGAGAAAGTTTGCTGTGTGTGTGTTCATCAAAGACTGAGAGAGAGTCCATTTGTGCGCACGATTGGCGTGGTTGAATGTGAAACTCATTGTTTGAGAAGGAACGCACATGGAGGAAACTATTTTAAGTAAGAACAACTCTCTGTTAATCGACAGAGAGAACGAGGGAAGCTTCATGGACAGATGAGATAAAGTGTTTGAGAATGTTAAAATAAAGGCATTTCCAGACACAATAGCAATATACATCGGCGTGCACATGAATGACATTTGGATGGGAGTTTGGTGTGTGGTCGAATCAGATTTGTTTCAGCAGGTGTGAAGCCGGGAGTGTCAGCAGCAGATTTTTGGCTTCATTACGACTGTACATCATAGCTCAAGGTTCAAACAGCAGCTGGACTAAACCAGTGAGATATATTCTGGGGTGGTGAGCATTTCAAGTTAGAAATGGTCAGGGTATGGTGTCATGAATCAGCTCATGGTCAAAGGGATCTTCCACAGTTGTGACTTGTCTGCTTCAGCCGCAGATATTGGCCAGGGATGGGATGGAAACAGTGGAAGGAAGTGGAGTTTGTAACCAGAGCAGTAGAGAGTGACCTCCCTGCTCTTAATATTTAAAAAAACAAAGGCAATGTTACAGTAAATTGCAGTTCTCCGCTGGAACTGAGTAGGTCAACATAGAGAGTAACAATGCCAGCTCAGAGAGGGAGACAGTCATTGAACACATTCATTGATGTAGTTAGTAGTGGTTGTAGAGTGAATATATGGAATGAAAGTTTCAACAGAAAAATAATAGTGACAACATGTGTAGACTATATAAAAGAACAGTAATACAGTCATAATCGGTTTTTAGAACAAAAACATCTGGACGTTGACACTTACCAGGAACACCAACGATAGCCAGGAAAGGATAATAAAAATATTGAATAATGAGAAGAGCGTCATAGATCCGCCATGATAATGGCCACCAAGAAAATGCAGAAAGACGCCAAACATAATCGGATAACCTCCTGTCTATAGTTGGAACATGCCAGTCTAATGTTCCCAGATTCTGATCCATTTTTGGAACATTCCAGTCCAATGTTCTCAGATTCTGATGTCTCCTCCCCCTCTCTCTGGGTCTGCTGTTCCCTGTCAGTGCTGTTGGTGATGCTCCCGCTCATGTTATGGGATAACATATTGAACGACGCCCATTTATCATTAAAAGATGGAAACTCTCCACTGGGATAATTAGAATCCATGGAGATTCGCATTAAGCACAATCACTGAACAAACACTGGGAAACTGAGCAAAGGCTACGACAACGGATGAATGGGCACTGCAAAACAATCAACAGACAGGAGGGTTCCCTCCCAGTTGGGGAACACATCAGTGGTCCCGGACATTCAGCCTCGGACCTTCTGGTGACCATCCTTCAAGGTGGACTTCAGGACAGGCAGCAATGAAAAGTGGCCGAGCAGAGGCTGATTACAAATTTCGGTTCCCATAGGGAGGGCCTCAACTGGGACCTTGGGTTCATGTCACATTGCAGGTGACCACCATTGTACTACACACACACACACACACACACACACACACAGGCACTCCTATAAACACACATACATACGGACACATATGTACACAGACATGCACAGACACAGACACACCCTTATAGATACATACACTCTCACAGGCATCCGCTTAGAGACTTAGACCACTCGATACTCATGCACACACATATCTTCTCTCTCTCACTGATACTCAAAACTGCATGCATTCATGTAGAACTCTGAGCTCAAAAACTGCATGAATTTATGTAAAACTCTGTTATCTCACTTTTTAGATTAGAATCAATCTAAACATTATGGTATAGACAAAGAACACAGGGGCTAACACCTTCAAAATATTGTCTAACTAACACTTGTCATTACTGCTAACCTGAGAATACAGCTTTAAAATAAAAAGGTTTTGTAATTTACACATGAAAGAAATGAAACTATCATGATATTCGAACAGATGAAAGACTCAACAGACAATCAAGGTATTTTTCAATGTATAATTTCAGTTACATCACACTATAAATTTTTGCGATAAATTCTGTGCCTTAGAAGTGTGTCCTCCACTATCACCTGATGAAGGAGTGGCGCTCTGAAAGCTAGTGTGCTTCCAATTAAACCTGTTGGACGAAAACCTGGTGTTGTGTGATTTTTAACATTGTACACCCCAGGCCAACACCGACATCTCCAAATTATGACTAAACCAACAGGCTCATTTAACCAGTTCCACACATCATTTTTCATATCACTATAAAAGGGAACATTTACCAGGTTTGGATGGAATGGATGAGGGTTGCTGAGGGATGGCCCAAAAATCTTTCAATCTTTTGAATCTTTTTAAAAAAACTTGGATATGAGAGTATTAAAAGGCACTGCAGGTGTCTATATGTGTTCCACTCTGTTTATGAAAGGAGGCAGTTATAAAATAACAGATCGGTTGCAAAAGAAAAAGTCGGGTGGGCAAGATACCTTATCTCAAAGTATAATACCAATTGACCAGTGTGAGGCTCCTCCTGGTTTTAAGTGCCTTGTTATCAAATCCTTTCAAAACCTTGAGACAGAGCATTGAGATTGATGCTCAGCAACAGGCCGAAGCAATTCTGTCTCTATGGGCCTCTTACAAAGGGATAAGAGAAGGCCATTCAGCCTATATTAGCCTGTTGCAACTTGAAAAGGTGAAAATCTAAAATATTGGTGCATTTTGCCAACAGAATCATTCAAAACAAAGAGATGTGTCAATGCTGCTCTGTGAAGTGTTACTGAGAGGGCACCTGGAGTAAATAGTATTGTCTGTGTTTCTGTAACTGAGAAGGGATGGACGTCCATCAGATACAGTTTAACGTCTGATCGTAATCCACAGGTTGCTGTGTCATTTCAAGTCTCGGGTCTACACAAGGACAGGAGGAGGCCATTCATGCTTTCCAGTCTATTACAAAAGGACACGAGGAGCCTATTCTCGAGTCTGTGACAGAGGGGCAGGAAGTGTTTCTTTAACTTTCTGTTACACATAAATATGAGTTTTAAATTAGTTTTGGAATAGTAAAGACCTGATGAAAGCATTAAGGTTCTAACTTTGAATAAGGCCAACTTTGAAAGTGTTACGCGAGCCCTGTAAAAGGATGATTGGAATACCCTAGTCACAGTAAAGGGATGGTTGGAAAACGCAAGGCCATCTAAACTTTGTTTCAGAAAGTCCAGAGCCAACATGTTCCCATTAGTGAGAGGGGCAAGGCTGGTGGGTGCAGGGAGTGCTGGATGGTTAGATATATTGATGGTCTGGTCAAGGTAAGGAAGGAGGCATATATCCGGTAAACAGAGCTGAGATCAAGTGAATCCCGAGAGGAGTATAAGGGCAATAAGTGTATCGTCAATGTGGAAATTGGGCCAGAAAAATATGGACAAGAGATGGCTTTAGAAATACGGTTAACAAGGCATTGAAGAAATTACACAAATCCTTTAATGTCAAAAGATTAACTAGGGAGAGAATAGGGCCCCTTAAAGATCAGTAAGGCTACCTATGTGTGGAATCACAGGAGATGGGAGGGATACGAAACATGTATTTCTTCTCAGTATTTAATGTGGAGGAGGTTAAAGAGCGAGAGAATGAAGAAATATATAGTGATACCATGAAGGTGTCTATATTACAAGGAGGTGTTGGACATTTTAAAACACATAAAGGTGAACAAATCCCTGGGACCTGAGCAGTTGTTTCCCAGATGTTTGTGGGAAGCGAAGAAAGAGATTGCTCAGCATTTTGCTGTTATATTTTTAACATTGATTTCCACAGGTGAGGTGTAAAAAGACTGGAGGGCTGCTAACATAGTGTCATTATTTAAGAAAGTAAGGAATAAACAGGTAGCCATAGATCGATGCGCCTGACATTAATGGTGACTAAATTGTTGGAGGGGATTTCGAGGAAAAAATTCGATATGCATTTGGAAGGACAAGGACTGAAGAGGGCTTTGTACATTGGAGATCACATCTCACTGACCTGGTGGAATGTTTTGAGGAAGTGATGAAGATGATTGATGAAGGCAGGAGAGGAGATGTTGTCTTTATGGAATTCAGTAAGAAAACCAAAATGTTCTACATGGTAGACTGGGTAGCAAGGTTAGACTGCCTGGGATCCAGGGAGAGCTCACCATTTCGATCCAAAATTTTCTTGAATATTGGAGACAGGGTGTGACAGTGGACATTTGTTCATTAAACTTGGAGACCTGTGACCAGTGGTGCTGATCGCAAAGATCAATAGTGGGTCCACTGCCTTTTGTAACTGATACAAATCATTTACATTTGAGTTTATGAAGTATGGTCAGTAAGTTTGTAAATAATACCAAATTGGTGGTGTAGTCGACAGTGAAAAATTAACTCTCAGACTATAATGGGACTTTGCTGAGGTGAACCGAGGAGTGGCAGATGGAGTTTATTTTAGTGAAATGTGAGGTGTTGCATTTTGGCAAGAAAAATCAAGGCAAGACATGTAGGAAGGGTCCTGTCGAAAGCTGCCAATCAAAGAGAACTCCATAGAAATTATTGAATCCCTACAGTGAGGAAACATCCTATTCGGCCCATCGAGGCCAACTGAACCTCTAAACAGTATCCTACTGGACAAACCCCTGCCCTATCACTCTGAGCCTGCATTTCCCATAACTAATCCACCTCGCCTACACATTCCTGGGTACTATAAGCAATTTAGCATGGCCAATCTACACTTATCTGTTTATCTTTATACTGTGGGAGGAAAACATAACATCCGGAGGAGACTCATGCAGACACGGGGAGAATGTGCAAACTCCACACAGGCTGTCATTCAAGGATGGAGTTAAACCCAGATCGCTGCGCTCTGAAGCAGCAATTCTAGTCACTGAGCTACTGTGTCACCTTGTGGGGCAGGTTCTCCGTTCCTTGAAAGTGCCGTCACAGGTAGACAGCGCAGTGAAGAAGGCACTTGGTGATCTTCCCTTTTTGGTCCGTGCTTTGAGTCTAAACATTTTCACAACGTGTTGCATCTGTACAGGACATTGGTTTGGCCACTTTTGTTATATTGCCCTTAATTCTGGTCTCCCTGCTGTCGGAAAGATGTTGTCAAACTTGAAAGGTTGCAGATGAGAGTTAAAATAATGTTGCAGGTGTTGGAGGGTTGGCGTTACAGGGAGAGTTTGAATCGGGTGGGACTACTTTCAAGTGTTTAGGCTGAGGGGTGACCTTAAAGAGGTTTATAAAATCATGAAGGGCAAAGATAAGGCAAACAGTCAACGCATTTTACCCAGGATAGGCGAGTCCAAAATTAGAAGACAAAGGTTTAAGGTGAGAGGGGAAAGATTTAAATAGGGGCATGAGGGATAACATTTTCACACAGAGACTGCTGTACTGTATGGATTGAACAGCCAAATGAGGTGGTGGAGGCAGGCACAGTTACACCATTTAAAATGCAGTTAGATGGATACATGCATGGGAAGTGTTTAGACGGAGATGGGCCAAATGCTGGCAAGGGGAACGAGATTTATTTAGGATATTTGGTCGATGTGGGCGATCAGACCGAAAGGTATTTTTCCGTGCTGCACATTTCTGAGACTCTATTGCCTCTTGAGTGTATAACACAGGAACAGGAGGAGTCTATTCAACTTCTGAATTCGGACAGGCAACTTATTTGTTCAATTACTGAGAGTAAAATACAATCATATATCATTCAGATTTTGATGGTGTTTTACAAAGGCTTTTACTCAAGAGAAGCTGTAAGGAACGTGAAGAGGCCATTCAGGCCCTCGACTCCATTCCACAGGAGCAGCAGGTGAGCACAGAGATATTGGAACCTGTCAGTCAGTAGGAGGAGGGGAACATCTACTATCGCAAACCTTGGATCAGGAGGCAGTCACTCAGCTGCTCAAGATTGGGACACAGTCATTCAACTGCTTCAGACTGTGACACAGGGGCAGGAGGGAGTCACTCAGAGCTCGAAACAGGGGCACAGGGAAATCTGGAGGTTAGTGAGGCCCCAGCATCCTGTTATGCAAGGACAGCAGGAGGTGACTCACTCCCCACCAGTATGAGACACGAGGGGAGAAGGGGACTTTGCTTGGAACAAACAGAAATATATGAATATGTTGCATTCGTGGTCCATTCAATCCTGCCCCACCATTCACTATGACCACGGCTGATCTGATGGTGATTCCCTCATTCCATTTTACGGAGACTGTCCTCTCTGCAGCCTCTGCTCCGTTTCTTGGTCATGTTGCAGACTCAGATACTGTAACAACACTCACCATGACTCATCCAGAAGGATATGTCTAACAGGATGAGTCAGTATTTGAGGGGTCCAATGACAAGAATGAAAAGACAAAATAAAGGTATTGTCAGATGTTTTGTACTCTCACATTCGCAATCCAACTCACATAACCAGCCCATCCATTACATATTCAGGATGGAGCACTGTGTAGATCCGGCTAGTGTACAGCTGTATGCAACCCAGCAATGTCTAGTGTGAAACTCTGTGCAGCCCACACCAATGCTGGATCTATAATCCTGGACTAAATGTCCAGCGTGAGGAGCTGTGCAGTCCGCACTGGTTCATTCATATATAAACCCAGGCTGTTTCATTGTTCGGCAACACTGTGTTAGATCACTGCCCAGTGTGGGGAAACATGTAACCAATGGTGGAAGTGACAGAATGTGCAGTTCCCATCCATTTACAGCTCCATATCTGTACTGTACCTTGACAAGGCGTGCTGCGAATGTGAAAATCAATGTGAGGAAGAGATATAAATGGAAACAATTTAAATACCAACAGTTCTGATTAAGGCGCATATCTCTCTAGCATTTAAAGTTGAAATAACTGAGATAATATCCAATAAGGTTTTGTGAACGGTGCAAAGAATTAAGAGGGGGATGGTGATGTTATAGTGGTTGCACTATAAGCCTCCAAATAATCAATGGGAATTAGAGGAACAAATATTCAGAGATTGGCGAGACTTGCAGGAACAATAGGGTTGTCATTAAAGGTGATTTGAATTTTTCTAACAGACTGGGACTTCCAGATGGTTAAGAACTTAGATGGAACATGAGTTGTTAAGTTTGTTCAGGAAAGCTTCCACAAGCAATATAGAGAGGTTCCTATTGGGGAAGGACAAACTCGACCTACTGTTGAAAAATAAGTTCGGATAGGTGACGGAGGTAAAGTGGGCGAGCATTTTGGGAATAGAAACTAGAGCTGTGTTAGTTTTAAAATAGTTTTGGTAGGGACAAAATTGGTCCACAGATACAAGTTCTAAATTGGGGCAAGGCGTATGTTGTTGGAATTAGACAGAGGATTGCAGGGGATGATTGGAGTAGTTTGTTTCGAGGCAAAACGATCCCAGGCAAGTAAGACGGCTTCAAAAGTGAGATAGCTCGAGTTCAAAGTCTATATGTTCCTGTGAGGGTGAAGGGAAAGTGAGGCTGGAAGAGAGAACCCTGGATTACAAGAAATATTGAGGCTTTGACCAGAAAAAAAATGAGGCATGGCTCAGGTACAGGCAGTTCGTATCAAGGGAATCCCGAGAGGTACACAGGGGATAGAGGAGTTTACTGAAGAAGGAAATCAGCAGGAAGAAAAGGGAGTATGAGATAGTTTTGGCTGAGCAGATTAGTGTGAATCCAAATTCAGAATAGTAAAGAAAAACAACAACCAGAGAGAGAATAGGACGTCTTCAAATCCAAAATGGGCGCGCATGTGTAAAACCTCAAGAGATGGGTGAGTTCCTCAATTCCCCATCTGTGTTTATCATGAAGAAAGACATGAAGACCTGTGACTTTTGGGAGGTTAGTTGTGATAGCTTGGTACAGTCCATATCACAGTAGAGGTGCTGATGGACATATTAGAATGCATAAAGTCAGATAAATCTCTTGGTCCTGACCAGATATTTCCAAGAGCACTGCAGGTAGCGAGAGAAGACAGTTCAGGGGCCAAGGACCCGGAAGACTGTGTGGTAACAAATGTGCCCTTATTCAAGAAGGGTTGAAAAGAAAAGCCTGGGAAAGATAGACCAGTAAGCTTCATATCTGTTTTCACTAAACCGTTTGAGAAGGTTCTGAGATATTAGATATGCATGCATTTGGAAAAACAGAGTTTGACTTGGAGAAGTCAGCATAGCTTTGTGCGTAACAGATCGTGCCTTAGAATTTTTGTTAGGGTTTTTGAGGAAGTGACCAGGAAGGTTGACAAGGCAGGGTGGTGGACATAGTCTATATGGATTTAAGTAAGGCCTTTGATAAGGTTCCACATGGTAGGCCGCTCTGGAAGGTTAGATTACATGGACTCCAATGTAAACTGGCAAATTGGTGACACAATTGTCTTGACGTTATGAAGCAAATGGCTATGTTGGAGGTATGCTTGACCGACTGGAGGCCTGTGACTAGTGGAGTGCCTCAGTGTTAGGTCCTGGGCCCATTGCTGTTCGTTGTCTTATACCAATGATTTGGACCAGAGTGCACAACGCAAGGTTAGTAAGTTTGCACATGACTCGAAATTAGGAGGCATCATTTACAATGAGAAACATTATCAGAAATTGCAGCAGTACCTTGGTCAGCTGAGGAAGTGGGCTCAGAAATAGAAATTTGTGTTTAATACAGATAAGTGTGACGTCTTACATTTTGGAAAGTCAAATCCAGGTAGGAGTTTAATGATGAATGATAGGGCCTTAAGGAGTGTAGTGGAACAAAAGGACGTTGGAGATCAGGTGCACGGTTGTCTGAAATTTGAGTCACAGATACACAGGACAGTGAAGAAGGCTATTGGCACATTGGCCTTCATCAGGGCATTGAGTATAGACGTTGGGACATTATATTGCAGTTGTATAGGATGTTGGTAAGGCTGCAGTTGGAGTATTGTGTTCAGCTTTGTTCACCTTGCTGTAGAAAGGATATTATTGAACGAGAAAGAACGAAGAACAAATTTCCAAATATGTTTCCTGGGCTAAAGGCTCTAAGTTATAGGCAGAGGTTGGACAGGTTAGAACTTATTTCTTTACAGCGTAGTATACCGAGGGGGTTCTTATTGAAGTGTAACTCTTATAAAATTATAGAGGCATGCATGGGGTGAATACTTCAATTTTTTTCCCAACGTTGGGGAATCGAGGACTAGAGGACATCCATTAATGTTTGGAAAGGAAAAAAAGTATATAAAAAGGAACCTGAGGGGCAACATTTTTACATAGATTGTGGTATGCATACAGACTGTGCTGCCAGTGGAAGTGATTGAGGTGGGTACAATAACAACATTGAAAAGGCATTTGGACAAATACACAGATAGGAAAGGATTAGAGGGATACAGAACAAGGGCAGGGGAATGGGGTGAGTCTGGATGGACATTCTGGTTGCCATGGTCCAGTCATACTGGGAGTCTCGTGCAATATGTCTGCAAATGAGTGTGTTTTGGAGTGGAAACAGAGTGGGGGAGACTGAGAAAAAATGTCATTGAAGGATATGTTCACAGGATTCAGAATGCTGAAATAAAGACATTTCGATAGTATCATGCGACACGGGTCGGTATTTTGAAGAATGATGAGTGAAAGGGATATTGCTGTGAGTTCAGACAGTGGAGACTTTTGGATGAGCATTTGCTCTGCAGCTTTGTAACTAGGAGTGAGGACAGCAGAGTCTTCGCCTCACTGGGCTGAATCTAACAAAATACTGTCTCAGTGACATTTTCATTAAGTGTGACAGAGGGATTGTCTGCACTAGGCTGAACTACTTTCCTGGTGCTATCTTACCAAACTCATCTCAAGAACGACCCACCCCAATCCATTGTGTCCCTCTCATACAATGCCAGCTTGATTCTCCCACCCATCATGACTGGAGGTACTCAAAATCGCCCGGATGCCCCTCGATATTCCATGACCCCTGACACTGGGGCCATCTTTAAAAAGCCAAGGGGCACATGGTTGAGCTTTCTCAGTTTGCTGCTGCCCGGCACAGTTTACCCTGAGCATGGCAGATAAGGGGAAATTACATCGCGTTTTTCGACAGGGGCACGGAGGTCCTGGTGGATGGATTAGTACAAAAGGGGACCATTCTCTTCCCAGAGGGATCACACCACCAGACCCACCGAGCCTGGTCTGAGCTCACCACCCAGCTCAGTGCAGTATCTGCGGTCTGAGTAAATGTCCAGCAAAACAGGACAAGCTTCAATAACCTTCCCCACTCTGTTAGGATAAGGGTTACCATATTCTCTCTGCTCCCTCACACTCACTGTATGTCTGGTATAGCACCGACCCCCGAACAGGGCTCATGCTCTTCCACTCTCACTACTGCATACAGCACCATCCCTATCTTTCTCCCTGCATCTCTAATGCCCCCCACAGAGTTATAGAATATTCTAGAGAATGCCAATTATGGAATTTTCCAGATCATGTTCCAAGTTTCAGTAAAGAGGCTGTGCCCCAGTGTGTGACATGTAAGAGTATGGAGTAGATGTGTACGTTTTGCAAATCACACACAATTGAAATCCATCATGAGGACATTCAGTACTTCAAACATGCTCCAACATTCAATACGTTTGGAGGTGAAATGATGGTTTTCTCAGCTCCACCTTACAGGAATTTTAAGTCATTCGACCCCCAGGCTCCTGTTACCGAGCAGATGATTCTCAGAAACTTTTTACCCCATGTTTCTTCTTGCATGTGTTCCGAAGGCATTTCCCATGGGGACAGACTCTCCTAACAATATATTTCATCTGCTTTATACATTCATACAATAGTCAGCATGCTTTCCACAGACCAATCAAAAACATGCACTTATTTAATGGTTATCGATATTCAATCACAATTAGTCATTCTGGTTATTTCACTTGTCTCACCTTATTGTATTCAGCCAAAGAAAGCTTCCAAACACTTGTCTCAATGTAAAATACAATTTCAAGCAGAGAACGTTTTTATCCTCAGCCGTTATCATGACCGTTATCTCAAATATACCTTTTTCCTTGTCATGAATATTTCTCTTGCCCTTTGTTTGGGACTGATTCTGTGCGTAACAGTTACACAGTCTCCCACTCAGTTGGCTGGATGGTTGGTTTGTGATGCAGAGGGAGGTTACCAGCACAGGTTCGATTCCCCACACTGACTGAGGTTACCATGAAGGGGATGCTCTCTCAACCTCACCCCATCACCCAAGGTGTGGTGACATTCAGCGTAAACCACCATGAGTGGTCTATCTGGTGAGAGCTCTTTGGGACTCTATTCTATCAATGTTAGCATTTTAATTTTTTTTTAAATTTTTTGACTGAAAAATAGATTTTTATTATTATATTAAGACAATAACAAAACAACACAAATAACTGAACAATATTTCACCCATGTGCATGTACATACAACATAAGTTAAAGTCTATAAATGGACAGAAGAAAAACAAAAATATACAATAAATAATAAATAAATAATACAGCTCAGAATAAGAAAGCGATAGCTCTTGTTCTTCGAGAGCATTAACTGATACACATTCATATGTTCACAATTCTTCATATTAGATTCATTAGACAATATCGTCATTGCTATATAAAAGACCTTTTTAGAATGGCAGATAAGCCTAATCGTGGTAATCCAAAAAAGATTGTTATATCTTATATAAATCTCTGCTTTCTGGCCCACCATACAGGTGAAAACGTCCAAAGGGATATTCTCCATGGTGAGCTTACGATAAGCCAACAGACCCGGGGATGGGGGGGAGACGGGGGTGTTTCAGACATCAGACACAACACAATACTTTTCCTAGCACAGGAAGTGTTGGGGAGATACTAAACGAGTATTTTGCATCAGTATTTACTATTGAAATGGATACGGAAGATATCACATGTAGGGAAATAGATGGTGACACCTTGCAAAATGTCTATATTACAGAGGAAGAAGTGCTGGGTGTCTTAAAACAGGTAAAGGTGGATAAATCCCCAGGACCTGATTAGGTGTACCCTAGAACTCTGTGGGAAGCTAGAGAAGTGTTTGCTGGGCCTCTTGCTGAGATAGTTGTAATATGGATAGTAACTGGTGAGGTGCCAGAAGACTGGAGATGGCTAACGTGGTGCCACTGTTTAAGAAGGGTGGTAAGAACAAGCCAGGGAACTATAGACCAATGAGCCTGACGTTGGTGGTGGTCAAGTTGTTGGGGGGAATCCTGAGGGACAGGATGTGCATGTATTTGAAAAGGCAAGGACTGATTAGGGATAGTCAACATGGCTTTGTGCGTGAGCAATCATGTCTCGCAAAACTGATTGAGTTTTTTGAAGACGTAACAAAGAGGACTGATGAGAGCAGAGTAGTGAATGTGATCTACATGGACTTCAGTGAGGCATTCGACAAGGTTCCCTATGGGAGACTGATTAGCAAGGTTAGGTCTCATGGAATACAGGGAGAACTAGCCATTTGGATACAGAACTGGTTCAAAGGTAGAAAACAGAGGGTGGTGGTGGACGGTTGTTGTTTTTTAGATTGGACGCCTCTGACCAGTGGAGTGCCACAAGGATCGGTGCTGGATTCACTACTTTTTATCATTGACATAAATGACTTGGATGTGAGCATATGAGATACAGTTAGTAAGTTTGCAGAGGACACCAAAATTGGTGGTACAGTGAACAACGAAGAGGTCACCTCAGATTACAACAGGATCTTGACAAGATGGGCCAATGGGCTGAGAAGTGACAGATGGAGTTTAATTCAGATAAATGCGAGCTGCTGCATTTTGGGAAAGCAAATCATAGCAGGACTTATACACTTAATGGTAAGTTCCCAAGGAGTTTTGCTGAACAAAGAGACCTTGGAGTGCAGGTTCATAGCTCCTTGAAAGTGGAATCGCAAGTCGATACGATAGTGAAGAAGGCGTTTGGTATGCTTTCTTTTATTGGTCAGGGTATTTAGTACAGGAGTTGGGAGGTCATGTTGCAGCTGTGCAGGATATTGGTTAGGCCAGTGTTGGAATATTGCGTGCAATTCTGGTCTCCTTCATATTGGAAAAATGTTGAGAAACTTGAAAGGGTTCAGAAAAGATTTATAAGGATTGGAGGATTTGACCTATAGAGAGAGGCTCAATAGGCTGAGGCTATTTTCGCTGGAGCTTCAGATGCTGAGGGATGACATTATAGAGGTTTTCAAAAATATAAGGGGCATGGATAGAGTATATAGTGAAAGTCTTTTCCCTGGGGTCAGGGAGTCCAGAAGTGGAGGGCATAATTTTAAGGTGAGAGGAGTACGATATAAAAGAGACCTACAGGGTAACTATTTCACACAGAGGGTGGTACGTGTATGAAATGAGCTTCTGGATTAGTGGTGCTGGAAGAGCACAGCAGTTCAGGCAGCATCCAAGAAGCTTCGAAATCGATGTTTCGGGCAAAAGCCCTTCAACAGGAATAATTTATTCCTGATGAAGGGCTTTTGCCCGAAACGTCGATATCGAACTACTTGGATGCTGCCTGAACTGCTGTGCTCTTCCAGCACCACTAATCCAGAATCTGGTTTCCAGCATCTGCAGTCATTGTTTTTACCTATGTAATGAGCTGCCAGGTGAAGTGGGGGAGGCTGGTACAAGTGCAACATTTAAGAGGCATTTGGATGAGTATATTGAATAGGAAGGGTTTGGAGGGTTATGGGCCAGGTGCTGGCAGGTGGGACTAGATTGTATTGGGATGTGTGGTCGGCATGGACGGGTTGGACCGAAGGGTCTGTTTCCATGCTGTACACCTCTATCAGTCTATGACTTATATTAATCTGTTTTTTGGTGCACCATACTGGTGAGAAAGTCCAAAGGGATATTCTCCATGATGAGCTTACAAAGACCCAACACATCCTGGGAGTTTCAGACATCCAACACAACAGAATATTATTTCCTAGCACAGAAAGTAAGGATACATTTTTTTCCCATGTGCATCTGCGTAAGATACTCTGGGCAGGCGCAGGAAAAGAGAAACTATCTCCAATTCAGTCCCCAAGACGCACTCTACTACACCGAACACAGTGATCCAATATATCCAAAGCCTGCAGCAGGACCACATACAATTAGGAAGAGTGTCTGTAGTCATTCTGCATTTAGGACATGCTGAAGATAATCCCACATTGAATTTTGAGAGAAAATCTGATGTTAGATAGACCCTATGAAGAATTTGCAACTGCATGGAAAAGGTCCTATTACAGATCAAAATCCTTCGAGCATTTTCACAAATATCCTCCCATGTCTCTAAAGAGATCTAAACCCCCCAACTCTCTCGCACGGACGTCACGAAGCTGCACAGTCTTTTCTGAGGGGACACTCTCCAACAAATGATAAAGGGTACTTACGGTAAGACTGTTTGTTTTAACTTTTGCAACAAATATATCGACCTGGACCCAATATACCGGCTACTACAGCGGACAGCTCGAACTGACAACCGGAAGCGGCAGAGACAGGCCACTATAAATGCCGGAGGAAACATCACAGAAGCGCTTCACAGGAGGCTCCCAAGCACTGAAGATGTCACCTAGACAGGGGACGAAACGGTTGCAAGACAAATTCCCAGCTCGGCGAACAGTTGTATCATTTTATCTAAGAACAACAGACTAATAAGTGTTCACTTTATCTCAGAGGGCTGAAGGTCTAGCCGTATTGACGCCGAGGCCTCTGCGGCCCAGGCACGAACATAGGATGATAAAAAAAGCTTAATTGACAGCTTTTAATCGGGGAACTCTACACCCCACAATCTGTGGGGTAGCTGCAATTTTGTTAGTTTGATAAGAAATCGCTTATGGTGACAAATAAAAGACCTAAACCAGCCATTAAGTATCCTAAATATCTGTCTGGGAAACATCAAAGAAAACATTCACAAGGGGTATCGGAAATGAGGAAAGACATTCATTTTAATAACAGCTATCTGACCTAGCCAGGATATTTGAAATGACTCCCATCTTTGAAGGTCTTGTTTAATTTTGTCAAACAAATGGACACAGTTCACGTTAAATAAATGATCAAAGACAGATGTAATGAATATACTGAAATAGGGAAACCAACCCTGTGACCATTTAAAAGGAAACCAGGATTTGCCCTCAGTATCAGGTATTTCCCTAAGACCTCCCATAGGCATGGCCTCCAACTGTGTAAAATTAATCTCATCGCCCAGAAAGGCAACAAGCTAATTAATGCATTGCATCACATGACCTACCGAAATTACGGGATTTGACAAAAAACATAAGACCCTCATCTGCATACAATGTAATCTTACATAACTTCTATCCCACCTCTGGGGCAGATATGTTGGCCCCCCCCCTACGGATGGCCTCCTCCAGTGGCTCAATCCCCAACGTAAACAACCATGGTGAAAGGTGTCAACCTTGGCGGCTGCCTGGAGAAATATTAATATTACTGGTTGGGAACACCATTAGTGAGAACCACAGCCAGAGGATCACGCTAAAGGATCCTCACCCACTTGATAAAAACTTTGCGTATACCAAACCATTCTAATGTACAGAAGAGATAAGGCCACTCAACCCAATCAAGTGCCTTCTCTCATCTAAAGAGATCAGTAATCACTGGATAGATTGTTGTTGACACTCTTGGATCATATTGAGTAAATTCTTAACATTGTAGGAAGATCTGCGGCCCTTTATAAAGCATGTTTGGTCCTCTTTGGCAACGGAAGGCAGCAAAGTTTCCAGCCGAAATGCACGGGTCTCAGACAGGATTTTTGAAACCAACATTTAAAAGTGAGATTGGCGTGTAAGAAGCACAATCCTCCAGGGTCTTCCTTTCTTCATCATCATAGTGATATGAGCCTCTCTTAAGGATGGAGGGATGGGTTCGTGACTGTATGAGTGACGGAACATATTAAACATCAGTCCTGACAATAGGTTTATAAATTATCTATAAACTTCACGAGGAAATCTGTCAGGAACGTGCACCTTTGTATTCTGAAGCTGCTTCACACCCTCCTGCACTGCCCATGGTGCATTAAGGCACACCACTTATTCAGGGTTACTCCTGAAAAATGTAAAGTGAATCAATTTTAATCCATCTGTCCTCATAATGCTCAGTCTGAAATAATTCGGAGAAAAATCTTGGACAGGAGACACTAATCCTTTTGGAATTGAAGGTAAATATCCCAATATTTTCCCTAATTGAGGTAATGGCTTAGAGGGGCGCTCGTTTTCCTGGCAAGATAGAATAAATACCTGCCTGACTTATCATCATGTTCAAACAGCCTTTGTTTTGCAAAAGTATGTTCCTTCTTGGCTGTCTATCTGAGCGTGGAATTCACCGTAGACCGAAGCGTTGTGATCCTCTGCAGCTTAGCCACTGAGGGACAATCACAGTATGCACTCTCGGCTGCCCTCAGCTGTGCCTCAAACCAGCGTTCCTGCTTCCCCTTCTGCTGCATCCTAATGGATAATTATTCCCTTGGCATAAGCCTTTTCCCATAGTATGTATGGGTTACTGGTTGAATCTGAATTAATAGCTAAGAAAGATCTGAATTCGTGACAGAAATACTCAATGAACTAACTAGAATTAACAATAAAGGGATCCATTCGCCAGTGTCTCGAATCTGTTATATTTCCCTAAATCTTTCTCAATAAGTATGGTCAGAAATGGTAATAAGTATGGTCAGAAATGGGAATTGTGCAGGATGCCTCCGAATCTAAGATTGTTGCAGGGATGGGGAAGACATCAAACCTGGTGTGGCATTTCTGTGGGTTAAAGAAGATATTAAAAGCCCTACTTGTGAGGTAGATGTGCCTCCAGACATTCACCAGCTCTAGTTCTGCACACAAATCCACCAATTGGCTACATTATAACGAGGGTCTTGAGGGGCCTTCGGACATTCTGTCCACCGTGGGTTCCATAAGACAGTTGAAATCTCCTTCTACGATAATGTGCCATGATGCAAGATAACTGAATTTGGAAAATGCATCTCCCAGGATTTTAAGAGGGCGCGCCGGGGTGGGGGTGGGGGGTCGCAATTACTATTCAAAATATTGGATTATTTACCATAGTTCAAGGCTTGGGGGATTATGATTCTTCTGTGAGTATCAAATACGATCTAGTAATTTAAACAAAAGATGGTTCTTATCTCGTACGGCTTCTCCCTACTCCTAGTATTTTAAGACGAAAATAAAAACACTTTCAAACCCGCCCTGCTATAACGTCATATGTTCCTTGTCATCGAGGTGCATCTTTTGCAATAGGACAAAATCCACCCTCTCTTTTTTAAGACTAGAAAGTAAGTTTTCCTCTTGACTGGGCAATGGCGTCCCTTAATGTTCCAGGTGCAGCATTTAAGCATATCATTTTCCAGAACACACTGCAGCAACATTTGAACTCGAGATTGGAAGAACTCGAATTACTGAATAAACTCGAATAAACAAAGTCTTATAGAGCTTAAAAACCACACAGTCTAAAAGTGTTACAACTGACAAGCTCTCAAAACTTTACAAAACTAAACATATAAAAAAAACAAAAAACTAAAAAAATCAATAGGGGAATTTAAAATTTCCACAAAGTTTTTGCTTTCTCTTCAGAGTCAGACGAGTTCATGGATCCATTAAATGCAATAAGGAGAATCGTTGTGTACCAGAGGGAATACTGATTCCCAAGTTCCCTTACTCTTCTCTTGATAGGTGTTAGACTTGGAAGCAGGTGAGCACTTTGGTGATAGCGATCACAATTCTGTTATGTTTACTTTAGTGATATCAAGGGATAGGTGTATACCACTGGGCAAGAGTTACAGCTGGGGAAAGGCAATGACGATGCGATTAGGCACGATTTAGGAAGCATAGGAGGGAGAAGGACACTGAAGGGGATAGGCACATAAGAAATGTGGAGCTTATTCAAGGAAAACTACCGTGTGTCCAAGATAGGCATGTACCTGTCAGGCAGGGAGGAAGCTGTAGAGCGCGGGAGCCATAGTTTGCAAAGTAAATGGAATCTCTGGTCAAGAGGAAGAAGAAGCTTTATTTTAGGATGAGATGTGAAGGCTCAGTTAGGGGGCTTGAGGGTTATAAGGTAGCCAGGAAAGACCTAAACGGAGAGCTTATAAGAGCCAGTAGAAGACATGAGAAGTTGTTGGCGGATAGAATCAGGATAAACCCTAAGGCTTTCTATAGGTATTTAAGGAATAAAAGAATGACCAGAGTAAGATTAGGGCCAATCAAGGATAGTAGTGGGAAGTTGTGTGTGGATTCAGAGGGGATAGGGAAGCACTAAATGAATATTTTTCAACAATATTCACTCTAGAAAATGACAATGTTGTCAAGGAGATTGCTGAGATACAGGCTATTCGACTAGTTGGGATTGAGGTTCACAAGGAGGAGGTATTAGAAATCCTGCAGAGTGTGAAAGTCCGTAAGTCCCCTGGGCCGGATGGGATTTATCCTAGGATCCTCTGGGAAGCCAGGGAGGAGATTGCCGAACCTTTGGCATTCATCTTCAAATCGTCATTGTCTACTGGACTAGTGCCAAAAGACTGGAGGATAGCAAATGTGGTTCCCTGTTTAAGAAGGGGAGTAGAGACAACCTGGTAATTATAGACCAGTGAGCCTTACTTTAGTTGTTGGTAAAGTGTTGGTAAAGATTATAATATATAGGATTTATAATTATCAAGGAAAGAACAATTTGATTAGGGATAGTCAGCACGGTTTCGTGAAGAGTAGGTTGTGCCTCACGAACCTTATTGAGTTGTTTGAGAAGGTGACCAAACAAGGTAGATGAGAGTAAACCGGTTAATGTGGTGTGTATGGATTTCAGCAAAGCGTTCGATAAGGATCCCCATAGGAGGCTATTGTACAAAATGCGAAGAAATGGGATTATGGGAGATATAGCAGTTCGAATCAGTAATTGGCTTGCTGAATGAAGGCAGAGGGTCGTGGTTGATGAGAAATGTTCATCCTGGAGTCAAGTTAGAAGTGGGTCGGTGTTGGGTCCACTGCTGTTCGTCATTTTCATAAATGACCTGGATGTGTGTAGAAGGGTGGGTGAGTAAATTTGCAGATGACACTAAAGTCGGTGGAGTTGTGGATAGTGAGTAAGGATGTTATAAGTTACAGAGAGACATAGATAAGCTGCAGAGCTGGGCTGAGAGGTGGCAAATGGAGTTTAATGCGGACAAGTGTGAGGTGATTTACTTTGGTCAGAGTAACCGTAATGCAAACTACTGGGCTAATGGTAAGACTCTTGGTAGTGTAGATGAGCAGAGAGATCTCAGTGTCCAGGCACACAGATGCTTGAAAGTTGCCACTCAGGTTGACAGGGTTGTTAAGAAGGCATACTGTGTTTTAACTTTTATTAATAGAGGGATCAAGTTCAGGAACCATGAAGCTATGCTATAGCTGTACAAAACTCTAGTGCGGCTGCACTTGGAGTATTGTGTACAGTTCTGGTCACCGCATTATAAGAAGGATGTGGAAGCTTTGGAAAGGGTGCCGAGGTGATTTACTAGGATGTTGCCTGGTATGGAGGGAAGGTTTTACGAGGAAAGGCTAAGGGACTTGAGGCTGTTTTCATTAGAGAGCAGAAGGTTGGGAGGTGACTTTATAGAGACATATAAGATAATCAGAGGGTTAGATAGGGTGAGCCTTTGCCTAAGAATGGTGACGGCGAAGATGAGGGGGAATAGCTTTAAATTGAGGGGTGATAGATATGGGACAGATGTCAGAGGTAGTTTCTTTACTCAGAGAGTAGTAAGGGTATGGAATGCTTTGCCTGCAACGGTAGTAGATTCGCCAACTTTAAGTACATTTAAGTCGTCATTGGACAAGCATATGGACGTACATGGAATAGTGTCGGTTCGATGGGTTTCAGATTGGTATGACAGGTCGGCGCAACATCAAGGGCTGAAGGGCCTCTACTGCGATGTAATGTTCTATGTTCTGTATCATCAAAGTATTTTTTTCTGAATCACCGCCACTGAAACGTTCCGAAAGGACATAATCCTGGAGCCTGTGAATTAAAGACATTGGATCTTTCCCCTGAGTTCTGGAAGCTTCCATTCGTCTTTGTTTATCCCCATAACTATGTAACCGCACGCAGACAAGGCGAGAGCGCTGGTCAGAGCCTGACCTGTGCACCGTAACCCAATGAACTGTCTTAGTCTTCACCAGACCCTCTTCAGTTTCGAAGTGAAGGAATCACTGCAGCCAGTTCTCAAAAAATACTCACTGGCTGACCACCTGCTGTCTGGGCCAGCAGACCGACGATTCTTCATCCTGCCCCTGTTCTCAAGGTCATCATCATATTCAATTAAGATACGGACCTGTTTTTCAACGGTAACGATCCTCTCTTGTGAGGGATTTATCGCAGACTCTGTCATGCAGTTCAGCGCTTGACATCGTCCATTTTGTTTCCAAGGCTGTCAAGTTGCTGCTCATGTTTTTGGAGCACGTCTGAGAGTGGTAGTGGTTCTAGCCACGGCTGAACTTTTCTTTAATCATGCCTTCAATCATTTCACAAAACTTGGTGAACTCAGTGACCTGGTGAGTAACTGGGTCCCTGGAACGAGCAGAGTGGGTTGCAGCTACAGCCTCAGGTATGCTCGATGCTTCTGATGGCTGCACCACTTGTTGGGACTAAACCGGGATCAGTAAAGATTCTATTATTCTTTTAGGGTTGAATTTTAAGGAAGTTGCTGGGGTGTAGTGCATTAGGGAACCACTTTGCCCGTGCTGTGATGCAGAGACCAACAAAGCAAACCTTCCGGATCGCCGCCATCTTGGATTCCCCCTTAACATTTTATCAATATTATCATTTCGGTTTGCATTATATTCCTGGATGATCTGGAGCAGTGTGATTTTGTATCACTGTCTACATTTTCCCCTACACTGTAAATTGCTGCCCATTCCTCGATAATCCTTGACTCTGTTGTTACTTATGAACTCTGTCTGTGCCTCAAAAATATTGAATATCTCTTCCTCCAAAGCTCTGCGGGGAAGAGAGTTCCAAATACTCTCACCACTGAGAAAACAAAAGTTAACCTCAACTGTGTGAGAGATCATTTTTGCCTCCTTAGTTGACAAAAGAATATAATTAATTTGGAAGCAGTTTTGAGATGTTTCACTTCATGTATTCCAGGAATGAGGGTCTTATATTATGAAGGCTTTAACAGGTTACTCTTGGAATGAGAGGTGATCTTATTGAAACATACAAAACCTAGAGGAGTGTGATCAGATAGATACCCACTGGGTGTTTGTATCGTCCAAACTTCTTGTTGTTTTTTATAGAATTTCTACAGTGTGGAAGTAGGACATTCCTTCCATCAAGTCCACATTGACCCTCGGAACAGTATCCCCTCCGGACCTGCCCCCATACTCTATCCATGTAACCCTGCATTTCCCATCACTAACCTATCTAACCTACACATCACTGGGCACTATGGGCAATTTAGCATGGCTAATCCACTCTAAGCTGCACATCTTTGGACTGAGGGAGGAAACTGGAACACTGGTAGGAAACCCAAACAGACATGGGGCGAATGTTCAAAATTCAAATAGAGGGTTGCCAGAGGTTGAAATTGAACGCAGCTCCTTGGCGATGGGAGGTAGCAGTGCTAACCACAGATCCACTATGTGCATCGTTAGTTCTATTAGTTACTTGTGGCTGACTTAAGAAATCTGCCTGACTTGTTCCTGTCACTGAACCTCACCCAGTCTGAGAACTTTATCATCGGCAATATTACCAACCTAGTTACATTTAAAGTTTGTTGTAAGCAGTGGAAGAGTGGGACTAGAAAAGGAAAGAGTGACACCCTCCATCCTCAATCACACTGGAGTGAGAAAAAAATCACAAAGTGGGAATTCATTCCAGTGGGAATTCTCTTTCCCAGAATTTGGTCTGGCCAGATATTTATATTATACCGAGGCTGGCTTTGTCTATAGACAGGTGAATCAGGGAAAATGGTGCATGGAGAGCAAAGTGCAACTGGGACCACAATGAGATGAGCCACGACCTTATTTACTGGTGAAGTAGTGAAAAAGGGCCGAATGGCCCCCTCGTGTTCCTCAGCCCTGTGTTCTAATATTCCATTCAGACCTTCGGACCTTCTACACAGGGGCAGATCGAGGCCACTCCGATGGTTAGGTGCAGTTGCGGAAATGTACGTGGAAAATGCAGGCTGGGCCAGAGAGTGCTCCCGCCACTCCCCCCACCCCCTACAATCCCTGCTTCCAGGCTTCCCCTCTCTGTAAGTTCTGCTCCAGATGAGGAGCATATTGCAGCCGCAGATTGGCTGGGAATACAACCCCATACCCTCCACGCAAGGTTAAAACAACAAATCCTCTGTCCTCCTTGAATGCAACATTTTATAACATGATTTCCATGAAAATAGCCCGTTACTTTCCAAAAGCATAGCATGTGAAATGAATAAATCGGCAACAGGAGTAGGTCAATCGGCTCCTCAAGCTAACTCTGCCATTTAAAAAGTACATGGCTGATCTACTCCAGGGCTCAACTCCACTTTCTTGCCTACTCCTTGTATCCGTCCACACCTCTCTGGATTGGGGAATTCCAGGCATTCACTACCTTCGGAGAGAAGACATCGGTTTGCATCTCAGATTGAAATCGATGTTCCTTATTCGGTATCTATATCCTCGAGTCCGACACTTTGCCGAGGAATGGAAACAACTTCTCAATATCTAATTTCTCAAGCTCCTTCCGTGTCTTGTATATTTCAGCAGTATCACTCATCATTCATTTAACGTTGTTACATTTTCAGGCATCTCCAGACGTACTTTGCATGATTTTACGGGCAAAATATAACTTCCCTTTCACAGACCCACACTGACTCTGCGTGAAGCTTTTCTAAATGTCCATGCTGGCCAGGTTTTCCAAACTATACTAGTCCCATCTGCTTTCCTTTGACCCATATGCCTCTAAGTGTTTCCTAGTCATATATTTGTCCAAATGATGTTAAATGTTGCAGCTGTACACGCAATCTACCACTCTTCCTCTGGCAGGCCATTCCATACCCACTCTGTGTAGAAACGTTGTCCCTTCGTCCCTTTTAAATATTCCCTCTAACACCTCTCTATGCTTGAACCCCCGCAGCCCGTGGAAAAATCTTGTCTATTCACCCTGTCCATTCTTCTCATGATTTTATAAGCTTCTACAATGTCATCCCGCAATCTTCTACACTCTGTCAGATACTAACTTCAAGAACAAGCATTTAAAGATAAGCACTGCAAATTTGAAGTGATATTAAACATCTCAGGTAACCAATACTCAGCCCAATCTTCATACTGTTATTTGTTTTTCTCCATGTTACAATACTAAGGTGACATGAAACGCTTACTTGTGCCAATAAGAAGTTAAGCATCTGAATTCCTTTGTCTAAAGGGGATGATGATCACTACACTGAAAATGTATCTGTGGCCATATCTATATAATACCATATGGTCAACATTCACCCTCCTGGCCTCCCTGTGACTGTTTGTGGTTGTGTCTTCTTTATCTTGCAATCAACAGAGAGAACCCCTTTCCCCTATTTACACCTTAATTTAAACCCCTTTTACAGAATCTTCTCATTCACCGTGCTAAAAGCCCGTTGATCTTTTGGCATACCCTCTTTTCCCTGCCACCCATCCCCCACTTCTGGCAAGGGATTAAAAGACTATTTTGCAATGATATTCAGTTTTGAAGAAGTGTCACACTAGACTGGAAACTCTAACACTGTTTCTCTGTCTCTGCAGATGCTGACTGACCTGCTGAGTTTCACCAGAAATGAATAGGCACAGAAAAAATTCAATTATGGATTGAAACTATGGATACTGGAAATGAGAGTACAAAAAATGCTGGAGATACTGTTAGCTTTATAGATGATTAACTGGACCTGAACGTTTAACTCTGTATTCACTCCAGAAGATGCTGCAACACACCTTTAGCAATTTCATTATCAATTTCTGTTTTTGAACAATTTCCAATGACGTATGTCAAAGATGCCTAAACATCTTGTGCAACATGGAGCGCCGTACACTGGGAACTGAACAATAACGCATTGTGCAGAAGTTCGTTGACTCTGAAATTGCATCAGGTTGGCATCACTGACACTACAGAGCTCTGAATCATGGTCAGGGAGAAAAACAGAGGGAAACACGTTCACTTCAAATACAGAAGATGGCATTATGGAAAGGAGAAGATTCAGATTAGTACCTTAAATTGATTGAATTTATGCAATAAATTGGAGGCGTGGCACCAAGGATAGACTTCCAGCAGAGTGAGAATATGAAAATGGAAGCATTTCCGCATCAGAAACCAGAGTAGGTCACTGAGTACAGGGCTGGTGGGTGAATGGGTCTCGGTGTGAATGGGGAACAGTCAGTAGAATTGAAGTGTAAATATTGCAGCTAAAACTGGGTTACCATCTGATGCTGTAGATCACAGCAACAGAAGAAGCAGAATTGTTTTCAATGACAATCTGTAACATTTTCCTGACGATACTTCATCAGTCTACCATTACCATCAAGCCGATCCATGGTTCAGTGACCAGTGTGGGTGAACATGCCACGATCGGAATCACGTGCACCTAAGCCTGATGATAGCCCATTAATGCGACCACACTTGACTGGTTACACTCCAAACAGCAGGAGTAACATCTGAAACAGAGGGAGAAATGATCCCAAGACTAACAAATCAGATCTCAGCTCTGTCGGCCTGTCAAATCCATGCATAAATGTCGATGGACCATTAAACAACTTACTGGAAGAGAGGACTCCACAAATATCCGCACCCTAAATAATGGAACAGCCCTGTACGACAGTGTAAAAGGTGCAGTATCTGCACCATCCTTAGCCAGAAGTGTTGAGTCGATTATCCACCTCACCCTCACCATGATGCCCACAGAATCACAGATTGCAGTCTTCAACCAATTCAATTCACTGCACGTGACATGAAAAAACAGCTGGACACTGGAGATAAGGCCCTGGCACCATTCCTGCGATCGGACTGAGGACTTGTGCTGCACAACAAGCCGTGCCCCGGGAAAGCTGTTTCATTCCAGCTCCAACTCTGACATCTCCCTTGCAATGTGGAAAATTACTCAACTGTATCCAATCCGCTAAGAGTACGATTACTGCAATCTGACTCTTTACTAGTCCTTCAGTCCCATCACGACAGTTAAATTGGTGGGAGTTCTACTTGACAGAGCTGCCAAGCAACACAGAAATAATCTGCTCAGTGTGGTTTCCGATAGGTCCCCATGTAGAGATGGTGCTGTTTTGGAAATGTCACTGGATTACTAACCCAGACCAGGCTAATGCTCTGGCAGCTGGTGCAAATTAAAAACAATTAATAAAATATCAAGATCTAAAATCTGGTGTCAGTAATAGTGATCTTGTGTTCAATATCAGTTGTAAACTTCGATTTCCTTCCCCAATGTACTTTCAGGAAGTGAAACTCCCATGCTTTCCTGGTCTGGCCTAAAAGTGACTCCAGACACAGAGAGGTGTGCTAAACTCTTCAATGGTCTCTGAATCGGCCAAGCAAGACACTCAATTATATCAAACTGCACTGAAGTCTTAAAGGATAAACCCGTACCGAACACCAGGCCCCAGCCTCATTAGTAGAAAAGGGAATGGGAAACACAATCCTGTCGACCCTGCAGAGACCTCTTTCCTAACTGTTGAGAGCTTGTGACAATATTTGCAGAGCCTTCCCACACACTGCACTGAAACATGGTGACAGGAGTAGGTCATATAACACATTGAGCTTTCCCTGTGCTAGTTAATGGCCGAACATCTCCTCAGTGCAGTTTTCCCCATACAATAGTCATATCCCTTAATATATTTAAACTTTGTGATAGCTTCTCCATAATTTTGCTAAAAGCCACTTTCTCAAGTATGATTCCTATTTCATAAATCTCTGTTGACTTTGTCTATGCCCATTAATTTCAGTCCGATACTTTCTCTAAACTGTTTAGTTGCTAATTTCATTCTATCCCCCTTATCTCACCAGACTAAAGATCCCTAGTATTGCTAGGAAGTTTTTTTTTGTTTTGTTTTATTCTGTGAAGGCATAACTGAAGTATTTGCTCCATAGTTCTGCTATTTCCCGGTCCTCAATTATCTGGTATCAAATTGTAGGAAAGCTGCACATTTCTTTCGCTTAATTTTGCCATTAACATATTTTCAGAAAATATCACAAGTTCTGTCTTATAAACTTTGTTAAGACATTCTTCAGAAACCTATCAATTCCTATTTTAAGATACTCAGTGATTGGCCTTCCACAGCCATACAATCGCAGAAGCAAAGACTGTACTATCAGAAATACAGCACTGTCTACATTAGTCCCACTTTCCGACACAATACCCGTAGCTGTGAATCTTAAGGCATTTCAAGTGCACATAATAGTTTTGAGGTTACTGTGACAACTCGCCTCTCAAGAAAAACATTTCAGACCCCAACACACTCTGGGTGAAAAGAAATCCTCAAATCCTCACTAAACCCCAAACCCTTAATTTTAAAAGTGTGGCCCTTTGACTAAAAGGAACAGCTGCTGTCCGTCCACACTGTCCATGCTCCTCGTAATCCTATCCATCAGAATCACGTCCCCCTCAGCCTCCTCTCCTCCAAACTAAACAACTCAAGCTTATCCAGCCTCTCTCCATAGCTGATATGCTCCATCCCAGGGAACATCCTGGTGGATCTCCTTTGGACCCCCTCCAGTGCAGTCACATCCTTCCTGTAATGTGATTCCCAGAACTACACACAGTATTCCATCATGGCATCACCAAAGTTCCGCATAGCTCTTTTAATCTGTGCCTCAATGAATCAAGGTTATGTTTACAGTCCCCTATGCTTTCCCAAATTGTGTATTAACCTGCCTATCACATTCAGGGATGTGTGGAGAAGCACCCTCTGAGCTTACTAGTGTGCTGCCATTCATTGAGTCCTTCCCTGCCTGGTTCCTTCTTCCAAAGTGTATCACCTCATATTTATCAGGGTTACATTCCATCTGCCATTGATCTTCCGAGCTGACCATTCTATCTGTATCTTCCTGTAATTTAAGGCCTTCCTCCTCACTGCCAACCAACCGGCCAATCTGTGTATCAAATACAAACTTACTAATCACACTCTCCACCCCTCGTCCATATTCACGGCGACATCATTTATGAGTACCACAAATATTAAAGTTGAAAATCACACAACATCAGGTTAGAGTGCAACAGGTTTATTCAGAGGCACTAGTTTTTGAAGCACTCCTTCTTCATCAAGTGATTGTGCGCTTTGATGAAGAAGCAGAACTTTGAAAGGTAGTGCCGCCAAATAAACCTGGTGGACTATAATCTGGTGTTATGCGATTTTTAGCATTGTCCACCCAGTCCAACACCAGCACCTCCGAATCACAAATAATAAGGGACACAGCACTGATCCCTGAAGTATACCATTGGACACTGGCCTCCAGTCACACAAGCAGTCAACCACCACCTCGTGTTTCCTACCACTAAACTTTATTTGGATGCAATTTGGCAAGTCACTAATGAGTCCTACCTGTTCCCTGGTCATTCTGTTCCGCTGGACACACTTGTATATTATCTGTGAATTCTCCCTAATCTTGCCCTGCCAGAAGGTTTCCATGCCCTGTGTTAGTTAGTCCCCCACGCGTGCAGAATTTCCTCCTTATTGCAGTCTTAAATGGTCTGTCCTTTATCCTGCCATTATTTCCCTTGATTGTGTATTAGGCAGCCGGAGAAACATCCTGTTAATTTCCAACTTGTCACATGTTTTGTGAATTTTATACATTTCACAGTGACCCATCTCTAATTCTTTGAAACTCTGGAGAACACAGGCCGAGTTTCCTCATCACGCAATCTCGCCAATTGAGGGATTAATCTGGGGAATGTCCATTGAACTTCCTCTGTGGTCAGTATATTCTTTCTCAGATTTGGTGACCAAAACTGTACTCAATATTCCAGGTACAGTACTCACCAACACGCTGTTAAACTGCTTCAACATGTCTTTACATCTATATTCTGACTCCCTTAAAGGAAGGCAATCCAAACTTTAACTTACCACTTGCATATATTCCTGCAAATACCCTTCACATTCATTGCATTTATGAACTCATTGTGTGAGTTCTTACAGAAAGCCTTCTGATAATCTAAAATATGCCAATTGTACTGGTTCCCCATTATCTATGCTGTAAGAATCAACTTCAAACAATTCCAAAGCTTGTCAAGTATGATTTCCCTTTCAGAAATGCAGACTGATTCTCTCCAATGTTGCTGTTAATTTCTAAATAACGAATATCACATTCTATATAATAGATTCCAACAGTTTCCCCACAAATGTCAAGTTAATTGGTCTGCTGTTCTCCACACTATCTCTTCTTCCCTTTGTAGATGCTTGGATCACTACCGTTCATCCATAGTGCTTGGTTCCAGACTATGCAGAATGCACTGGGTAATAGAACACAGTCATCGACAGTGCAACTAATACTTCTATTAGTGGTTTATTTCTGAAGATTTTGGTATTAAGTACGTCTGGTTTGTCAAGGTTAGCAATGCTCAATCCAGCTGCATGTTCAAGTCGAGCCTTGTTACTAATATAAATTGACTTTATGTCTTTCGATCCGCAAGTCCTATGTGATGACTTCGAATTTCTGGGTGATTTTCTGGATCTTCTTCCATGAAGACAGATGCAAAGTAACTGGTTATTTGCTTGGCCACTTCCCTGTTATCCATGCTAAGCTCGTCTCTCCTGATTGCAGATTTCCACATTTGACCATGCTTCTCTCTTTCCTTTGAAATATATATCATAGATTTATGTAGTCTTTGAGTTCCTGTTTTTTTTTCATGCATGGTCGCTTTTTGATTTCCTTACCCGTTTCATGGCCCTGCTTTTCTGGATCGTAAATTTCTGAGAATTCTCAGGATTCCACAATGTCTGGAATTCTTCTGAAGTCACTTCCTGTGATTAGTATAATCTTTAATTTATTATGCTAATCATTGTTAACTCACTTTCTCACTCTTGGGTGTTTTACCTGAAATAAATAGACATATTTTTCAGACTTTGTAGTATTTCTGTAAATCTCCTGGTCCTGACCAGATATATTCAGGAACACTGCAGGAGGACAGGAAAGAAATAGCGGGGGCCTGGTTGGTACTTTTGTATCATCGGGAGCCAATGGGTGAGGTCTTGGTGGAATGGAGGGTAGTGAATGCTGTGCCGTTATTCAAGAAGGGCTACAAATAAAAACCGGGGAACTTTCGACCAGTAAACCTAAAATCTGTAGCAGGAAAGTTACTTGAGAAGATTCTGTGGGAGAAGATATGCATACATTTGGAAAGACAGGGCCTTGCGAATGGGGGATTATGGCTCACAAATTTGTTAGACTGCTTTAATGAAGTGACCAGTAACTTTGGCAAGGGCATGGTTGTATATATAGTCTATATGGATTTCAGTAAGGCCTTCAATAAGATTCCACATGGTACGCTGCTCTCGAAGGTGAGATCACATGGAATTGAGGGGGTGCTGGCAAATTAGGTCCAAAATTGGATTGATGATAGGAAGAAGAGGGTAATCGTGAAAGGATGCTTGTCGGACTGGAGGCCTGTGATGAGTGGAATGCCTCAGGGGTCGGTGCTGGGACTATATATTCATATATTACACATATCTATGATTTAGATGAGAATGTACAGGCATGATTTGTAAGTTTCAAGGTGACACTAAAATAGGTGGTATCGTGGACAGTGAGGAAGGTTATCAGAAATCTCAGAAATTACAGCAGTACCTTGATCAGGTGGGGAAGTGGGCCGAGAAATGACAAATTAAGTTTAATTCAGATAAGTGTAAGTTCTTGCATTTTAGAAAGTCAAATCAAGGCAGGAGTTTCATGGTGAATGGCAGAGTCTTAAGGAGTGCAGTGGAACAGAGTGACCTTGGAATTCAGGTGCACCGTTTTCTGTAAGTGGAGCCCCAGGTAGACAAGGCACTGAAAAAGGCTTTGACTCACTGGCCTTCATAAGTTAGAGCACTGAGTATCGAAATTAGGGAGTTATGTTGCAGTTCTACAAGATGTTGGCGAGTCCATACTTGAAGCGTCATGTTCAGTTTTGTTCACTTTGCTCGAGGAAGGATGTTATTAAGCTGGAAAGAGTGCAGAAGAAATTTACAAGGATGTTGCCAAGACTCAATGGTCTGAGTTATAGTGAGAGGTTGAACAAGCTAGGAGTTTTTACTTTAGAATGTATGAGGCTGAGGGGGATCTGATAGTAGTGTATAAGGTCATGGGAGGCATGGATAGAGTCAAGGCACTCAGTCTTTTTTTTCCCCAGGGTTGGGCAATCACGGACTAGAGGGCATCAATTTAAGGTCAGAGTGGAAAGAGTAAATGGGAACCTGAGGGACAATTTCTTTTACACACAGGGTGGTATGCATATGGGATGAGCTGCCAGCAGAAATAGTTGAGGCATGTACATTCACAAAATTTAAAATGCATTTGGACAAATACAGAGGTAGGAAAGAATTAGAAGGATACACGGAAATGGCGGGGAAATGGGGTTAGTGTGAATGGATATTTTGTTCGGAATGGACCAGTTTGGGCTGAATGGCCTGTCTCCGTGCTGTAAGATTATATGGGTCTAACAACCATTGTTCTCCTACTGAATGTTATATTGTACTTTCCCAATTCACTGGAGCGAACTTGACCCTCTAACCTCTGGGCTTCCATGATGTTTGACCAGAATGTTCACACATTCCACATTGAATGCAGACACCGTGTAAAATACAACATATTAATGTCACTATTCCTCCAAGCTTCCGAGCAAGGTTAGTAATTAGTGCTTCCGACCACACAATAGACAATAGACAATAGTTGCAGGAGTAGGCCATTCTGCCCTTCGAGCCTGCACCACCATTCAATATGATCATGGCTGATCATCCTTAATCAGCATCACACAACACCAAATCCGAAATAACCTGCTCTCTAGTTTGGTTCACAACATACTCTTCAACCTACCTGATATATACTAAAGGAATTTATGTTTCACAACATTAGCAGTCACTTAGTTAACTCAGTTTCGATGCAACTTGACACCATCCATTATTACTGCAGGACCCACGAGTATTTGTTACTCATTCACAGGATGGGGGGCTTAGCTGGCTAACCAGCATTTACTGGCCATGCCAGACGGCAGTTAAGAGTCAACAGCGTTGCCTTGGATCTGGAGTGAAATGCAGGCCAGACCAGATAAGAACAGCCGTTTCCTTCCCTAAAGGACATTAGTGAACCAGATGAGTTTTTCCAACAATCAGGAATGGATTCCTGATCATCATAAACCATCGATTCCAGATACTTATTGAATTCATATTCCACAATCTGCCATGGCAGGATTTGAAACCATGTCCCCAGAACATTACCTGGGTCTCTGGGTTAAGAGCCCAGCGATAATATCAGTATGTCATCGCTTCCCTTTGCATATAGTTGCATATATAATTTCCACAGCATATGATGCAAAATATTTGTGCGACAGTTTTGGTTCAGATATATAACACAACAAGTTGTTTCTCCTTGCTATTTGTAAAGTCCACCCAAACCCATTCTGTGGAATCTGAGGGACAGAGCCTGTGTCGTTCTTAGTGATAGACTTGGATAAGACATTCGGGGAGGCTCACATCGATGCTGAGATGATCTGAAGACATGTCCAGCAATACAGGACAAGCATCAATATCCATTCCGCTCTGTCAGGATAAGTGTCACTGTATATTCTCACTGCTCCCTCACACTCACTGTATGTCTCTTATAGCACCTACCCTCGACCAAGGCTCACACTCTAACTCCAATAAGGCTCAAGCACGACCACACTCACTGTTGAATTCAGCACCTTCCCTCCCCCACATTTTCTGCAACTGATGCAATAGCCCCGCACACTAATTGCACTACATGGATACAACACTATAGACAGACTCCCTCCGGCCACCTCACAATGTCACACCTCACCTAGTCCAGCACGAACAGCAGGTCCATCCACTTCCACCCACACTCATTCCTTCCCTTTCTCCCATTCCAGGAGAAACAGCCTGGAATATGACAGAAAGGGCCAAGCCATGTGGTGGAGTGCCGGATATCCGTTCCCTCATACCCCTACCCTGATATGAGGGGTGGATCCTGGAGAGAGTCAGAGAGGACCAGGTGGCCTTGTGTGGAGACTCTTAACATCCATGTCCCACCAACCTAATAAGGAGCAGTGTTTAGTAAAGAGCAATTCTCAATTCAAACCTACTGTCAGTTCCAACCTCATCTCTCTCACTCGCAGAAGAACAGATACCCCATTGCACAGAGATGCAGGCATTGAAATACACAGACGCATTGGTAAACACCTCAATATGCTAACATACACAATGCATACAAGGAGATAAGCATGCACACACGTAGACATAAACAGTCACACACAAATAGACACAAACACAGATAGAAACACACAGGCTGATACAAAGACAGACAGACATAGTCACACAAATACTGTTAAAGTGTCGGTAACATTCATGTAACAGAACAGCCAGGCACTGCACATTTCCACAGTTAAAAGAAGGAGCTCATTCACCACCTCAAGCTGGTTACACCCGGATATGTGGAAACAATTCAGCCCATCAAAATGACTGAACAAGAAGAGGGACAGCCCATTCAATCCTCCTGCCTGTTCCACAGGGAGAGGAGGTGTCTGGTCAGTACGTTAAGCTGTTAACCAGGAACAGGCAGAGTCCAGTAAGAGCCCTAAATTTGCTCTATTGAACCAGGAGGACACCATTCACCCCTCGAGACACTTACACAGGGAATAGGAGGGTGTTTTTGATGCTCCAACCTGGAAAACGAATGGAGCAGAGACGGCACTCCTCGACTGCTCACAATATTCCTCGTGGGTCTATTGCCTGTGGAATAATGATTCTTTAACATGTTTTGCTGGCAATGAGGAAGGAACCCAAATGTTTTGTGCCAAGCCTCAAGAAGGCATCTTCCATCTCCAAGAAGGCAGACCCATATTCTCCGTGGGGGTCAGAAGCTGGTGTGGACAGTTAACTGTTTTAGAATGAAGGTATTGTGGCTCCTGTTGCGATGGTGAATAACGTGAAGTTCTATGTATGATCACACGCCAAATGCACTGTATTAATGTTGGAAGAGTTTAGTTAAAGACTGGTTTTGTCTCTCTCTCAATCGAAATGGAAAGTGGCGTGGAGTGAGAGGAACATTCTCAGAGTCTTTTAAGCTATCGAGAACAATGTAGACCAAGTTAAAAAAAACATGGAAATTATCACCGTATTCGTTCTGTTTGAAATATAATGAGTGACTGTCCATCACCTTAAGTTTCAATGCAATCACCTCTTATTCTTCAAAGCACAACAGATTAATCCTCATGCATTCCCGATGGTACAATCATCCCAACAATTGTTCTGGTGAAACTCATTTGCACTCTTTCTGCCAAGAGGATTATTCCTTATAAAGGAGAGAAACCTTTTGCACAATACTTCAAATATTATCTCAACAACGCTCTAGGTTGATCACAATAATTATCGTCCCTCACTTAGCTGTCTCAGCTTTTTTCCTGTGGTATAAAAAGCTATTCCTTCTCTCTGCACTGCGAATAATGTGGAATTTTGATGTTTCTTACATCTGTGCGTCAGTCATCACCAGAGGTGCCGATGGAGATGTATATCACGTTCAGAGGGAGACTCAATCAGAAAGAATTCTCTTGAAACAGGGAATGGTCACCTCCCTGAATTGAAATGACTTGCAGGAACATGGAAATCAGGCACAGAAAGGGAGCTATCTTTCCTTTTGTTCTTCCCTCACGGGATGTGTGCAGTCCTGGTCAGGCCAGCATGTTATGCTGATCTTGAACTGGGTGGCTGATTCAGCTGTTGCACAGGATAATAAAGAGTAAACCACATTACTGTGAGTTTGCAGTCACACAGAGACCTGAACATGAAAGGATAACCCATTGTCTTCTCTAAAAGACATGAGGCAAACAGATATGCTTTTGTGGAAAACTAGTGGTGATGATTTCATTTGGATTCCATCAACTTCCTTCAGGAGACACCAAAAGATTATTATTCTGTGCCGCTTGATTATGAGTCAATGAATTGACCACCATGCACTGTTTGTCCATCTGACAGATTCTGTGGAGAGGACAAATTAACCAGCTCAAATGCAAATATTTTGTGACGCAAGCATAGTTAGAAGGGACTTGAAACGGTTATATCTGGATTTACCAAAGGTACAAACGATGGATTATTCAGCAGCTGCATTGAGGCTGAGAAGGTGATTGAAATATCCTGATAGTGGTCTTGGGCAGGATTGGTGAGTGGGGAGAATATGTAGAAACGTAAATATGAAAGAAGAAAAAAGATCATGGAGATTAGGTACAGTCTGGTTTCTCCTCACATATTGTCGAGTAAGCTGTGAATAGTAAGTTGCTAGCTATAATCAGTAAGGAATAAAATTTTTGACTGTATCTGAAAATGATGACTTCCAAATTTTAAAATTTGAATATGAACAACAATTCAGTTCAACTCAGTTTAATGGTCTGATGGAATGACTTACCAGGAACACCAACTATAGCGAGGATGGGATGGTAACCACTCTGTATAATCCAAAGGATATCTTCGATCCGTGATGGTAATGATATCCAAGGCTGAGAAAGGTAGGAAAGACCCTCGGATAAACTCCTGTCTGTTGTAATATTCCAGTCTAAGGTTCTCAGATTCTGATCCATTAATGGAACATCCCAGTCTAATGTTCTCAGATTCTGATCTCTCCTCCCCTGTCTCTCGAGGTACTGATCCCTGTTCGTCCAGTCATTGATGCTCCTGCCCATACTGGGATAACGCATTGAACCGAGTCCTTAATTAATATAAGAGGCAAACCCTCCAGTGACACATCTCGGATCCACGGAGACTGACATCAATCACAGTCACTGAACAAAGAGCTCCAGCCAACATCTGTCAATTCAATATTGTTTTATTCATATTCAAAACAATGATTCAAACTGTCATTTTCTGGATGGGCTATGTGAGGGTGACTGATGGAACAAATCTTGAGGCCGGTGGATAAATTGAGTGTAACCATTCAATCTGTCTTGGATGCAGGAGTAATGCCATAAGTTTATCAGAATGTAAATATGCGTCTCTGATTATAAATGGAAACATACATCCTGGAACTATTGATCAAGCATCATAATTTGAATTAAACATTGAGACAATTTTTATTGTTCATGATCTGAGGTGAATGTGAGTCTGAGAAACGTGGGGTTGTAACAGACAAGTAGCATGGATATGTTAACAGAGAATTGAACGTGACAAATGCAATTCAGATTGTTATTCCAGGTTAAGAGAGAGGCAGATGAGGCCTGTGCTATTGATGTTATCGATGTTAGTGAACTGTGATGAAATGTCATTTACAGGACTTGAATTACAGTGTGATTATGGCATTGTGGAGGAGACAGGAAACAGAGAGAATTGTGAGACATGGCAGTTCAGACAAGAGGGAGGGACAATAATATTCCTCAGTCATCATTATTGGAATGTTATTCTTTATAACTCATATGAAGAACAGATTCAAGGATATATCTAAAGTGAGGAATGAGGAGTAAAATCTGTTTATTGAACACAAAATACGGGGACAAAATGATTTTCTGTCAGTACTAAACTTTGGGAAGTACAAAGAAATAAGATACACTCATGATACTGAGCGACATAAATTGAAATTATAAAACCATGGAAGTGGTGTGCAATCTTTATCAATCATTATTTGGCTCACAGCTGAGATGCTGATTTCGCTCTGTCAGTGATCCCCCTCATTGAGATTCTTTGGCGCAGAATCTCAGTATCGAGCACGATTCACAGTTCCTGCTGTTGTTCACCCCGTCTATTTAAATTAAATCACCTTCTCACTGTAGTGAAAAAACAAATCACTTGGCCTTTTGGACTCTGTTTAACCGTCAGCAACTCAGCTGTGTGATATTATTGGTGATAAATGTTCTGGGACCACAGCCAGTATCCGCACAGTGCTCAAACGGTATGGCAATAGATAAAGGCCTTGCAGTCTGTGAGAATTTCTAAATAAAACTTCCATTTTCTGTCCGTTCCTGTCTATCTCCCCTCATGCTGTCTTCTGATCTATCCAACTCACCCTCGTTTAACATCCCTCCAATCACTCCCTGTTTCCAAATTGTGCAGTTGTACAGCTTGATGTTTTGGCCATTTTGGAGAAATGGATAGAGCAGGGAATGGACTGATCGTTGGAGGGTCCGGGGTTGAGATGCTTCAATAAGAACAAGGAAGGTACTAACAGTGGGGCAGGGATGGGGTTTGGGATGGGGGAGGGTGGGGTGGCATTGAAAATCAAAGACAGCATTACGTTGGTAGAAAGGATATTTGATAAGGGCTCGTCTAGTGAGGTCATATGGGAAGAGGTGAGAAACAAAAACGGAGAGGTCTCCCTGTTGAAAGTTCTCTATTGCCCTCTGAAAAGTTCCAGAGATGTAGAGGAAAGGATTACAAAGATGATACTGGATAGGAGCGAAAATAACAGAGTAGTTGTTATGGAAGAATTTAACTTTCCAAATATTGACTGGAAGTGCTGCAGTTCACTTACTTTATATGGGTCAGCTTTTGTCCAATGTGTGCAGAATGGTTTCCTGACACAGTACGTAGATAGGCCAACAAGGGTTGAGGCAAAATTGGATTTGGTACTGAGTAATGAACCAGACCAGGTGTTAGATTTGGAGGTAGGTGAACACTTTGCTGATAGTGACCACAATTCAGTTATGTTTATCTTAGGGATGGAAAGGGACAGGTGTATACCGCAGGACAAGAGTTATAGCTGGGGGAAAGGCAATTATGATGCGATTAGGAAAAGTTTTAGGATGCATAGGATGGGGAAAGGAAGTGCAGAGGAAGGGTACAATTTAAGTGTGGAGTTTTTTCAAACAACAGCTTCTGTGTGTCCTTGATAAGTTCATACATGTCAAGAAAGGAGTACGTGGTCAAGTGAGGCTGCTGTGGTTTCCTGAAGCAGTTGAATCGCTTGTCAAGAGGAAGAGGGAGGCTTATGTAAAGATGAAACGTGAAGGCTCAGTTCGGATACTTGACAGTTACAAGTCAGCCTGGAAGGACTTTAAAAAAGAGCTAAGAATAGCCAGGAGACAGCATGAGAAGTCTTTGGCAAGTAGGATCGTGGAAAACCCTCAAGCTTTCTATCAGTACGTCATGAATAATAGAATGAACAAATGAAGATTAATGGCAATCAAGGACAGTAGTGTTATGTTGCGTGTGGGGTCTGAGGAGATAGGACAGGCTGTAAATTAATATTTGAATCAGTATTCACAATGGAAAAAGAAAATGCTGTCGAGGCCAATACTGAGATACAGGCTAATAGACTAGACAGGATTGAAGTTCGTAACGTGGAGATGTTAGCAGTTCTGGAGAGTGTGAAAATAGATATGTCCCCTGGGCAAGATGTGATTTATCCTAGGAATCTCTGAGAAGCTAGGGAGGAGTTTACACAACCATCTGTTCGGATTTTCACATCGCCATTGTCTACAGGAATAGTGCCAGAAGATTGGAGGACAGCAAATGTGGCCCTTTGTTCAAGAAATGGAGAAGATACAACCCTGGTAATTATATACCTGTCTTACTTTGGTTGTGGGTAAGGTGTTGGAAAGGATTATAAGAGATAGGATTTACCATCATCTAGAAAGGAATCATTTGATTCGGAATAGTCAACAAGGTTTTGTGAAAGGTATGTCATGCCTCACAAATCTTACCGAGTTCATTGAGAAGTTGACCAACCAGGTGGATGAGGGTAAACTGAGGTATGTGGATTTCAGTGAAGCGTTTGATAAGGTCCCTCAAGGTAGGCTATTGAAGAAAATATGGAGAGCGTGGTGTTGGAAAAGCCGAACAGATGAGGCAGCGTCCAAGATGCATGCACGTTGATGTTTCTGTTGTTAGCCTTTCATCAGGAATCAGTTTTCTGGTCTGCAGCATCTGCAGTCTTCATTTTCTCCTCGTTCCTCGGATGTTGCCTGACCCGATGTGCTTTTCCAGCACCACAATCTCGACTCTGATTTCAAACATCTGCAGTCTTTACTTTCTCCCAGAAAATATGGAGACATGGAATTGTGGGCGATTTAGCGTTTGGATCACAAATCGGCTAGCTGAAAGCAGACAGAAGGTGGTAGTTGATGGGGAATGTTCATCCTGGAGTTCAGTCGCTAGTGGTACACTGCAAGGATCTGCTTTAGAGTGACTGTTGTTTGTCCTTTTGAATGACCTTAATGAGGGTATAGAAGGATGGGTTAGTAAACTTATGGTTGACAGTACAGTCGGTGGATCTGTCGGCAGTGCTGAAGGATGTTGTAGGTACTGAACTGTAATGTTCTATGTGCATCGACCTATAATGCGCTAAATAGCTTCCTTCTGTGATGTAACGATTCTGAGGTACTCTGACCCACAATAAAAGCTTTAGGTGCCTGGAGAGACAAGCTGGTCCAGTAAAGGACACACACTGCACAATCATCCATCATCTCGTCCTGTTCTCTGATATACAGCGGCATCAAAACATCTGCCCAAACAAAATAGATTGATTCAAATTCACGCAGTCAGGAGGACGTTCACCCGAGGGGATTACCGTCAGGGGATTCAATGAATAATAAGGTTTCAGAATAACACAAAAAATAAAGCAATCTCACAGCAGCATAATAATTGGCAGCAGAGTAAAACTTACAGTTCCAGATATTTCCAAGTTCAGAATTGTGTTCAGTTTTGGTCACCTTGCTGTAGGAAGGATGGTATTAAACTGGAACTTTACAAGGATGTTGCCAGGACTCAAGGGTCTGAGTCATAGGGAGAGGTTGGATAAGCTGGGACATATCTCTTTAGAGCGCAGGAGACTGAGGGGAGTGAAGTGCTTTGAGAAGCTCGTCATGGTCCACATCAGTTCCAGTCTCCCAGCCTACCTCGATCCCCTACAATTTTCCTACCCGTGGAATGGGTCCATAGCGGGTGCCATATCCCTGGAACAGCTGGACAACAAGGACACCCACGTCAGATTCCTGCTCATTGACTATAGGTTCACCTTCAACACCATTATTCCCTTCAGACTGATCACAAAACTCCCTTACCTTAGTCTTGGCTCCGCCCTCTGAAGTTGGATCCTCAGCTTTCTGACCTACAGTACACTATCATGAAAATAACTAAGGGTGTCTCTTCCATGATAACATTCAACACTGAATTCCCAAAGGATGTGTCCTCAGCCCCATATTGTACTCCTGTACACCCACAACTGTATTGCCAAAGTTTGAACGAATGCCAGCTACATGTTCACTGAAGACACCATCATAGTAGGACAGGTATGTAATGATGGCAAGTCAAAATACAGAACGGAAATAGAGGACTTGGTGATGTGCTGCACTGCGACCTTCGTCTAATTCAACATCGGCAGAACTAACCAATTGATCAATGACTTCAGAAAGAAATGAGGAGAACATGACCCCATCTGCATCAATGGAACTGAAGTTGAAAGAGTGGAAAGCATTAATTTGCTTGGAGTGACGATAACCGACCTCTCATGTAGATATGACAGCCGAGATGGCACAACAACACCTCTTCTTTCTCTGGCAGCTCAGGACATTTGACAAGTCCACAACGGCCTTCACCAATGTCTACAAATGCACCACTGACAGCAAACTATCTGTGTGCATAATGACCTGGAGTGGCCACAGCCCTGCCCAGGGCAGTAAGTGAAATGACAGAAGGTTGTGTGCACAGCCCATGCCATCACGGAAACCAACGTCCTATCCATTGTCTCCATTTACACAGCTCACTGCCGTGGAAAGGCTGACAACATGATCAAAGACCCATCGAACCCTGGATCTCCTACAATCTCTTCCATCATACAGACAATACAGAATCTTGAACACACAAACCAGCGGCTCATGAACAGCATCTTCCCAGCCACTATTAAGCGAAGGAATGGACTCTCTAAATTCAAATAATGCTGATCTTGCTCATCTTGATGTTGCCTATTGAATGCCCTTTCTGGTGTAGCCTTAATGCCTCAGTATTGAATCCTTCAACCTAGGAAAAAGCTTGTCTCTATCCACCCTGGCTACACCCTTCATGATTTTGCAAACCTCAATCAGGTCCCCCCTCAATCTCCTTTTATCTAGTGAAAATAAACCTAACCTACTCAGCCTCTCTTCATAGCTATTATTTCATTCTGATCAGTAGACAGATTAATATGTTTCAGTCACATAAGATACAGAATAAGCTAGTCACAAATGGCTTGAATGAAGAGGGGTATTTTTCAGACTGGAGGCTTGTGAGCAGCAGTGTGCTGCAAGCCCTTCCTGATGAAGGGCTTTTGCCCGAAACGTTGATTTCGCTGCTCGTTGGATGCTGCCTGAACTGCTGTGCTCTTCCAGCACCACTAATCCAGTATTTGATTTTCAGCATCTGCAGTCATTGTTTTTACCTTGCAAGAATTAGTACTGAGTTCACTGCATTTCATGATTTATGTAAAGGATTTAGATGTGAATATAGTGGCAATAGTTAGTAAGTTTACAGATGACATCAAAAAGGTGGTGTAGTAGATTAACTCAGAGTACAACAAGACTGCAATTAGATGAGACAAAGAGGCAAGGAGTAACAGATGAAGTTTAATTTAGATAAATATGAAGCTTTGCATTTTGGGAAGGCAAATCAGGGCAGACATTATATACTTCATGGTCAGGTCCTGGGGCATGTTGTGAAACAAAAGTGCATTGTTCCTTGAAAGTTGAGTCGCTGGTAGACAGTGTGGTGCAGAACAGATTTGGCACATTTGCCTTAATCAGTCAGAGCATTGACTTTCGGAGTTGTGGTGGTATGTTGTATCTGTAGAGGATGTTGGTGAGGCCACTTTAAGAATACTGCATACAATTTGGTTTTCTGCAGAAATGACTTACACGGGTGTTCAAGGACTGGAGGTTTGAGCTTTAGGGAGAGGCTGGTTAGTTTGAGGTATTCCCCCCAGAGTGTCAGAGGCTGAAGGGTGACATTATAGAGGTTTATAAAACCATCAAGGGCATGGATATTCTGAACAGCCACGTTCTGCTCTCCAGGATTGGGGAGTCCAGAACAAGAGAGCATAGGTTGAAGACGAGGGGGATTGATTTAGAATGGACTTGAAGATATATGTTTCACACAGAGAGTGGCGTGTGTACAGAAAGTGCTGTCAGAGGAAGTGGTGAAGGCGGTTACAATTGCACATTTAAAAAGTATCTGAAAGAAGAGGAATATTGGTCAAATGCTGGCAAATGGGACGAGATCAGATTTGATGTCTGATCGGAGTGAAAAGATCAGACTTACGGGTCTGTTTCTGTTTTGCATGACTCTCTGATTCTATAAGAGGGATGACAAATAATTCTGAAAGGCCCTTTCAAGTGGGAATTTGCTTCAGTGGAAATTTATCGTGCCTCTATGTTCACATTGATTGAAAGCTGCATTAGTTAAATATTTGACAGAGAAGTGAGTCATGCATAATGGGATATAGACAGGGAAGTGGGGCTGAGAATTTCAGTCATCTCACTCCCCAACACTTTTGACAAGAGATGTCCTGACATTCAATACCACCTGTTTGAAGAAAATACTTGCTGCTCCTATAGCATGGTTTATTGATATGAACAAAAGAGGTTGACACAAGAGTTCAGATAAAAATGACTGGCCCCAATATCAAGGCAGTGGTTGACTTCTGTTGACATCAAGGAGTTTAACAAAACTGAACTTACTGGGAATCAGAGTAAACTCTCCAGTGTTTGGAGTCAAACGTGGCAAAAAGGAAGGAGTTCATCATCTCTGTCCTGGGTCACCTCTGTGGGAGATCCTCAGGGTATCTTCCTCTTCACAAACAGCTTCAGCTGCTTCATCAATGTCTCCCCTCCCCCACCTTCCCCACCATAAGATCAGAAGTGGGGATGGTCACTGAAGATTCCACAATGTTCAGACCATTTTGCCCCCTCAGCTCCTGAACTGGTTTGTGTCCATGTGCAGCAAGACCCAGAAACCACTCAGGCTTGTGCTGTTAAAGTGTCGGTAACATTCATGTCACAGCACTGCCTGACACTGCACATTGCCACAGTAAAACAAGAGTTCATTCAGTACCTCACGCTGGTTTCACAGGAATATGAGGAAGTCATTCAGCCCATTGATATTATTGGAGAAGAACAGGGACAGCCCACCCAGTACCTCCGGCCTATTACTCAGGAAGGGAAGGAGTCTAGTGTGATGGACCACACCAGAGCGCCTCGAAAATATTTGAAGGCAATAGCCTAGACTCAAATCTTTTCTTATTTTAAAGGGAATGTAAAACGTCTGTTCCAGTTGCAATGTGACAGCATCAAGAGAAAATTCAGAGAGAGTAGCAGCCAGGAAACATTCCCTGAAGCTTCTAACTCTGTTGAGACCCCAATAGTTTCTGATGTTACTGAGAAACCAAAACCCAGAGATCCTAATCTGCGAAAGCTGGCCACACCTATTCAGCCTGCATTAAAATAAACCTAAGGCCTCCCTCGCTGTTTACTCAAGAGTCTTAACTAGCCAGCTTGGTAACGATCATTCAATCTCTCTCCTAAAAGAAACCATGACAAAATAACCTCGAAAAGCTACAGCATCATCACACTTGTCAGTACATCGAACTGTCAAACAGGAACCAGGGGTAACCCAGTCAGGCCCTTGGCCCTGTCCAATCGGACGAGGAAGATGCCAGTCAGTCCCTTGAGTCGCTTATACCGGAACAGTCGGAGGCCATTCCCACCTCAATGCACTTACACAGGGGAAGAATGAGATAATTGATGCTGATTCCTGATGAATGTCTTATCCCCGAAACGTCGATTCTCCTGCTTCTCGGATGCTGCCTGACCCGCTGTGCTTTTCCAGCAATTGATGCTCTACTCTGATCTCCAGCATCGGCAGTCTTAAGTGTCTCCAGATTGATGCTCTAACATGATGACCAAGTGGAGCAGAGGCTGCACAGACAGACTGCTCCACGTTGTTCCTCGTGGCACTGTTGCTCATGATACACACATGCGACTTTAACGTGGTTTTCTAGTAGTGAGCAAGGAAGCCATATGTCTAGTGTGAAGTCTCAAGAAGGCACCTTCCATCTCTGAGAAGACAGCCTGGTGTTCTCTATGTAGGGCGGAAGCTGGTGGGAATGGCTACCTGACGTTCAGTACAGGGTTCACTCGCCGACTGCACAATAACGTGGGGAGAGTTATTAAAGGCATATAAACTATTAGGAAGGTCAGCTTAGACTGATGAATGGACTCTCTAAGTTCAAATAATGCTGATCTTGTTCGTGTTGATCTTGTCACATGTTTGTCCTGTTCAGTGTAACCTGTATGCCTTACTCTGTCCAAGTCTATTTCCACCCTATGATCTGTCTGGCCATGCTTACTATGATCTGCCTCCACTGCTCATAAACAAAGTGTTTCCCTGTACTAAGGCACATGTGACAATAAATCACACCAATCAATCCTAGGTAAAGTATGGAATTTCTCACCCTATCAATGTGTCTTTTCGAAATAATTGATCGCTGCCACTCCTCGTGTTTCAGCATCACCATTTCTTCGTCTCTCACAGCTCTACAGATTAAACACTCAGCTTCTTTTCTCTATGTTACCTAATGTTACCATTGCCCGTGTCTGTGGTAAGGAGATCATTCCTTACAAAGGAGATCAAATCTGTAGAGAGTGCCCCAAATGCTCTCTCAGCAAGGCTCGACAACAGCAGGAAGATGGCTTTACTTATGTACTCGGATCATCTTAAAATGAAGCACAGCCTATCATTGACTGCACCCATTACTTACACAGGGTTTGATTCGGAGCAGTTAGAATAGATTTGTGAGTGGGAGATCATGCTTCCCAAATTTGTTAGAGTTCTTTGACGAAGTGACCAGGAAGGTTGATGAGGACAGAGCGGTAGACATAGTCTCTATGGATTTCAGTAAGGCCTTTGATAAGGTCCCGCACGGCAGACTGCTCTGGAAGGGGACATCACGTGGAATGCTGGGGGAACGGGCAAATTGGATACACGGTTGGTTTGATGGTAGAAGGCAGAGGGTTTAGTGGAAGGATGCTTGTCAGACTGGAGGATGGGTCCATTGCTGTTTGTTATCTATGAATTGGTTGAGAATGTACAAGGTATGATTAGTAAGTTTGCAGATGACACTAAAGTAAGTGGGAGCATGGTAAGTGAGGAAGTTTATCAGAAATTGCAGCAGGACCTTAATCAGGTGGGGAAGTGGGCCGAGAAATGGCAAATGGAATTTAATATCGATGCGTGATGTCTTACATTTTGGGAACTCAAATCAAGTTAGGAGTCTCATGGTGAATGGGAGAATCTTCAAGGGTGTAGTGGGCAGAGAAATCTTGGAGTTCAAGTGCATGGTTCTCTGAGAGTGGAGTCACAGGTAGACAGGGCAGTGAAGAAGGCTTTTGGCACATTGGCCTTCATCAGGTAGGACATTGAGTATAGAAGTTGGGAATTTATGTTGCAGGTACACAGGACTTTGGTAAGTCCGCACTTGGAGTATTGTGTTCGGTTTTGTCACGTTGTTATAGGGAGGATGCTATTAAACTAGAAAGAATGCAGAAGAAATTTCCAACGATGTTGCCAGGACCCAATGGTCTGAGTTGTAGGGAGAGGTTGGACAGGCTAGGACCTTTTCTTTAGCATGTCAGAGACTGAGGGAGTCCTTATAGAGCTGAATAAGATTATGATGGTGAGGTTAATGCTCTCAGTCTTTTTCCAAGGTTTAGAGAATCGAGGACGAGAGAGGATCAGTTTAAGGTTAAAGGGGAAGGAATAACAGGGAACTTGAGGGGCCAGTTCTTTACACAAAGGCTGATATGTGGATGAGCTGCCCACAGGTGTGATTGAAGGAGATACATTAACAACATTTCAAAAGCATTTGGATAAATATGTTGATAGGGATGGACTGGAAGGATATGGGCCAACTGCAGGGAATTGGGGTTAGCATGGATGTTTATTTACAAGGTGGACTCGAACCCCTCTGTTAATTAAAACCAAACACCCAGAAAAGCTCGCCTCACCTTGTAATCTGTAAAAATATGAGCGACACAGATCTCCTACATTCCACTATTTAAACAAAAATTAACAAGTTAGTTTCTTAACTTAATAGTGAACACTAAACAACAACTATTCACAAATACAAGCCCCTCTTTTCTTAGCTACTTAATATCTGGCTCCAACTCTGTAAACATATTCTGTTCCAACAGCCCACATATTAAACATTACAATCTCAAGACCACACAGTCTCTATCTTCCCCGCTGTGTTCACTCTTCCAGCTGCTGATCTCCCTGGGTCATGTTTTTTTATTGCAAGTAAGTTTGACATGAACATGTATCTTTGATAGAGAGTGTTTGAGATGGTCAGTTAGCACTGTTGCTCTACAGCAGTTACTCTGCTGTTGGATGGCAGTAGCTCTCCCTCTAGTGTTCAAATGCTGGGTTTATATACTCCCCATGATACAACAATTCTCATAATTTGATTGCTTTCCAGATGCCCAAACAATAATATTCAAGTTCCGCTGGCTTCTGGTATCCTGAACGTTATTTAAAATCTTTGGTAGTATTTGAATTGTTGTCAAAACAGCAACCAAAACTCAGGTCTCCATTTCCCAGCTAATTGTGACATGTGGAACAATCTGACATTTAGCTGGCATCTGTGCTGTACTTTCTATTCAACAAACCCCGTTCTGTCTTAAAGTGACCTGACATGCTTTCGGTTTCATAAGACCTCCCTCCTTCAGAAAACAAAAGAACCATCAGAATGAAAAGATGGCTTCGTTTCTTTTCCTCTAATTCTTAATCCCATTATTATGAAATACAAAAGTATTAATCTCAATTATGTCATTCATATTAATTTTGTACACCTATTTAAACCGGAATAAGTCAAATCTTATCTAAACCTTTTTCTTTAAATCTGCGATAACACATCTGCTACATTTTAGGACCCACAGCATGTACATTTTGTAAGTTTAAAGTTGGTGTGATAAGACTCCAATGAAATACTCTCATATTCTGGTCTTTAAATATTCCAAAAAACGTGAGAGGTTTGTCGTTGTCCACAACCATCTCCGACAATTTATTTGTCACATAAACATTAAAATATTGTCAGGTCAGTGCAAAACTTTATCATTCTTTTTCAATAATGGAGAATGTTGTATTTTTCTTTCTGGTGGATATTGCGTTTTTCGACAAGTAGCCAATTAGCCACTCAAATCCATCATAACCTTTCTGTATCAATACATCTCCAACCCCGAAATCCCTAGAAGCAAATAGAATTTTCAAAGGGTTTCAGAATATTTGGTGCAGCTAAAACTGGTGCGGTGATTAATCCTGCTTTAAAATTCTCAAATACCTCCTGGCATTGTTCTGTCCACCACAATTCTGTTTCCTTCTTTACTAAGTCCATCAGTGGTGCCAATACGCTGCTGAAGTTTGGAACAAACTTCCGATAGAATCCAATCAGTTCCAAAAATTGAAGCATCTCTTTCTTCGAGCATGGTCGTGGAAATTCCTCAAAGCCCTTCGTCTTTGTGTTCCATGGGGTCAACCTTCCATGGCCAATGTAATGTCCCAAGAACGTCCCCTCTGCCTTCGCGAATTCTGTTTTCTTTAAGTTTATTACCAAGTTTGCTACTTGTAATCGTTCAACATGCTCTGCCAACTGTAACATGTGAACTTGCAATCACTTGCTAAAGGTCACTACATCATACAGATAAACTGCACAATTTGTTCATCTGACCATACCTCTGTTCCTGAGTCACTAAACCTGGCTTTGACGGGAATTCCTATCACTGGTGGCAATACTAATACGTCATCCCCACAGGAAATTGTCAAACTTTCAGAGTTTTTATCTGCCACGTGCTTCATTCTATGCTGAGCCCTTCAGGTACTGTTTAGCGAACTCACCTACTCCATCTAATCTCTCCCTCACCTCACATACATAATCCGAGTGTGTGATCTCTGACTTCGGTCCTGTCCAGTTATATTCAATTAATTCCAAAGGACCTCTCACTTCAAATGTTAACTCAAAGGAGGTAAACTGAGTAGATTTATTTGGGGCAAATAATTTTTGTCTAATGGCAAACAATTTAATGAGACACCTTCATTCCAATCATTTCGGTAATCCGAACAGTACACTGTTAATATGGTCTTCAGCGTCTGATGTTAACTTTCTAAGGCTCCCTGGGATTCAGGATGGAACGCCCTTGATTTAAACTGCTGTATGCCTAAACTACCCATGACTTCCTTAAACAGCTGAGCGGTAAAATGAGACCTTGGTCTGACTGAATCTCTCTGCGGAGCCCACAGTGAGTAAAGAAAGCGACCAACTCCTCCACCTCCCTTTTTACCTTAACACTCCATAATAGAATTGCCTCTGGAAATCTGGTAGACACATCCATTATGGCTAGCATTTCCACTTTTATTTTAGATAGGGGAGCTACATAACTCATCATAACCTACGTGAAATGTTCTTCGAATGCAGGAATTGGTAACAAAGGTGCTGGCTTCATTACTGCCTGTGACTTACCTACCATTTAGAATGTTTGACATGTACATCAAAAAATAACCACGTCCTTTTGCATTCCAGGCCACTAGAAATGCCTCTGTACCTTAACCTGGCTCTTCTGTCCACCTAGGTGACCCCCTGCAGTTAGTTTATGTGTTACCCGTAACACTGTACGCTACCTCTAACACAATCTGGTGCACTTAGGCCCATTCCCCTTCTGCACTCACCTATCGGGGTCTCCATTTTAATTTTAGCATTCTATCTTTAAGTTAATTACGTTCGACAATATATTCTGATTCCTTTTCTGTGTGTGTGCATGTGTATGTGTGTGTGAATGTGTGTGTATATATCTGTTATAAGTCCATGAGCCTTTCTGGACTAAACCCCTCTGCCTGAACCTCTGCCTGTTCAGGTTTTTCCTGCACCGTGACATCAAACAGGGGGTCAGTTCACTGCACATCAACTCCTTTGGCTTTTTATTTTGGTTTTCCTTCCTGCTCTAACTTATGACAGTGGAATCTTGTTACTACACAGTCTGGAAGAATCCTGGGTATTTTTCTTTTAACTCCCCAATTCCCGAGTTTTCCTTTTGCCTTCTCCAACACATGGGTTGCAACTCCCACCTTGGATCCAGTTAAATCGTTCACAAGAACAAACTGTTTTCCTGGAACTGACACTCTGTTACTCACTGTCACTGTTACTTCTCCAACCTTGAATTGGCATTCCATCCTGATGTTACACAAGGGAATACTTAATTTCTAACCCCATTCCACAAATTGTCACGATCTTGATTAATATGACAGAAAGAGTGAAAATACTTTCATCTCTCACTATTAGAGGCCGAGAGAAAGTGAGGGCTGCAGATGCTGGAGGTGAGAGTTGAAAAGTGTGGGGCTGGAAAAGCATAGCAAACCAGGCAGCATCCGAGGGGCAGAAGAGTTGACGTTTCAGGCATAAATCCTTCATCAGGAAAGTGGGAGGTGGGGTAAAGGAGGGGGAAGGGGGCCGAGAAATAAATAGGATGGTGGGGGTGGAGCTGGGTGGAAGATAGTTTGGAAGGCGGTAGGTAGGCGCAGGTGGGATGTGATGGTGATATGTTGGAGAGGAGGGTGTTGTGGATAGGACAACTAGAACCCTCAAACGAGAACCATCATCAACGTTGACTTCACCAAATTCCAAATCTCCTCTTCACCAACCTCTCCCAGATCCAACCGTTCAACCTAGCACTGCCCTCTTGAACCTCCCTAACTGGCCATCTTCCTTCCCACCTACCGACTCCACCCTCCAAACCGACATATCACTCTTACTCCCACCTACATCTTCTTATCGCCTTCCCAGTGACCCTCCCACCAGCTCAGCTACTACCCTCGTATTTATCTTTCAGTCGCATTGTCCCCCAACCACATTCCTGACGATGGGTTTCTGCCTGATATTCAATTGTCCTGCTGTTTGGATGCTGCCTGATCTGTTGTGCTTTTCTGGCGCCTCACTTATCAACTATTAGAGACTGAGCAGATCCCGTATCTCACAAAATTATAACTTCTTGTCCTTCTCCCCCTGTTCTTTCTGAGTAAACTTTTTCTACAGAGGTGAATTCTTTCAGAGATCCATACCCAGCCCTTGCCTAGGCTGAGCACTCTCCTGCAGCTCCTTGGCTCCACTTGGGGTCTCCTTTACCAGTTTCACTAATGTTACTGGAAATAGCGTCTTCTGCCACATCTTTCCCAAAGGTCCTTCCTTCAACGACCATCACAGTGTGTCCCAGCTTACTTCAATGAAACCACCTTTTCCTAGTGCTCTTCTTAAACCATAGGCACTGTCATTTTATGTATTCCACGCCCTTTTGCTGAGAACACCTGAGGCCTTTCACCTCCTTTCAGCCCCTTTGGGCTTCTTTTTTCACTTGTGGTAAACTATTGTGCACTACTGTTTGCTTTGTAATGTGTGAACTTCCCTTCTCCCAATTTCTATCCCTCATAGCATGCAAATTCTCCCAGAAGCTAAATTTCATCTCATGCACCAATGCATATTTACCTGCCATTTCTGCCGCTCTTCTCGCTTCTTGAACTTTCTGTTCGTGCGCATGAATTCTTAGCATCTCTGGAAGTGAGTCTTTAAACTTCTTCAGCAGATTAATCTCCCTTCAAGGCTCACAGGTCTTATCTATTTTTAAGTCCAGCACCCATCTTACAAAATGACTGTTGTTAATTATTTCAAACTTAACACAAGTCTGACCTGGTTCCGTCTCTATTTTCATGAACCTCTGTCTATATGCTTCTGATACCAATTAATAGCCAATCAAAATAGCCAATTTGACATCTGCGTAATCTCTTGATCCCTCATCTGACAGCGCTGTACATACCTCACCAGTTGTGCCAACCAGCTTCGTCTGAACGATCATTACCCACAATTTCACTGGACCCGTAATCTGCTGAGTCATTTTTTTCAAATGAAATAAAAAAGGTTTTGACATTTTTCTCACCGAAATATGGCAAGGCGCTAACATAGTTGTATACATCCCGACGTTCTCCCTTCATCTCCATCCTGTTAATTTAACTTTCTTGTCTAATTCCCAACTTCTGAATCTCAAATTCTCTCTCTCTTTCTTTTTCCTCTCCTTCTCTTTTTTCTCTCTCTGTTTCCGTCTCTTTCTTTATATTCTAACTTCAGTTGCCATATCTGCAATTAAAGTTTTTTCTAACTCGACTGCACTTGTCTGTTTCTTTGATACATCAAAGTGCTTGACCAACTGCATGATAATTTCTGGTTTCCTTTTGTCCCTGGTTAAACCCAATTCCAATCTATATGCTAATTCTAAAAATGTCCTGCTTCTGTCTTTCTAAACTTTCTTGGCAAATTTGGGAACCTCTTTAGTAATGTTAAAAGCCATTTCCCTCACTTTTAATTTAAACAACCACAAGTAAACAAAATTAAACAGATTTTCCGACCGGTTTTATTTGAAGATCTTGGTCACTAATTGCAACGTGTTGGAATTTGCTGGGACATTGTGTACCCGAAATCTGTTCAAATCTGTCCAAGTCCCATACGGCAGGGCCCCAAACTGTGAAGACATCTATGTCGAGGACTGATGTTAATTAAAACCACAAACCCAAAAAAGCTCACCTCACCTCGTAATCTGTTAATACATGAGTGACAAAGAACTCCCAAATTCCACTAATAAAAGAAAAATAGCAGTTTTTATATATGCAAGTTAGCTCACTGTGCTTGAAGGTTTGTTTTCTGACGATTCGATACTATGACTCGGTAACATCATCAGTGAGAGTCTCTGCTGAAGTGCTGGTGGTATGTCGCGCCTCTCTATTTATAGGTCTTGGGTTCTTAAGATGGGTGATGTCATTTCCAGTTCTTTTGTTTTACAAGAGAAGGTAGATAGGATCTAAATTGATGCGTTTATTGATGGACTTCTGGTCAGAATGCCATTCCTCTAAGAACATCCTTGCGTGTCTTAGTATGTGTGTGCATAGTCCCAATCAAAGTGGTTCCCTTCTTTGTCTGTGTGTATGGAACATAGTGATAATGGGTCATGTCTTTTGGTGGACAGCTGGTGTTCGTGTATACTGGTAACATGACAACAGGACCATTTCAATGGCGGAAAATAATTTTAAATACACTGTTTAATGAATGTGCATGTGCAGATATGTAACATTTTTCACATGTGCACAACCCATTCTAAATGAACAACGGAGGCACACGAAAAGTGATGCATATGATGTATAAAATTGATAAAACATTAAAACATCATTGGATCCTCATCTAAAGTGATATGTTTCCCCTCCTCTCAACGTTCCCTTCTTTTCTAGAATTCTCTACTCCAATCTCTCCTTCTTATCAGGATGTGTGTTATTAATTCTTACTTCTGGTGTCGCAACTTATTTCAGTTAATCCCCTTTCTATCAGAATTCAATATATTGGCCTGTTCTTTTCAAAGCTAGTGTCTGTCATATTTTTGGAGATAAAAAGTCTGGCATCAGAGCCAGCATTTGAACACATTACACTGTTGTCCATGCACTATACGAAGGACCACAGCACACAGGAATTGCCAAAACATTGAGGGATGTACATCTAATTCTTTCAATGATTTAGTTTTCTCATTTTTCACATTTCCTCATCTATGTTGTCGCGCTCTTTCTCTCTTTGTATCTAGTTAAGAAATTTAGCAATTTTTCTTTGCGTCCCTTCTCTTAAAGCTCCTTCTTTCGGTTTATGTCTATTGCTCTCTTCTAGATGTAATGTGATTATAATTGAGCAATGTAACTGCAAAGACATTCAGGAGGAGCTGGCCAGAGTTAATTGGAAAGGGAGCTGAGCAGGGCAGACCATGGAGCAGCAAAAGCAGGAATTTCCGGGGATATTTCGGAGGATACCAGAAATTCTCCCAAAGGAGATGAAACATACTCATGGGAGAACAAGGCAGCCTTGAGTAATATTGCATGAAACCAAAATAGGAAACATACAATGTGGTGAAGATGATTGGGAATCCAGAGAATTCATTGGCTCGGAAACTACATAAGGCTGGCATCACTGACACTACAGAGCTCTTAATCATGATCAGGGAGAGAAACAGAGGAAAAACATTCACTTTAAACACAGAAGATGATATTACTCAAGGAAAAAAATTGAGGTGAATTAAACAATTGAATTAAAATCAGTTACTTGGTTTTGCAGAATGTGTCAGTTTGAAAGCCTGATCCGGGGAGAGACCCTCAGGAGAATGAAAGTATGAAAATTGAAGTGTTACCACACCAGAAACCAGAGTAGGTCACTGAGTACATGACTGATGGGTGAATGGGTCTCGATGTGAACTAAGGGACAGACAGCAGAATTGCATTGCAGATATTGCAGCTCAAAACTTCGTTTTTATGTAGTGCTGTAGACTACAGCAGCAGGAGAAGCAAAACAGCATTCAACCACAACCTGTAACTTTTAGCCTCGAATAATTTCCTCAGTTTGCCATTACCATCAATATGATCTATGTTTCAGTAATGACTGTGGGTGAACATGACTGGGTCAGATCCACGTGAACCTAAACCTGACGTGAACCCATTAAAGCTACCACATTTGACCAACAGATCTGATCAAAGCTCCGCAATCCTGTCACATTCTGACATAACTGGTGATGGATGATTAAACAAATGACTGGAGCAAAGGACTCCACAAATATCCCCATCCTCAGTAATCGAACAGCTCTGCACATCAGTGTAAAAGACCAGGATGTGGTAGCTGCACCACCCTCAGCCAGAAGTGTGGAGTTGATGATCCACCTCACCCTCGCCATGATAGTCACAGAATCACAGATGCCCGTCTTCAACCAATTCAATTTGATGTTCGTGACATGAAGAAACAGCTGAACACAGTACGTACGAAAAAGGCAATGGTCCCTGTCACCATTCCTGCAATAGGACTGAAGACTTGTGCTGCACAACAAGCCGTGTCCCTGGGGAAGCTCTTTCATTCCAGCACTAATTCTGACATCTCCCTGGTAATGTGGAAAATTACTCAACTATGTCCAGTTCCTAAAAGGATTATAATTACAATCTGGCCAGTTACCTCCGCCTCAGACCCACCTCGACAGTCAAATTGGTGGGAGTTCTTTTTGACAGAGTTACCAAGCAGCACAGAAATAACCTGCTCAGTATGATTTCAGAGAGGTCCCCATGTCGAGATGGTGCTGCTGTGGAAAGGTCACTGGATTACTAATCCAGACCAGGCTAATGCTCTGGCAGCTGGTTTAAGTTAAACACAATTGACAAAATATTAGGATGCAAAATCTGGTGTCCGTAAATAGTGACCTTCAAGCCAATGTCGATTGTAAACACCAATTTGCTTCACAAATGTACTTTCAGAAAGTGAATCCCCCGTGCTTTCCTGGTCTGGCCTAAACGTGACTGCAGACACACAGACATGTGATAAACTTTGCAATGGTCTCTGAATCCGCCAAACAAGACATTCTATTGTATCAAACTGTACCGAGGTCTAAAGGATAAAACCGGACAGAACACCCGGCCCCAGCCTCAGTATCGGAAAAAGGGAATGAGAAACACAGTCCTGTTGACCCTGCAGAGACCTCCTTCCTAACATCTGAGAGCTTGTGACAACATTTACAGACTACACAGAAACATCGGGAATGGAGTAGGCCATACAACTCATTGAGCCTTCCCCATTCCAGTTCATGTTCAAATATGTACACAATGCACTTTTTCCACACACTGTACACATCCCTTAATGTGATTAACTGTGGGAAGCTATAAAGTAGGAAGTGCAGTAGTCCATTTGGTCTGTTCAGTTTGCTACCCAATTCAATATAATGATATCTTGCCCTTTATTTCCATGTCGTTCTCCTTCTCTCCCACCATTCCTTTACTGTCTCTAAATCATTATTTATATTCAGTGTCTTGGCTTCCAGGTTCGAGCGCATTCCCCAGGTTCACCAGTCACTGATTGCAGACATTTATATGTCATCTCATTGCATAAATGGTCTGTCTGTACCTAATACTGTGGACCCTTGTTTTAGACACCACAGCCAGGGGAATTATTATCCCTGCTTCCAATCTGTCTCACCCTGTCAGATCATTATATATCTCACTGAGATCTCCACCCATTTTCCTAAACCACATGGAATACAGGCCCAGTCGCCCCAAACTCTGCTCCCACAACAAGACTGTCATCCTCGAGATCGGTCTGGAAATCCTTCACTGCTCTCCCTCAATGTCAGGTTTGTCCTTTATTATGTACTAAGACCAAAGCTGCAGAATACTGCACAGTGTTTGAGATAGGGTCTCACCAAAGCTCTCTGCAGCTGCAGTAAGACACGCTTACTCCTGGACTCAAATCCCCCTGAAATGAAGGTCAGCACATCATTGATCTTCCTATCTGGTTCTTGCTCCTGCAATATTGCTTTCAGTGACTGGTCTGCAGGGAGATCCAGATCCTTTGCAATGTTACAGCTCCCCACTTGGTAGGTCTATGTGCACTGGGCAGCGTGTGAATGCCATTCCCAGTATGGCCTTGTGGGTTCAGACCTCACTCTGCTGCAGGGACCTCGGAGGGCCGCGCAGAAGGAAACAACAAAAAGGCGCATACGTCGCTTTTCAGATCAACATGTTTCAAACAATCCTTTTTCAAACGAAAAGCTGCCAATCTCTTGTTCCAACCAAAGGACATACTGTCACCTCTACCCACCTTGCTCTCCATCTGCCACGTATTTGCCCATTCACTCCACTTGTCTTATTCACCTTGAAGCTTTTTTACAACCTCCTCACCCACTCGCAATCCAACATCCTTTAGTTCTATCAGCAGGTTGGGATATATTGTATTTGATTCCTGCAACCAAATGTTTAATGGGTATTGTGAACAACTGGGACCTGAGCACCGATTTCTGTGATATCCCAGAAACCTTCCTCTATTATTTTTTTAAAATAATATTTATTTCCTGAATCTGGGTGTGACTGGCTGGGCCAGCATTTATTGCCTGTCCCTGGTTGCCCCTTGAGAAGGTGGTGGTGAGCTGCCTTGTTGAACCGCTGCAGTCCACTGTGGATTCAGTGACAGTAACACCATTGAATGCCAAGGTGCAGGTTAGATTGTATTTTAGTGGCGATGTTCACGGTCTGGCATTTGTGTGACGTGACTATTACTTGCTACTTGTCAGCCTGGATACTGTCCAGATCTTGTTGCATTTGAACATGGACTGCTTCAGTATCTGAGGAGACACAAATGTTGCAGAAGAGTGTGCAATCATTGGCAAACATCTCCACTTCTGACCTTAAAATGGAGGCAAGGTCATTGATGAAGCAGCCCTGAAGATGTATGGGCCTAGGCCACTGCCCGAGGGACTCCTACAGATTTATCCTGGAGCTGAGTTGACTGACCTTTATCAACCATGACCACCTTCCTCCGTGTCAGGTATGATTCTAACCAGCGGGGAGTTTGTCCCTGATACCCATTGATTCCAGTGTTGCTAAGGCCCCTTGATGACACACTTGGGCGAAGGCAGCCTTGATTTAAAGGGCTATCACTTTCACCCCACCTCTGGAATTCAGCTCTTTTGCCAATGTTTGAACCACGGTAATGAGGTCAGGAGCTGAGTGGCCCTGGTGGAGCCCAAACTGGGCGTCATTGACCAGGGTATTGCTGAGCAGGTGCTACTTAAAAGCACTGAGACCTTCCACCACTTTACTGATGATCGAGAGGAGACTGATGGGATGGTAATTGGCCGGATTGGATTTGGTCTGCTTTTTATATACAGGAGATACTTGGGGTAATTTTCCATGTAATCGGGGAAATATTGTTGTAACGGTATTGGAACAGCTTTGCTAGGGCAGTGACAAGGTCTGGAGAACAACTTTTCAGTACTATTGCCAGAATGTTGTCAGGGTATGTACCCTCTGGGGTATCCAGTATCTCCAACTGAATCTGGATATCGTGTGGAGTGAATCAAATTGGCTGATGACTGGGAACTGAATTGGTGAGGACCACTGGAGGAGGCCGAGATGGATCATCCACTCAGCACTTCTGACTGAAGATTGTTGCGAATGCATGAACGTTATCTTTTGCACTGAAGTGCTAGGCTCTTCCATCATTAAGGATGGGGATACTTGTGGAATGTCCTCCTCCGATGACTTGTTTAATTGTCCATAACTATTCTCTACTAGAAGTAGAAGGACTGCAGAGCTTAGATCTGCACCGTTGCTTGTGGGATCACTTAGCTCTGTCTATGACTAACTGCTTATGCTGTTTGGCACGTAGCTAGTCATGGTTGGTGACTTCACCAGGCTGACACCTCATTTTCAGGTATTCCCAGTGCTGCTCCTGCCCTCCTGCACACTCTATTGAATCAAGGTTGATCCTCTGTCTTGATGGTAATTGTTGTGAGGAGGATATGCCAGGCCATGAGCTTGTGCTGGAGTACAATTCTGCTGCTATTGATGACCCACAACATATTATCAAAACCCAGATTTGAGCTGCTAGATCTGTTCAAAGTCTGTCCTATTTTGCATGGTGACAGTGCCACCTAAAATGGTGGAGGTTATTCTCAATATGCAAGTGTGACTTTATCTCCACAATAACTATGCGGTGGTTACTCTTACCCGACACTGTCATGGACAGATACTTCTGCAACTGGCAGATTAGTAAAGCTGTGGTCAAATATGGCTTTTCCCTCTTGTGGGTTCCTTCACCACCTGCCGCAGACCGAGTCGAGAAGTTATATCCTTTCGGACCCAACCAGCTCAATCAGTAATGCTGCTGCTGAACCACTCTTTTTGTGGACATTGACGTCCCTAACCCAGAGTACATTTTGTGCCTTTGCCACCCTCAGTGCTTCCTCCAAGTATTGGTCAGCTTGGAGGAGTACTAACTCATCAGTTGGAAGAGGCTGGTACATGGTAATCAGCAGGAGGTTTCCTTTCCCATGTGTAACCTAACGCCATGAGAGTTCATGGGATACAGAGTCACTGTTGAGGACTCCCAGAACAATTCCCTTCAAACTGTATCCCACGGCGCCACCACTTCTGCTTTGTCTGTCCTGCTGGTGAGAGAGGAGATATCCGGGGAAGGGGTGTCAGGGATATCGTCATACTCACAGAATCAGACCTTAAGTACAATGTCAGGCTGTTGCTTCACGTGTCTGTTTATTTCTATTCACTGCCTCCTGCCAGCTGTCCATATATTCACCCCAATCCACGAAGATTTGATTTTGCAAACTAGGCTTGGAGCTTTACCGAAATCTTTCTGAAAATCCACATTGATTACATCCATTGCTTCTCTTTCATTTGTCTCCCAGTCTGTTTCTCAAACATAATTCCCATTTCATAAACCCGTGTTAGTGTTGTCTATGACCATTATTTTCAGTCCCAATCATTTCTCCCAAACCATTTACTTACTATGTTCTATGTTCCATGTACTATTTCGTTTTCCACGCTAGACTTGGTTTTCCTGGTATTGTCAGAAAGTTCTGTGAAGACAGAACTGAAGTAGTGGATTCATAGTTTTGCCATTTCCCTGTTTCCCATTCTCCATTCTCTGGTTTCAAACTGGAAAAAACCTGCACTTTATTTTCATACTTCTCACATTGACATAATTTGACAAGCTATAACAGTTCACTCTTATAACCTTTGTGAACATTATCTTCATAAACCCATCAATTCTTGTGTTAAGCTGCTCAATCATTGACCTTCCACATCATACACTCACAGGAGCATAGTCTCTGTGCCAACAGAAATACAGCACGATCTATATTAGTCCCACTTTCCGACAAAAGGCTCATAGCCTGGAATGTTATGGCACTTCCAAGTGCTTGTCCAAGTACTTTTAACAGTTGAGAGGTTAACCTTGATAACGCCCCTCTCAGAAAGTACTTTCCAGACCCCAACACCCTCTGGGTGAAGAAAAAGTAATCTTTAAATCTTCTCTGAACCTCAAACCCTTCACTTTAAACGTGATGTCCCTTGTTCTTTACCCTCTGTCTAAAAGGAACAGATGCTGTCTGTCCACCCTTTCCATGCCCCTTGTTACCTTATCCTTCTGAATCACATCCCCCTCAGCCTCTCTGTCCAAAGTAAACAACCCGAGCTTATCCAGCCTCTCTCCATAGCTGATATGCTCCATTCCAGGGAACATCCTGGTGAATCTCCTTTGCAAACCCCTCCAGTACAATCCCATCCTTCCTTATAATGAGGCTCCCAGACCGACATACAGTACTCCATCATGGACTAAACCAAGCCCTGTATAGCACTTATAATCTACTCCCTGATTAATAAACGCTCCACCCAAGGTTCAATTCTTAACTAGTCCATTACCCTGTTCAGTCACATTCAGGGATGTGTGGAGAAACACCCTCTGAGCTCCCTAGTGTGCTGCCAATCATTGTGTACACCCCATGTCTGGTTCCTCCTTCCAAAGTACATCACCTCATATTTATCAGGATCACATTCCATCTGCCATTGATCTGCCCATCTGATCATTCCACTTGTATTTACCTTTAAAATCAGAACTTCCTGCTCACTGCCAATCACCCGGCCAATCTTTGTGTCAAACACAAACTTTCTTATCACAACTCCCACCCCTCCACCCACTGCCCCTCCAGATTCACATCTATACCATTTATGAATGCTACAAACAATAAGGGACACAACATTGATCCCTGTGGGACACCAGGGGACACTGGTCTCCAGTCACACAAACAGCCTTCTCCCACGACCCTCTGCCTCCTGACACTAAGACAATTTTCGCTGTAACTTTTCAAGTTATCCTTGGTACTCTGAGATTTTACTTTATTTTTTTCAGTTTCCCATGCGGAACTTTCTCAAAGGCCTTGCATCAAAACTAAATAAGCAACCTCCTCAAACTAATTGAATCAACTCCATTAGTGTGACTTCACTCTGATAAAGTCACGATGATTATCCCTGATCAAACCTTGCCATTCTGATTGGAGTTCAATTTTCTCCTTCTCTATTTTCTCCAGTAGTTTCCCGAACAGTGATTTAATACTCGCTCGTCTAGAGTTTCCTGGTCTATCTCTACCACCCTTACTGTGAAGTGCAATCATAATAGCTGTTCTCCAGTCCTCTGGCACCTCCCCTATTGTCAGATTCTAATTAAAATTTCCAGTCAGCGTCTTTCCTCCCTTGACTCCAACAGTATCCAGACCTGCAGATTGGTCCAATTTTATACCAGACAAAGCCTCAAACCGCTGCTCGTATTTTACATCAATCTCTTTTCAAGAGCTTTCCAGTCCATCTTCTTGAATTCTGTACCTGCATCCTCGTTCTCCCAAGTAAAACAGCTGTGATGTTTACATGTAACAATCTATCAATGTTCTCCGGGTTGACACACTGGTTGCCCCTTTGGTTTCTAATGGACACGAACTGTTGCTGATTATTCTATTCTACTTGTCCGTGTGGAATATCATGGGATTCTCCCTCATCTCTCCTGCTTGCACTTCTCCATGTCCCTCGGTTGTTCTCTCCCCTCTATGTTTCTAAGTTTCAGTAAAATCGCCTTTCATCTTTTGAAACTCGAGATCACAGGCTGAGTTTCCACATCAGACAATCTTGCCATTTTAGGGATTAATCTGGAGAATACCTTTTGCAGTTCGTCTGTAGTATATTCTATAAGAGTGGCACAGTGGCTCAGTGGTTGGCATTGCTGCCTCATAGCACCAGAGACCTGGGTTCAATTCCAGCCTCAGGCAACTGCCTGTGTGGAGCTCATTTTGGGCGGAACGGTGGCAGAGTGGTTAGCACTGCTGCCTCACAGCGCCAGGGACCCGGGTTCAATTCCCGCCTCTGGCGACTGACTGTGTGGAGTTTGCATATTCTCTCCGTGTCTGCGTGGGTTTCCTCCGGGTGCTCCGGTTTCCTCCCACAGTCCAAAGATGTGCAGGTCAGGTGAATTGGCCATGCTAAATTGCCCGTAGTGTTAGGTAAGGGGTAGATGTAGATGTAGGGGTATGGGTGGGTTACGCTTCGGCGGGGCGGTGTGGACTTGTTGGGCCGAAGGGCCTGTTTCCACACTGTAAGTAATCTCATCTTAGATTGGGACTCCAAATGGTACACAATACTCTCAGTTTAGTCTCAGCAACACTCTGTGCAGCTGGCGCATGGCATCTTCTATATTTCAATTACATTCACATGAATGTAAACCTAATTTTTCGTTTCCTATATGCTTGTGTTTAGATTACATTGCATTACAGTGAGGGAAACAGGCCTTTCAGCCCAACAAGTCCACACCGACCCACCAAAGCGTAACCCACCCATACCCCTACATTTACCCCTTACCTAACACTACAGGCAATTTAGCATGGCCAATTCACCTGACCTGCATATCTTTGAACTGTGGGAGGAAACCGGAACACCCGGAGGAAACCCACGCAGACACGGGGAGAATGTGTAAACTCCACACAGTCAGTCACCTGAGGCGGGAGTTGAACCCGTGTCTCTTGCGCTGTGAGGTAGCAGTGCTAACCACTGTGCCACTGTGCTGCCCAATTCCTATCACTTTAACTTTTCTTATGATGTTAGTGGGAGAGTTCTTAAAAAAGATCATCTTGAATATCCAACTATACCTTATCCATTAGCTCCTCATTGCCTACGTCCACAAGAATCATCTTCAAACCATTCCAAAAAATGTTTGCCACTTATGGTTTTCGTTTCATCGATGCATTATCATCCTCCCCAGTTTTCCCATTACCTTCTATATATCCAGTAACACGTTCTTTATAATCGAGCCCAACAGACACCCGACCGCGGATGACAAGTTACTGATCTGTAGTTCACCACTCTCCATCTTCATCCTTTCTTAAACTGTTGGATAATATTTGTAACCTTTGCCTTATCCAGATTAGCTAAATGTCTTTCGGGAATGTATTGGAAAACAACGTGATAATCTGCGATGCAATCAATATGTCTATTGCTGCTTCCTCTGAAACTCTTGTATGAAGTACATCTGATCTGTCAGATTTATAAATACTCAATCCAGCTTCCTTTTAAAACATGACCTCAACACTGATAAGAATAATCTTAGACTTTACTTACACAAGCCCCATGGTCACTTGGTATTTCTGGGAGAATTTCTGGATATTCTGCCTTGAAGATAGACACAAAGAAACTGTTTCGTTACCCTGCGATTTCTCTGTTGTCTTCAATAGATTACCCTGTCTGCACACCCACTGTTCCATATTTGACCTTGTTTTTACTTTTGTTTCATACACTAATGTACTTTTTGTTTAGCAATCTTAATGTTTTTCTTTTGTTTGTATGCTTTTTCGCTTTTTGATTTTCTTTTCTTGGTAATCCGTTGCTGGGTCCTATATTTCTCCGAATCCACTGGCTTACTACGGTACTTGGCATTTTTCTAAGCTAATTCCTGTGATCTAATAGATAGTTGAAGGTGAGGCTGAAAGGGTTAGGTCGGAGAGGCGGGTGGACCAGATTGAGCGGAAGGAAGATGAACACATAGGAACGTTCAAAAGGGGGGAGGATGCTGAGTTGGAAGATTGGACTGAGATAAGGTGGAGTTACGGGAAATGGGGAAACTGGTGAAATCTACATTAATTCCCTGTGGTTGGAGGGTCACAAGGTAGAAGAGGAAACTTTCTTCATCCATGCTTCGGCTGGTTAGGGTTTGGTGATGGAGGAATCCCAGGACTCTCACGTCCTTGGCAGAGTGGAAAGGAGAGTTAAAGTGTTCAGACGCAAGTCGGTGGAGTTGGTCAATGTGGCTATCCCAGATATGTTCTCTCAAATGATCCACCTGCCTTACCAATGTAGAGAAGACCACACTGGCTTTAATTTATGTAGTAGATGAGGCGTTCTGTCTCCCTTCATCACCGATCACTTTCAACCCCACCTTCATCTAACCATCGTATTCTTAGCAACCTCCCTCCTGCCACACCGCCCTCTCATTTATCTCTCAGCCCCCTTCATCATAAGCCTTATTCCTGATGAAGGGCTTATGCCCAAAACGTCAATTCTTCTGCTCCTAGTACGCTGCCTGACTGTGCTTTTCCAGGACCACACTCTTCGACTCTGATCTCCAGCATCTGCAGTCCCCAATTTCTCCTCACACCTTCAGGGCTTGTATGATTCAGATTTATGACAGTTACTTCAAATAAAACAAAAACTACCGTGTACTCAAACAGCATAAAAGAAAACCAATGCATTGTGGTCACTGTTCCCAAAAGGTCCTTTACAGCAAAGTCTTCAATTAGATCTTTTGATCATTCAACACCAATTTCTAAATACCCTGATCTCTAGCTCCGTGCTCGACAAAATGTTAATGCCGGCGATCTCACACATGCTCATGAAATCCATTTTTCCCAGCATTAGCATTCAGTTGGGTTCACACAGTTTCGATATAATGTAAACAGTACACTATTACTGCAGTACCCACAAATGTGTATATCTCATTTCCCGTTTTATAACATGTCCAGCATTTGTATTGCAGCTTTCACTTTGATATATAACTCCCATCAATGTTTCCTTCTCATTGCTGTTTTTGCACTCCACCTTACTAGATTCTGGAGAATCTGAGCGATGTGGGATTTGGGGAGATTAATGGTAGAGATCATCTCGCCACATCATTTATGATCTTCTTAAGCATCATTGTGATATTTTTTCCAGATCTCCCGTTATGCTGATTGAGTAGAGAAGGACAATGATCTTCCAACAATGCTCTGTATTTGCCCCAGAGAGCTGAGACAGCTCGAACCTGGGTGGGAACCTTACAACAGGATGGTAAAGCATTACTGCTGCTGTACAGGGTCTTAGTGAGATCACATCTGGAGTAGTGTGTACAGATTTAGTCTCTTCAATGAAGAAAGAATGTTGTTATATTGGAAGGAGCTCAGAGATGGTTCCCTCAGCTGATTCCTGCAATGAAGATGCTAGCTTATAACGAAAGGATGATCAGGTTGATCCAATAGCCATTGGAGTTTACAAAAATAAAGGATGATCTTATTTCAACATAGATGACAGGAAGGAGTCAACAACTGAAGAGAATTACACAGATAGTGGGGGAATCCATTCCGTTCTCCAGCCTGTAACACAGGAACAACAGGAGGATATTCAGGCCTTCGAGCCAGTTACACCAGAATAGGACGACACTGTTCAGCCCCTCGAGCCCGATGTATATTTATAGGAGGAGGCCAATCAGCCCCTCGAATCTATAACACCGGACCCAGAGTAGGCCATGCTGCACCAGTATCCTGTTACACAGCAACAGGATCAGTCCCTTCAGCCTCCTCAAGCCCATAACTTAGGAATTGGAAGTGGTCACACAGTGACTGGAGATTGTTACACTGGGATAACAGGAGGCCATTCAGACCCACCAAGTCTGTTGCAAGGGAAATGTGTTAGGATAAAAACTATCTGAAACTTATTTCATGAGAAAGGAGGAGGTAATTCAGACACGTGTCTGTTGTATGGGAACAAGAGAAGACCAATCGCTCCCTTCGTCCCATCTCTGGGATACATGAGGAGACCGTTCAGTATCTCCACCGATTATGGAGAAATATGAGAAGACCCATCAGACCCTCAGAACGTTACACAGTAACGGGAAGATTCCATAATCCCCCATCCCTCTAACGCATCAACAGGAGGTGGTCATTCTGGCCTTGGAGATGACAACATGGGAACGCCAGAAAGACTTCATCCCATCGATTTTGTGCACAAGCAGGATGATGAGTCCAGTCAGCCACAAATACCGCTTATGCAGCAATTGGAGCACATCTCTTAAAACCCTTTTGTCCATCAAACAGGAATTCAAAGAAAACGTAAAGGTTTTCAAAAGGGAAGAACTTATAATAACTAAATATATTAGGGAGTAAAATGTAGCAATAAAGTCTTGTAATTTAAGGCAAATTATTAGAATCCATTGTTGAGGACATTTGCAAATGTAAACCACAATCCATCGGACTCAACATGGTTTTACAAAAGATAAACCATGATTGAAGTGTTTTCTTGATTTATTAAAGATGTGACAAACAAGGTGGATAGTGGGAATCCTGGAGATGGAATATATCTGGTCTTCGTGAAGGCATCGGATATGTCGCTTCTCCAAAGAGTGAGTGGTAAGATCAGACAGCATCAGTTTAGGACTAATTTATTGGTTTAGATGGAGGCTTGGTTAACTAACAAAATGCAATCAGATGAATTAAATGTATCATTTTCTATTGGAAAATGCAATTTGGTGGGTGCCATAGATTTCAGTTCTCATGCCTCAACCATTTGGGATCGATATTATTACTCGGTTGACGGGATAGAAAATACTATAGCTACATTTTCAGATGACACTAACATTGGTGGGAAATTACTTTGTAATGATGATGCAAAAGATTTAAAAACTATATGAATAGGTTGGGTGAATGGGCAAACATTTGGCAATGAAAATTAAAGTGGATAAATATGGGGTTATTCAAGTTGGCCAGCCGAATAAAAAAGGCAAATTATTATCTAAATGGAGAGAATGTTCAAAGTGCTTAAGTGCATAGGGATCTGGGTGCCAGTTTGCACATCAAAGAAAACCTGCTTGCAGGTACTTCAAATACTGAGAAATGCAACTATAACTTCATCGTTTATTTGTAAAAGGATAGAGTAGAAAGGTAGGGAGTGTTGCTGTAGCTATGCAAGGCATTAGTGAGGCTGTAACTGGAGTACAGTTTGGGTGTCCTGCAGAATGTGGTATTTCCATTGGAGGCAATTCAGAAGAGCTTCATTAGAATGATTCCATATTTGAAGTGTTTGTGTTATGAAGAGAAATTGAGCAGTTCAGGCCTATCCCCTTGATTTTATAAGAACAATAGGAGAGCACATTGAGGTCTGTAAGATGCGAAATATAATTGAAAGTGTTGATGTGGAGTGGATTTTTTTTCATCAGCCGCAATCTCCAACAAGAGAGTAGAGTTTGACGATCGAGAGATAGCAGGGATGTGGAACAGAGGCCGCGATGACATCAGCCATGATTGTATTCCATGGCGGAGCAGATTCGAGGGGTTGGGTTCCTGACTGATTCTCCTCGTTCATATTCAGCTTTTCCACTGTGTTACACAGTAATGGGAGAGGACTGTGTATCAAACAAGAAGCAGGCGCTCCGGATAAATCAGTCTTAATCAGTTTAACAGAACATCACCAGTGGTGTCACACAGTGACCAGTGCTGGGTCCTCCACTATTTACAATCTGTATCAATGATCAGGAGGATGGAACAGATGTAGAGATATTGACTTTGGTCATGTTGCTGTGATAAGCAAGAGATTAAATTATCAAGAGAGGTAAAGGCAATGGATAATAATTTGGCAGGTGCAATATAACATGATATAACCTCTAATTTCATTTACAGTAATAATGGAAGGCAGTATGTTACTGAAATGAAGAGGGATTACAGGGATTAATGATACTGTGTACTGGGGGGGTTCTCTCAGACCCGTTCAGACATGGGAGGTTTTGCTCCATCCCTGATCGTCTGCTCCCAGACACTCCAACTGACCCCATTGCTCTCCGTACACATGGAATGTTTTGAAGTGTTTGGTTGGTGATGGGGATGCTGTTTTCAAACATGTATTAAGGGGTCGGCCTTTATCCAAGATACATTCATTCCTTTCTACATGGAGACCCGAAGACGATGGGAATGCTGTCTGCTTGTGAATGAAGGAACTGTGGCTGCTGTCAGGACAGAGGTATTCACCAACATAGTGTACTGTGCATGGACACACGGTATCATTAACAGAGAGAGAGCTCCTTCAGTTCCTCTACCTCTCACCATTGACATGGGTACTCTGCAGATGCCATGTACACCATCGGGAATCCCATTATACTGGCTACACCCGGCAGCTCCCTGTTGTGGGTGAAACAATATATTTACCTCATCCACCATATATATCATCCATCACCGAATAGTTACATTGATGGCAACATACTGGGAGATGATGGCTATGTCACTCAGTCCTGTTTGGATTAAGTGTAGCTTGCGAGGCTGTTAATGGAAAACTCGGGTGGGTCCAACAGATCCCTTTCCACACATACACTAACTCTGTGTTTTCAGAGTTTCCCCGCTCTGTAACCTTTGCTCCATTTGTTGCTCATGTTACTGACCCAGACGCTGTAACTACAGTCCCCAGTCTCCACCCAAAGATGGGTCAGCAAATCCTCATGTCTCCCTGAATGTCTCAGGCAGCTCACAGCACAACCTCCAGCAAACCATCCCCAACCCCTCCACTAAATTTTCAATAACAGGAGTCAGTCAGAAACTCCTCATCTGTAAGTGTTGTGGACCAGACCAGATCCCTGCAAAATATTTTAAGAAGATCGCTTAGACCCAACCCTTTCCTTATTTTAAAAATAGATGTGAAGTTTGCGTTCCAGATATGTTGTGACTCGTCAAACCACTTGACATTAAGCAAATTTAATCTATTCAAATGCTTTGGTTAAAATACAATCAAAGAAAAGAACATTTTGCGATAGCTTATATGTTTGAACACTTACACAAACAATAGATACCGTACCTTCTTGGTATACACCGCTTGGCTCAAAGATATATTCAAATACAGATCCTTACATGCAGTTTTCCGATCGAAGAGGTATCATCATCAACAGAGATCTCAGAGAGAAAAGCAGCTGGGGATCATGTATTGAAACTTCCAACCCTTTCCGGGATCCTCAACAGCTTCTGAATGCTGCAGCTAAAAACAAACCGAGTAAACCTGGTCTGGGAGAGCTGGCCGCTGCCCTTCCATTGTTACCAATGTTTTAATAAAACCTAAAGGCTTTCTCAATTATTTATTTAAACTGCTTTCAGACAGCAGTTCTGCATCTCTGCCTTTATAACCTCTCTTCAAAAGAAAATCCCAAGATAAAATAACCTTTTTACAGTGATAGTGTACTCACAACTCCACCTTTATAAAAATGATCCATCAATATACAAAAAGGGATTCATTTTAGACCTCCTAATCTTCCTCTGTGAGTAGACTGGCGGGAATGGCGGGATTCCCTTACACTGAAAGACTGAAGTGACTGGGCTTGCATACCCTTGAGTTTAGAAGACTAAGAGGGGATCTGATTGAGACATATAGGATTATGAAAGGATTGGACACTCTGGCAGCAGGAAACATGTTTTCGCTGACGGGTGAGTGCCAAATCAGAGGATACAGCTTAAAAATACGAGGTAAACCATTTTGGACAGAGATGAGGAGAAACGTCTTCACCCAGAGAGTGGTGGCTGTGTGGAATGCTCTGCCCCAGCGGGCAGTGGAGGCCCAGTCTCTGGATTCATTTAAGAAAGAGTTGGATAGAGCTCTCAAAGTTAGTGGAATCAAGAGTTATGGAGATAAGGCAGGAAGAGGATACTGATTAGGAATGATCAGCCATGATCATATTGAATGGTGGTGCAGGCTCGAAGGGCAGAATGGCCTACTCCTGTGCCTATTGTCTATTGACTGCAATGCATATATATTACATTGAATCTGATCATACAAATGTTCACAGCGAGATTCGATTTCAGTCATTTTACTCCTGCCACAGAATGCCTTTGTCTTTCTTCACTCAAGTTTCCACAACGTGTCAAAACTTAGGTTTTCTACCCCCGTCACATGTATAATTTCATATTGAAAGGCGGAAATAATAAGCTCAGTCGACACAGACTGGTATTTTTCTCCCAAAATTCCTCCAAAAACTTTAAGGGGTCACGATCAGTGAAAACGATTTGTGTCAGATACGTTATTCGCAATTTAAATGCTGAAATGTTGTAACGCCAACACCAAGCTCAAGGCCTCCTTCCCCATTGTGGAATAAATCTGTTGATGTTTCCATTAGACACTCCAACCACACGTTACATAATGGAGCACTTCTCATCTCTCCAATAGTCCTTCTGAATGACATAGCTCCTCATGTCTCAGCATAAAAGAATTACATCCTTCTTTACCTCTTAAGACTATAACCTCTTTACCTGCTACCCCTGGCCTATGCCAGTAAACCTTTCTCTCACAGGGATATGTTCTATGAAAATCTCACACATTCTTCTCAATCTCTCACAGAAACCAAACTTTGATTTCTGAACTCAATCATCATCATCAGCCATTTTAGCTTCTAACCTTCCCATTGTTACTCTCTGCTCTTCCACATGAGTTCTCATGACTGCAGGAAGTAAATTGTTGAATTTCTCAAAAATAAGAATCTCTCTAAGGGTCATAGGTTTGCTCTGATTTAATACCCTTCCCAACCTTTCAAAATTTGGTTGATCCTTTCAAACACAACGTGCATTTAACCAGGCCTGCTATTTTAGATTCCTGACACACTGTCTGTCAGCTTCTGGCACTAGCTCATATGCACTTCAAATGGCTTTCTTTACCTCCTCATACTCAGCAGATACCTCCTCTGATAGGGATGCAAATGCCTATCAGCTTTGTTTGAATCAACTAAATCCACATGTTCTCTGACAACTGCATTTGTTTAGCCCCTTTCTGAAATGATATTAAAAAGGCTCCCTCCATCATTGGCTATATGGGGTTGCTCATCCTCACTATCCTCCTTATCCAGCCGACTGTCCGCCTTCATCTCCACCTTCTATGTCAAACTTCCTCTCTAATTGCTAACTTTTGAAGTTGAAACTCTCTGCTTTTCTTCTCTCTTTTTCTCCCTTTCGTCTTCATTTCCTTTTCTTTTATTTCTACTTTTCATCATAATTCAAACTGTTTCAATTCCTTCTCATGTTCAAGGTGCCTCATTTGAAATTGAATTCTAGCCATTTCCAAAGATACTGATGGTGGTTTCACCAAATTTAATTGCCAAGCTCTAGCTGTAATTATCTCTCATTTTCGCACAGACAAACACAACCCCAACTCCAGCTTGTCTGCCAATTCCTACAGCTTCCCTTCATTACCTTTTGTAAAACCCCTAACTTTACTTCTTCCACACCCAGAGAACTCTTAGTGACTGAAATTGTCTTTATACTCAACACACTGTTTAAACCAACCGAATTCAACATCCAGAACCAAAGACACTAACAACTACCATACGGGACCTTTGAACCCAATAGCCTCCCGGTGCACACTCTCCAGCGTTTGCATGAGCTTATTCTGGATTCTCTAGTTTCCTCGCACAATCCAAAAGTGTGCATGTCAGGTGAATTGGCCATGCTAAATTGTTTGTAGTTTTCAGGGATGTGTGGGTTAGGTGCCTTAGTCGGGGTAAATGTGTAATGATAGGGTCGAGGAATGGGTCTGGGTAGGTTACTCCTCGGAGGGTTAGTGTGGACTTGTTGGGTCGAATGGCCTGTTGGCACACTGTAGGGATTGCAATTCTAAACCCAATTTGGTATTATCGATTTAGAACCAGACAAGAGTCCCCAGTTTGTTATAGACAAACCAGACTGACCCAAACTACTTTAAGGAGGTAGCTTGGATGCCAAACCCCTCTTATTTTAAAGGTAGATGTGAAGTGGGTGTTCCAGATGAGATGGTACTCGTCAAACCACTCACCATTAAGCAAAACACAATGTATTTAAATACTCTAATGAAAATCCATAGACAATGAAGAGGAATTTAGAATAACTTAACTATTGGAAACCTTAACCGAATAATGGATACAGTACCTTCTACAAATGATCTGTTCCAATATACTACAATCACCTAAACACACCCCTTGGCAAAAAGGAACATTCAAACATGCATTCTTGCATACAGTTCTCCAATCCAGGAGGAAAGAGCATCAAGTGAGCTTCCAGAGAGAATAGCAGCTAGGGATAATGTACTAAAACTTACACCCATTCTGGGAGCCCAAGCACCTGGTGGTTGTTATTGCTACAATGAAAAGAAACCTAGAAAGCCTGGTCTATGCGAGCTGGCCATGATTACTACTGTTTATTAAAAACCGTAAAATCTCCGTAAGTTATTTTACCTGAGCCGTTTTCAGTAGGAAGTTTGGCCTTTAAGATCTCTTACTAAAAATAAGGAGAAAATAACCTTTTATTTAAAAGGTGACAGCATTGTCAGGCAATTTAGATGCCTGGTCCTTTACTCAGTGGTCTTCCTCGTGTTACTGATCGCAAGATCACCTGAGAGGGACAGCCACAGGTACACACCAAGTTACAAGGATGTGTCTCATAACTTCTGAAACACACCTGTCCATGAACCAGCACATGGGACACACCGGGAAGTGAACAACAGCCTGACACACGCCATTTCATTATTTCGGAGCTACACAATGCCAGCACTCGATACACTAGGGAGACAAAACCCAAGGCCAGGGAAAGATACAGAGGGACAGAGAGATTCACATTAAAGACAGAAACAGGCAATTAATTAACTGAAAAGATGTTGTGGAAATATGGGGAAAAAGACAGGGCAGTGGGACTAACTGCAGAAGTGAGATCTTCGTGAGTAAAATTACAAGAATGAGAACATTGAATACAGGCATTGTCAGATCAGCTGAAATGGTTTGTTACATCAAATTCTGAATCTGCTTCACCGAACACCACAAACAAACATAAACCGAGACAAGATGACAGCCCAGCATGGAGAGCTGTGCACACCATGCTAGTGTGTTGCTCAGTGAACTGCACTATCTGGAGAGTATTGAAAACTATACTAACATATGCTAACTATACTTGCATCAGATTACTGCCTATAATGGGAAGGTTTGCTCTGTCTGTGTGTTCATCAGAGACTGAGACAGTGTGCGCGATAGGCGTGGTTGAATGCGAAACTCATTGTTTGAGAAGGAACGCACATGGAGAAAACAATTTTAAATAAGAAGAGCTGGCAGGCTTTTTGTTTATCAATAGAGAGAACGAGGGAAGTTTCATGGACAGATGAGGTGAAGTGTTTGAGAATGTTAAAATAAAGGCATTGCCAGACAAAACAGCAATATACATCCGCGTGCACATGAATGACAGATGGATGGGAGTTTGGTGTGAGGTCGAATCAGATTTGCTTCGGCAGGTTTGAAGCCGGGACCGTCAGCAGCAGATTATTGGCTTCATTAAGCCTGTACTTCATAGCTCAAGGTTCAAACAGCAGATGGAATAAACCAGTGAGATATATTCTGGAGTAGTGAGTATTTCAAGTTATAAATGTCAGGGAATGGTGTCAAGTATCAGCTCATAGTCAAAGAGATATCCCACAGTTGTGACTTGTCTGCTTCAGCTGCAGATATTGGCCAGGGATGGGATGGAAACAGTGGAAGGAAGTGGAGTTTGTAACCAGAACAGTAGGCAGTGACCTCCATGCTCTTAACAGCAAAGGCAATGATACGATGCATTATGATTCTCCCCTGAAACTGAATAGTTCAACATAGAGATCCGTGAGTAACACTGCCAGAGCAGAGAGCGAGACAGTAATTGAACACCTTCATTGATGCAGTTAGCAGTGGTCTGTAGAGTGAATATCTAGATTGAGAGATTGGATTGGATTGGAACAATAATAGTGGCAGGAAGTGTAGACGATATGAAATAACTATAATACAGTCATAACTGGTTTATAAAAAACCAAATCTGGATAGTGACACTCACCAATAACACCAACGATAGCCAGGAAGGGATAATAAAAGTATTGAATTATGAGAAGAGCGAAATAGATCTGCGATGATAAGGGCATCCAATCAAATGCAGAAAGATACCAAACATAATTGGCTAAGCTCCTGTCTATTGTTGGAATATTCCTGTCTAATGTTCTCAGATTCTGTTCCATTGTTGGAACATTCCGGTCTAATGTTCTCAGATTCTGATCTCTCCTCCCCTCTCTCTCTGGATCTGCTGATCCCTGTCAGTGCTGTCGGTGATGGTTCCGCTCATGTTATGGGTTGACACATTGAACGGAGCCCATTTATCATTAAAAGATGGAAACTCCCCACTGGGATAATTAGAATCCATGGAGATTGGCATTAATCACAGTCACTGAACAAATAGGATCAGTTAACGAGTTCATCACTTTTCATTTACTGGATGCAATGGATGAGGGTTGCTGAGGGATGGACCGTAAATCTTTCAATATTTTATATCTTTTTTTCCTTGTATATGAGAGTATTAACAGAACACTGCAGGGGTCTATGTATGTTCTATTCTGTTTATGAAAGGAGGCAGTTATAAAATAACTGATCGGCTGCATAAAAAAAAGGGGGGGGGGTTGTGGGCAAGTTTCTAGATACCTGAACACAAAGTACGGTGCTTATTGACCAGTGTGCGGCCAATCCTGGTTTTAATGTCCTGTTATCAAATCCTTTCATAACCTTGAGATAGAGCATTGGGACTGCTGCTCAGGAACAGGCCGAAGAAATTCTCTCCCAATGGGCCTCTTACAGAGGGAGAAGAGAAGACCATTCAGCCCATATTCGCCTGTTGCTACTTGAAAAGGTGGAAAGCTGGAATATTGGCACATTTTGTCAACAGAATCATTCAGAACAAAGAGATGTGTTGCTGCAGCTGCATAAAGTGTAACTGAGAGAGCACCTGCAGTACATTGTGGTGTCTGTGTTTCTGTATCTGAGAAAGGATGGACCTCCATCAGATACAGTTTTACGGCTGCTCATAATCCATGGGTTGCTGTGTCTCGGATCTGTTACACAGGGACAGGAGGAGGCCATGCAGCCTCTCGAGTGTGTTTAGAACAACTGGAGGAGGCCATTAAGCCTCTTGAGTCTATTACAGAGGGACAGGAGGAGCCTAGTCAGACTTTCGAGCCCATTATAGAGGGGCAGGAAGTGTTGATTTAACTTTCAAGTCTGTTTCGCATAAATATTAGTTTTCAATTAGTTGTGGAATAGGAAATACCTGATGTCAACATTAAAGTTCTAACTTTGAACAAGGCCAATTTTGAAAGTGTTAGGCGAGCCCTGTGAAAGGCTGATTGGAATACCCTATTCACAGGTAAAGGGATGGTTGGTAAATGCAAGGCCATCAAAACGTGGTTTCAGAGAGTCCAGAGCAAACGTGTTCCCATTAGTGTGATGGGCAAGGCTGGTGGGTGCAGGGAGTGCTGGATGGCTAGATATATTGATGTTATGGTCAAGGTAAGGAAGGAGGCATATGTCCGGTAAACAGAGCTGAGATCAAGTGAATCCCGAGAGGTATATAAGGGCAATAAGTGTATAGTCAACGGGGAATTCGGGCCAAAAAATGTGGACACGAGATGGCTTTAGAAATAGGGTTAACGAGGCATTGAAGAAATTCTACAAATCCTTTAATGGTAAAAGATTAACTAGTGGGAGAACTGGGCCCCTTAAAGATCAGTAAGACTACCTATGTGTGGAACCACCCGAGATTGGAGGGATATGACACAAAAAATTCTCCTCAGTATTTAATGAGGAGGAGATTACAAGAGCGAGAGAATGAATAAATATACAGTGAAACATTGAAAGGTGTCTATATTACAAGGAGGTGTTTGACATTTTAAAACACATAAAGGTGAACTGATCAGTTGTATCCCAAATGTTTGTGAGAAGCAAGGAAAGAAATTGGTCAGCATTTTGCTGATATATTTGTATCATTGATTTCCACAGGTGAGGTGTCAAAAGACTGGAGGGCTGCTAGCATAGTGCATTATTTAAGAAGTAAGGGAAAAAAACAGGTAACCATAGATCGCTGAGCCTGACGTCAATGGAGACTAAATTGTTGGAGGGGATTTTGTGGGAAAGGATGTAAATGCATTTGAAAAGACAAGGACTGAAGAGGGCTTTGTACATTGGAGATCACGTCTCACTGACTCGGTGTAATCTTTTGAGGAAGTGATGAAGGTGATTGATGAAGACAGGCCAGTGGATGTTGTCTTTATGGAATTCAGTAAGATTACCAAAATGTTCTACATGGTAGACTGGTTAGCAAGGTTAGACTGGCTGGGATCCAGGGAGAACTCGCCATTTGGATCCGAAATTTTCTTGAATATTGGAGACAGGGCGTGACAATGGACATTTGTTCATTAAACGTGGAGACCTGTGACCAGTGGCGTGCCGCAAAGATCAATAGTGGGTCCACTGCCTTTTGTCACTGATACAAATCATTTACATTTGATTATATGAAGTATGGTCAGTAAGTTTGTAGATAATTCCAAAATTGGTGGTGTGGTCGATAGTAAGGAATGATCTCTCAGACTATAATGAGACTTTGCTGAGGTGAACCGAGGAGTGGCAGACAGAGTATATTTTAGTTACATATGAGGTGTTGCATTTGGGCAAGACAAATCAAGGTAAGACTTACAGGTAGTGTCCTATCGAAAGCTGCCAGTGAAGGAGAACTCCATTGAAATTATCGAATCCCTACAGTGGGGAAACAGGCTTTTCAGCCCATCGAGGGCACACCGAACCTCTAAACAGTATCCCACTGGACAAACACCTGCCCTATCCCTCTGAGCCTGCATTTCCCAATTTAGCATGGCCAATCTATCCTTATCTGTGCATGTTTATACAGTTGGAGTAAAACATAGCACCTGAAGGAAACTCATGCAGAAACGGGGAGAATGTACAAACTCCACACAGCGAGTCATTCAAGGATGGAATTAAACCCAGGTCACTGCCCTGTGAGGCAGCAAAGCTAGACTCGTGGTGTAGGTTCTCTGTTCCTTGAAAGTGCCGTCACAGGTAGACAGCGCAGTGATGAAGGCATTTGGTGATCTTCCCTTTATTGGTGCGTGCTTTGAGTCGAAGCATTTGCATGACATGTTAAATCTGTACAGGACATTGGTTTGGCCACTTTTGTAATATTGCCTTTAATTCTGGTCTCCCTACTGTCGGAAAGATGTTGTCAAACTTGAAAGGGTGCTGAAGAGATTTAAAAGAATATTGCAGGTGTTGGAGGGTTAGTGTTACAGGGAGAGTTTTAATAGGCTGGGGCTATTTTCAAGTGTTGAGGCTGGGGGGGGGGGGATCCTTAAAGGGGTTTATAAAATCATGAGGGGCATAGATAAGGTAAACAGTCAATGTCTTCCCAGGATAGACGAGTCCAAAATTAGAAGACAAAAGTTTAAGGTGAGAGGAGAAAGATTTAAAAAGGGACATGAGGGACAACATTTTCACACAGAGACCGCTGTGTGTATGGATTGAACAGACAAAAGAGGTGGTGGAGGCAGGTACAGTTACACCATTTAAAAGGCATTTGGATGGATACATGCATGGGAAGTGTGTAGAGGGAGATAGGCCAAGTGCTGGCAAGGGGGACGAGATTAATTTAGGATATTTGGCGGTATGGATGACCAGACCGAACGATCTTTTTCCGTGCTGTACATCTCTGAGAGTCTATTGACTCTTCAGTGTATAACACAGGAACAGGAGGAGACTATTCAGCTTCTGAATTTTGCCAATCGGCTTGTTTGCTCAATCACAGAGAGTGAAATACAAAAATACATCATTCAGAATTTGATGGTGTTTTACAGAAACAGGGGAAAGGTCTTTCGTCAAGAAAAAGCTGTAAAGAATGTGAAGAGGCCATTCAGTCCCTCACCTCCATTCCACAGGAGCAGCAGGTGAGCACAGAGCTATTGGAGCCTGTTACTCAGGAGCAGGAGGAGGACATCGACTTTCACAAACTTGGGATCAGGAGGGAGTCATTCAACTGCTTGAAACTGGGACACAGGGACAGGAGACAGTCACTCAACTGTTCGAGGCTGGGACACATGAACAGGAGCCAGTCACTTAACTGCTCAAAACTGGGGCACAGGGAACTCTGGAGGATAGTGAGGCTCAAGGATCCTATTACGCAGGGACAGGAGGAGGTGACTCACTCCCCAATAGTATGGGACACTGGGAGAGAAGGGGAGTTTGCTTGGAACAAACAGAAATATATGAATATGTTGCATCAGTGGTCCATTCAATCCTGCCCCACCATTCACTAGGACCACGGCTGATCTGATGGTGATTCCCTCATTCCATTTTACGGAGACTGTCCTCTCTGCAGCCTCTGCTCCATTTGTTGGTCATGTTGCAGACCCAGATGCTGTAACAACAGTTACCATGACTCATCCAGAGGGTCGGGTCTAACTGGATGAGTCAGGATTTGAAGAGTCCAATCACAAGAATTAAAACAAAAATAAAGACATAGCCGGATGTTTAGTTCTCTCACATTCGCAATCTAACTCACATATTCAGGATGGAGCACTGTGTAGATCCGGCTAGTGTCTGCTGAATGCAACCCAGCTATGTGCAGAGTGAAACTCTGTGCAGCCCACACCAATGCTGGATCTATAATCCTGGGCTAAATGTCCAGCGTGGGGGGCTGTGCAGTCCGCACTGGGTCATTCATATATAAACCCAGATTGTTGCATTGTTCGGTAACACTGTGTTAGATCGCAGCTCAGTGTGGGAAACTTGCAACCAATGTTGGAATTGACAGGATGTGCAGCTCCCATCCATTTACAGCTCCATATCTCCACTGTGCCTTGACAAGGGATGCTGCGAATGTGAAAGTCACTGCGAGGAAGAGATGTAAATGGAAACAATTTAAATACCAATAGTTCTGATTAAGGCGTGTATCACTCTAGTATTTAAAGATGAAATAACTGAGATAATATCCAATGAGATTTTGTAAATGATGCAAACAATAAGAGGGGTTGGTGACGTTATAGTGGTTGCACTATAAGCCTTCAAATAATCAATGGGAAATAGAGGAACAAATATGCAGGAAGATTGGCGAGACTTGCAGGAGCAATAGGGTTGTCATAATAGGTGATTTTAATTATCCTAACATAGACTGGGACTTCCAGAGGGTTAAGAACTTAGGTGGAACGTAATTTGTTAAGTGTGTTCAGGAAAGCTTCCACAAGCAGCATATACAGGGTCCTACTCGGGAAGGGACAAACTCGACCTGCTGTTGGGAAACAGGGCAGGATAGGTAACGGAGATAAAGTGGGGGAGCATTTTGGGAAAAGTGACCAGAGATGTATTAATGTTAAAATAGGTATGGTAGGGAAAAAAAATTGGCCCACAGATTCAAGTTCTAAATTGGGGCAAGGCGAATTTTGTTGACATTAGACAGGGGATTTCATGGCTTGATTGGAGTAGTGTGTTTCCAGATAAAAGGATCCCGGGAAAGTGGGAGGGCTTCAAAAGTGAGGTAGCTCGAGTTCAAGGTCTGCATGTTCCTGTGAGGGTGAAGGGAAAGTGAGGCTGGAAGAGAGAACCCTGGATAACAAGAGATATTGCGGCTCTGAGCAGAAAGAAAGGAGGCATCGCTCAGGTACAGGCAGCTGGTTCCAAGGGAATCTCTGGAGGTACACATGGGTTAAAGGAGTTTACTGAAGAAGGAAATCAGCAGGGCTAAAATGGGGTATGAGATAGCCTTGGCTGAGCAGATGAAGATGAATCCAGATTCAGTATAGTAAATAAAAAGAACAACTAGAGAGAGATAGGACGCCTTAAAATCCAAAATGGGCATGCATGTGCAAAACCTCAAGAGATGGGTGAGGTCCTCAATTTCCCCTCTGTGTTTATCATGAAGAAAGACATGAAGACCTGTGACCTTTGGGAGGTTAGTTGCGATATCTTAGTACAGTCAATATCACAGTAGAGGTGTTGTTGGAAATATTAGAATGCATAAAGTCAGATAAATCTCTTGGTCCTGACCAGATATATCTAATAGCACTGCACAAGGCGAGAGAAGGTAGTTCAGGGGCAAGGTCCCGGAAGACTGGGCAGTAGCAAATGTAGTGCCCTTATTCAGAAGGGCTGCAAAGAAAAGCCTGGGAAATATAGACCAGTAAGCTTCACATCTGTATTCGGTAAACCGCTTGAGAAGGTCCGGAGATATAAGATATGGATGCATTTGGGAAGACAGAGTTTGACTTGGAGCAGTCAGCATAGCTTTGTGCGTGGCAGATCATGCCTGACAAAGTTTGATAGAGATTTTTGAGGAAGTGACCTGGAATGTAGATGAGGAAAGATGGTGGACATCGTCTATATGGATTTCAGTAAGGTCTTTGATAAGGTTCCACATGGTAGGCCGCTCGAGAAGGTTAGATCGCATGGACTCCAATGTAAACTGGCAAATTGGCGACACAATTGGCTTAATGTTCTGAAACAAATGGCTTTGGTGGAGGTATGCTTGTCAGACTGGAGGCCTGTAACTAGTGGAGTGCCTTAGTGGTCGGTCCTGGGCCCATTGCTGTTTGTTATCTATATCAATGATTTGGACCAGAGTGCACAACGCAACGTTAGTAGGCTTGCAGATGACACTAAATTAGGAGACATCACTTACAGTGAGGAACGTTATCAGAAATTGCAGCAGTACCTTGATCAGCTGGGGAAGTGGGCTGAGAAATAGCAAATGGAGTTTAATTTAGATAAGTGTGACGTCTTGCATTTTGGAAAGTCAAATCCAGGGAGGAGTTTAATGACGAATGATAGTGCCTTAAGACGTGTAGTGGAACAAAAGGTCGTTGGAGATCAGGTGCACGGTTGTCTGAAATTTGAGTCACAGATACACAGGACAGTGAAGAAAGCTGTTGGCACATTGGCCTTCATCAACGCATTGAGTATAGAAGTTGGGACGTTATGCTGCAATTGTACAGGATGTTGGTAAGGCTGCAGTTGGAGTATTGTGTTCAGTTTTGTTCATCTTGCTCTAGAATGGATATTATTGAACTAGAAAGTATGCAGAACAAATTTCCAGTGATGTTTCCTGGGCTATAAGCTCTAAGTTATAGGCAGAGATTGGAGAGGTTAGAACTTATTTCTTTACAGCTTAGGAAACTGAGGGGGTTCTTATAGAAGTGTAGCCCTTATAAAATCATGAGAGGCGTGCATGGAGTGAATACTTCAAACTTCTTTCTCAAGTTTGGTGAATCGATGACTAGAGGACATCCATTAATGTTTGGAAAGGATAAAAAATATAAAAAGGAAACTGAGGGGCAACTTTTTTACATAGAGTGTGGTACACATATGGACTGAGCTGTCAGTGGAAGTGATTGAGGTGGGTACAATAACAACATTGAAAAGGCAGTTGGACAAATACACAGATAGGAAAGGATTAGAGGGATACAGAACAAGGGCAGGGAAATGGGGTGAGTCTGGATGTACATTTTGGTTGCCATGGACCAGCTAGGCCAAATGACCAGTCATACTGGCAGTCTCGTGCAATATGACTGTAAATGAGTGTGTTTTGGGGTGGAGATAGGATGCGGGGGGGCGGGGGTGTGGTGGAGAGACTGAGATAAAATGTCATGGAAGGATATGTTCGCAGGTTTCAGAATGAAGACATTTCGATAGTATCATGCAACACGGGTCTGTATTTTGAAGAATTATGAGTGAAAGGGATAATGCTGTGAGTTCAGGCGATGGAGAGTTTTGGATGAGCATTTGTTCTGCAGCTTTGTAACTGGGAGTGAGGACAGCAGAGTCTTCGCCTCACTGGGCTGAATCTAACAAAAAACTGTCGCAGTGACATTTAAATTAGGTGTGACAGAGGGGTTGTCTGCACGAGGCCGAGCTAGTTTCCTGGTGCTATCTTACCAAACTCATCTCATTAACTAGCCACCCCACTCCATAGTCTCCCTCTCATACAATGCCAGCCCGATTCTGCCACCCATCATGACTGGAGGTACTCACAATCGCCTGGATGCCCCTGGATATTCTGTGATCATTGACACTGGTGCCATCTTGAAAAGGCCGATGGGCACACGGTTGCGCTTTCTCACTTTGGAGCTGCCCTGCACATTTTCCCCAAACATGGAAGCGAAGGGGAAATTACACCACGGTTTGTCGACAGCAACATGGAGGTCCTGGTGGATGGGCAAGTACAAAAGTGGACCATTCTCTTCCCAGAGGGGGCCACACTACCAGACCCACCGAGCATGGTCTGCTCTCTCCACCCAGCTCAGTGCAGTATCTATGGTCTGAAGAAATGTCCAGCAATACAGGAAAAGCATCAATAACCTTCCCCACTCTGGAGGGTTAAGGGTCACCGTGTTCTCTCTGTTCCCTCACACTCACTCTATGTCTGTTATAGCACCGACCCCCGAACAAGGCTCATGCTCCACCACTCTCACTACTGCATGCTGCACCTTCTCTCTCTGTCTCTCTTGCCTTTCTAATGCCACCCACATAGTTATAGAATAGTCCTGGGAATGCCAATTATGGAATTTTCCAGGTATTGTTCCAACTTATTCCCAGTTTCAGGAAAACGGCAGTGCCCCAGTGTGTAACATGTAAGAGGATGGAGTAGAGATGCACGTTTTTCAAATCACACACAATTAAAATCCATCATGAGACCATTCAGTACTTCAAATATGCTCCAACATTCAATACGTTTGGGGGTGATCTGATGGTTTTCTCAGCTCCATGTTACAGGAACTTCCAGTCATTCAACCCCCAGGTTTCTGTTACCGAGCAGACGATTCTCAGACACTTCATACCCCGGGTTTCTTCTAGCATGTGTTCAGAAGGCATTTCTCATGGGGACGGACGCTGCTTACAATATATTTCATCTGATTTATAAATTCATGCAACAGTCAGCAAGCTTTCCACAGACCAATCAAAAACATGGACTTATTTTATAGTTATCGATATCCAATCACAATTAGTCATTCTGGTTATTTCACTTGTCTCACCTTATTGTATTCAGCCAAAGACAGCTTCCAAACACTTGTCTCATTATAAAATGCAATTTCTAGCAGAGAACATTTTTGTATCAAATACACCTTTTTCCTTGTCACTAAAATTTCTCTTGCCCTTTTTCTGCGGCTGATTCTGTGTGTAGCAGTTACACAGTCTCCCACTCAGTTGGTTGGATGGTTGGTTTGTGATGCAGAGGGAGGCCACCAGCGCAGGTTCAATTCCCCAGAGGTTATCATGAAGGGGATCCTCTCTCAACCTTACCCTATCACCCGTGTGGTGACCTTCAACGTAAACCACCACGAGTGGTCTCTCTAATGTGAGTTATTTGGGACTCTAATCTATCCATATTAGCATTTTAATTTTTAGCAAACTTTTTTATTGAAAAAGATATTTTTATTATTATATTAAACCAATAACAAAACAACTCAAATAACTGAACAAAATTACACCCATGTGCATGTATATACAAAATAAGTTAAAGTCTCTAAACGGACAGAAGAAAACAAAAATAAACAATAAATAATAAATAAATAATAACAAAGTGATAAATCTCGTTCTTCGAGAGCATCAACTGATACACATTCATACGTTCATAGTTCCTAATATGTGATTCATTAGACAATATCGTCATGGCTATATAATAGTCCTTTTTAGAGTGGCAAATAAGCCTGCATCGCGGTAATCCAGAAAGGGTTGCCATATCTTACATAAATCTCTGCTTTTCGGTGCACCATACTAATGAGAACGTCCAAAGGGATATTCTCCATGACGGGCTTACAACGACCCAATAGACCCAATCGGGTTTTCAGACATCCAACACAACAGAATATTCTTCCTAGCACATGAAGTATGGGGGAGATACTAAACGAGTATTGTGCATCAGTATTTACTGTGGAAAATGATATGGAAGATATAAATTGTAGTGAAATAGATGGTGACACCTTGCAAAATGTCGATATTACAGACGAGGAAGTACTGGATGTCTTGAAGCGGGTAAAGGTGGATAAATCCCCAGGACCTGATCAGGTGACCCCAGAACTCTGTGGGAAGCTAGAGAAGTGATTGTCGGGCGTCTTGCTGAGATATTTGTAATATGGATAGTCACAGGTGAGGTGCTGGAAGACTGGAGGTTCGCTAACGCTGTGCTATTGTATAAGAAGGGTGTGAAGGACAAGCCAGGTAACTATAGACCAGTGAGCCTGACGTTGGTGATGGGCAGGTTGTTGGAGGGAATCGTGAGGGCCAGGATGTGCTTGTATTTGTTAAGGCAAGGACTGATTAGGGATAGTCAACATGGCTTTGTGCATGAGAAATCATGTCTCACAAACTTGATTTAGTTTCTTGAGGAAGTAACAAAGAGGATTGAGGAGGGCAGAGGGGTAAATGTGATCTATATGGACTTCAGTAAGGGATTTGATGAGGTTCCCCATGGGAGACTGAATGGCATGGTTAGATCTCATGGAATACATGGAGAACGAGCCATTTGGATACAGGACTGGCTCAAAGGTAGAAAACATAGGGTGATGCTGAAGGGTTGTTTTTCAGACTGGAGGCCTGTGACAAATTCAGTGCCACAAGGATCGGTGCAGAATTCACTACATTTTGTCATTGACATAAATGATTTGGATGCAGACATAAGAGGTACAATTAGTAAGTTTGCAGATGACACCAAAATTGGAGGTGTAGTGGAGAGCGGAGAGGGTCACCTCTGATTGACCAAATTGCCAATGGGCTGAGAAGTGGCAGATGAAGTTTAATTCAGATAAATGCGAGGTGCTGCATTTTGGGAAAGAAAATCTTAGAAGGACTTTTACACTTAATGGTAAGGTCGCAGGGAGCGTTGCTGAACAAAGAGACCTTGGAGTGCAGGTTCAAATCTCCTTGAAAGGGGAGTTGCAGGTAGATAGGATAGTGATGAAGGCGTTTCCTTTATTGGTCAGAGTTTCGAGTACAGGAGTTGTAAGATCATGTTGCAGCTGTACAGAACATTAGTTTGGCCAGTGTTGGAATAGTGCATGCAATTCTGGTCTCCTTCCTATCGGAAAGATGTTGTGAAACTTGAAAGGGTTCAGAAAAGATTTCAAGGATGTTGCCAGCGTTGGAGCATTTGAGCTATAGAGAGAGACTGAACAGACTGGGGCTGTTTTTCCTGGAGCGTCGGAGGCTGAGTGCTGACATAATAGAGTTTTACAAAGTTATGAGGGGCATGGATAGGGTCAATAGGTAAAGTCTTTTCCCAGGGGTCGGGGAATCAGAACGAGGGGGTATACATTTAGGGTGAGAGGGGAAAGATATAATAGAGAACAACAGAGCAACTATTTCATACAGAGAATGGTACATGTATGGAATGAACTGCCAGGTGATGTCGGGGAGGCTGATACAAGTGTAACATTTAAGAGGCATTTGGATGGGTAAATGAATAAGAAGGGTTTGGAGGGATATGGACCGGGTGCTGGCAGTTGGGTTTAGATTGGTTTGGGATATCTGACCGGCAAAGACGGGTTGGACCAAAGGGTCTGTTTCCATGCTTTACATCTCTATGACTCTATGACTCTATGACTTATATTAATCTCTGTTTTTTTGTTGCACCATGCTGGTGTGAAAGTCCAAAGGGATATTCTCCATGATGAGTTTACAAAGTCCCAACAGATCCGTGGAGTTTTCAGACATACAACACAACATAATATTTTCCCTAGCCCAGAAAGTAAGGATATATTTTTTTCCCATGTGCATCTGTGTAAGATACTCTGGGCAGGCCCAGGAAAAGACAAACCGGGTCCATCTCCAATTCGGTCCCAATGACCCACTCTACCACACCTACCGCAGAGCTCCAATATATACGAAGCCTGCAGCAGGACCACATGCAATGAGTCAGAGTGCCTGTAGTCATTCTGTATTTAGGACACGCTGAAGATAATCCAACTTTGAATTTTGACAGAAAATCTAGGGTCAGATAGACCCTGTGAAGAATTTTCAACTGTATGGAATGGGTCCTATTTCAGATCAAAATCCTTAGAGCATTTTCACAAATATCCTCCCATGTCTCCGAAGAGATCTAAACCCCAACTCTCTCGCACAGACGTCACGAAGCTTCACAGTCTTGTCTGAGCGGACACTATCCAACTAATGATAAAGGGTACTGACAGAGAGTGTATTCTTCGCAGTAAGAACCCACTTCTCTATATCGGATCTATAAGTGTCTGTTAAAAGTAATTTTTTAATCAAATCTCTAATATCGAAAATAACAGAAGGAGTCTCTACTAGGTAGCCCATACTTACGAATTATTTGACCAAATGATATAATTGTTTCTCCCTCAAGTAACACGTGGTGGCTCAGTGGTTTGCACTGCTGACTCACAACACCAAGGTCATGGGTTTGGTTCCAGTCTTGGGTGACTCGCTGTCCGAAGTTAGTATATTCTCAACTGTGTCTGCGTAGGTTTCCTCCCACAGTCACGCGGATGTGCAGGTTAGATAAATTGGTCATTGCTAAATCGCTCATCGTGTTCCAGGATCTGTCAGTTGGGGCATTAACCAGGGTAAATATAGCATGTTAGGGGAATGGGTCTGAGTGTGTCACTCTTCAGAGGGTCGAAGTGGACTTGCTGGGCCCAAGGACCTGAGTCCACTCTGCAGGACTTCTACTAATTCTAAATCACCCAAGCAAGGTATCCCCCTCGCTGCCCACAGTTTATACCTGGAATCCATTATCCCTGGTTGACAACCTGGTATACCAATTATAGGGGTTAAGAAACATGGTTTTGGCTGTATTGCCTCAATCTGACGGATTGTCCTTCATGCTTTAACAGAATTGATCATCATTAGTTTCTGACAATACTCCATAAACGTTGTCAATTTCTCTAAGAACGACAGACTAAAAGGGTTCACTTTGTCTGAGAGGGCTCAATGTCTAGCCATAGTGACGCCAAGACCACAGCGGCCCAGGCACTCAAATACGTTGAAAAAAAACTTAATTGATTGCGATTAATCGGGTGATCAACTCCCCACAATCTTTGGGGCAGTTACAATTTTGTTTGCTTGATAAAGAATCGCTTATGGTGCCAGATAAAAGAGCTAAACCAGCCATTTAAAAAAAAATCCTTTGATTAGATTACTTACAGTGTGGAAACAGGCCCTTTGGCCCAACAAGTCCACACCGACCAGCCGAAGCACAACCCACCCACACCCATTCCCCTACATTTACCCCTTCACCTAACACTATGGGCAATTTAGCATGGCCAATTCACCTAACCTGCACATTTTTCTACTGTGGGAGGAAACCGGAGCACCCAGAGAAAACCCACGCAGACACGGGGAGAATGTGCAAACTCCATGCAGCCAGTCGCCTGAGGTGGGAAGTGAACCGGATCACTGGCAGTATGAGGTAGCAGTGCTAACCACTGTGCCACAGTGCAGCCCACATGCCTCATCTGTCTGGGAAACATCAAAAAAAGCATTCACACGGGGTGAAGGAAATGAGGAAGGACATTCATTTTAATAACAGCTATCCGACCTAGCCAGGATTTTGGAAATGCCTCCCATCTTTGAAGGTCTTGTTTAATTTTGTCCAACAAATAGACATAGTTCACGTTAAATAAATGATCAAAGACAGATGCAATGAATATACTGAAATAGGAAAACCACCCCAGTGACCATTTAAAAGGAAACCAGGATTTCCCCACAGTATCAGGTATTTCCCTAAGACCTTCCATAGGCATGGCCTCCAACTTTGTAAAATTAATCTTATCGCCCGGAAAGGCAGCAAGCAAATTAATGCATTGCATCACATGACCGAACGAAATTGCGGGATTTGACAAAAAAAACACCCTCATCTGCATATAATGTAATCTTTCGTGACTGATATCCCACCTCTGGGACAGATATGTTGACATCCCTACAGATGGGCTCCGCCAGTGGCTCAGTCCCCAACGTAAACAACAATGGTGAAAGGTGTCAATCTTGTCGGCTGCCTGGAGAAATATTAATATTACTGGTTGGCACACCATTAGTGAGAACTGCAGCCAGAGAATCACGGTAAATGACCCTCACCCACTTGATAAAAACTTTGCGTAGACCAAACCGTTCTAATGTACAGAAGAGATCCAGCCACTGAACCCAATCAAATGCCTTCCCTCATCTAAAGAGATCAATAATCCCTGGACAAATTGATGTTGACACTCTTGGATCATATTGAGTAACCACTTAACATTGTAGAAAAATCTGCCGCCCTTTATAAAGCCTGTTTGGTCCTCTTTGGTAAGGGAAGGCAGCAAAGTTTCCAGCCTTAATGCACGGGTTTCAGACGGGATTTTGAGACCAACATTTTAAAGTGAGATTGGCGTGTAAGAAGCACAATCCTCCGGGGTCTTCATTCCTTCAGCATCAGAGAGATATGAGTCTCTCTTAAGGATGGAGGGATGGGTTCGTGACTGTATGAGTGACAGAACATGTTAAACATCAGCCCTGACAATAGGTTTATAAATCATTTATAAAATTCACTCAGAAATCCGTCAGGAACGTGCACCTTTACATTCTGAAGTTGCTTCACAACTTCCTGCGCTGACAATGGTGCATTAAGCCACAACACTTATTCAGGGGTTACTCCTGGAAGACCCAGGTTCTTGAAAAATGATTCCATCTTAATCCACCTATCCTCAAAATGTTCAGGCTGAAATAATTTGGTGAAAAATCTCGGACAGGGGGCATCAATCTTTTTGGAATTGAAGGGAAGGATCCCAGTACCTTCCCTAATTGAGGTAATGGCTTAAGAGGGGCGATCGTTTTCCTGGCAAGATAGAATAAATACCTGCCTGGCTTATCACCATGTTCAAACAGCCTTTGGTTTGCAAAAGTAAGTACCTTCTTGGCTGTCTGTGTGAGCGTGGAATTCACCGTAGACCGAAGCATTGTGATTCTCTGCAGCTTAGCCACTGAGGGTCTATCACAGTATGCCCTCTTGGCTGGCCTCAGCTCTGCCTCAAACCAGCGTTCCTGCTCACCCTTCTGCGACATCCTAAGGATTAATTAATCCCTCGGCAGAAGCCTTCGCAACTTCCCACCGAATGGATGGTTTACTGGTTAAATCTGAATTAATGGCTAAGTAAGATCTGAATTCATTGCAGTGGGCGGCACGGTGGCCCAGTGGTTAGCACTGCTGCCTCACAGCGCCAGAGACCCCACTTCAATTCCTGCCTTAGGTGACAGTTTGTGTGGAGTTTACACATTACGCCTGTGTCTGCGTGGGTTTTCCCCGGGTGCTCCGGTTTCCTCCCACAGTCCAAACATGTGCACGTCAGGTGAATTGGCCATGCTAAATTGCCCGTAGTGTTAGGTGAAGGGGTAAATGTCAGCGAATGGGTCTGTGTGGGTTGTTCTTCGGCGGGTCGGTGTGGACTTGTTGGGCCGAAGGGCCTGTTTCTACACTGTAAGTAATCTAATCTAAATACTCAATTAACCAACTCGTCTTAATACTAAAGAGATTGATTCGCTAGTGTCTCGAATCTATTATATTGCCCTTAATCTTCATCAATAAGTATACTGCTTCATGGTCAGAAATGGTAATATTCCTAATTGTGCAGGATGCCACCGAATCTAAGATTGTTGCAGGAATGGGGAAGATATCAACCCTCGTGTGGCATTTATGCCGGTTAAAGAAGAAAATTAAATCCTTACTTGTGATGTGGATCTGCCTCTAGATATCCACCAGCTCTTTTTCTGCACACAAATTCACTAATTGCTTACAATATAACGAGGGTATTGGGGCACCTTAAGACATTCTGTTCACCGTGGGGTCCATAAGACAGTTGAAATCTTGTACAATAATGTGCCATGATGCAAGATAACTGAATTTGGAAAATGCATCTACCAGGATTTTAAGAGAGTGCGCCGGGGGTGGGGTGGGTGGGGGGTGCGGGGGGGATGGTGTGGGGAGTGGGTGCAATGAACATTCAGAATACTGTATTATTTACCATAGTTCAAGGCTTTGGGGATTATGACCCTCCCGTGAGTATCAAGTACAATCTAGTAGGTTAAATGGAAGATTCTTTTTATCCATTATGGCTTCTCCCCAACTCGTAATATTAAAAGAGGAGAAATAAACCCGATCAAACGCGACCTGCTGGAAAGTCAAATGTTCTTTGTCATCAAGGTGCATCTCCTGCAATAGGACAACATCCATCCTCTCTTTTTAAGACGAGAAAGTAAATTTTTCATCTTTTCTGGCTAATGGCTCCCCTTAATGCTCCAGGTAGACTATTTAAGCACATCATTACCCAGAACACACTGTAGCAACATTTGAACTCGAGAGACGAAGAACTCGAATTACTGATCATTAATAAACAAAGTCTCATAGATCTTAAAAAGTACACAAACTAAAACTACTACAATTGCCAAATCTCAAATCTTTCCAAAATTAAGCATTTTAAGTAAGTTCCTGGGATGGAGTGGGTTAGGGAAGCACTTTGGCCGTGCTGTGATGCAGAGCCCAACAAAGCAGACCTTCCAGATCGCCACCATCTTGAATTTCCCCTTAACATTTTATCGATATTATCATTTCATTTTGCATTATATTCCTGGATGTTCTGGAGCAATGTGATTTTTTTACCACTGTCAGCATTTCCCCAACACTGCACATTCCTGCCATTCCTCGATAATCCTTGACTCCATTATTATTTATGAACCTTCTGTGTGTGCCTCAAACATATTCAATATCTCTACCTCCAATGCTCTGCCAGGAAGAGATTTCCAAATACTCTCACCACTGAGAAAACTAAAATTAACTTCATCTGTGTATGAGATTATTTTTGTCTCCTTACCTGAGAAAGGATATAATTAAATTGGAAGCAGTTCATAGATATTTCACTTCATGTATTCCAGGGATGAGGGTCTTATATTATGAAGGCTTTAACAGGTTACTCTTGGAATGAGAGGTGATCTTATTGAAACATACAAAGCCTCGAGGAGAGTGATCAGATAGATACCCACTGGGTGTTTGTACAGCAAAACTCCTTGTTGTTTTTATAGAATCTCGACATTGTGGAAGCAGGACATTCCGTCCATCAAGTCCACATTGACCCTCGTAAAAGTATCCACTATCCCCCGCCCCCCCCGGACCTGCCCCCCTACTCTATCCATGTAACCCTGCATTTCCCATGACTAACCTATCTAACCATCACATCCCTTGGCGCTATAGGCAATTTAGCATAGCCAATCCGCTCTAAGCTGGATACCTTTGGACAGTGGGAGGAAACTGGAACACTGGGAGAAAACCCACACAGACATGGGGAGAATGTTCAAAATCCACATGGAGGGTTGCCCGAGGTTGGAATTGAACGCAGTTACTTGGTGATGGGAGGTAGCAGTGCTAACCACAGATCCACCATGCACATCCGTAAGTTATATTAGTTACTTGTGGCTGACTAAAGAAATCTTCCTGACTTGTTCCTGTCACTGAACCTGACTCAGTCTGAGAACTTTATCATCTGCCATATCACCAACCTGGTTACATTTAAAATTATGTGTCAGCAGTGGAGGAATGGGATGAGAAAAGGAAACAGTGATACCCTCCAACCTCCATCAGAGCAGGAATTAGGAGAAATACACAAAGTAGGATTTCAGTCAAGTGGGAATTCTCTTACCCAGAAGTTTGGGATGGCTAGATCTTTAAATTATATCTAAGCTGGCTTTGTCTGATTTTCCATGGACAGGTGAATCAGGGATAATGGTGCATGGAAAGAAAAGTGCAGCTGGGATCACAATGAGATGAGCCATGATCTTATTTATTAGTGGAGTAGTGTCAAAGGGCGGAATGGCCCACTTGTGTCCCTCAGCCCTATGTTCTGATGTTCCATTCAGCCCTCGGACATGCTAAACAGGGGCAGATCGAAGCCACTCCGATGGTTAGGTGCAGTTTTGGAAATGTACTTGGAAAATCCAGACTGGATCAGGAAGTGACCCCCACCCCCACCCCCATTCCCTGTTTCGAGGCTTCCCCCCTTTGTAACTTCTGCTCCAGATGTGGGTCATGTTGCAGACCCAGATACGCTGGGGATACAGCTACATACCCCACCTTGGGTTAAAACAACAAATCCTCTGCTCTCCCTGAATGCAACATTGTCCAACACAATTTCCAGCAAAATAACCTGTTACTTTCCAAAAGCATAGCATGTGAAATGAATAAATAGGAACAGGAGTAGGTCAATCGGCCCCTCAAGCTAACTCTGTCATTTATTAAGAACATGGCTGATCTACTCCTGGGCTCAACTCCACTCTCTTGCCGACTCCTTGTATCCCTCCACACCTCTCCGGGTCAGGGAATTCCAGACATTCACTACCTTCGGAGAGAAGACATTACTATGCATCTCAGATTGAAATCGATGTTCCTTATTCGGTATCTATGTCCTCGAGTTCGACACTTTGCCCAAGAATGGAAACAACTTCTCAACATCTACCTTCTCCAACCCCTTCTGTGTCTTGTATGTTTCAGCAGTAGCACTCTTCATTCATTTAAACCCAAATGAATTATCGCCTCACCATTTTAGAGATTCTCAATAACTCAACCCTTTCATCCCAGGAAACCGCCGACTGAACCAACCGAGTTCCTTGCTGCATCATCATGCTGACTTTATGTTTCATACACAGGAAAACTCCAATGCCTTTACTGTTCCTTTTCTGGAAGTCCTCTCCATTAAATAACAGCCTGCCTTTTGATTCTCAGTGTCATCCTCAAACTTGGATGTGCGTTGCACTCAGCTCCCTCCTTCAGGCTGTCAGTATAGATTGCAAATAACTGATGCCATCAGACTGATATTTGTGGTACTCCAGCTGATACACCTTTACCATTTAGATCCATTAATCCTGACTCTCCGATTTCTGTGTTAGACAATCATCATCCCACGTTAATACAGTATCCGACGTTCTAGAGCTTCTGTTTTGTGTAAGAACGTTTGTTTTGTAATACCTTGTGGAAAATCTCTGGAAAGCCTCGTGTCCACCAGATCCCCTTTATCAAGTCCACTTGTTACATTTTCAGGCATCTCCAGAAATACTTTGCATGATTTAACAGGGCAAAATATCATTTCCCTTTCCCAAAACCACTCTGACTCTGCGAGAAGCTTTTCTGAATGTCCATGCTGGGCAGATCTTCCAAAGTATACTAGTCCCATCTGCTTTCATTTGGTCCATATGCCTCTAAATGTTTCCCATTCATATGTTTGTCCAAATGAGTTTTAAATGTTGTAGCTGTCCTTGCATTTCCCACTCTTCCTCTGGAAGCTCATTCCATACCCACACCGCCCTCTGTGTAAAACTGCTGCCCTTTAGTCCCTTTTAAATCTACCCTCTTTCACCTTAAACCTATTCCCTCTATGTTTGGATTCCTCTATCCTGTGGAAAAGACCTTGGCTATTCACCCTATCCATACCTCTCATGATTTTATATGTTTCTATAATGCCACCCCTCAACATCCTACACTCCATCTGATACTAACTTCACGGACAAGTGTTTAAAGATAAGCACTGCAAAATTAATCAATATTAAAAATGACAGGTAACCAACACTCAGCCCAAACGTCAAAGTGTGATTTGTTTTTCTCCATGTTACAATACTAAGACAGCATGAAACGCTTACTAGTGCCAATAAGAAGTCAAGCACCTGAATTCCTTTGTCTAAAAGGGGTAATGATCACGACAGTGAAAACGAATCTGTGGCCAGATCTATATATTACCATATGGTCAACATTCTCCCTCCTGGCCTCCGTATGACTTTGTCTGGTTGTGTCTTCTTTATCTTGCATTCAATAAAGAAAACCCCCTTCCCCCAGTAACCCTTAATTTCGACCCGTTATACGGAATCTTCTCATTCCCCACTGCTAAAAGTCCATTTGTCTTTTGCCACACCCACTTTTCCCTGCCACCCATCCTCTACATCTGGCAAGGGATTAAAATACCATTTTGCAATTGTATTCAGTTTTGAAGAATTGTCACACTGGACTGGAAACGCTAACTCTGTTTCTCTTTCGCTGCAGATGTTGACAGACCTGCTGAGTTTCTCCAGAAATGAATAGGCACAGAACAATTTTTCAATTAAACAAATGACTATGGATACTGGAAATAAAAATACAAAAAGCTTTATGGAAGGTTCACTGGAACTGAAAGTTGAGATCTGCATTCATTCCAGAAAATTCTGCAACATCTTTAGCCATTTCGTCAGCAATTTCTGTTTGTTGAACAATTTCCAACGACATTTGTCAAAGATGCCCAAACATCCTGTCCAACATAGAGAGCCGTACACTGGGAACTGAACAGCAACACATGGTGACAAGGTCCTTGACTCTAAAATTGCATAAGGCTGGCATCACTGATGCTGCAGAGCTCTGATTCATGGTCAGGGAGAAAAACAGAGGAAAACACGTTCACTTCAAATACAGAATATGGCATTACTGAAAGGAAAAGATTCAGATTGTTACCTTAAATGGATATAGTTTATGTAACAAATTGCAGGCGTCACACAAGGAAAAAAATCCATCAGAATGAGAATATGAAAATGGAAATATTTCCGCATCAGAAACCAGAGTAGGGCACTGAGTTCAGGGCTGATGGGTGAATGGGTCTCGGTGTGAACTGGGGCCAGTCAGTAGTATTGAATTGTAGATATTGCAGCTAAAACTGGGTTATCATCTGTTGCTGGAGATTTCAATGACAATCTGTAACCTTTCCCCCAGGATAGTCCATTCGTCTACCATTTCCATCAAGCCGATCCATGGGTCAGTGACGAGTGTAGGTGAACATGGTCGGATCGGAATCACGTGCACCTAAACCTGACGACAGCCCATTAAAGCTACCGCATTTGACTGGGTACACTATGAACAACAGGACTAACATCTGATACAGAGAGAGAGAGATGAGCCCAAGACTAACATATCAGATCTAAGCTCTGTCATCCTGTCAAATCCATGGATAAAAGTCGATGAACCATTAAACAACTTACTGGAGGAGAGGACTCCACAAATATCCCCATCCTAAATGATAGAACAGCCCTGTGCATCCATGTAGACGATGCAGTATCTGCACCATCCTCAGCCAGAAGTGTTGAGTCGATTACCCACCTCACCCTCACTATGATACCCTCAGAATCACAGATGCCCGTCTTCAACCAATTCAATTCATTGCACGTGACATGAAGAAACAGCTGGACACTGTAAATACGACAAAGGCATTTGGCCCTGACACCATTCCTGCAATAGGACTGAGGACTTTTGCTATACAACAAGCCGTGTACCTGAAGAAGCTGTTTCATTCCAGCTCCAACTCTAACATCTCCCTGGCAATGTGGGTAATTAGCAACTGCAGTCCTCACTTTCTCCTAATGTGGGTAATTACTCAACTATGTCCCATCCCCTAAGAAGGGAATAATTACAATCGGACCAATTACCACGCCCTCAGTCCCATCACGATAGTCAAATTGGTTGGGGTTTATTTTTGATAGAGCTGTCACACAGCACATCAATAATCGGTTCAGTGTGGTTTTACGATAGGCCCCCATGTGGAGATGGTGCTGTTGTGGAATTGTCATTGGATTGCTAAGCCAGACCAGGATAATTCTCTGGCAACTGGTGCAAGTTTAAAACAATTAATAAAATATCGAGATCTAATACCTGGTGTAAGTAATAGTGATCATTTGTTCAATGTCGATTATAGACGATGATCTCCTTCCCCAGTATACGTTCAGGAAGTGAATCTCCCGTGCTTTCCTGGTCTGACGTAAAAGTGACTCCAGACACACAGACATGTTATAAATTCTTCAATGGTCTCTGAAACGGTCAAGCAAGGCACTCAATTGTATCAAACTGCTGCGAGGTTTTAAAGGATAAACCCGGAGAGAACACCCGGCACCAGCCTCGTTATCAGAAAAGGGAACGGGAAACACAATCCTGTCGACCCTGCAGAAACCTCCTTCCTAACAGCTGAGAGCTTGTGACAACATTTACAGAGCTTTCCCACACACTGCACAGAAGCATCGGGAAAGGAATATATCATACAACTCATTGAGCTTTCCCTATTCTAGTTAATGGCCGAACATCTCCTCAAAGCAGTTTTCCCTATACAATATTCATAACCCTTAATATGTTTAAACGTTGTGAACCATAAAATGAGAACTGCTGTAGTCCATTCAGCCCATCAGTTTTGCCCCTCCATTCTATGTACAGGCGGTTCACCGATAACACGTGTTGATTAAATACAACTTGGCTGCAATGCAATTAATGAACCTTTTTCTATAAAGTGAACTCGTGTTCACTGTGATGCGATTCCTTGCCAGACACCAGCTGAACAGCAAACCTTGCCTCAAGATCCCTCTGTCTACAAAAGGTACAATCAATGTGTTCAGCTAAAACAGGAATGCAATCCGCTCTGCAGGCCTTGAAACTGAGCCTGAAACTGGGAATTGTAGTTTATATTTAGAAACAACTTTATTTCAAACTGTGGCGAGAATCTTGGGGAGAACTGGAATTCCCCATCGGCATCACGTGGTCAGTCAGCCCCCGCGCACTTTCTGGTGAAGATTGTGGTGAAAGGTACAGTGCTCTAGTGAGTGACTGTCGTGTGAAAGCGTTACATTTACAGCACTGTTCCATTACAACATGTAATTTAAAGATTTATTTAAACTGTCCGAGTGTGGGTTAGACCAAATTTAATTTTTAGTTTTTACTGATATTTTTCAGGGTTTGGCACTTACCCTCTTTTATCCATAGACCCCATTATTAATATTGCACGATTTTCTACAACACAGTGTTGCAAAGGAACTGTTTCTGCGTTATTAGAGAACAACTTGGAATGATAGCTGATTTTCTATCTTTACACCATACTCCTGCTCTCTCCCTATCCTTTAGTTTCCAGAAATCCTTATTTATATTCATTCCCTTGATTTCCACAGCCTGATCTTGGAGAGAGTACCCCTGGTTCGCCACTCTCTGAGTGAAGGCATTTATTCTCATCTCAATGCAAAGTGGCCTGTCTGTACCTAATATTGTGGCCCCTTGTTTTAGACGTCCCAGCCACGGGAATTACCATCCCTGTTTCTAATCTGTCTCGCCCTGTCTGAGTGTTATATATTTCACTGAGATTTCCACTCATTTTCCTAAACCCCATGGAATACAGGTCCAGTCGCTCCAAACTCTGCTCCCACAACAAGTCTGTCATCCCAGCGATCACACTGGTCATCCTTTACTGCTCTCCCTCAATGTCAGGTTTGTCCTCTGTTAGGAAAACAGACCAAAACTGCACACAATACTGCACAATGTTCGAGATGGGGTTTCACCAAGGCCCTGTACAGCTGCATAGGATACACTTACTCCTGTACTCAACTCCCCCTGAAATGAAGGTGAATACAGCATTTATCTTCCTTCCTGCTTTCTGCTCCTGCAATATTGCTTTCAGTGACTGGTCTACAGGGAGATCCAGATTCCTTTCAAAGTTACAGTTCCCCACTTGCTGGGCCTATATACAATTGTCAGCGTGCCAATGCCACTCCCAGTATTGACTTCTGGCTTCAGAACTCACTGCCCTACATGGACTCTGAAGGCTACGCAGAAATAAACAAAAATGCAGCTTAAGTTCATTTATAGTGCAACATTTTTCAAACATTCATTTTCCAAATGAGAGGCTGCCATTCTATTGTTCCCATCAAAGTACACAACATTTCATCTCCTTCATTACTCTCCATCTGCCACGTATTTGCCCAGTTACTCCACTTGTCTCAATCACCTTGGAACGTTTTTACATCCTCCTCATCCACTCACAGGCTGACATCGTTTAGTGCTGTCAGCAGACTTGGGAATATTGCAGTTGCGCTCCACACCCAAGATATGATGTGTATTGGGAATAGCTGGAGGCCAAGCCATGATCCTTTCTATATCCTCCCAGCCTTCCATTTAAAAAAAACATTGTTTAATTCCTACTCACTGTTTCCTGCCAGCTCTCCCATTCTAATTCTATGACCATATATTACCCTGAGTTCCACAGGATTCGAATTTGCAGAATAGGCTTGGGCTTTATCAAAACTCTTTTTGAGATTCCATTCGTATGGCATTGATACCTTCTACATAATTTTACTAAAAGCCACTTTCTCAAATATGGTTTCCATTTCATAAATCTCTTGTTGACTTTGTCTATGCACATTAATTTCAGTCGAATACTTCTCTAAACTGTTTAGCTGCTAATTTCATTCTATTCCCTTTTTCTCACCAGAATAAAGTTCCCTCGTATTACTAGGAAGTTTTCTTTTTTGTTTTATTTTCTTCTGTGAAGACATAACTGAAGTATTTGCTCCATCGTTCTGCGATTTCCCTGTCCTCAATTATCTGGTAACAGACGGTAAGAAATCTGCACCTTTTTGCTCTTAATTTTGCCCTTGACATATTTTCAGAAAATATTTCAAGTTCTCTCTTATCAACTGTGTTAAGATATTCTTCAGAAACCCAGCAATTCCTACCTTAAGCTACTCAATGATTGACCTTCCACAGCCATACAATCACAAAAGCAAAGTCTCTGTACTCCCAGAAATACAGCACGGTCTGCATTAGGCCCACTTTCCGACACAAGACCTTCGCCGTGAATATTAAAGCATTTGAAGTGCACAGCCGTGTCGTATCTAATGGGTTGAGGTTACCATGACAAATGCACTCTCAAGAAGTGCATTCCAGACCCCAACACCGTCTGGTTGAAAAACAATTCTCAAATCTTCACTAAACCGCAAACCCTTCACTTTAAAAGTGGGGCCCTTTGACTAAAAGCAACAGCTGCTGTCTATCCACACTGTCCATGTACCTCGTAATCCTATTCTTCTGAATCACAGACCTCTCAGCCTTCTCTCCTCCAAACTAAACAACCTGAGCTGATCCAGTCTCTCTCCATAGCTGATATGCTTCATCCCAGGCAACATCCTGGTGAATACTCTCTGTACCCCCTCCAGTACAATCACATACTTCCTGTAATGTTGTTCCCAGAACTACAGAATTCCATCTTGCCCTCATCAAAGTTCTGCATAGTTCTTATAATCTATGCCTAGATGAATAAAGGCTATGTTTATATTCCCCTATCCTTCCCCAAATTGTGTATTAACCTGTTCAATCGCATTCAGCGATATGTGGAGAAGCACCCTCTGAGCTTCCTAGTGTGCTGCCATTCATTGAGTACTCCCCGTCTGGTTCCTTTTCCCAAAATGTATCAACTCAAAGTTATCAGAGTTACATTCCATCTGCCATTGATCCACCCATCTGACATAAGGCCATCCTCCTCATTGGCAATCACCCGGCCAATCTTTGTATCAAACACAAATTTATTTATTACATACCCCACCCCTCATCCATTTTCACAGCTGCATCATTTATGAATACCACAAATAATAAGGTTAAAAATCTCTCAACATCAGTTATATCACGTGGTTGTGCACATTGATGAAGAAGCAGTGTTTCGAAAGCTTGTGCTGCCGGATAGATCTGTTAGACTACAGTCTGGTGTTATGCTTTTTTTACATTTGTCCACCCCAGCCCAACACTAGCACCTCCGAATAACAAATAATAAGGGACCCAGCGCTGATGCCTGTGGTACACTGGCCTCCAGTCACACAAACAGCCTTCTACACTCCCCTCTTTCTCCTACTACTAAAGTTGATTTAGATGCAACTTGGCAAGTCACTAATGAGGCCTACCTATTTACTGGTTATTCTGTAATACTGAGTGTCTCCAATATTGTTGTAAATGTCTAAGTATCCAATATCACATCCTATATAATATATTCCAACAGTTTCCCGACAAATGTCAAGTTGTCAGCAGTTCTCCACACTATCTCTTCTTCCCTTTGTAGATGCTAGGATCCCTGCCATTCATCTATCGTGCTTGGATCATGTTTACTAATGTACATTTATCTACACCAGCTTCCAGACTCTGCAGAATGTACAGTAAAATAGAACGCAGTCATCGACAATGCAATCAATACTTCTATATGTGATTTATTTCTGAAGATTTTGGTATGAAGTACATCTGGTTTGTCAAGTTTAGCAATGCTCAATCCAGCTGCAAGTTTAATATTGCCTTGTTACTGATATAAATTGACTTTATGTCTTTACTTCCACAAGTCTTATACGATCACTTTGTATTTCTGGGTGATTTTCTGGATCTTACTCCATTAAGACAGATGTAAAGTAACTGGTCATTTGCTTTGCCATTTCCCTGTTATCAAGCATAAAGTCGTCTCTCCCGATTGCAAATTTCCACATTTGACTATGTTTATCAATCCTTTGAACTATAGATCGTAGATTTTTGCAGTCTTTGTGTTCCTGTTTGTTTGCATGCATGTTCGCTTTTTGATTTCCTGATCAGTTTCATGACCCTCCTTTTCTGTATTGCAATTTTCTGAGAATTCTCAGGATTCCACGAAGTCTGGAATTCTTCTGAAGTCACTTCCTGTGATTAATATCTTGTTTAATTTGTTAATTTAATTATCATTAAGTCACTTTCTCACTCTTTGGTATTTCCACCTGAAATAAGTAGACATATCAGTATTTCTATAAACCTCCTGGTCCTGACCCGATATATTCAGGAACACTGCAGGAGGACACAGAAGTAATAGCGGGGGCCTTGGTTGGTACTTTTGTATCATCGGTAGCCAACGGGTGAGGTCCCGGAGGACTGGAGTGTAGCGAATGTTGTGCCCTTATTCAAGAAGAGCTACAAAGAATATACAATAGTCCCAGTTCTGGGACTATTACTGTTTGTTTTATGCATGTATATTGTATATATATTGTATCTATAGACCAGTAAACCTGACATCTCTAGTAGGTAACTTTCTTGATAAGGTTCTGAGAGAAGTTATACATGGATTTGGAAAGGCAGGGTGTGATTATGAGCAGTCAGCATGGCTTTGTGCGTGGGGGATCATGGCTCAAAAATTTGTTAGAGTGCTTTGGTGAAATGACAAGTAACTTGGTGGTATACCTGGTGTATATGGATTTCAGTAAGGCCTTCAGTAAGGTTCCACATGGTACGCTGCTCTGGAAGTTTCGATCACATGGAATTGAGGGGGAGCTGGTAAATTAAATCCAAAATTTGCTTGATGGTAGGAAACATTGGGTAATAGTGGAAGTATGCTTGTCAGACTCGAGGCCTGTGATGAGTGGAATGCCTCAGGGGTCAGTTCTGGGACTATTACTGTTTGTTTTATGCATGTATATTGTATATATATTTACATATTACACACATCTATGATTTAGATGAGAATGTACAGGCATGAATTATAAGTTTCAAGGTGAAATAGACGGTGTCGTGGACAGTGAGGAAGACTATCAGGAATTTCAGAAATTACAGCAGTGCCTTGATCAGGTGAGGAAGTGGGCCGAGAAATGGCAAATGGAGTTTAATACAGATAAGTGTAAGTTCTTGCATTTGAGAAAGTCAAAGAAAGGTCGGAGTTTCATGGTGAATAGCAGGGTCTTTAGGATGTATTGAAACAAAGGGACCTTGGGATTCAGGTTCAATGTCCTCTGAAAGTGGAGTCACAGGTAGATAGGGCAGTGAAAAAGGCATTTGTCAGACTCGCCTTCATCAGTCAGAGTAATGAGTATCGAAATTAGGGAGTTATATTGCAGTTATACAGGATACTGGTGATGCAATACTGGTAGTGTTATGTTCAGTGTTGTTCACTTTGCTATAGAAAGGATGTTATTAAACTGGAAATAGTGCAGAAGAAACTTACAAGGATGTTGCCCAGACTCAATGGTCTGAGTTATTTTGAGAGGTTGGGCAAGCTAGGAGTTTTTACTTTAGAGTAAGTTGCATGAGTAAGTTGAATAAGTTGCATGAGCGAGTCATTCAATCCTGCTCCAACACTCTTCAAAACAATGGCTGATCTGATTGTAATTCCCTCATTCCATTTTACAGAGATTCCCCTGTCTGCAGCCTCTGCTCTATTTGTTGGTCATGTTGCAGATCCAGATGCTGTAACTACAGTCACCATGTTTCATCCAGTTTTGGATCACCACAGCCTCTGGTCTTCCTGAATTTCCGCAGCAGTTTAAAACACAGCCTCCAGGAAACCATCCCCAGCATTTCCACGAACGTACAAAAACTAGAGTTAAGTCAAATGTTAGTCAAAGGCAAATGAGAAGCCTGGTCTGAATCACTAACAGTTGTGAGGATTCCTCATGTTACTGAGCACATGAGCAGCAGAGAGTGATTAACACAGGCGTTCAATGAATATGCACAGAGCAAGTTACAAAGGTGGGCCTCGAAACTGTTAAAACCCCATTATCCAACATGGAGCACAGGGCAGGGCACTGGGAAGTCAAAGAAAACGCAAGCAATGTTTTTTTGAACACTTTCTAAGCTTCTTAGTGTTGGAAGCTGATGCTCTTGAGTGAGCAACATTCAAGGGCAGGAAAAGATATAGGACAGTTATTCACATTAAAACGAGATGGTGGGGAAGCAGTTTAAACACCAACAAATGGGAGGGATTTGGGAAATAGACTGAGGGAGAGAGACTCTGAGCCAGTGTTATGAAAGGATGTGTTTGCAGGTTTCAGAATGCTGAAATGAAGACATTTCGATCATATCTAGCAACATAGGTTCGCATGTCCGGGAATGATGAATTAATACGATATTGGTGCAAGGTCAGATAGAATCAGAGTCTCGGAGATGTACAGCATAGAATAAGACGCTTCAGTCTAACTCGTCCATGCTGATGAGATATCTCAAATTAAAGTAATTGCATTTGGCCAATGTCGATGTAAGCCCTTCCTCTTCATGTACACATCCCTATATCATTTAGACGTTATAATTGTAAAATCCTCCACCACCTCCTCTGGCAGCTCATTCCAAACATGCACCACCCTCTGTGGGAAAAAGTTGCTCCTTAGGTCATTTTAAAATCGTTTCCCTCTCATCGGAAATCCATGCTTTCTAGTTTTGGGGGAAAAAGACCTTGGCTATGCACACTATACATGCTCCTCACGCTACAGGAATAAAATAACCCAATCATCAAAGTTTATGCAAACCCAATCTACTCGCACTCTCCCTATCGCTCCAATCCTGGCAACATCCTTGTAAATCTTTACTGACTCCCTTCAAGTTGCACAATATATTTTCAAAAGGAAGGAGATCAGAATTGAATGCAGTACACCAAAAAAGCCAAAGTAATGTGCTGTACAGCAGCAACATGACCACCCAATTCATGCAGTCAAAACACTGGGCAATGAAGGCAAGCATACCAAATGTCTTCTTCACTTTACTACCTAACTGCGACTCTACTTTCAAGAAACTATGAACCTGCATTCTGACTCTGACTCTATCTGTCCTTGCACCAATATCATATTAATTCATCATTGTCCAGTTTCAATGTGAATAACTGTCCGATATCTTTTCCTGCCCTTGACTGTTGCTCACTCAAGAGCATCAGCAAACAACACTAAGAAGATTAGAAAGTGTTCAAAAAAGCATTGCTTGCGTCTCTTTGTTCAGCAACACTCCCCAGGACGTTAGCATGAAGTGTACATGCCCTGCCCTGATTTGCATTTCCAAACTGCAGCACCTCCCATTTGTCTAGATTAAAACCCACCTGCCAATTGTCAGCCCATCTGCCCTTCTGATCAAGATTCCATTGTACTCTGAGGTAAACCTCCTTTGCTGTCCACTACACCGTCATTTTGGGTTCCGTCTGTAAACTTAGCAACTATTGCTGCAATGATCACATCCAAATGATTTCTGTGAATAGTAAAAAGCAGAGGAGCCAGCACTAACTCTTGTAGCACACCAATGGTCACAACCCTCCTTTTCGAAAAACAATCCTTCACCACCACCCTCTGTCTCCTGCCTTCGGGCTAATTCTGTATACATATGGCTAGTTCTCCCTGTATTCCATATAAACTTGCCAACCAATCTACCATGCAGGAAGTTGGAAACTGCCTTACTGAAGTCCATACCAACAATATACACCTCTGCCTCAATGAATCCTCTTAGTCACTCCTTCAACCATACTCAGTCAATTTAGTGAGACACGACTTTCCATGCTTCGATCCATGTGGCCTAACACTTATCAGTCGTTGCTTTTCAATATCCATGCAAACCTTGTGCCTCATAATCCTTATCAACAGCTTGCCCTCCACTGAATCTGGCTCACTAGCTTTTCCTTACTATCCTTCTTAAAAATTGTCAGTAATCGTACCAATTTCACAAGCCTCCTATCTTCCGGTACCTCATCTGTGACAATTGATGATACAAATATCTCAGCAAGGGGCCCAGCAATCACTTCACTCGCTTCCCACAGAATTCCCGGGTACATCTGATCAGGTCCTGAAGATTTACCCACCTTTACGGGTTTATGAACTCCAGCATCTCCTTCTCTGTAACACAGGAACTTTTCAACATGTCACGGTTTATTTCCAAAGTTATTTAGCTTGCATATCCTTCTGCACAGCCAATACTGACGCACGATGCTTGTTCAGTATCGTCTCCATCTCCTGCGGTTTTGCACATCGGCAACCTTGCAGATCTTTAAGTGGCCCAAAACACCCCTGAGCTATTCTTTTGTCCTTAACGTATGTGTAGAGTCCCTTTGGATTCTCCTTAACCCTACTTGCCAGAACTATCTCATGTCCCCTTTATGGCCTCCGGATTTCCCTCTTATGTATACTCCTACTGGCTTTAGACCTTTCTCGACAGTCACTTCAAATCTGGAATTTATAGCCAATTGACGATGATGAATCCGTTTTCGATTTTTGGAAATCCTATCAGGTTCGCTGATGGCCTTGAAGGAAGCAAACTGCCTCCTTACCAGGCCTGGGTTACATGTGACTCCAGACCGACAACAATGTAACTGGATTAGTGGTGCTGGAAAAGCACAGCAGTTCAGGCAGCATCCGCGGAGCAGAAAAATCGACGTTTCGGGCAAAAGCCCTTCATCAGGAATAAAGGCAGAGAGCCTGAAGCGTGGAGAGATAAGCTAGAAGAGAGGGGAGGTGGGGAGAAAGTAGCATAGAGTACAATAGGTGAGTGGGGTAGAGGATGAAGGTGATAGGTCGGGGCGGGGGGAGGGGGGAGTGGGTAGGTGGAAAAGAAGATAGGCAGGTAGGACAAGTCAGGACAAGTCATGGTGACAGTGCTGAGCTGGAAGTTTGGAACTAGGGTGAGGTGGGGGAAGGGGAAATGAGGAAACTGTTGAAGTCCACATTGATGCCCAGAGGTTGAAGTGTTCTGAGGCGGAAGATGAGGCTTTCTTCCTCCAGGCGTCTGGTGGTGAGGGAGCGGCGGTGAAGGAGGCACAGGACCTGCATGTCCTCGGCAGAGTGTGAGGGAGAGTTGAAATGTGACTCGTAACTGCCCGCTGGGCAATTAGTAATGGGTAATGAATGCAGGTACAACCAGTGATACCCTCATCCCGTGAATGAGTACTGAAAAAAACCTTGACACCTGCTCTCCCTACCTGACATATGCTTCCCTCTTATCCGTGACCAGACACTCAATTTCTCCCGTCCTCCAGCATTCCTTACACCTATCAGCCTTCCCCTTCACCCTAACAGGGACAGACTCTCTCTGTGATTTTGACATCTCCTTTTTGAAGGCTTCCCTCTTCCCAGATGGCCCCGTAACTGCGAATATCTGTTCCAATCCAGTTTGGAAGTTTTTGCTAATATCATCAAAATTGGCCTTTCTCCAAGTTAGAGCGTTACCTTTTAGACCCAGATCATCCTTTTCCATCTCTATTTTGAAACTAATAGAATTATGATTCTGTGTCTCAAAGTGGTTCCCCACTGAGAGCCCTGCAATATTTTCCAAGGGGAAGATGACGTTGAGATCCTTCTCTGTGATGGAGAGCATTGATCAAGCAGCTGCAGTGTTGTAACTGGGATTGGGGTCAACATTGCCTTTGTCTCATTGGGCTGGATCGAATCATTATTTATCTCAGCGCCATTTTCATTGAGTGTGACAGAGGGATTGTCTGCACAAGTTCGAGCTAATTCCCTGGTGCTACCGTATCGAACTCACCTCATTAACTACCTACCCCACCCCATGGTGTCCCTCTCATTCAATGCCAGCCCTATTCTCCCACCCATCATGACTCACCATCGCACTGATGCCCCTGGGTATTTCGTGATCCCTGGCACTGGTGCCATCTTTAAAAGGCCAGTTGAGCTTTTTTGATGTCGGAGCTGGTTTGTACAGTTTACCCCGAGCATGGCAGATAAGGGGCAATTACACCACAGTTTGTCGACAGGGGCACAGAGGTCCTGGTAGATAGGCTAGTACAGAGGGGGACCATTCTTTCCAAGAAAGGGTCACACTATCAGACCCACCGAGCATGTTCTGAGCTCTCCACCCAGGTCAGTGCAGTATTTGAGGTCTGAAGAAATGTCTAGCAATACAGGACAAGCATCAATAACCTTCTCCGCTCTGTTCGGATCAGGGTCACCGTATTCCCTCTTCTCCCTCACACTCACTGTATATCTGTTATAGCACGTAACCCCAAACAAGGCTCATGCTCCACCACTCTCACTGCTGCTTGCAGTGCCTTCCCTCTTTTTCTCTCTCCCCACTATTCCCCCGACCACACACACACTAATAACATTCCATGGATACAACACTGTGGACTGATTCCCTCCATACACCTCACCATATCTCCCCCTACCTACACCAGCATTAACAGCAGAGGTACTCACTCGCACCCTCCCTCCCTCCGTCCCTCCCTTTCTCTCATTCCAGGAGAAACAGCCTGGAAAGGACAGGAAGGGTCAAGCCGAGTGGTGGAGTGCCCGATATCCGTTCCCTCACGTCCCCCCTCCCCCTGCCATGTTCGGGGGACCCTGGTACAAGCCGCAGAGGACTGTGACGCCTCGAGTGGAGATTCTGAAACGTCCCAGCAACCGAGTAAGGAGCAATGTTCAGTGAAGGGCAATTCTCACTTTAAACCCCCCGGCACAACTTAGAAGCTGTGGCCCTGATGCCATCTCCCTTTTGTGTCAAGCTGGTAAAAATGGATTCCCCACGTTCTCGGTGGGCAGGAGGGTGGGCTCACAACACATCGTCACCACCACCTCCCAGGAAGGGAGCACGGAGAGTCCCTCCTACACCTCCCCCTGTAAACAGCTCAGATACTGAAACTAATCTGTGAGATTTACTGCTTTCCTCACTTGTCCTGACATCTGCAGTAACCTGTTCTCATATACACCCTGGCCCTTTGCTCCTTTACCTCCTTTATAACGGTACAACCTGTTTTATATTGTCTTTCAATGTCCTTCCTACTAAAGAGCATCACCTCACACTGTGCTGCATTGATCTTCATCTGCCATACACCTGAATAGTACATCAACATATAACTTTCCCGTTGCACACCGGGAGTTCCACACCGTCCGCAACAAACTTTACAATTCTTTCAGGTTTGGTATCTGCAAATATTGAAATTGTCCTACAGTCACACTCCACTCAAAAATACTGACACACACCAAACAGAGCGAGTGAAATATTGACACACTCTCCAGGTCTATATTACTGTCAATGTATAGAGAGTGCTTCGATGTGTCTGTATTCGTGTGTGTGTCTGTGTGGGGTGGGTCTGGCAGTTTCTGTTGTGTTTAAAGTGATGTAATATCCCCCGATATGTGTTCTGAGTAAGGATCACTCGATCCAAAACGTCAACTTTCATTTTTGTCCAAAGATGCTTCCAGAGCTGCTGAGATTGATCTTGTTTTCAATCTCGGTTGCACCCCCACCCCCCACACCACCGTAATCGTGGTGCTAAAGTGTGTAAACGATCAGGGATTCAGTCTGAGAGGGAGAGAGGGAGGGCAGCAGCTCGCAACAAAATCCAACCTGAATTTTTATTGCACTAAACACACACACACACACACACAGAGACACACACATACACGCGGACACACACTCACGCACATGCACACACTCGGTTGGTTTGGAGACGATTGTCATTGTACTTAGGCCCGCAGAGTGGAACATGTTTGTGTGGAGAAATGTCTGCGCTCCTTCTGCAATGTGGAAATGTTTTGTCACTGGGTAGTGTTTCCAACACACAGTTTACACATTAAAGCATATTTCCATTGCAATTATATCCAAGCAGTTCCGAGTGAGCCACTTTCCAAGGCGATGAGATTAATTTTAATGCACTTCCTGTAACATTGAATTTTTAATGTTTTACTCTTACAAGTAATCTTACATTTGAGACAGGATTGAAAAGACCTAAACCAGACCAGCAGAGTGTGGGCTTGTATCACTTGTCGAAAAGAGGGAAATGGAGAGGAAGGGTGAGTGGTTTTGACCCAGTTTCAGTGATTCACACCAAAAACAAGAAGAGTTCCCATTGCACAGAGATGCAGAGACAGAGATCCACACACTAATGCAGGAACACATGTAACAAGCACAGAGAGATAGACATGCAAACAGAGGTTAACAGCGACATATAAAGACACACAGGAACAGACAAACACGAACAGAAATATGCAGACACATACTTGGACATGCAAACACACATAGACTCATCGAGTTATACAGGGTATTTGCAAACAGGCCTTTCGGCCCATAGAGTCCATGCTGACCATAATCCCAAGTTAAACCAGTCCCACCTGCCTGCGCTTGGCCCAGATTTGTCCAAATGTTCTCTTATTCTTGTACATAACCAAATGCGTTTTAAATGTTATAACTTCACCCACAATCAATCACTTCCTCAGAAATTACATTCCCTTCACGAACCACATGCATTGTAAAAATGAATCACCTCACAGGTCCTGATCAGGTGGACCCAATAAATTTGTAGGAAGCTAAGGAAGTGATTGCTGGGTCCCTTGCTGAGATGTTGTCATCATCAATAGCCACAGGTGCGATGTTGGAAGTCATGGGTTTGACTAAAGTTTTGCTGTTAAACAAAATGGAAAGAAAAAGCCAAGAACTATAGATTGGAGAACCTGACATTAGTGATGGGCACGGTGTTGGAGGGAATAATGAGCTACATCATCTAAATGCATTTGGAAAGGCAAGGACTGATTAGGGATAGGCCAAAGTGAGGACTGCAGATGCTGGAGACCAGAGTCTAGATCAGAGTGGTACTGGAAAAGCACAGCAGGTCAGGCAGCATCCGACTAACAGGAAAAGCGACGATCTGGACAAAAGCCCTTTATATGCATCGTGAAATGGGGGAGTGCGTGGATAATCATGTCACACTAATTTGATTTTGTTTTTGTTGAGAAGTAACGGACAGGATTGGTTACAGCAGAACGCTGGATGTGATCTACATGGACTTCAGTTAGGCATTCGACATAGCTCCCATGGAGACTGGTTAGCAAGATTAGATCACATGGAATACAGGGAGAATTACCCAGTTGGATACAGAACTGGCTCAAGGGTAGAGGACAGAGGGTTGTGGTGGAGGGTTGTTTTGCAGACAGGAGGCCTGTGACCAGTGGAATGCCACAGGGATTGGTGCTGGGTCCGCTACTTTTCATCACTTCGATATGAATATAGGACAGTTAGTACGTTTGCAGATGACACCAAAATTGGAGGTGTAGTGGCCAGCAAAGAAGGTTACTTCAGATTACGACGAGATCTTAAACAGATGGGCCAATGGGCCGAGGAGTGGCAGACAGAGTTTAATTTAGATAAATGTGAGATGCTGCATATTGGAAAAGCATGTCAGGGCAGGACTTATACACTTACTGGTAAAATCCTGGGGAGTGTTGCTGAACAAAATGATCTCAGAGTACAGATTTATTCTTCCTTGAAAGTGGATTAGCAGGTAGATAGGGCAGTGAAGAAAGGATTTGATATGTAATTGATCAAGTGCATTGTGTATATGGGTTAGGAGACTGGACTGCGACTATACAGCACATTGGTTCGGGCCACTTTTGGATGACTGTATGCAATTCTGGTCTCCCTGCTCTGTAGGAAGCATGTTGTCAAACTCGAAAGGGTTTAAGAAGGGTTTACACTGCCATGATTGGAGGGTTTGAGTTACAGGGAGAGGCTAAATAGGCTGAGCCTGTTTTCCCTGGAGAATCAGAGGAAGAGGGTTGATGTTAGAGGTTAGTAAAATCATGGGTACAACGGATAGATTGAATAGCCAAAGTCTTTTCCCTAGGGTAGTGCAGTCAAAAACTAGATGGCAAAAGTTTAAGGTTGGATGGGAAAGACAAAAAAGGGCTCTAATGGGCAATATATTCATGTAGAGGATGGTCCGTGTGTGATGAGCCTCCAGAGGAAGTTATTGAGGCTCACACAATTACAACATTTAATAAGCATCTGGATGGACAGATGAATGGGAAAGGTTTAGATGGAAATTGATCAAATGCCGGCAAATGGGAGGAGAATAAATTTGGCTGTCTGGTTGCCATGGACACGTTGGACCAAAGGGTCTGTTTCCATACTATACAGCTCTATGACACCATGTCTTTTAACAAACTTCCTCCTCTTATCTTAAAACAATCCCCCACTCGAGGGAAAAGACACCTACCATTCAACATTACCGATACCTCTTATGATATTATAAACCTCTAAAAGGTTAATTCTCAGCCCGCTATGCTCCAGTAGAAAATGTCCGAGTCTGTTAAGCCTGCCCTTTTATGCAAACACTCCATTCCCAGCAACATCCTGATAAATTTCTACTGAACTCTTCCGAACTTGATAATATTCTCGATTTCACAGGGCGACCAGAACTGCACAAAGTCCTCCAGGACATGCCTCATGGATGTCCTGTGCAACCTGAAAATACCATCCCAACACCTGTACTCAAAGGACAGTCCATTGCTATTCGTCATTTATACAAATGATTCGGATGAGAACATAGGAGATATAGCTAGAAAATTTGCAGATGGCATCAAAATTGGAGGTGTAATGAACAGTTAAGAACGTTACCACAGAGTAAAATGGAATCTTGTTCAGATGGGCCAATGGATTGAGAGGTGGCAGATGGAGGTATATTTAGATTAATGCGAGGTGCTACATCTTGAAAAAGCAAATCAGAGCATGACTTATAAATGATAAAGTCCTGGACAGCGTTGCTGAACAAAGAGACCTTGGAGTACAGGGTCATATTTCCTTGAATGTAGAGTTGCAGGTAGATAGGATAGTGAAGTAGGTGTTTAATATGCATTCCTATATTGTTTAAACCACTGAGTACAAGAGTTGGGAGGTCATGTTGCGGCTGTGCAGGACATTGGTTAGGCTACTTTTGCAATATTGCGTACAATTCTAGTCTCATTCCTATCGGAAAGATGTTGTGAAACTTGGAACGTTGCAGAAAAAATTGACAAAGATGTTGCCAGGGCTGGAGGATTTTATCTGTAGGGAGAGCCGGAATAGACTGGGGCTGTTTTCTCTGAATCATTAGGGGCTGAAAGGTGAATTATAGAGGTTTATAAAATCATCAGAGGCATGCATTGGGTAAATAGACAATGTTTTTTTCCCCGGGGTAAGCGAGTCCACAATGAGAGGGCATAGGTTTAAGATGAGAGGGGGAAGATTTAAAAGGGACCACAGTTGCAATTTTTATGCTTAGAGGGTGATATGTGTATGGAATGAGTTGCCAGAGGCTGGTAAAAATAAAGTATTTTAAAAAAACATCTGGATGAATATATAAATAGGAAGGGTTCAGACGGATATGGGCAGGTGTTAGCAAAATTGACAAGATTAGGTTAGGGTATCTGGTCGACATGGACAAGTTGTACCAGAGGGTTCGTTTCCGTGCAGTTCATCTCTATGACTATGTCTATATAATGAAGAACATCAAGTGAAACACCTTCATAACCATCCTGTCTACATATGAAGCAAACTTCAAAGACTTATGCCTGAAACTCTAGGTTGCTCTGTTCTACAACACTACCAATGGCTCAACATTTAATTGTATATGTATTTTTTTTGGGTTTGTTTTACCAAAGTACAATACCTTGCATTTATCAACATTAAACTCGATCCGCAATTCTTTAGCCCAGTGAGTGATAATACTGGAGAAGAAAGACTGGAAAGTAATCAGTTACCTTGTACCATTTAATGGTTTTAGGAAGAGGGCAGTCACACGTTAGAGATGGGAAACAGTGATCGGTGTTTCAGGCCAGAAAGTAAGCTCTGTTTTTGTCTCTGATGGTCAGTATTGATATCTATTTGAGTTCCTTCACAGTGCAGAGTGTGTCTACAGGATTTCATTCCCTCATATTGCAGCCTACAGATAATAGCCATTTAAACTGGAAATAATAGACAAGTATTTAAAGATGTTCATAGTTTATCTCGAAGGCAGAGCATATAAACTCGACATCCTACAGTTGAGGCAAGTACCTTGCATTTTTTAACAATGTTATTATTTTAACTGGGTAATTCAGGAGAGTGAACCAGATTTCAATAAATCCATACCGATCTGGAAGCTGACATTGATAGTTAAAAATTTGGGCATGGTTTCGATCTTGTGCTGTCAGTAGTATCCCTGCCTCTGAGGCAGAGCTCTGGATCCTATTCCAATTCCTGTACTTTTCTGGTAGTGTCCCTATCTCGAGACCAGATTGTCTGGATTCAGGTGCAGCATGTCAGAACAGGCTGATGAACGAACACACAGGAGAATAATGCTGCAACTTTTGGGGCTATAGTGGAGATGTGGTATTGTCCCTACCTCTGGCCCCCATAGGTCTAAGTTCTAATCCATCTAGAGGTGTTTGATAATATGTCTGAACGCGTTGACTAAAACGATTTTAAAATTGTGGTTTGATTGAGATGGAAGAGGTGTCAGTATTGAATTTCAGAATTTAATACCCGGATGACTGAAAGCAAAGACACTGGGTGGGAGACATATTTGCACCTTCTAGAGGTTTATAAATTCGTGAGGTGCATGGATAGGGGGTGAATAGTCAAGATCTTTTCCACATGCTTGGAAGTCGAAAATTAGAAGGCATAGATTTAATGTGAGAGTGGAAAGATTTTAAAGTGACGTCGGGGCAACGTTTTCACTCAGAACGAGGAGTGTGTACAAAATGAACTGTCAGAAGAAGTGATGGAGGTAGGTATAATTACAACATTTAAAAGGCACCCAGATGGATATATAGATAGGAAGGATTTAGAATGATATGTTCCAATTGCTGGCAAATAGATTAGATTCCCTACAGTGTAGCACAAGTCCACACCAACTCTCTGAAGAGTTACCCACCCAGAATCATCTCACGACATTTACCCCGACTCATGCATCTGACATTATGTCAACTTAGCATGGCCAATTGACATAAGCTGCGCAATTTTGTACTGTGGGAAGAAACCCACGCAGACACAGTGAGAATGTGAAAACTCCACACAGTCAGTCAGCTGAGCCAGCAATCAAACTCAGGTCCCTGGTTCTGTGAGGCAGGAGTGCTAACTACTGAGCCATTGCACCACCCCAAGTAGGGCACGATTAATTTCAGAAATCAGTTTGGCATGGACCACTTGGTCAAAAGTGTTTGCTTCGGTGCTGTACAACTCTTAAGATTCATCAAGCCATTTGATCTAGGTCCCTGTGTAATCTTCATTATCCACAATATAGCCAATCTTGGTTTCATCCACAATCTTTCTAACCACGCCTTCTATAATTTTCATCTGAATCATTTGTCTAAATGTCAAAACAAAAATGGATTGAGCACAAGTCCCTGTGGAACACCACCGTGCACAGTGTCAGAAAGCTGGTCCCTTTTCTCTAAAAGCTTCCTTTTCTCACAGATACTGTGTCCTTGATTTCTTTTATAGAGGTGTCGTAAATCGTTCCCGGCTCCAATGTGACTGGTTTGGTACAGAGATTAAACGGTTTTGTGATTAAAGGTGTAATGAAAGGGGAGTGGTCAGCTCTCTATGTGAGCAGTTCAATCCAGAACCAGTTTGTAGTTTAGCTGATTGGACAGGCTCTCTCTCGCTCGCTCTCTCTCTCTCTCTCTCTCTTTCTGCCCTTCTAACTTTAAAGTCCAATAATTTATTCCATTTATACTGTTTTACGGGGGGGTTGCTTATTGGGATGGTTGTGTGTTTCCAGAACAGCTAATTAATTCGAGTTTGAATAGATTGAGTTCTGTAGGAGTTCTTTATTCTTTTCTTTGTGTTTCATTGTGTAGTTTTGTGAATATTTTTTGTCTATTTTAAAACCTGATAATTTTCACTGTGCACTCACTGAAACAAATTACAAAGTTATTGTCTGCACTGCCTGCGCAAGAATATTTTGAGTGGGCTGGCCTAGTCCATAACAACAGGCCTCCAGTCTGAAAAACAACCGTCCTCGATAATGCTGTCTCCTGCTATTAGGTAAACATACACACACACACACACACACAGACACGTACACAACACACACACACATACACACACCCAGACACACACAAAGAGACACACACACGCACAGACGCACATACACAGATACACACACACAAAGACTCGCATACAGAGACACACAGACACATGCACACGCACAGACACACACACACAGACAACACATGCACACAGACACACACGGACACAAAAAGACACACACACACACGGGTACACACGTGGATGCGCGTGCCGCACACACACATACATCTTAGAGTCGTTAGGATATAACTCGATCAGTTATGATTAAACATGGGGTCAAGGCTTGTTGTGAGAGGGTAGTACAACTGACCTGAAAAACATTTCAGCCATGATCAATAGTTCTGTCGACTGGATGGGCCAAATGACCTTTATACTGCTATAATTTTGTACGCACTATGGTACATGCATTCGTCTGTGTTAGTGTGTATTTGCGGGTGCATGTTTGTCTGTGTGTCTGAGTTTTTGTGTTCCTGAGTTTTTGTGAGGTTGAGTGTGTCTGCGTGTGCACGTCTGTGTGTGTGTTTGAGTGTGCCTGTGTGTGTTTGCCTGTGTGTGTCTTTGAGTTTGTCTATGTGTGCCTGTGTATGTATCTGTATGTGTCTGCATATGTTTGTGTTCCTCATTACTTTTAGAAGTGGAAATATCAATGTACATTTTTGTAATCTCTACACTGTTTGTCATTCATCTTTACATCATAGCTTGAGGAACTTTTGTTTTAGTCATAAATTTGATATTTTAACAGAGAAGGAAATCTACATGACTTCTTCCTAGGACGACCATGATCCAATGTGAGACCTATATTAAAAGCCATATCAACAAACTGGTAACACCGATGATTTGCTGTGACCAATGGAGGAGTGGCAGTAGAAAAGAAAACAGTTACTCTACAACCCAGGGAAATCTGGACCGGTGAGCCTGACATCAGTGGTGGGTGAGTTGTCGGACGGGATTCTGAGGGATAGCCAATTGCATGCATGTTCAAAGGCAAGGCTTGATTGGGGATAGTCACCATGGTTTTTTGCATGTGAAATCGTGTCACACTAATTTGACTGAGTATGTTAAAGAGATGACAAAGCAGATTGATGAAGGCAGTGTTGTAGATTCTTTCCATATAGACTGGAGCAAGTTCTTCGACAAGTTTCTGCATATTCTGCAAGTTAGTAAGGTTAGGTCACATGGGAAACAGCGCACCCAAGACAATTGAATAAAAAAAAAGATACAAGGAAGTCGGCAGAGGTTGGTAGAGGATTCCTTTTCAGACTGGAGGCCTGTGAACAGCAGTGTGCCAGAAGGATCAATGCTGAGCCCACTGCTTTTCATCATTTATATAAATGATGTGGATGTGACCATAGGTGGTAAGGGTAGCAAGTTTGAAGATTGCACCAACATTTTTGGTGTTGTGGGTAATGAAGAAAATTATCTCAGAGTGCAATGAGACTTCGATCAGATGGACCCATGGGCTGACGTTAGGCAGATGGTGTTTGATTCAGATAAATGTGAAGTGCTGCATTTTGGGAAGCAAATTGGGGTACTTAATGGAAATTTATTGGAGGATGTTGCTGAGCAACGAAACGGAGAGATGTAGTGCAACGCTCCTTCAAAGTGAATAGTAGAGTGAACAAGGTGATTGGCATGTTTGCCTTCATTTGTCAGAGAATTGAGTTTCGGAGTTGGGATGTCATGTTACAGCTGTACAGGATGTCAGTGAGGCCACATTTTGGAATACTGTGTGCAATTCTGGTCTCCCTGCTGTACGAAGGTTGCTGTGAAACTTGAAAGGGTTCAGAAAAGATTTATAAGGATGTTGCCAGGTTTGGTGAGTTTGAGTTATAAGCAGAGGCTGAATAGGGTAAAGCGGTTTTCCCTGCAGAATTACGGGCTTAGAGCTGACCTTATAGATGTTTATAAAATCATAAGGGGCATGAATTTTGTAAAAACACAAGGACTATTTCCCAGAATAGGGGATTCAAAAAATAGAGGGTATAGGTTTAAGGTGCGAGGGGAAATATTTTAGATGGAACTTAGAGGCGAAGTTTTCATACAGAGGGAGGTGTGCATATGGAAGCATCTGCCAGAGGAAGTGGTGGAGTCTGGCATCTTAATGGGTATCTGAATAAGGAGGTATAGAGGAATATGAGCCAAATGCTGGCAAAACAAACTCGATCAGATTGGGATGTCTGGTCAGCACGGACAAATTTGCATGCTGTAAGACTCTTATAAGAGGGATGAGGAGACATTCTAAACAGGCATTTCAAATGGAAATTTTCTTCCCCACAAGTTTGAGATGCCCCTTTGTTTACATTGATTCAAAGCTGAGTTAGTTAAATATTTGGCAGAGAAGCGAGTCATGGATAACGGGATACAGTCAGGAAAGTGGGGTTGTGACCAAAACCTGATCAGCCACAATCTTAGTGCCTGTTGGAGAAGGCTCAAAGTGTCTAATGGCCCACTCCTGATCCTCAGTCCCATGTTTCTGTGTTCCATTCAGTCTCTCAAACCTGATAGACAGGGACAGTTAGAGGCTACGTACAACTACCCTGATGCACAGAAACACAGTAGACCATTCAGCCCCTCAAAACTGTCACACACAATTTGGGCTGGTTTGGAAAATGTAATTGGAAAACCCAGGTTGGGTATCAAAGAGGTCGCTCATCTCTCCTTATAGAGCTTCCCCTCTCTGCAACATGTGCTTCATATGTGGTTCATGTTGTAGACCCAGTTTCACTGTGAGTACAGCCCCAACACCTCAGCCAGAGATGGTCCAGACAATCTGGCAACATTCAATAACAGAGCTTCCAGGAAAATAACACCCTTTACTTTCCAATTATAGAATGTGAGAACCCCACAACCAGGGGTATGTCATTCATCCACACGCCCCCCTCCCCCCACAAGCATGTCTTCACCCACAATAAGATCATAAGGTATAATATCCTCTTTCATGTCCAGTTCTTCACAGCCCTCAACTCTGATTGGTCAAAAAGCACTCCTTACCCCCACACTGTGAACTATTGTTATAAGCAAAAGATGTGAACACAAGGGCTCAGGGAAAAGTGACCGGCCCTGACATCAAGGCATCATTTAACTAAGGGTGGTCTCAAGGAGCCTGAGCAGGATTGCGCTTAATGGGAATGAGTTTTAAACTTCCCTCGTTAGAGTGATTTAAAGCATAAAGCACAATGATTGTGGTTTGTGTACAAAAATCCATGTAGTCCTAGACATGTCTGCAAACGATCCTCAAGGTAGCTTCCTCAGCAGAAACATCTTCAGCTGCTTCATAAAGATTAGAAGTGGGGGTGTTCATTGAAGGACACACAATATTCAGGAAAAATGTTCCCCTTCAGCTCCTGAACTAGTCTGTGTCCATGTGCAGCAAGACCTGGACAACATTCAGGCTTGTGCTGTTGGAAATATCGGTAACATTCATGCAGCAGTGCTGCTGGACACTGCACATTTCCACAGTTAAAAGGAGGAGATTGTTCAGCGCCACGCGCTGGCTTCACAGGAATATGAGGAAGTCATTCAGCTCAATGAAAATATTGGAGAAGTGTAGAGATAGCCCATTTAGTGCATCCAACGAATTACACAAGAAGAGAAGGAGTCACGTGTTACAGAAGACCGCAGAGCTCCTCGAAAATATTTGAAGGCTTAGCCTATCAACAATGAAATGTTATGATACGTAATATCCCATAAACATGTACTTGGCAAAAAGGAAAGATCAGATACAGATTGTCAGATGCAGTTCTCCAATCTAGGAAGGAAAAGAAATCCACTGAAGCTTCTAACTCTGTGGTGACCCCAATAGCTTCTGATATTACTGAGAAACCAAAACACTTCCTGTAATGTGGCTGCCAGAACTGCACACAGTATTCTATCTATGGCCTAACCAATGGCATGTTTAACTCATATTATTTCGCCTCGATGAATGCACACTATGCCTATAGTCCCGTGCGATTTCTTAACTGGCTACTGCACTGTCCAGTCACATTCAGGGATGTGTGGAGAAACACGGTCTGACCTCCCTAGTGTTCTGCTGTCTAGTTCCTTCATCCAAAGTGCATCACATCCTATTTATCAATGTTCCATTCCATCTGCCATTGATCTGACAATTCCACCTGTATCTTCCCGTAACATAAGGCCTTCCTCCTCACTGCCAAACACCTGGTAAATCTTTGTGTCAAACACAAAGTTACTTATTACGCTCAGCCCCACCCCCACCACCCCCTCCACATTAATATTTACATCATTTATGAATACACAAATAATTAGATACATTACACTTCTCGCTGTGGTACACCACCAGACACTGGTCTATCGCTACCACCTTCTGAGTGACTTGGGACCACATAGCAGTTTTCTAGTCCTCTAGCACCTCCCTAGTGTGGTCAGATTCGACTAAAACATTTAGGTCAGGACATTTCCTCTCTTGTCTCCAACAGCATCCTGCGATACAACTCATCTGGACTTTACATAATCCAAAACCATAAATCCCAACTTGCATCTTACATAAATCTGCTCGAGAGCTTCCCAGTCCATCTTCTTGAATTCTGTACCTGCTTCTTCCTTTCTCAAATAAAACAGATGTGAAGCTCTCATGTCACAGTCTATCAATGTTCCCCGGTTTCACATACTGATTAAACCATTGGTTTCGAAATGGGTCCTAATTTTTTCCTGATATTCTGTTCAGCTTGTTTTTGTAGAACATCTTGGGTACCCCCTAACTTTGCCTGCTGCACTTCTCCATGCCCCTGTATGAGTCAGTGTGCTGTGGGTGAATTTTCTAAGTTTCCCTGAGATCACCTCTCATTCTTTGTAACAGTACAGAACACAGGTATAATCCCATCCACACTGCATGCAGTCCGTGCAGAATGCCTTTACTTCGATATTCCAATTTCCGTTCATTGAAGGCCAAATTCACTTTTACCTTTCCGTTTCCCAAAGTCGCCCCTGAACCACGTTGGTTCAATTTTATTTACTATTCACTTTCTGAACTCTTAAAAATCCACACTGAATATCTAACTATATCACATCCAATAGTTCTCCATTGTCTCCCCCTACACGAAACATCTTCAAACCATTTCAAAAAAAGTTTGTTAACAGTGATTATTCGGGTGAGATCCAAGATGGCGGCGATCCAGTAGGTCTGCCCTGCTGAGCTCTGGACCAGAACCCAGACAAAGTTATGCATTCACCATCTCTTTCTTGATCCCCAGTATTGCTCTATGCCATTTTAAGAGAGTAACGGAAAATAACTAAGGGAAAAGGATCATCAGGATCACAACCAGCAGTGCACTTCAGCAATGGATACGCCCGCGGCTGTGACGTCGGTCTCTGCAAACGCTCCAGGAGACTTCTCTGTGGAGTAGAGCCTGCCCTCAGAGTTCAGAGCCTGCGAGAGAAGATTAATTCAGCGATGGAGGAGACCTGAACCAGGCTGGAACTGATCTCAGCCAAGCTGCAAAAGCAGGATCAGGAGACCCAGTGTCTCGGGCCGTGCATCATCGAGGTGGAACAGCGGATCGCGGCTTTGGAAACCATGGCAAAATCCTCGGCGGGTCGTGTCGAAGCCCTGGAATGGTAGCTAAGGGCCTTAGTAGAGTAGGTCAATGACCTCGAAAATCAGGGCCATCATAAGAACATCAGCCTGGTCGGGCTGCCAGAACGAGAAGAAAACGGCCAGCTCATCAACTTCTTTTCATTTCTCTCACTTACCGCCGAATGAGAAAGTGGGTTTAGGGATGGTGGGGTTGGTTACATTTTGTTTCACCCAGACTGCCTGAGGTCAAAGTATGGATGGGACGGATTTAATTTTCTTGTTGTAAGACGCATGCAACTTTTGAAAACATTGTTTTGCCTGGATTTGATGAGCGGCTTCAGCTCGGAAGAGCCACGAGGGATTAATGGGTGATACGTACACCCTCTGCAGGAAGGGGGGATCTCTCCACTTATTTGTGTTATATGTTGGCTCATTTTAGAAATATTTGTGAGAAGTTTTGATTTGGTTGTTATTGTAGTTATAGTTTCAAGTTTGTATGAACTGTTTACTGCTTTCACTTGACGGGCTATAAATGGGTTCTTCTCCCAGTGGGTCATGGGCTGCTTCGGATAGTTATGGCTAACCGCTTGTTTAATCGTGCACGTGGAACCTTAAGGAGTCACTCACTCATTAAGAGAAAAAGATACTTTCAAGCCTCAGAAAGGAAGGGGTCAATGTAGCCTTGCTGCAAGAAACACATCTAACTGATAAGGAGCACTTAAAGTTACAGCAGGGAAGGTTCGGTCCGGTGTTTATTTCATCCTTTAATTTGAAAAGTAGAAGAGTAGCTTCACTCATTCATACAAACCTTCCGCTTCAGTTGTTTGATCAAATTAACGACGATCATGAGTGGTTTCTGATCCTTAAAGCTTTAATACATGGAGAGGAATATGGGACATTGTATAATATTGCCCCACCACACCCCCTCAAATGCACTCTCCAGGTTGATGACCCTTGGGGAACATTGTACAATTAAAAGGGAGACTTTAACCGACTTATGGACCCCGAAGTGGATAGGATGTCAAGGGGTCTCACGGGTATTTCCCAGCCATCAAGGCAGCTGGTGGACCTGAACAGGGAGCTGCTTTGGTGAACGTTTGAGATGTCTTCACCCTGAAGGTAGGGGCTTCACCTTTTTTTCTAACCCACGTAAGTGCTATACCAGGATTGACATATTTTTTTGCCCCATAGGACTCTTTAAATTCGATGCTGTCCTGCAAAATTCTGATCATGCAGCAGTGTACGTGGATGTTAAGGCCTATGCCGATGGGACAGGCTCGCAGCACTGGCGCATGGATCCTTGCCTCCTGAAAGATAGCAAATTCATTGAGTACTTTTCGCGGGAATTGAAGTTTTTAATGGGACATTAACTTGGGTACGGCCAGTAATCCATCTGTGTTCTGGAAGACTGCCAAGGCCTATGCAAGGGGTTTGATTATTTCTTACTCGTGGACTCAGAAGCGGCAGAATGGACAGCAGTAGCGTATGCTCAAGGCTTGGCTGAAGGCAGTTGAGACAGCATTCTTTGACAGACTGTCTGTAACTAAGTTGCAGCAGATTACAGCCCTCTGGGCTGCTCTGAACACTGCGCTCACCCAGACCACAAAGAGGGAGATTTCCTTTGCGAAACAGAGGTTATTCGAGTATGGTGCTAAACTGGGAAGGTATTTGGCGCACTTGGCCAGAAAGAAGAGTGCCCCCAATCTATTACATCCATTAGAGAGGGTGCTGGTACTATCACCTGCCGTCCCAAAAGGGTTAATGCAGCATTCAGAAAGTTCTACTCTGGGTTGCTCCAGTCAGAGGATTGTGAGGACAGATTGGTGAAAACGGAGTCATTTTAAGACCCTGGACCTCCCAGGTATAACTTCAGAGCAGGAGTCTCTTTTGAATGCCCCGTGACATCCAAGAGATACAGGATGCGGTAAGGCAGCTCCAGAGTGGCAAACCGATCGGCCAGATGGCTTGTGGAGTGAGATTTATTAGGAGTTCATAGACATGATGGCTTGGCCAATGTTGCATATATTCAATTATTCCTGTGGACAGAACTGCCACCCATCCTCTCAGAGAGAAGCAAACATTTCTCTTATTCTCAAGAGAGGGAAAGCCCCAGAGGATTGCCTATTCGTATAGGCCTATACAATTATTAAACCTAGAATTTAACATTTTTGTCGAAAATACTAGCGTTGAGGCTGGAGAAGATCTTGCCCTTCATTGTGAAAGAGGACCAGACACGTTTTATTAGGAGTCACAGGTCCCCTATTAATATTAGGAGAGTGCAAAATATGGTTCAGGTGTGCCAGCAAGGTCGATTCCTGGTTTGGTAGTCTCGCTGGATGCAGAGAAAGCATTTGCTTGGGTGTAGTGGCCGTACCTCTTTTATGTCTTGGAACTGTTTTGCCTTGGAGGTGTCTTTGCCTGTTGGATGGCAGAATTATATAGTGACGCAACAGCGACAGGAGTTCTCACTAATGGTATAAGGTCTAATGGTATAATTTTAGCATTGGCAGAGGTGCCGCTTTCGCCATTATTATTTGTATTGGTGATTGAGCCGTTGGCAGAGGCCACCCACAGGGGCCCCACTATAACTGAACGGGTAGTAGGGTCAGGAAGGCATGACATTACCCTTACACAGATGACGTTCTTCACTCTCTACCTAACCTGATGATATCTTTGCCCAGTTTTTAAAAAGTGATTGATTTATTTGAATCTATCTCGGGGTATAACATCAATTTTATGAAATCGGACGCCATGCCTGTTGGGGTGTTATTCGAGTACCTGATCATGGGGGGTGCAATCCGATTCCCTTTCAGATGGTTACAAGAAGGTCTCCACTATTTAGGCATTTTTACCACACCAGCCTTCTGTCAATTATATAAAGCAAACTTCGTGCAAGTGCTCGAGAAGATAAGACAGGACCTTCGGCTCTGGGAAGATATTCCAATATCCTGGTTAGGTAGAATACCTCCGGTTAAAATGAATGCACTTCCTCGTTTCTTCTATCCCATGCAAATGGTCCTTTTGATGCTCTCCAGGTCGGTTCTATGGAGGCTTTACAGTTGGTTAAGCTTGTTTACCTGGCATCACAGGTGGCCTCTTATGAAGCTCGCCAAATTGCAGCTTCTGCAGGAGATTAAGGGTGTGAATTTTCTCGACTTTAAGAAATACCGACGGGGCTCCTTGCAATTGTATGTGGCTGATTGAGCTTGCAAAGACCTGCGGTCAGTTTGTCTGGACATTGAGGCATCCCAGGCAAAATGTCCCCTCATTAATCTGTTGTTCATGGACAAGACGAGGATTGCAGAAATCCAATTGTCCATAAAATAGTTAAAGCCTGTAAAATGATGCGACAAAGTGAGGGCAATTTACAAAAATGATCTTCCCCTTTGACTCACATTGTAGTATTGGTAGGATCCCAGCTGGGATTGATGGATTCTGCCTTTTGGCTCTGAGAGTCCAGAGGAGTTTCCAGTTTCGGAGAATTATTTGACGTGGTGGTCATGGTGGTTTTAGAGCAGCTGAGCCAGAAATATGAGTTATCCTGGAGGGGCCACTTTCGTTAATTTTAGATGAGGAACTTTAGACAGAAAAAACGACTACATTAATGGTTAGTCCCCATAGGTCGGAAATGGAGGGAAGAATGCTTCGTCCACAGGTGCTCTCTCGGTCAGCAGCCTCTATCATTTATAGAGAGGTAGTGTCTCAAATGATATAGAGCGGCTGCATGGAATCTGGGCTCAGGAATTGTGAGTGGAGATATCTCCAGAGGAGTGGGAAGATATTTGGGAAACCGTAAGGAAGATTTCAATTTGCAATAGGATGTAGGCTATGCAGTTGAAGGTACTACGCAGGGTTTAATTGACATCTGAGCAGCTTGTCAAATTTAAGACAGGAGAGTCTCCAATATGCCCGAAATGTACAATAGGTGTTGGTATACTTATGTAATGCTTGTGATCATGCCACAAGCTTCGTAGGTATTGGTGCACTATAGCAAGTGTTTTGGAAGGTGTTTTGGGAACCGAGGTCAAGGCAAATCCGGTGCCCCTCCTCTAGTGTTCGCTGAATCCTCCCTCTTTCGACTTGCATGGGAATAAATTGTTTAGTATTCTTTCATTTTGTGCGAGAAAGAGCATTCTGATTAACTGGGTTCCAGGAAACCTCCCAGGACTCTGATCGTGGTGTAGACTAGTTATGGAGCCCATTCCCCTTGACTTCCTTATGAGTATGGGCACCCAAGAAATGAACATTGTCATAGGACGTGGCGGCCCTATTTCAACCATATACACATGGTTTTATTGGCTAAATTGGTCAGGACATTAGTGTAACAGTGAGGGCTCTGAGAGGAAGAATTCTGAACAAATACGGGTATGGCAAATCATGCTACCGGTGATGGAGAGCTTTGGTAGGATTGTGCTGGGTGTTGTAACTTTATGTAATTTAATTTAATTTGCCTTGGTTCAGCTCTGTTTAATCTATGTTTTGTTTTGATTTTGTTTTGACATCAGCCCATTGATTTTGTGCACAGGGAAGAGAATGAGTCCATTCAGCCACTCATGCTTCTTACACAGCAACCAGAGTAGGTCATTTCACACCATGTGTCAATTATACAGGATTGGAGGGAATGAAGAGAATATATAGAGGTGAGACTACAAGCTTACCACATTCACGATGGAATATAAAGTAGTGAGAAAAATGCTGGAATTTAAGAAAATTGTTAAAATCGATTATTCAGGAATTAATGAAAGGACATTTACAGAGTGAAGCCACAATCCATCAGAATCAACATTATTTTACAAAGGATGAATCATATTTTCATTATTTATTTGAGTCTTTAAGAATGTGACAAGCAAACTGCATAATGAGGATCCTGGAGATGTAAAATCAGGACTTGCAGAAGACATTGAATAAGGTGTGCACAAAAGATTAATCTACAGAATAAGATCACATATGGTTCGACGTAATTTATTCGCTTGGATGTAGGCTTGGGGAAACAAAGAATTGCATTGAGTTGGAATAACTGATTCATTTTCTGTTTCCAAAAATACCAGAGGGCTCAGTCCCCAGGCCCCAACTATTAGCAATAAATATTATCACCTATTTGAGGGGATGGACATGCAATAATCAGTTTTTCAGAAGACACTGACTCAGTTGAGAAATTGTAATGAATAGTTAAGGATAGGTTACAGATGAAATGAAACAATGAAAAGTATGTGGCCGTTTTGGTCAGTGTAACAGAAAGGCAACTTCCTATCCAAACAGAGGGAAACTACGTTGTGCTTAGGTACAGAGGGATCTGGTATCCTCATCCATATCGCAAAAGACACAGATGCAGGTGTAGCAGATAATGAGAAAGGAAACTGCAAATTTGGTATTTATTTTTGAAAGAATAGATTATAAAGCAAGGGAGGTACTGCTGCAATAATGCCAGGCATTTGTGAGATCGCAATTGAGTACTGTGTACAGTTTTTGCGTCCTGACTGCAGGAGGGATGTAATTACCATGGAGGCAGTTCAGAAGAGGTTTACTAGACTGATTCCAGAGATAAGGAGTTTGTCCTTTGAAGAGAGATTGAGCAATTCAGGCCTATACTCTCTGGAGTTTAGAAAAATGGGAGGAGATGTCACTGGACAATGCTAAAGGTGATTGATAATGTCGACATGCATTGGGTATTTCCTCATGTGGGGCAACCTACAACAAGAGATCACAGTTTTAGGATAAGTGGAGATGAATTAGAACAGTGATGAGAGAACTTCTCTCAAAGCATTTTAAATCTGTGTAATTCACTGTTCCAGAGTGCAGTGGATGCTGGGATATTGAGTAACTGAGGGGATATGGAGAGTGGGCCGGAAAGTGGGACTGAGACGGTGATGACATCAGCCATGATTGTATTCAATGGTGGAGTAGGCTGACATCACATATGATTGTAGTCAATGTTGGAGCAGGCTGACATCAGCCATGATTGTATTCAATGGTGGAGCAGGCTGACATCAGCCGTGATTGTACTCAATGGTGGAGCAGGCTGGAGGAGCTAGATTGCTGACTGATGTTCCTCGTCTTTCTTCAGTCCTTCGAATGTGTTACACAGGAATAGGGGAGGGCTGGTTAATCGACAGAAAGCAGGCACTCCGGATAAATCAGATTTAATCAGTTTAAAAGAATGTAACCAGTAGGGTCACACAGTGACCAGTGCTGGGTCTTCAGCTATTTACTATCTATATCAATGATCTAGAGAAGTGGAACAAATGTACTGTAACTAAGTTTGCCAATGGAAATTATATAAGCAGGAAAATAAATAATCAATGGAAGTTGTAGAGTTTGGAAATGGATATGGACAAGTTAATCAATGGATAAAAGTTTGGCAGGTGGGATTGAACGTCATATATAACCTGTCATTTTCTTCCAGGAAGAACGGCAAGCACTATGTTACTGAAATACAGAGGGATTACAGGACTTAGTGATACCGTGTGTACTGGAGGGTTTACTCTGAGCCGTGCAGACATGGCATGTGTTGCTCCATCACCCTGATTGTCTGCTGCCTGATGTCCCCACCGGGCCTATTGCTCTCATCCACCATATATATCCTCCGTCACTGAATGATGACACTGATGTTGAGATAGGAGAGTTGATGGAGCTGTCACCCAGTCCTGCCTGGAACGTTCTGGAACATAGAAGCTGAATGAAACTCTGACCCAAAAACTACTGGTAGCACGGTCCTCCCCCTGATATGAAGCTGCAGGTCGTGTTGAAGGAGGTGACACCGCTCTGTGACAAGCTCCTTGTTCAGTCAGGGTCCCCTCACACTCTGCTCCTTGGTTAGGTGGAGCTTGGGAAGCTATTTCTGGAAAACCCCGGGGTGGATCCAGCAGATCCCTTTCCCCAGACACACGCACCGCGTGGTTTCAGAGCTTCCCCTCTCTGCAGCCTCTGCTTCATTTGTTGTTCATGTTACAGACCCAGATGCTTTTACTATCGTCCCCATGCTCCATCCACAGTTGTGTCACCAAATCCTCAGGTCTTCCTGAATGTCTGAGGTAGCTCACAGCACAACCTCCAATAAAACATTCCCAGCAGCTCCACTAACTTTCCAATAACAGCAGTAAGTCAGGAGTCCTCAGTTCCAAGTTTGATGCCCGGTAATTAACAATAGTACTCGAGGGGCTTCCTCGTGTAATTGACCGCATGATCAACTGAGAGGGACAAACACAGATGTTCAGTGGACAGGCACAGACCAAGTTTCAAAGACGTGTCTCAAAGCTTCTGGGGCCCCCTGCCCACCAAGGAGCAGTACATGGGACACACCAGGAAGTGAGCAACAGCCCAACACACACTCCACTGTTCATGGAGCACCACATGGGACACACCAGGCAGTGAAAAGCCCGAGACACACCATTTCATTGTTTCTGAGCTTCACAGTGCCAGCTCTTGATACATTAAGGATCCAAATGTGATCCACAGCCGTGATGTATAGAAGAGCATGAGCCGTGCACTTTGCATGTTGTTTCTGAACTTCATAATTACGTCCGCGGGGATTCAGGAATATTAGCACCAACGGTCAGGTTAAGGTACAGAAAGACAGATACTCGTGTTATATTTGGATCATTGCTTGATCAACAAGTTGAATAAATGCGGCTCCTCTCAGAGAAATGGGACTAGCCAGAGGTGTCAGATGCTGACGGGTCCAATAACAAGAGTAAGAACATAAAATAAATATGCTGACAGATCAGCTCAAATGGTCAGTTATGCCCGATACCAACTCCACCTCACAGAATCAGACATCATAATCCAGATGAGATATATATTCAGCGTGAAGCACTGTGCAGATGAGGCTAGTGTAGTGCTCAATACAAACCAGTAATCTGTACAGACTGTGCAGACCACATCAGTCCACGGGGGGCTGTGCAGTGAATAACTCTGTAAACCTGGAGAAGTTACCCTTCCAGCATGTAGAGCTGTGTCCACTATCCGAGTGCATTGCTCAGTAATACTGTATTTGATCACTGCACACTGTCGGGAAACTTGCAGCCCATGCTGCAAGTGACAGGATGTGCAACTCCCATCTATTTACAGCTCCATATCTTCATTGTGCTAGGCGCTTTAGAACATCTAATCAAGAGGAAGGATGAAGCTTACATAAGGTTGAGGATGCAAGGGTTAAGCAGTGCACTAGAAGTTTGCAAGGTAACCAGGGTGGAAATGAAGAATAAACTCAGGAGAGATAAAAGTGTGCATGATAAAGGCTTGGCGGGTAGAATTAAGGTAAAACCTAAGACGTTCTACACTTACATGAGGAACAAGAGGATGGCCAGAGTGAGGGTAGGGCGATCAGGGATAGTGGAGGGAACTTACGCCAGGAGTCGGAGGAGGTAACGGAAGTTCTTAATGAATATTTGCTTCAGTATTCACTAATGAGAGAGACCTTGACGTTTCTGAGGACAGCATGAAAAAGGCGAATATGCTAGAACAGGAGGATGTGTTGAAAAATTTGAGAAACACATGGATAGATAAATTTATTTGGCCAAACAGGATATGCTCTGGGATACTATAGGAAGTGAGAAGAGATTGCTGCGCATTTTGCGATGATCTTTTGCATCCTCACTGTCCACTGGAGTCGTGCCAGATATCAGGAGGCTAGCAAAAGTTCGTGCCTGGTTCAAGAAAGGGAATAGGGATAATCCTGGGAAGTATTGGCTAACCAGTCTTACACTAATGACGGGCAAAGTATTGGAGAGGATTTGAGAGACAGGATTTATGAATACTTGGAAAATTATAAATGATTAGAGACAGTCAACATGGCTTTGTGAGGAGCACGTCATGCCTCATAAATCTTATTGAATTCCTTAAGGATGTGACAAAACACGTTGATGAATTAGAGCAGTGGATGTGGTATATATGCATTTTAACAAGGCGTTTGCTAAAGTTATTCACGGTAAGCTCATTCACAAGATAAGGAGGCGTGGCTTACAGGGAGATCTGGATGTCTGGATGCAGAATTGGCTGGCCCACAGAAGACAGAAGGTGGTGGTAGATGGAACAGATCCCGCCTGGAGCTTGGTGACTAACTTGGTGATCTGTTCTGGGACCTCTGCTCTTTGTGATTTTTTTTATAAGAGAGTAGATGACGAATTGGAAGGGTGGGTTCATAGGTTCGCCGATGTCACGAACTTTGGTGGAGTTGGTGGTTAGTGTGGAGGCCTGTTCTAGGTTACAACAGGACATTGACATAACTGAGCTGATGAGTGACAGATCGAGATAAATCTGGAACGGCGGGATCTTGGGTCCATGTCTATAGATCCTCAAAGTTGCCATCCAGGTTGGTGCTGTTGTTTAGAAAGCATATGATGTGTTGGCTTTCACAGCCGGGGAGATCAGTTTCAGAGCTATGAGGTTATGCCGCAGCTCTATAATCCCACTGTTTAACCCACTATGATAAAGTTGAATGTTGTTCTGCATTGAGAGCTTGCAAGTACTTGTCATATGACTAGCTAATATTTTCAGAGTTTACTGTACTGAAACTATGTAACATCTGGCTGTGAAACAGATATGTTGAGCTTTGGTTGCTCTTTTAACAACTATTCGAATTTAAACAACCAAGTTTAAATAATGTCCCACTATACTAAACCCAATCGATTTTAAATTTATTGTTTTGTCAACATCAAACCAAGGAGATGAGCTGGTGTTGAGGGAATAAAGAGGCACGCATTTTGGAAGTTAGACAGAGAGTAAACTACCATTGTGCGAGTCTGCCATGAACAACATTCTCTGTGTAAGATTCATTTTTTGAACGAAATATCCTTGCATTAAAAGACAGAACATGACCCAGGGAGATATTCAGTGGAAAGGAGGGCATTGGAAACTACAGCCACTGTCTGGTTTAAGTAATTGTAATACAGTTTTTCTTTAATTGGAAGATTATATTGTTAAAGGTGGAGAAAGATAACAAACAGTTCAGAGAAAGGGAAACTTAGAGTTAGGAATAACTGTTGTTGTTCAATGTTCACTTTTAGAATTAAGGGATACATTGATATTATTTCCTGTTAAGTAGCGGAACTTGCGAGCTCTCTGTCACTCGACTTTAACAGATTATGAGCGAGGTGAGCTTTTCTGAGTGTTTGGTTTCATTTACAGAAGGTTTCATCGCCGTGTCATAACACCACACTTGTCATACCGTGTTCTAGTCACCTATTAAAGGAAAGAGGTGGAAGCTATAGAGAGAATGCAGAGAATTATCTATGGAACAGCAGAAAGGTCGACACAAGCCACACAGAGTGAGTGAAATGTTGAGAAAGTCACCACGTGAAAAGTAAACACTGGCAGATTCACAATGTCTATTTAAACGTCAGTGTGGCACTGGGTGCATTGCGTCTGTATTGATGACTGGGTATCTGTGTGTGCATGTGCATCTGTGTATCGGCATTTGTCTATGTGTGCTGAAAATGTGTTGCTGGAAAAGCGCAGCAGGTCAGGCAGCATCCAAGGAGCAGGAGAATCGATGTTTAGGGCATGAGCCCTTCTTCAGGAATTTGTCTATGTGTGCCTGTATATGTGCTATTGCATCAGTCTCCGTGTGTGTCTGTGCATCTATATTCATCTCTGTGTGTCTCTGCATGTCTGATTTTTTCACTTTGTGTGTCTGCGTTTCTGCATTCATCGCTGTGTATATCTGCATGTCTGTATTTGTCTCTGTGTGTATCTGCATGTCTGTATTTGTCTCTGTGTGTATCTGCATGTCTGTATTTGTCTCTGTGTGTATCTGCATGCCTGTATTTATGTCTGTGTGCAGCTGCATGTCTATATTCATCTCTGTGTGCACCAGACTGTCTGTATTCAACTCTGTGTGTATCCGCATGTCTGTATCCATCTCTGCGTGTATCTGTGTGTCTCTATTCATCTCTGTGTGCATCTGCGTACTTTGTGTGTATCAGCACGTCTGTTTTGCTCTCTGTGTATATCAGTTTATCTGTATTCAACTCTGTGTGTATACGTGTATTTGTATTCGTCTCTGTTGGTATCTGTGTGACTTCATTCATCTCTGTGTGTATCTGCGTGTCTATATTTGTCTTCCTGTGTATCCGTGTGTCTTTATTCGTCTCTGTGGGCATCTGTGTGACTCTATTCGTCTCTGTGTGTATCTGCATGTTTGCGTTTGTCTCTGTTGATATCTGCATGTCTGTATTCTTCTTACGTGTATCTGTGTGCCTCTATCCGTCTCTCTGTCTATCTGCGTGTCTCTGTGTGTATCTGCGTGTCTGCATCTGTCTCTGTATGCATCTGCGTGTTTGCATTCATGTCTGTATCTGCGTGTGTGTATTCGTCTCTATGTCTACCTGCATGCCTGTGTTCATGTGTGAGTATCTGTGTGTCTGTATTCGTCTCTGTGTGTAGCTGCGGGTCTGTGTTTGTCTCTGTGTGTATCTGCGTGTCTGTGTTCATCTCTGTGCGTATCCTTGCGTCTGTATTCATCCCTGTGGGCACCTGTGTGAGTCTATTTGTCGTTGTGTGTATCTGCGTGTCTATATTTGTCTCTGTGTGTATCTTCCTGTCTGTATTTGTCTCTGTGTGTATGTGTGTGCCTGTATTAGTTTCTGTGTGTCGCTCACGTCTGTATTCATCTCTGTGTGCGCCTGTGCATCTGTATTCATCTCTGTGTGTCTGTATTTGTCTCTTTGTGTATTTGCGTATCTGTTTTCATCTCTGCATTTTGTCTGCGTGCCTGTATTCGTCTCTGTGTGTATCTGTGTGTCCTTGTGCACAGCGGATCTGTCAGCCTCTCTGGTGTTTAAAGTGATGCAATGTCCCTCTCTGCTGGCCTTCACACTCCTCTGCATTGACAGCACCGCAGGGTTACAACCATCAGGGGATTCAGTCTTGGAGGGAGGGGGAGGGAGGCAGCTCATAGCGCCATCCAAACTGACAGAACCATCTGCACACGCACACATACACAGTTTGGTATATGGAGGATTGTATTCGTACTGAGGACCCTTAGAGTGGAGAATGTTCATTAAAAGTTATGTCTATGGTCGCTCTGCAATGTGGAAGTGATTTGTCTTTGAAGATTATTCATGACACAGAGTGCGCAAATCAAAGTGTATTTCTATCGCAAATGCATCCAAGCAAGATTGACGGAACAATTTGTAAGTCAATGCAATGAAAGTATTTCATGTTCATTATTTTGACATGTTTTATAATATACTCCTACAAATTATAAATGAGAAAAGATTGAAAATCCTGAAATGGACACAGTGGCGGTGGTAATATCTCAGGAACGATATCGTTAGGTATCAGACAAAACTGCTCTGTGCTTCCAAAGATGTTATTTGAAAAACCAAACAGCCATACAAGGTGAAAGATTGACAGTATTTGATGTCCTCTGAAAGAAACAAGAAAAAACTGACACTCGTGCAAATGCATGGGGAGGCTAGCAGAAGGTGGCATTGCATAACTATAAACTAAACAGGGACAGAGGTAGAGGTGTGGGGGTGGTGGCGGTGAGGGGTTGATCTCAATTTCAATGGATTTACCCCAAAAAAACTGCAGGACATCATCTCACGGAGATACACACAAACATACACAGACACGTTAAACACACAACACATATACATACAGATATGGACACACAAAGAAACACACACACTCCTGCACACAGTTTCTTTAAGATAGAGTTGAATAAGCTTTTCATTAATTTGGGAATCAGTGATCATTTGGCGAAGGCAGGAGAATGTAGGTAAGAAACAGTTCAGCTGTAATCCAATAGCACAGCAGATCCAATGGGATAAATGGCCTGATTCTGCTCTATTTTCCCATATTCAGGAGAGAGCTTTCAAAGGTTGAATTTGAATGCAGATTACAGGGTTAAAGGTCGGTTTCTTGGCAGTGTGGAGGAACAAAGGGATGTTGGGGTCCACGTCTGTAGATTCCTCAAAGTTGCCAAAGCCCTCAAGGTAAGAATGTGTATGATGTGTTGGCTTTCATAAGCTGGGGGATTGAGTTTAGAGCTGCGAGGTTATGCTGCAGCTGCATAGAGGCCTGGTTAGACCAGACTTGGAATATTGTGTTGAGTTCTGTTCACCCCATTAAAGGAAGGATGTGGAACCTTTAGAAAGGGTGAAGACGGGAGTTCCCAGCACGTTGCCTGTCCTATAGGGCATGTCTTATGAAGAAGGTTTGAGGGAGCTTTAGCTTTTCTCATTAGAGTAAAGAAGGATGAACGGTGACTTGATAGAGGTGTGCAAGATGATGAGAGGCACAGACAGAATGGATTAGGAGATTCTTTTTCATAGGGTAGAAATGGCTAACACGAGGAAAACATAATTTTAATGTGATTGGAGGAGGGTTTTGGGGGGATGTCAAGAGGCAGGTTGTTTACACAGGTAGTGATAGGTGCGTGGAATGCACTGCCAGCAGTGGTCGTCGAATTAGCTACATTAGGGACATTCAAGTAACTCTTGGATAAGCACATAGTTGATAATAGGCTGAAGGCTCTGCAGTTTAGTTTAATCTTAGAGTCGGATAAAAGGTCAGCACACCATTGAGGGCTGAAGGGCTCTTACTGTGCTGTACTGTTCAATGTTCGCTGTTCTAATTTCTTGAACTCTTGTGAAAATATTGTACCTGGAATTCCTTTAACTTCAGTGGAGGTTAATCTAATCAGTATTTGATTGTTGAGGGTTAATGGAAATTTGGGGAGGTTTGAGGGGCTGAATGGTGTATATCTGTTCCTACCCGTTGTGTCAAAAGAATAATGATTGGTTTGAGGGGAACTCATTTTCAGAATAAGGGCATTCCTATTTCAGACTGGGAAAGGGATGTTCCTTTTTCTTTAGGATTGTATGGTCTGTGGTCTTCTCATGCCTAAGGAGCAGTGAAGACTGGGTTAATGAAAACACTCAAGGAGGAGTTATATAGATCGTTGATGAACAAGAGAATCAATGATTATTGGGAACAGACAGGAAAGGGATGCTTAGTTACCATCACATCAACAATGGACATTCTGAATTGTGCAGCAGGCTCGAGGGGCTGAATGGCCACCTGCTGCTCTTGCTTCATGTATTGTTCACTCGCTCAACCCCGCGATGCTGTTACAGAAGGTGAGGATGATCGCATTCAGCCATTCAGGATCGATCTGGACCTCTAAGTAATTATAAAGAAATAGGATGAAGCTCTTCAGCCATTTCAGTACATTACACAGCGCAAGAGGAGGTCACACCTACTTTCTAGATTGCTACACAGGAACAGGGGAGTGCTGGGTAACAATAGGGAAATCGATAGTTGGGAGAAATGTGTATTTTCGGGTTGGAAATCTTTAACTTGGTGAAGTGCCTCAGAGATCAGTGCAACATCAAAAGCTATTTAGAATCTGTCAATGATTTGCGTGTGGGAACTGGTTGGATGGAAATCAATTGGCTCAACCACGAAGATTCGATAAGATGTCAAGTGGAGGTAGAGAGTCTGTAATGTGATATAGACAGGGAAGGTTAGTGTGCAAACCTTCAGCAGAAACAGGATAACATGGTCTACCGACATTTGTGCTGTGGCAGAAGGGGAAAACAACAGTAATCTAATTCAAAGAAGAGAGATCACAAAACTCAGTTGTACAGAGGCATTTGTTCACCCGGGTACATACATCACAGGGGGTTAGCATGCAGATGCAGCAAGTAATTAGGAAGGTATTTGGAATGATTACTTCATGAAAAGGCTATCAGGATATTTTACTGCATCTGTACAGAGGATTTCTGAGTCAATATCTGATGTACTGTGGGCAGTGATGATTCCATAAACTGAAAAATAAATATACTCAATAGCTTTAGAAGATTTTGCGAATATGTTTCACTGCACTTGCTCTTGGAAAGAAGGCCTTATTCTGTCATACAGCACGGAAACAGACTCTTCACTGCACCATGTCCATGCCGACCAGGTGTCCTAAATTAATCAAGTTCCATTTGCCAGCACTTGGCCCATATCCCATAAAACCTTCGTGTTCACTCAAATGGCTTCATTCAAATGGCTATAAATGCTGTAGCTGTCCCAGCCTCCAACATTTCCTCTGACAGTTCATTCTATACTCTCTGTGAAAAGTTACCACTTTTGTCCCTTTTATATGTTTCTCCCCTCACCTTCAATCTATGTGCTCTAATTGTGGACTGCCCTAAGCGAGGAAAATGTTCTTGGATCTTCACCATTTCTTTTCTCCTCATGATGTTTTAAACCTCTATAAGGCGAGAGCACTTCAGGGTTGAGAATGAGAGGCGTTCGTATTGAACTGTATAAGATAGTGAGGAGAGGTGTATCTGATGCATAGCCTATGGACATTGTCTCTGGTATATGAGTCTAGAACTGAGGATTCAAATTTAAGAAAACAACATGTATATGTTATATACTCTTTTCATAGTATAAGAAAAAAACACTATGAAGACATGATTCTATTGGACAAAAATATGAGGACACATACAAACGTATCTTCATTAAAGCTCCTCCATGGAGCAGAGAACAGGGACAAAGTCATACAGTTCTGAGAATGTTCAAGGAGGTCTCACGTGGTCCAGTTTGGTGTTGAGATAACATTACTGTATATTTCTGCTCCGAGATGGAGAAAATGCAACATGCTGGAGAAGCCACTGCTTATTGCTACCTATCTTTCCTTGTTCCTTCTCGCAGCAATGTATGAGAGGTGAAAACCGTTCAGTCATCTTTATCATTCATGTCGGATTACTGTTGAGGAATCATTGGCATCTCCCCACTGCCTAAAATCAAAGGTAATTCAGCCAAATCCGACTGTTCCAGGAATAAATCCTGCTTGTGTGAGCAGAACAACCTCAAAGGTTGAATAACATTTCATTATTTTACTTTTGTCTTGAGTTTAACTATTGCTTGGACAAAGCTCTTTCAAGCTGATATTTTGCAGCTTTTTTTCCTGCTTGTATTTAGGTATGTGTATGTGTGTGTCTGTGTGCACTTGCGTGTGTGAGACACTGTGTATGTCTTAGTGTGTGTGTCTGTGTATATGCACAGACTGCATCTCAGTATGCGTTCAAAGATAAATATTAATGTACGTATTTGTCCAAACTGTTTGCCATTTGTTTTTCCATCTTAGCTTTGAGTAACTTTGCTTTGATGAATTATTTTTGCAAATGTAAGATATCGAGATGTCTTGTCCCCAGCAAAGAACCTGACCTAGTCTGAGACCTATATCATTGGTCATATCACCAACCGAGTTACATTTAAAATTTATCATGATCAATGGAGGAACGGGACTAGAAAATGAAACAGTGGTCCGTCCAACCCCAGTCTGAACATGGATGAGGAGAATTTCACAAAAGTTTGTTTGTGTGGGAATGCTGATTAGATTACTTACAATGTGGAAACAGGCCCTTCGGCCCAACAAGTCCGCACTGCCCCGCCGAAGCGTAACCCACCCATACATCTACATCTACCCCTTACCTAACACATATTTGGACTATGGGAGGAAACCGGAGCACCCGGAGGAAACCCACGCAGACAACGTGCAAACTCCACACAGTCAGTCGCCTGAGGCGGGAATTGAACCCGGGTCTCCGGCGCTGTGAGGCAGCAGTGCTAACCACTGTGCCACCGTGCCGCCCAGAAGTTTGTGGTGCCTGTATGTTTGCATTTAGTCAAAGCAATGGCAGTCAGATATTGGACAGTAAAGGACAATGAACTACAGATATGGAAGTGGAGCTGAGAACACATCCAGATCAGCCACGATCTTACTGCCTAGTTGAGAAGGCTTAACGTGTCTAATGACACACTCCTACTCCTCAGCCCTACGTCCCTATGTTCCATTCAGTTCCTCAAAACTGCAAGACAGAAGCGTTTGGAGTTCATCTACCCCGATAACCTGGTGCACAGAAACCGAGGAGACCATTCAGTGACTGAAGACTCGAGTGTATAGCGTTGTAAAAGCACAACGGTTCAGGCAGCATCCAACGAGCAGGAGAATCGCCATTTCTGAGCATGTACTTCTGCGCTAAACGTGGGTTCAACAGAATACAAGGACGCCATTCGATCCATTGAAACTATTGGACAAGAATAGGGATAGCCCATTCAGACCCTCCTGCCTATTACACAAGGAGGGAAGGAGTGTAGTCAGCACATCGAGATGTTAAACAGGAACCGGAGTCGCCAAGTCAGGTCCTTGAGCTGCTTCCAGATGACCAGGAGGTGGCCATTCAGCCTATCGAACCATGTGTACAGAAATAGGAAGATGTCTTTGATGCCTGAACATAACAAAGAGTGAAGCAGAGTCTACACAGATAGACTGCTCTATGTTGTTCCTCCTGGTTCCTTTGCTCGTGGTACATATGTGTCACTTTAACTTGGTTTGCTGAACGTGAGAGGGAAAAGTGAGAAGTGAAAAGTTTGTGCGAAGTCTCAAGGAAATGCCTTCTATCTCCGAGAAGACATTATTGTACTCCTATAGAGGACAGAAGGTGGTGGGAATAGTGAACTATTTCAGGAGTAAGGCATTAAAGCTGCTGATAGATTTATGTACAGTGTAGAGACACACACCAACTGCACGTTGAGACAGTGAGAATTCATTCAGAGCTTGGAGCTCCCTCTCAACCAACATGGGGTCTCCACACTGGTACGTGAACTACTGGGAATTACATATCATGGGGAAAATGCAATTTCTCACAAAATCACCATCTTTTTTCCGGACATAATAAATGTTAGTCCATAATCCTCAAGTTTAAATGTAATTGCATGTTATTCTCTTGAAGTGCTACGGCTGTTGCTGGATTATACTCTTATACCTTTTATCAGTTAATTATCGTTTACACAATGTAATTCAATAATTTACTTGCAAAGGTGCAAACATCTTATTGCACAGTTGTATGCCGTTTCTTTTTTAGATTTGTTGTAGCCTTAGCCCAAAGGTAAATGTTTTGTTTACTGAACAGCCTTGGGCAACTGTCTGTGTGGCGTTTGCACATTGTCGCCGTGTCTGCGTGGGTTTCCTCTGGGTGCTACGGTTTCCTCCCACAGTCCAAAGATATGCAGGTTAGGTGAATTGGCCATGCTAAATTGCCCAGTGTCAGGGGTGAATCAAGGGTAGAGGAATGGACCTAGGTGTGTTACAGTTCGGAGGGTCGGTGTGGACTTGTTGAGCCGAAGGGCCTGTTTCCATACTGTAGGAATCTAAAAAAAACATGTTTATCGGGATTCAAGGGTCAGACACAGTATGTATTTTTCATGGGCTAAGAAACAGAAAGGAATAGAAGACAGTGACTGTGGAGACTGACGAGGAGTAAAGTGACATCCCCCCTGTCCCCCATGTCTTCTTGACAGAGAGAATAAAATCAAATGTAGAGAAAGAAACAGATATATTCGGAAGAAGGAATAGCAAGTGACAGTGTAAATGAAACAGGATAATTTGAAATGGAATGGCCGAACAATGATTGATCTGTGTGTGTGTGAGAGAGAGTGTGTGTCAGTGTGTGTGTGAGTGTGTGTGTGTCTGCGTGTGTGTGAGTGTGTGCGTGTCTGTGTGTGTCTGAGTTTGAGAAAGTGTGTTTGTCTCTGTGCGTGTGAGTCCGTGTGTGTCTGTGTGTGTGAGTGAGTGTGTGTCTGTCTGTGTGTGTCTGTGTGAGTGTGTGTGTGTCTGTATGTGTGAGTGTGTGTGTCTGTGTGTGTGAAAGTGTGCGTGCCTGTGTGTGTGAGTGAGTGTGTGTCTGTGTGAGTGTGTCTGTGTGACTATGTGTTTGTCTGTATGTGTGCCTGTGATTGAGAGAGTGTGTGTGTCTGTGTATGTGTGTCTCTGTGCCTCTGAGGGAGGACTGGTAAATGTAACCTCCCCGTTTAAGGAGAGAGGGACACAGAAGACAGGAAATTATAGAAGGACTTATTGGATCTTTGGTTTATGAATAGATGTGTGGAGCATAAGAACAAGGAAGTTGTGAAGCATATTGGAAATAGTGTGTTTAAGCTACAGCATAATAAGAGTTACAATTACAATGCCATTACGAACAGCAGTGATGAAAGTACGGTTAAAACAAAGAAAATCAGTTCGAAGCAGACAGGAGCATTAGTGACAAAAAGACTGTTTCCTCGATCCTGTTGTGAGAATGTTGAGATAAGCTTGTCAGTAAACAGACAAGGAATGTATAAAAAGCACAATAAAATCTGTTGCTGATAAGGTCTCAACGTGCAACTATGTAACCAATACCTATGAAGCTGAAAAAGCAAACCAAGTGAGACAGCATCCTAGGAAGAGGAAAGTCAACGTTTCAGGCTGAAAGACTTCGTCAGGATTGGGGTGGGAAAGGGGAGCCGGGAAGTAAATAGAGGGAGGGCCGTGGGGCTGGTGGAAGGCTAGGTGGGATAGCGATAGGGGGATGCAGGCAGGGAATTATTGTGATTGGTCAGTGGGAAGGGTGCAACAGATATGCGAATGGGAAGATGCACAGCTTTGTTGAGGTCAGGGAAAGGGGACATGGGATAAAGCTGTTGGTGGAGAGATTTTGAAGCCAGTGAAGACAATATTAAGCTGTAAGGTCTTCAGCTGAAATATCAAGTTGTGTTCCTCAGTTTCTGTTTGACCTCACTCTGACAGTGGAGGAGGCCTGTCGCCGGATGAGCAAGGGGACGGGAGTGATTGAAATGGATGGCAACTGGAATGCTGAATTTGTTAAAGCGTGCAGAGAGATGATGCTCCATGATTATGTCCCTGAGTCTCCCTTTGGTCTCCACAACATGGAGGAGACAACGTTGGGATTTGGAGATGAGCTCAGTGGGCCAGGATCAGGCTCTGTCTGGAGTATTAGTGCTATGTACGAAACAACCAACCCGACTTTCCAGTTACCATTCATTTTAATTCCCACTCCCACTCATCGGCGACATGCCTATCCTTAGCCAGTCCACTGTCAGACGACCACCACCTGAGAGTTTACCTTTGAAGCTGATAGCCCAATGGCCTCAATATTGACTGAAGCCGATTCAAAACCCTCCGGCTACCGCCTTATCCCATGTCCCTTTTCCCTGACCAGACCCACCTGTATCTGATCCACCCTTCCCACTGACCAATCACAGTAACCTCATACCTGCATGAACCTACCACCACTATACCTACCCGCCGCCCTTCCATATCCCATCACTCCATTTCTGGGCTCCCCTCCCCCTCACCCGTCCTGACGAAAGGTCCAAGATCAAAATAGTGCCTTTGCTCCTCCTCTGATTCTGTCTGGTCTGCTGTGTTTATCCAGATCTAAGTTTATTAACTCTGGCCTCCCGCACCTATAGTACTTACACTTTCCATGCTGTGGAACTAGGTGGTCTAAATATAAGAAGAAATAAATTTGGACGTTTGAAAAAATGGCGGACGCATCTGTCATTTCTTAACAACCCAATACACATATTCCAGAAGAAGCAGCATTTCATTTGTACTCTTTCAATCCAGTCGCCTGTCATTGCTGCTCACAATGCAGTCTCCTTTATATTGGGGAGACCAAACAGAAACCGTATTGAGGAACACTCCCACTCTGTCTGTGGGAATAACCCTGACCTTCTCATTGCTTCCCATTTCAAAAACTTACCTTGCTGTCATGCAAACATTTCAGTCCTGGGTTGCTGTAATGCTCCAATGACACCAAGCTGCAAGCTCGAATAACACCTCACTTTAGACCTTGGAACGTTCTATCCTGATGGAATTTTTATTCAATTCCATACTTGCACAGCCTGACCGCATTATGGCTGGTCTCCATTCTTCAGACATTTTTTCTCCTGGTCTCCCAATGAACTTGCCCTATTTGTGAATCGTTTGTCTTGCAGTTAATTAACGAACCCATTTCCCCCTTCACAATCTAATTAATACTCATTTTACATTTTATTCTCTTTTACCAGAAATAAAAGTCAATTTGTCAGTGGCATTCCTCCTCTACATCATCTTGTTTCCCGTCACCCCTCCTCTACCACGGTCAAGGGATTTAAAAGCCCATTTTCCAATCCTTTTCTGTTCTGAAGAGAAGTCACACTTGAAAAGATTCAAGAAAAACCTCCTCTCCATTGTTGTAATGTTCCAGTCTGCTATTCTCAGATTCAGATCTGTCCTCTCTCTGTCTACACAGCTGTTGATCTCTGTTACTGTTGGAGCTGATGCATCTGCTCCCACACTGGGATAGCGCACTGAATGAAGCCCTTCACCAATAGGAGAGGGAAACCCTCCAGTGACACAGTTACATTGCATGGAGACTGACATTAATCACAGTCACTGAGCAAACAGTCCCACCTTTTAATCCAGCACATTCAGTTCACAATATAACTGGACTGGACTGGACTACATGTCGACATTGCTGGCTATTGGTCAAATCTCCCATCACCAATTGCTCTAGTGAAGTCAGTTGTGAGGGAGAAAGGTGAATGTTATCTTTTCATAGGCTAGATGATTCTGCTCGGTTGTCCATTTACTCTGCTGTTACCATCTCTCCCCAAATCCCTCCACCCACCAAAATAAACACAATCAGGATGTTGTTTCCGTGCGGATCTCTCCTCCACGGGAACAACCGCCAGCCAACACACTGTCACTGGGCACAGTTGCCTTGAACATAGACAGGAAGTGTGGACTTCTCTAAATGTTCCTCTCACTGCTCTAATAAGGGAACTAGGGAACATGCTTCAGTAATTTATTTATACAAATTGACAAACTTCTAAATGCAGTTATATTTGTGTAAGACCGTACCTTTTTACGCATTTTGGCCTCAGTTGAAACCAAAAGTGATAATTACAATGAAGTTATGCATTAAGACTTATGAATTAATGAGTCAGGTTTGAATGATCATGACATTCGCTGGGAGATAGGACGGAATGGGATAGTGGCTGTGGAGACTGCATGTTGGGGGGGCGGGGTGCGGGGGTACAATGATATTCCCTTGTCATCATCACGCTTTCTGCCAGACAGAATTAAATCTAATGCACAACAAAGAAACAGCAACTTTTGAGAAATGCAATGCTGAATGACAATATGAACTGTACATGATCATTTTAAATGTGATAAAGTGAACTATATTTAATATACACACCACTTAATCATTGGGAATACAGTTCGATTAGGATCACTGGACCAGAAACATGAACTTTGATTTCTCTTCACAGATACTGCCAGACCAGCTGTACTTGCCCTCTAAGTTCTGCTTTTTTTTTGTTTGAGCTTGATCATATTGTTCATATCCGGCAGGATACTTAAAAATAAAAGCAGACACTAATGAGAGACAATGGGCTGAGTTTCCCCCACTTTTGCTGTAAATAGTTCTGTGTTATGTAACCAAAGCCTTTGGGAGGGGGTAGACAAGCGAGTTCAGTGAAGGTCACAGAGTGCTCCACCATCAATAATTTGTTCCTATTATCTCATGAAATTTCTGCTGCCTCTAAAATGTCTTTTCAAACAAAGTGGAGTTCCTGAGATTTACAAGATAATCAGAAAAATATCCTTTTTTCCTCTGAATCTTAAAGAAGCAACAGATTTCGGCCGTAACACAGGTGTCACAGACACACCAACTATAACAGGAACAGGAAAGGACTACATTGCCCACATATAACCAAATTCAGCATGTAGCCCTGCCATGAAACATGAAATATAGTGATACAGAAACATGAAAAACAAATTTAAAAAATGGTGAAGAAGCGCCACAGATGAGGAAGTATCTGCAGAGATAAACAAAGTTAATATATCGAATATGATGTAACCCTATTTGAAAAAGTCATATTGGAATCAAAGGTTAATTCTGCGTATCTCTGCTCAGAGAGTACCAGACCTGCTGAGCTACCCACTATCGTTTTTTCTTTTCTTTCTGAACTGTGACAAATTGACTGATCTAAGCAAAGCTGCTATCTCAGTTGAATCTCGAGTAATTTGTAACCAAAAGAGAAAATGCTGGAAAATCTCAGCAGGTCTGGCAGCATCTGTAACGAGAGAAAAGAGCTGACGTTTCGAGTCTAACTGCCTCTGTGCAGAGAAATCAGAATTAAAGTTTCTAGGTTAGTGGCCTTTCCTCAGAACGGATGGTAGCCCTGAAAATGTTGATTTATATACATAAGAGGCTGAATAGCGTTTAATGGAGACTGTTAGTAGCTAACAATAGGGGGTGAGTACGAGGCTTGGTGTATGGGTAGGGAGAATTGAGGAATTCAGTCCCTAAATTTATTGAATATTATTTTGAGTCTGAAGGGCTGCAGGGTGCACCCGCGGAAAATGAGGTGTTGTTCTTCCAGCTTGCGTTGAAATGCCCTGGAACACCGCAGCAAGTCTGACTCAGAGATATTGGCCAGGGAACAGGATGGGGTATTAAACTGGCAGGCAACTGGAAACACAGGGTCTTTTGCACAGGTACAGTTTGGATATACTGTGAAGTGTTCACCCAGTCAAACTTTAGTTTCCCCAATGTAGAACGCTGGCACAGTGGTTAGCACTGCTGCCTCACAGCGCCAGAGACCTGGGTTCAATTCTCACCTCAGCCGACTGACTGTGTGGAGTTTGCACATTCTCCCCGTGTTTGCATGGGTTTCCTCCGGGTTCTCTAGTTTCCTCCCACAGTCCAAAGATGTGCAGGTCAGGTGAATTGGCCATGCTAAATTGCCCGTAGTGTTAGGTAAGGGGTAAATGTAGGGGTACGGGTGGGTTGCACTTCGGTGGGTCGGTGTGGACTTGTTGGGCCGAAGGGCCTGTTTCCACACTGTAAGTCATCTAGAGCAGACCACAATGTGAGCAGCGAATGTGGGAAATGTTGATAGGATGCTGCTTCAGCTGGGAGGTATGTTTGGCCCTTGGTTAGTGAGGAGGGAGGAGGTAAATGGGAAAGTGTAACACCTCCGGCAGGGGAAAGTGACGCGGACCTGTGTTGGTGGGGGGGGGGGGGGGGAGTGACATTCATGACTCCTCTGAATGTCCACCTTCTTCCTCAACCGAGAATTCCCTAGCACTGTTCTCGACAGGGCCCTCAACCAGTTCTTACCCAACTCCTGTACTTCTACTCTCACCCTCTTTCCTCCCTCATGCAACAGTGTTAGAGTTCCCCTTGTCCTTACCTACCATCCCACCAGCATTCGCATGCAGAAGATCATCAGTATGCATTCCCCCATCTCCAGCGAGATGCCACCACCAGGCACATATTTGTCTCCTCTCCCTTTTCTGCCTTCTGGAGTTCCGGTTGGAATGCCATGTTTCTAGGAATATTGGGCTTGTCTCTGTTTGGCCTGTCCTAGGATGGACATGCAGATTAGTCAGAGTGGCGTACTTCCTTATCAGTGCGCAAGAACTTAGTGTTGGGGTCATGTATTTTGTGGCTAGTTGATGTTCATATATCCTGGTGACTAGTTTTCTGCTTGTTTTTCCGTTGCAGTGTTTGTTACAATTCTTGCAAGGCTTATTGTTCCTGGAGCAGAACAGACAAAGATATGAATTTATTGCGGTGCTCAAAAGTATGAATAAACCCTCAGAGTGAAAACTATTACTCTATTAGTTGGCATTAGAGCATCAAAGAATGATAATTTCATGGTTGTAAGCAGAAGAGCGAGGAGTAAAATAAGGAAAAGTGTCTTTACTTAGGGAGTTGTTACGAATTGGAATTGACTGACTGGGAAAGTTGTGAATGAAGATTCAAAACAGAACTGGATATACATTTGGAAATTATTAATTTAACGGGCAACAGAGAGAGGGCTGGCATATTGGAGGTGCTTGGAGACATTTTTGGAACTGATTCATGCATAATGCCAATGACTTCCTCCTGTACCTTAAAGTTTTGTACTCTATTATGTGTCAGCTGTGAATAAAAGTCAGTATCCAATTATTTCACATTGTAAATGCTCACAAATATCTGATTATTTGTTGCAGCATAAACATTTAAAATGCAAGTATTGCAAGGTCAGCTTCATTATGAAGTCTAATAATTACTCAGAACATTAATATTTTACAAGTGTTGTTCTAATTGCTAAAACAAATATATCATTGCTTTGGCACAAACTCCTTTGGAAGCTTTGACATTTCTCTGACACGATATTATCTTCGTTGTCTTTTTCACTCTCTACATTTCATATTAAATATCGTTCATTCTAAAAATTGGAAGTTTTCAAATTATTGTTCAGTGAAATTTGATAACACAAATAATTTATATAGTTTAATATTTACAGTTCATGTTGAATTATTCCCATTTTAAAATTGCTGGCAAATAGCAGAAGATCGTACATTTCAGTGAGAAATTTAACTGATTGATTATATATAAATGTATAAAAACGCTAATTCTATTTGTATGTTCAATCTTCTGCTCAATCTGAATATGCAATCATTCAGAAGCCAACCACTTTAAAAATATTGGTGTGGCAAAACATTGCTTTGAATCTTGACATTGAATATCTAATTCTAATCACTACAAGAGTTATGTTCTTTCTTCGATAAAATAAAATGTACGTGCTTTACTTCTATGTTAGGAAATTTTGACAGGAGTTTATATTTTAGTTCCATAAATATAGAATTAACAGAATTGATTTAAGATATTATAGTTCAGTTGAATGATTATCGTTCTCATCTTATTGTTGTCCAATTCATGAAATATAGCACTCATCCGATTACTGTTCGGGTCAGTAAACTCAACACCTTGCAATATGCTACGCTGAAAATTGCTTCCAATTTATCTGAAATCATTTACAGTGCTATTGGACCTCACAGCTGCCTGTGATGCAGAGAGACTCGGTGGCCTGTTCCAAAATCTGTGCATGGAGCTTCTAACATGGTTCAGGGCATCAGTGAAACATTACTTCAAAACAAATAAGTTGGAATCCTTCTTGGGCAGAGGGATAACCCGCCAACAGACTATCACTGGTCTCAGTGTAGGTACAAATATTGTCCAGGTTAAATACTAATGGCTGACCAGCAACCAGGTTTTGAAATTCATCTTAGTCAGAGCCTGGCCCAGAGAGCAGACGTGTTGACATGGAGAGCCAGAATCTCACCATACAAGTTACCTACAGTGATGAAATCTGACCTGTCTCCCAGACTCCATATATCTGCACCCTGGACCAGACATGGGTGAAGACGTTAACAGGTTGACAATCTATTGCAGTGCCTTGTGTCTCACAACAAAACGTCGAAAGCCATATCCATAAATGTCACCTTCACATTCTCCAGTATCAAAATAAAATTGTACATCTCTATGAATGGTCAGAGATTACTGCATGGATCACACAGTAGAATGTATGTGAAGTAACCAGCAGCAAATGGCAATACACAAATCACATTAATAACTGAACTTGGTGGATTCTGTTTGGTCAAAGTAAACAAACATATTATACTGGCCTTCAGGTGACTGTAACAGTGCACACCATAACTGGAGGTTTTGGCCTTACACCCCTCCAAAGCTTCCTGATCTCACACACATCACTCCCGCACACATTCAACAATTTAAGAGGAATCCACAAGCTGGGTGAAACTGGAAATATAGAACAGTGCAGCACTGTGCAGGCCCTTTGGCCCTGGACGTTCTGTTGACTTTTTATCCTACTCTAAGATCAGACTAACCTACATATCTTTCATTGTACTATCATTCATGTGCCTATCCAATTAAATATACCTAATATAGTTGATTTTACTACAACTGCTGGCTGTTCATTGCACACACCCACCACTCTCTGTGTAAAGAACTTACCTCTAACATCTCCCCTAAACCCTCCTCCAATTTCTTTAAAATCATACCCCCTCGAGATAGCCATTTCCACTATCTATGCCTCTCATCGCTGTCAAGTCACGTTCCATTCTTCTTCGATACAATGAGGAAAACACCCGAGCTCCCTCAAAATTTCTTTGCAGGACATGCCCTCCAGTCCAGGCAACATCTTGATAAATGTCCTCAGCAACCTCACCAAAGCTTCCACATCTTTCCTAAAACGAGGCAACCAGAACGGATCACAATATTCTAAGTGTGGTCTCACCAGGGCTCGATACAGTAGCAGCATAACCTCGCAGCTTTTAATCTCAATCCATCGGCTAATGAACACATCAAACACCTTCTTAACAACCTTATAAACCTGGGTAGAAACATTGTGGGAGCTATTCCATGGCCCATATGATCTCCGTTCCTCCACAATGTAAGCATCCCGCTCTAACCCTGTATTCTGCGTTCAACTTCGACCTTCCAAAATGAATCGCATCCCACTTTTCCATGTTGAACCCCATATGCCACTAAGCAGCAGAGTCCTGCATCTTGTCATTATCCTGTTGCAAACTACTACAGCCCTTCACACTATCCATAATTCCACCCACCGGTGTTACATCATCAAACTTACGAACCTACCCTTCCACTTCATCATCCAAGTTATTTATCAAAATCACAAACAGCAGAGGTCCCAGAACCGATCCTTACGGAACACCACTGCTCACCTAGTTCCACACTGAATACTTCCCATTTACCATCACCCTCTGTCTTCCATGGGCTATCCTATTCTCTATTCAGACAGACAGAACTCCCTGTATGTCATGCCTCCTTACTTTCTGAATGAAACTACCACGGGGAAGCTTATCAAAGGCCTTGTTAAAATCCATGCACTCCGCATTCACTGCTCTACCTTCTTCAGTGTGTTTACTCCCATCCTCAAAGAATCCAATAAGAGTTTTGAGGTATGACCTGCCCCTCACAAAGCCATGCTTAATATTTCTAATCAAACTATGATTTTTCAGAATCCTCTCCAATACTTTGGCCAATACAGATGTAAGACTGACTGGTCTGTCGTTCTCAGGACAATCCCTGTTCCCTTGCCTGAACAAGGGAGTAACATTTGTCACCCTCCAATCAACCGATGCTACTCAAATAGAGAGTGAAGACGCAAAGACCGTCGCCAAAAGCACAAAAATCTCTTTCCTCTCTTCTTGTAGTAACCTAGGGTGTTTCCCATCTGGCTGAGGGATTTATATATCCTTATATTTGTACTTCAATCAGTCTGTATTTGACCTCAACATTTTTACTCCCTGTCCAACCAACGGATTGACTGTTTTCCATTTCAGGGCTCTGTACAGTGCTGCCTTCGTGAACAAGTATGGTTCCCAATATCCTGTGTATTATGGAATGGAAAACATGGGAAGGCACGGATGCCTTTCTCATGAAGGGCAGATGCCAAAACTTTGACACTGCTGTTCCTCAGATGGTGACTGAATAGTTGTGCTTTGCCAGCATCACACTTTTTGACTCTGATCACCAGCATCTGCAGTCCTCACGTTGCCCATTACTGAGGGCTGTCCCCTCTGCACACTGAGCAGGCGATAAATCAGCAGAAACTAGTTGTAGTTAGAGCTGACTGTTCAGTTCTGGAAAGCTGCATTTGATGAACACTTTTACTAAAAACGAAATTGCAATTCAACAAATATTCATTCAGTCCCAGAGTTACAGTTTTGGTTTATGAATTGGACAGCTTTATAACGAGCAGTGAATGACTGAAGAACTCCGAGGTACAGAGTATTCCAGGTGATGTATTCCAGGTTGGATGTGCTTTACCTTAATGCTGGGAATATTGTCAGACAGAAAGATATGACAAGGACACGAGATGATATGTGGAAGTGTGTCATTTTTACCATTACATAGATGTGTTTGAGGGAGGTCATAGCTGACAACTCAGTATTCTGTGGTACCAGAACTATAGTCAGGACAGGCGATAGGGTAAAAGAGGAGGTAGTTTTGTCTTATAAATTATGGAGTCAGTTACTGGCTGAAGAAGGGACGATATCTTGAAAGGATCTTCTAATGAGGTTTGGTGGTTAAAGCTCAGTCTCAAAACCATGACAGAAACAGTGCTTGGGATATATTGTAGAATCCCAGATAAAGGAAAGTACGGGAGCAGGTATATAACCAAGTTATTGATATGTGTAAAATCAATAATAAGAACATTATATTCAGGCATTTCAATTCCAAAAGTTCATCATGGCAATGATATCTTCTTAAGGGGGGCAGGTGCTTTGAAATTTATTCCCGAGAGTATCTTATATCAACATAGAGCAGATACAACAATGGGCAGTGCAGCGCTGGGCCTCACTGTCGGGAACGAAGCCAGTCAGCTGTTCCAGGCAGAAGTGGGAGAGCATTATAGGACCAGTGACCGTGATATCACACATTTTGACTTTGCTAAGGAAAAGGCCCCAAAAATGTTTGAATAATAAAAGCTTTTTGGATAGGGTAGACAGATTTTATGAATACAAATGACAGAATCTTGTCAAAGTGCAGTTGCTTCTGGGTGAAACTGTAGCAGAAGAAGGTGGGACGGGGGTTGGGGGATCATTTGATTAAAATCAAATTGATGACAGTGTCGGCCCAGCATGTTACACCGAAGATAAGATTTAGGAAAACAAGCCCAGAGAACCTCAGATGTCGACACAAATCCCGAACAGGATGAAAAAGGAAAGAGAAACTTAAAGCAGGTACCAAGTGAGCAGGCCAATGAAGGTCCTAAAAAAATATAGAAAGTGCAGGCCTAAACTTAAAAAATCAGCGGAAGAGCAGAAGGAGCGGTGATAAAACATTAGCGGGTAAGATTAGCAAGAATCCAAAGTCATATTTTTGGTGTATATAAAGGGGAAGACGATAATGCGGGAAAGAACTGGAGTGTTAGGGACTAAGGGGATAGCCTGTCTACGCAGCCAGAGAATATGTTAAATACATGCTACGAATCGGTCTTTAGTTTAGAGCTGTTTCTGGATTCAGGGAGAGTGACTGTTTGACCCTTGAGCAAATTGACACAGGAGCTGAGGAAGAATTGGAAGTTTATGCAAGATAGAGTGGGCAAATCACCAGATTAAAGACCACCAAGTCTCACATCAGTGAGAGGGAAACAATTGTAGAAAATTCGGAGGGCTGTTGAGGCTGGATCATTAAATATCATCAAGGCTGAGGCAGACAGATTTTTATACAAGTGTTATGGGAAATTGCAGAAAAGTGGAATGGGGGATTAACAAAATAAAAAATAACCTAATCGAAGGAAAAGCAGACTCAGTTAGAGGATAGACATATTGTTATCCCTATGTCTAATAGTGTTCTTTTCCAATAGCCCTTTATTCACAAGAACATTACCTCTCTAGAGGGATTCAAGGAATTCATAAACGCAATACTAATAGACAGAATGCACGAGAGGGCTGCGACAACACAGATTGCCTGTCAGGGTGAGGATTTGCATGGACAAGTCACCACTACCAGAAGGAAGACCTCAGCAAGACACCCTTCAAGGCCAAGCAGAGATCTGCACTGGGGAGCAGGTAGTCAGTGGCCAGGTGTCAAGGAGTGCTGAAGACCTAAACACTGTATCATTGTCGTGTCTCCTTCCTTCGCTGGCCAAAACTATATGTGGAGAGGTAGAGAGACATGCCGTTGTAGCAGAATAAGCAGTAAGGCTTTGACACGAGAGGCTTCGGACAGCTCCAGCTCAGCAAAATGTACAGGGAAACTGAAATAAAGTCCTTTTAACTTTATTGTTATAGCTGTCGAGATGGCAGTTAGGGCAGTTGCACGCTCCTCTTGTTTCATGTGGGAGCTCACGGAGATTTTCACTGTCCCTGCTGACTATACGTGTGGACTGTGCAGCCAGCTACATCTCCGGGAAGACCGTGTTAGGGAGATGGGCAGCACGGTGGCACAGTGGTTAGCACTGCTGCCTCATAGCACAAAGGATCCAGGGGTCAAATCCTGACTCGGGCAACTGTCTGTGTGGAGTTTGTGCATTCTTCCCGTGTCTGCATGGGATTCCTCTGGATGATGCGGTTTCTTCCCACAGTTCAAAGATGTGCAGGTTAGGTGAATTGGTCGTAATGATTTGCCTGTAGTGTAAGGGTGTGGGTCTTGGTGGGCTGCTCTTTGGAGGGTCGGTGCGGACTTGTTCGGCTGAAGGTTATTTAGGATGCACTCAGGGTCATCTGAGATACTCAGAACTTCATAGGTAAGTGCTTTAGTGTGGTGGCCACACCCAAGACACACCCCTAGTTATGTTTCTTTAATGACTGTAATATTCCAGTCGAACGTTTATCGCCCTCAGTTCATTAGCTTTACCTGTCAGTCCTGTTGTATTTAAATAAACACAATTTAATCCAAGAGGTGTTCCTTGCTTCCTGCCATATTCCAGGTAGAGAGTAGCTGTGCGACCACCAGGAATGGCAAAGGGAGTAGGCAGAGTGCAGAAATAGCCTGTGGCCATTCATCTCCATAACATGTGGACCGTTTTGGATTGTTGGGGGCGATGTCTGTTCAGGGGAAAGCAGCAGTAGCCAGGTTGGTGGTACTACCACTGGCTCTGGGGCACAGCGAGAAACGGTAAAGATAAACAGGTCGTTAAAAATAGGAGGGTCGATTGTTAGAGGGACAGATTGGAGATTCTGTGGCCACAAACGGGAATCCAGGATGGTGGGTTACCTCCCGCTGCTAGGGTCCAGGATGTCTCCAAGTGGCTGCTGAATATTCTCAAGGGGTTGGGTGAGCATCCAGAAATCATTATGCACGTTGGCACAAATGATACCCGTTGGAATAGGGCCGAAGCTCTGGAGCGAGATTACCTTGACAGTGGTAATCTCCTTAGAGGGTGATTACCGTCCGAGACATGCACTGGAAAGGACACCAATACCTTGGCGGCCAGTTATGCTTGTGTTACGAGGGTGGGTTTAAACTAGATTGGCAGGGGGTGGTATCCTCAAGAGCAGCGAGGCAAGTGCGATGCTGGAAGGAGATAGAGTAATCAGAAATAGTAAATTTAGGCTGGAAAATGACAGAGAGAAATGCCTTTTGGATTAAATGGCATCTATCTCAATGCAAGAAGACCTACAGGTAAGGCCAATGAACTCAGGACGTGGATAAGTAGGTGGGACTGGTATATTATAGCCATTACACAAACATGGCTAAGTGATGGATAGGACTGACAGCTTAATGTGCCAGGGTACAGGTACTTTAGGTGAGACAGAGATATTGGAAGGAGGGGAGTGGAGTTGCAGTTCTGATTAAGGGGAGTACCAGAGCAGTAATCAGATATAAAATAACTGATGAATCACCCAGTGAGGCTTTGTGGGTGGAGTTAAGAAATCGTAAGGTGTTCGTGAGGTGATTAGGGATGTGCTATAGGCCCGCAAATAGTCAACAGGAATGAGAGTAATACATATGCAGGGAGAGAGGGGAAACCTGCAAGATCAATAGGGTTATCATAATAGGGGCGTTAAGAGATTGGATGAGATAGAATCTGATAAAAGCTTCAGGAAAGTTTCGTCAAGTCGTGTACAGAGATTGCTACACGGGAAGGGGAAAAACATGAAAATTTCTTAGGAAATAGGGCAGGACAGGTGACTGAGTTAACAGTGGGGGAGCACTTTGTGACCAGTTACCGAAGTTCTATTAATTTTCAGATAGTTATGGAGAAGGACAAAACTGGTCCACAGGTTCATGTTCGATTTGGGGCGTGGCTCAGGTCCAGGCCGCTGGGATCAAGGGAATTCCTGGAGGTATATTAGAGATACAGGAGTTCTGAAAAAGGAAAGCAGTAGGGTGAAAAGGGGACAAGAAAGAGCATTGGCTGTGAAGATTAGGATGAATCCAACAAGGTACTTTAAATATATTAAAAGAAATATCAAAAATTGGATAGAAAATACGACCCCTCGAAGACCGCTGTGGACAAGTATGTGTGGAACTATAAGTGATGGGTGAAGTCCTCAACTAATATTTCTACTCTATGTTTACCGTGGAGAAAGACATGTTGACTTGAGAACTTGAGGAAGTTAGTGGGGATATCTTAGAGCCAATCTATATCATAGTTGAGGAGATATTGGATGTACTAGAATGCTTGAAAGTGGATAAATCTCACGGCCCTTACCCGATATATCAAAGAACACCTCAAGTGGCTTCAGAAGAATTTGCGGGGACCCTGGCTTATAATGTTTTTCATCAGTAACCACAGGTAATGTCTCGGAAGACTGGAGGATAGCAAATGTTGTGCCCTTATTCAAGAAGAACTGAACAAAAAAAGCCTTGGAACTATAGACCAGTAGGTTTAACAACCGTGGTCGGTAATTTACTTGAGTAGGTTCTGAGGGATAAGATGTACATGGATTTAGAAAGACAGGCTTTGATTAGGAACAGTAAGTGTGGCTTTGTGCAAGGAAGATTGTGCCTGACACTTCTCTTAAAGTAAGTGGATGATGTGACCAGGAAGATTGATTTGTGTGGGGCAGTAGATTTCAAAACATGTGGTGTTGGATAAGCACAGCAGGTCAGGCATATTCGAGGGGCTGGAGAATCTATGTTTAGGACATAAACCCTTAATCAGGAAGATCCTAAGCATCGATTCTCCTGTTCTACTGATGCTGCCTGACCTGCCGTGATTTCCAGTGCCACATTTTTCGACACTGATCTCCAGCATCTGCCATGCTCAATTTCTCCATTGTCAGTAGATTTAGTCGATATGGATTTCAGTTACAGCAGAACAGAATGAGGCTTTTCAGCCCCTGAAGCCTGATATACAATTACAGGAGGAGGTCAATAAGCCCCTCGGGCCTATAAAACTGTAACCAGATCATGCAGCACCAGTACCCAGTTGCACTGCGACAGGATCAATCTATTCAGCTACTTGAATCAGTAACACAGGAAATGGAAGAGGCCACAAAGTGACTGCACTATGGGGTATACTGGAATAAAACCAGGCCACATAGCCCCTCAGACCTGCACTTCCATTCAGTAAGTCAGGGCTGATTTGCACTCGGCCGCAATTTCTCTTTAATGCACAATCTTTTGTAGCCGTTGACTCTCTCACGGGTCAAAACCCATTGACACCCACTCGCACCCCACAAACATTTCAGTGATGTAGCCTCCCCTAACTGTCTGGTCCCGACCATCACTATTCCCTGAGAGAAGGAAACACTCCCCACACATATACCTTGGCCTTTTGACATGAATAGAAGATATGAACACAGTGTAAAGTTACTGGACCTGATATCACGGCAGTATTTGATTAAGATGTCCAGGAGACAACAAAATTGAACTTGATGAGAATCAGTTGTAAACTCCCCGCTGGTTGAATCATTCAGAGCACAATGGGGCTGGTGGACGTCAATCCTCTCAGTCCCTGGATATCTCTGTGGGCAATCCTCAGGGTAGTTTCTTCGGCACAAACATCTTCAACTGCTTCATCAATGTCTTTCCCTGTTCCATGCAATCAGAGGTGGGGATATTCTTTGAAGATTATACAATGTTCAGAACAATGGGTCACCTCCTAAGGTACTGAAGAATCAAATCTGGGCAAAAGTCAAGCTTGTGCTGATAATGTATAGTTAACATTAATCAAAAGCACTGCTGGACACTAAACATTTCCACGGTTAAAGAAAGAGGAACCCCTTTAGCAACTCTAGCTAGTTTCACCGTAATATAAGAAAGCCATTCAGCCCATCAGATCTATTGGATAACAAGAGGCGCAATGCGTTCACTCACTCCTGCCTATTATACAAGAAAACAATTTAAAATAAAAGCAGGTGTTGGAATCCAAAATACACACGCAGGAAGCTGGAAGAACAGAATAAGCAAGGCAGCATCAAGACTTTGAGAAGTGAACACCTTGGATATAACCCTTTGTCAGGTCTGTGGATGGGAATAAGGGGGTATATAGATAAAGTGCGGGTGAATGAGGAGGACGCAGAGTGGCGAGCTGTGGATAAGTGGACACAGATAAAGGTATCAGCGAGTTGTTGATGGAAGGGCTGAATCCAGTTGGCGGCTGGACAAGGGTTGCTCAGAGGAATGGAATGGAGGGGAGGGTTTGGGAAGGGAGTCGGGGGATTGGAAGGGAGGTTATTTGAAATTGAAGAATTCAATGTGGAGTCCCTGGGGTGCAGGCTGCACAGGTAACAGATGAGATCTTGTTCCTCCAAGTTATGGTTTGGTTCATTGAGGCAATTGAGGAGGCCAACGATGGCTATGTCGGAAAGGCATTAGGAAAGAGAATTGAAATAGGAAGTGACTGGGAGGTCTTCCATTCTACCTAACGACCCTACCTTTCAGCTCCCAACCTGATTCATCCCTCCAATCGCCCAACCAGGTTGCACAAACTACTTGTGTCTACATATCCCTAACTGACCATCCTCCTGATCTCCCAACCCCAACCACTCCCTCCCCTCTTTATCTGCAGCTCCCCCTACCCCCACCCCAGTTCTGAAGAACGGTTATACCTGAAGTGTTGACTTTCCCAGTTCATGATGCTGCCTGGCTTGCTGTGTTCTTCCAGCTTCTGTCTGTCTCCTATAACTCAGGAAGACAGAGTCTGGTCAGCACAACGTGCTGGTAGGCAGGAACCACGTGTTGGCCACCGAAGTCCTTGAACCTCTGCCCTCGGCCCAGGAGGAAGACATCTAGTTCTTCCAGACACTGACACATGAACAGAAGAGGCCATTCAGCCCCTCCAAACTGTTAGACTGAAATAGGAGGATGTCATTGTTGCTGCAACACGACAAACCAATGAGGCATGGACTGCAAAGACAGACTGCTCCATGTTGTTCCACCTGGCTCCATTGTTAATGGTACACACGTGCTATGTTAACGTGGTTTGCTGATCATGAGGAGGGAAAGTGAATGGTTTGTGCCAAGTTCCAAGGAGGCATCTTCCATCTCCGAGATGTTATGAACTAGGTTAGACTACTCCAAACACTTTTAAGCAGGCAGCCCAGAGCATACCTTTGCAATTTGTTTTGGTAAGTGTACAATGAAAATTACCGGGGGTAATTTAGCTAGGTTGACTACTAGATTTTGAAACAGACAAAAACTGTATTCATAAAATTACACAATGGAACACAAAGAACAGAATTAAAAATGGCGACAGAATTCAACCTATTCAGGTAGACTTCATTATGCTATTCCGAATACACACAACTGTCCCAATAAGCAAACTCCCAATAATAAAAAAACAAGTATAAATGGAAGACTAACTGCCAGGTTGAAGTCGAGGGTCAGAAAAGAGAGAGAGTTTCCACACAGCTCCCAGCTGAACTTCCCAGTTCAAGACTCAACTGAAAACTGCTCAGCTCAGCGAGTTCAGCTACAGGATCTCACCACTCTCCGTTCATTATACTGGTCACTTATAAAGCATGGCCACTTTGGCCTGAAGACTCATCTGTTTCCATATAAATAAAAGACCTCTGAAAGTACTTTTCATCTCTGTACCAAACCAGACTTATCGGAGCTTGAAGAAAGTGAGGAAGGGATTATGCCCGAAACGTCGATTCTCCTGCTCCTTGGATGCTGCCTGACCTGCTGCGCTTTTCCAGCAACACATTTTTCAGCTCTGATCGGAGCTTGGCCCCATTTTATTGTTCCTCTTAAAAAAAACAAGGACGGAGTCTCCTTGAGCCAAGGAACAGCTTTTCGACAAAAAGGGACTTGCTTTGTGCCACATCTCTCCTCAATTAAAAAAAATCATCAATGCTAAAAGGTGGCTGCATTTTTAACCCTTCAAACCCAGTTAGTAGTCTTAAAACTGACAGATATACTGTACTAAGTGTAAACATTCAAACATGCACAAACCCATACAAAACCAGGCTGCTGTATACCCACCACCGAACACCTTCGTATCTCATTCTAGTCTCAGTAACTCATCAGCTTTCACGTTTTCGCGATCTGCCACATGCACAATTGTCATTGAATGGCTGCAACAAGCTCCATCTAAACAGTCGGGCATTTTTGTTTTTAATTTTTTCCACAAATGTCAATGTGTTGTGATCAGTTTATACGATTGTCTCAGATGCATTGCTGGTAATATATACACTGTTATGGTGTAATGCCAACACCAGGTTTAAAGTCTCTTTCTCCACCGTTGAACATTTCTGTTGATGTACGTTCGACTTCCCAGAAAAACATCCGATCGGTCTTTCTATTCCCTCATCATCCTCCTGCAGGAACACTGGACCAATACCGACATCACTGGCATCGATAGCCACCTTGAAAGTCTTCGTGTAATCTTGTGTAGCTAATATTGGGGCAGTGTCTAACACAGGTTTTAGGCTGGAAAATGCCTTTTGACAATCCTCTGTCCACTGAGAGTTCTTGCCCTTGACAATTCGGTGAGTGGAGCAGCCACACTGCTTAAAGTTTGGCACAAACTTTCAGTAAAATCCAGTCAAGCCCCGGAACCGTAGTACTAGATATTTCTTTTTGTCGACGGTGTGGAACATTCCCCAACTAATTTCGTTTTTGTATCTCATGGGGCCATTGGTCCATGTCCAATAACATGACCCAGGAACGTGGCTTGGCTTTCTCAAATTCACTTTTCGCTAGGTTTACCAGCAAGCCTGCCTTCTGAAGTCAATCAAACAATTCCGATAAATGCTGTAAATGTTCCTTTCATGAGTGACTAAAAACTACCATGTGACCAATGTACACCACATAGTTGGGTAATCCGACAATGACCTCATTATCAGTCTCTGAAAGGTGGCTGGATCGTTTTACATATCAAATGCCACAACTTTGAACTGAATCCATTTAGTGTTATGAAAGCCGAAATTGCCTTTGCTCTCTCTGACAGAGGTCCTTGCCAGTAGCCTCTGAGCAAGTCCAACTTGGAAATGTAAATAACTTCTCCCACTTTTTCAACACAGTTCTCAAACATGGAATAGGATATGCATCAGTCTTTGTAACGAAATTGAGTTTGTGATAGTCCTCACATGTCCACTGGGTAACATCTGGCTTTGGCGCCATGACTATACATGAGATCCAAGCACAGTAACTCATTTCAATTATGCCATCTTGGAGCGTGTGCTCTATTTCCTTCTGAACCTGTGCCAACTTTAGAGGATAATGCCTTTAAGGATGTTATTTAATCAGAACAGCATCTCCTGTGTCGACATTATGCACAATTATGTTCGTACTTCCCAGTTTATTTCCACATGTCTCTCCAAGATATCGTAATAACTCTTTCAGGTCACTATGCTTTTCTTGTGGAAGGTAACTCAGTAATTTATCGCAATTTTTGACAACTATCTCATTGTTCAATTTGATATTAGGAATGTCCAATTCAGAATCCTCTGAACTTGGGTCTTCCTTCTGTGCTGTTATCATTAACACCTTCTCCTCTTGCTTTCCTTCCCTATCAAAATACCTGTTGAGCATATTCACATGACACACTCTGTGAGATTTCTTCCTGTCTGGAGTCCGTACCAAGTAGTTCACCTCATTCAATTTCTTCCCAATTTGATAAGGGACACTAAAACTTGCTTCTAGAGGCTCAGCTGTTACTGGAAGTAACCTTATTTCCAATTGCAAAATTGCGAATTTGTGATTTCTTATCGATTTACTGTTTCATTGTATGCTGCGATACTTTTAAATGCTGTCTACCCAACTCTCCAGCTCTATTTAATCATTCCCTAAAATTTGACACATTGTCCAAATGGGTGGTCTCTGAATTCTGCCTTATTAATTTCTCCTTAACCAATGTTAACGGTCCTTTTACTTCATCCCCAAAAATTAATTCAAATAGTCTGAATTTGGTCGATTCATTCTGTGCGTCTCTGATCACAAATAGTTCAAAAGGAATTTCCTTATCACAATCATCTGGATTATCCTGACCATAAACCCTCAACATGGTCTTCACTGCTTGATGCCATCTCGCTCATGCTCACTGTGATTCCAAATACGACGTAGTAGATTTGAATTGCTTTAATGCCAAGTTATCCGTCACCTGCTTGAATAGTTCGGATGTGAGGTTTGATCTGTCTGGATCTCTATTGGTAGTCCGTACCTACGTAAAAAAAAAGTGTTTTTTTCTGCAACTCTTTTAGCTGTGATGCTGCAATAATGGGTCTGCTCTGGAAATCAAGTTGACACATCCATTATTGTTAAGAAGTACTTATTCCCACTTAGTCTTTGCGATAGGGGACCTACACAATCTATCAAGACTCTTGTGAAAGGTTACTCAAATGCTGGAATAGGTATTAAATTTGCAGGTTTTATTACTACGTGTGTGACATGTTTGAGACATTTGGCAATATTCACTACATCTTTGTGAAGTCCAGGCCAGTGATAATATCTTTGTATTTCAGCCTGTAATGTCCTCACCCCGAAATGATCTCATGTGCCACTCGCAGCACCTCCTTTCTATACCCAACAGACAAAACAATTTGGTGAATTTCTGTGCACGTCTGAAACGCTTCAATGTGTGCTGATCTCCATATCTGCATTAAAACATCATTTGTTAAGTAATAACACACAGGAATGCATTCATTCTCTTTCTTGCTAAATATCTTTTGATGTAACTTCTGTAACTCCATATCTTTCTGCTGTAATTCAATCAGCTTAGCAGAGCTAAAAATACGTTCATGTTTTCCTACTCGCTCCGTCTGTTTTCCATTTATCTGATCAAAAAGAAACTTTCGGACAAATCTAGGTCAGCTTCGTTATCTGTGCCTTTATCCTGTTTAAACCTGTGCTTCTGTGATCTTCTGGTGATGCAATCAGGGGAAATTCCTGGATTAACATTCTCCAGGTCTTCAGTTGCCCGCATCTCCACTGGCTTTTCAACTACAGTAGGCAGCACGCCTACGAGTGAAGCAGCTATATTATTTGCAAGGACAAATTTTATTCCAAGAGCTGAGAGTTAGGGGTCTAGTACACCTACCGTACATGCTACAATCTTCTCTGGACACTCTCGCCTCACTTTAAATAACTGAGCACTTTTTTCCTCACTATGAATTCCTGTTACCAGCACATTGTCTGGAAATAGTCTCTCAAGAGTGTAGAAAGCCTCACCCCTCAGCATTACAGACTGAAAAGTTCCTGTTTCAATTAATATTGAAACCTTCTTACCAATTACTCCTGTCCTATGTGATTAAACTTTACCCTTTCATGTAAGTTTTGTTTGCAGATTTCGTACGTCCACTGATCATCTTGTACACTCTGAGGCAATTGCCTCACTTCCTTCCTGCTTTTTGTTACAAGGAGACAGTGAGGACTGCAGATGTTGGAGATGTAGATTCCTGAAGAAGGGCTTATGCCCGAAACGTCGATTCTCCTTTTCCTTGGATGCTGCCTGACCTGCTGCGCTTTTCCAGCAACACATTTTCAGCTTTTAGTTACGAGTCCAACAAAACTTCCAGGCTTGTCTGGTTATCCTACATCTGGTTTACTCCCAGCCCATTAACACTGTGATTTTGTGTGGCCCTCCTTTTTACAATGAAAACACGACAGGTTTTGAACTTCGTTGTCCCCCTCAAGGTTTTCTTTATTACTGTGGTAAATTATCCTTATGATCTACACTGTGATCTACCTTTCCCTTTGCACGTGAGGATATCTCTTTGCTCCAATTTCTGTCCCACAGAGACCAGAACTGGTTCTGGAAGCCAAACCAAGTTTATGGACCAGTTCATAATCATCAGCCATTTCAGTTGCTAACCTTGCTGTTTACACTCTCTGCTCTTCCACCTGAGTTTGCACTACTTCAGGCAGTTAATGTTTGAATTCCTCCAAGTGTTAACCTCTTTAAGGGCAACATAGCTTTGCTTGACTTTTAATGCTCTTATCCAACTATCGAAATTAGTCTGTTTGATCCTTACAAACTCAGTGTAGGTTTCACCAGGATCTCTCATTAAATTCCTTGAAATGTTGCCTATGCAGACAAAATGTTTTTTTAACCTCCTTATTCTCCCCAGATACCTCCTCTGATAGGGATATGAATACCTCACCAGTTCTACCTCCAAGTTTCGTTTGGATCAACAAAATCCACATAGACTCTGGCCACTGCATTTGTTTAGCCAACTTTTCAAATGAGATGAAAAGGGCGTCATATTCTTCTCATCAAATTGAGGCGATGCTTGAACATACTCAAACAAATTCTCACTAGGCTTCTGACTACCAGGGGCTTGCTCATCCTCACTCTCTTCCTTTGTAAGCACACCCTCAGCCGTTATCTCCAGCTTTTTACACTGACTTTTCTTTTTAATTGTCAATTTTTGTTCTTCAAAACTTCTCTCTTTCTCTCTCCCCTATTGCTCTCTCTTTTGCCATTCATTCTTTTTACTCTCTGTTCTGCTGCTTTCTTTTTTCCCCCTCTTCTGGATTTTATCGAAAGTCAAATGTTTCATTTTGGATATTAGTTTGATTGGGTTGAGAAAACTTAGAATAGTAATGGCTATTTCAGCCGCCAAAAGTTGCATGCAGTGACTTCGGAAATTTTACGAAAAATGAATAAGACCAAGTTGCAAGAATTAGCAGAGAAGCTGGAATTGGAACTGACTGCTTCTGTGAGGAAAGGAGAGATAATTACAGCGGTATCTCGTCAATTAAACTTGCTGGAGAAACCATCAGAATCAGAGTTGGCAAGAATTCAGTTGCAAATGAAACATCTTGAGCTAACGGCAAGAGTTAAGGAAAGGGCAGCCAAATTCCTTCACACTGTCCTCATGGTACCATCACTGCAGGGATTAGTCTAGGGAAATTCCATTACACCATCTCTCTGTAGCAAGGAGATCATTGATAATAAATGAAAGAAAATACTGTCTCAAGTATACTCCACAACTGCAGGACGGTGTCTTCACTCTTATTCTTCAATCATTTTGTAATGAATGATATTACTCAGTTATTGTGCTGATTACTTGCTGAGACATAGAGTTATAGAGATGCACAGCATGGAAACAGGTCCTTCGGTCGGACCTGTCCGTGCCAACCAGATATCTCAACCCAATGTAGTTCCACCTGCCAGTACCCGACTGCTCTGTAGGAATTCTGTTAGTGCCTCATGATCAAGGACATCCAGCTCCTTTTCACCAAGAGCACTTCCCATCATCTCTGCTTCTCATAAAAACAAAATGAGAAGGACGGCATTTTTTGCCAATCATTTATTTGCCTTATGAAGCAAAGTCACACCAACAACAACATCACTGTTGCCATTCGAGTTGATTGGTGATGCTGAGGAGGCGATGGCCGAGCTGTATTATTTCTCAGTATTAATCCAGGGAATCAGGTAATGCCCTCGACACCGGATCCGAATCCCACAATGGCAAATGTTGGAAATTAAATTCAATATCAGGAAGTAAGAATCAAATGAAACAATGGAACCAATGTCGATCGTCCTACTTTGCACCCTCATGCCCTTCAGAAAAGGTAATCTACCATCTTCAGCTGGTCGGGCTTACATGTTACTCCACAGCAATGTGGTTATCTCTCAGTTGCAGTTTGAAACAGCCAAGCCAGCCACTCAGTTATATCAGTAACTTCAAAGCCTCAAAGAAAAGAAACCGCATGGACCTCAGCACTGACTCCTTACAGCCCACGGACTGCAGTTGGTCAGGAAGGCAGCTCACCAACACCTTCTCAAGACCAATGAGGAAAGGGAATTAAATACTGGCCCAGCATCGCATTACTGAATAAAAGACGATGATCACACTCAGGGAAGAGAGAACAACAGACATAAATAACTTTAAGCAGGGATTTTGACATGTACCTTACATGGTCATGATTATCAATAATATGGGAACGGGAAAAACATAAGTAATGTTTAATTTCAGTTTTTATTTCCATCACAGCTGACCATCAACAATCCCTTTGTTTGTTTCTTTCTCTCTACCTCTCTCTTTTTCCATCTATTCAACTCAATCCTTCTCCCCTTCATAACAGATGTCGGTGTCAACAACATCAATCACACTATTTCCCAACTGTGTTCAGTTCCGATGTATGAATCGAATTGCCAATTCTATTTTTCTCTCGACCCGAGGGCGCTGCCAAATCTGCTCAGTTTGTCTGGCACTTTCTCGTTCTTTATTGTTTCTGATCTATTGCATCATTCTTTGCTTAATTTAACCTTTAATTTTGTTATTATTTGGAATGTCTGTATTGCTGACAGGGGCAGCATATGTTGACCTAACCAAATGTCATTTACTACGAGGTCATTCTTTCAGGCAGTACAGAACCAAGCACATTGCTGTGGGTCTCACATCAATCTTAAGTCAGACCAGAGAGTAACGCAAGATCTGTTTACCAAAGGACATCACTGAAATAGATAAACGTAAACGCTGGAGATGTAATGGTTGTTATTAGTAAAACTTGCTTTTTTCCCCAATTCCTGTCTTGTGTATTTACTTTCTGACATCGTCTGTGGTAGGATGTGGAACAGGATCTTTCTGTGTAATAACCTGTGCATCGGAATTACATTTCTTCTGGCATTACTGCTCTGAGAGAGTGTTCCTGGCATTAAGTTATTTTAGAGACAAGAACAAAGATGTGATCGAAATATTTTCAACTGAAAGAGTGCTTAGAAGAGAGGTGGAACCATACCGTCTGAATTTTACCGAAGCATAGATAATAGATAATGAAGCATCAACATTGAAGCCAAGATGGTGACTGGGCATATAATCGAGCTGGTAGTGGGTCGGTTTGGTGATGGACAGAATACCGAGACATAAATAAATTCAGGGATGAAAGGTACTTCGGTATTGTGAACAGTCTTGTTCTCAGATGTTTGTGAGGGCGGGGGTGTGGGGGTTCTGAAATTTGTGGGTACTTAATGGAATTTGCATTTGAAACTGAAGACAATAGTTTTCGTCTTTAACAAATATAGATAACAGAAATAGCAAAGAAGTTCGCCATGGTTGAAGAGATTAATAAATGGATAGAGATGAAGAAACTTACCAGGAACACCAACAATTGCGAGGATAGGATAGTAACCCGCCTGGATAATCATCAGTGCACCCCATATCCGATATGGTAATGTTGACCAAGACGAGGAAAAATAGTAAAGACCATCCAATAAACTCCTGTCCATTGTTGCAGCATTTCAGTCTAATGTTCTCAGATTCTGATCCATTAATGGATCATTCCAGACTATTCTCAGATGTTTAAATCTCCTTTTTGTGTCTCTGCAGCTGTGTCCCTTTGAGCGTTGGAGTTGATGCATCTGCTGCTACAATGGAATAAACCATTGCAAGAGGCCCCTTACTAATAGGAGACGGAAAACATCCAGTGACACAACCAGCACCCATGGAGACTGGCATCAATCACAGTCACTGAACAAACAGCTCCATTTAACCCCTTTCAGTATGGTTCCTTCAGTTCACAAAAACTGCTGGACTGGATTGAATATTGGCACCGCTGGCTATTGATCACATCTCCCATCACCCATTGCTCTCGTGAAGTTAGTGGTGAGGGAGAATGGTGCATGTTTTCTTATCGCAGGCTAGATGATTCTGCTGCGTTGTCCGTTTGCAGTACTGTTACCGTCTGAACCTCTCACCACCCTCAAAAACCACAATCTACATGCTGTTACCGTGCAGATCCGTCCTCAACTAGAACAGACACCAGCCAATATATTTACAGTCGATATATTTGCACTCCAATACATAGGAAACGTGAATTGACCTGGGCGTTCCTTTAATTGATCTAATATGGCAATTTTGTATCTTCAACACTCAATGTGTTTCAGCATTTTTTTAAAATATAAACTCACAAACACCTTAACACACTCTATTAAGCATAAGTTTCTTTACTTTCTCCTCATGGTAGCATCATGCCAGGGTTTAGTCTGGTGAAACCCCTTTGGACTGAATCGCTGACAAGGTCATTATTATAAAGCTGATTCAACCTGTACACAATAACCCTAACAGTCCCTCAACAAAACACTATCATTTGGAAAGATACATTTACTCTGGTACTTTAATCATTTTGCATGAAGAGCCACATATCATTTTCTTCCTGCTGCGTAAAAATTCTGTTTGTGACTTATGACCAAGCACATCCAGGTCTGTTTTAACAACAGCACTTCCCAACCTCTCATTATTTACTGAACATAAATGTGAATCATGATATTTGTTGTTCATATCTGAAGTACTTTATATCTTCTGAAGAGCTATTGCACAAACGCTGATACTTCACTCCAGATAATTATCCGACTCTCTTCATTCTCTCGATTATCCAACTTTTAATACATTCGGTGTATTCCTCCCCTACCTACCGATGGACTCTAACATTCCCCACTCATCTGTATTCAGCCATGTCAAACATCGACTGAAAATTCAAATACTTCATTCCCACTGGTTCTCAATTGTCAATGTCACAACGGACAATCTCCACAAAATCCAGCAGGTTTATCAAAGTTCAAGACCATTTCCCCTTCCTGAATCATGTCATTATTTTCCAAGTGTCTAGTTGTCACATTCCTCACAAAAGGTTCCAATGTTTTTCTCACAGCTTATATCAAGCTAACCACTGTTTAGTTTGCTGTTTGCTCTCTCCGTCCTGTTTTAAATATTTAGGTTTACAATAGCTGCTTTCAAGTCTGGAGGATCCTTTCCAGAATCTAACCAGCTTTGAAGAATAATCAGTAATTCTTTCACAAGCTCTACTGCCACCTCCTCAATACTTTGGGATGTAGCTCATCAGATGCAGCAATATACCAACTTTAAGTACAATGAGATTTTGAAAGACGTACCTTTTATTAATTCGAATTTCCTACTGTTCCGCATTTTCACCAGTCACTCTGTTCCCTTATATTTCTGGAAGTTTCTTTCTGTATCTTTCTCAGGGAGATGGGCACAATATATTGCTCTCAGCGGACAGATGGGTCCTGTCAGCCAGTGAATATATCGGAGGACTGCACTCCGGTGATGGTGGATATGTTACTCACCCCTGCCTTGGAAGTTCCAGAATTAATCCAGTTTAATTTATGGTGAGCATTAACACAGTCCTGTCACTGGTGTGAGGCTGCACAGTATATTGAAGGAGGGGACACAGCTCCGTGAACACCTCAATTTTGAAACAAACTGGTTTCATACCTGACACCTGGTCCAGCTTAGACAAATGTCCCGGGAAATCCCAGGAAAGATAATGTCCCTATTTATAGAGCTTTTCTTCTGTGGAGCCTCATCTCCATTTGTTTACCATGGACCCAGACACTCGGTAAATGCAGTGTATAGAGTGGGGTCACCAGACCCAGCAGCTGACAATACAAACCCGAGATAAGCATCCACAGTAACTCCACTGATTTTCCAATGACAGGAACAAGTCAATACCCCACACGGAACGTGCATGTGCTCAGTGTTGAAAACTATTTCCACTCCTGCGTTTCTCTTCCTGGCTGAGAAAGCCGTTGCATCTCTGCACACTCCCACAGTAAGAGGTTCTCTCTCCAAAGAAGCAGTTGACAATATAGCATTAACTTCCTCTATATCTCAGCAACTATAAGGGCAGCACCAATATTGCTAATGGATTCGATCATCACACCCAGAGAAGAGAGATAAGGGAACCTAATTCACTTTAAACAGGGACATATCTAAATGGACGTGATATTCAGGAATATGGGAAATGGGGAAATGTGAGAATAACTTGCCATTTTGTTTTCCTTTCAGTTCATCATCAGCAATCCCTTTGCTCAGTTTTCATTTCTTTTCCTCTCTTTTTTCTGGCCATTTAACCATCCATTCAATTTAAACCTAGCCCCCAACTCTCTCTCCAACCCAACCATCCATGATACCTGGATAAATAATATTATTTCCCAGTTTGTTTTCAATTGTGAAGCAGGGTCAAAACATTATCTGCATTTCTCCTGACAGAGGCTGCCATACCTGCGAGATTCTCTAACACTTTCAGATGCTGGAGAATTTTATTTTCGATCCCTTTAACCCACTGTTTTTGATTTATTTCACCGTTAATGTTGTTTCACGGGATGCCAGCATCACGGGCAAGGGCAGCATTTTTTTTTCCATCACTAATTGTCCTTGACCACGCGGCCATTTGTGAAGACAAAATGGAGCCAACAATGTTGCTGTGAGTCTGAAGTTACACTGAGCTCAGATTGGGAAATAATGTTAAGTTTATTTAACAAAGACTATCAGTAAAATGATAAAAAATAAATCTTAATGGTTTCTGGTTTCCATCAGTGAAATTAGGTTTTATTCCAATTTTTGTCATTCGAATTTAAGCTCTGACATCGGCTGTGGTAGGACGTTAAACACTGCCTTGGAGTCATAGCCTGTACCTCTGAATTACCCGTCTAGTTACATGATCACTCTGATACAGAGTCCTTATTGCCTAGTCCGTATTCCCTAGTTTCTACCAGAGAGAGATGGTGGAGAAATCAGTTTAACTACCAACAATAAAAAGGATTTGGGGGAAAAAAGCGAAAGGGAGATTGAGAGACAATTTCATGTAAGATCACAGGTTTTAGAATGCTGAAATGAAGGCATTTCGACAGTATCCTACAACATGAGCCAGTATTCCCAGGATGATAGGTGAAGGGGATATTGGCGTCAATAAAAATGAGGGAAGGTTTTAGATGAACATTTGTTCTGCAACTTTGTAACTGGGTGTGGGGTCAGCAGAGGCTTCGACTCATTGGGCTGAATCTAATAATAGTTTGTCTCAGTGACATTTTTATTGAGTGTGACAAAGGGATTATCTGTACGAGACTGAAATAGTTTCATGGCGCTATCTTAGTGAAACCACCACATGGCACGGTGGCACAATGGCTAGCACTGCTGCCTCACAGCGCCAGAGATCCGGGTTCAATTCCCGCCTCAGGCGACTAACTGTGTGGAGTTTGCACGTTCTCCCCGTGTGTGCGTGGGTTTCCTCCGGGTGCTCCGGTTTCCTCCCACAGTCCAAAGATGCGCAGGTCAGGTGAATTGGCCATGCTAAATTGCCCGTAGTGTTAGGTAAGGGGTAAAGGTAGGGGTATGGGTGGGTTGCGCTTCGGCGGGGCGGTGTGGACTTGTTGGGCCGAAGGGCCTGTTTCCACACTGTAAGTAATCTAATCTAATTAACTACCCACTCAAACTCATAGTGTTCCTCGCATTCAATGCCACCCCAATTCTCCAACCCAACATGGCTGGAGGGACTCACCATTGCACTGATGCCCCTGGCTATTCTATGATCACTGACACTGGTGCCATCGTTCAAAGGCCAATGGGCACACTGTTGTACTTCCTCAGTTTGAAGCCACCCTGCACAGTTGACCCCGAGCATGGCAGGTAAGGGGAGCTAACACCACGGTTTTTCATCAGAGGCACAGAAATCCTAGTGGATGGGCTAGTAAAGGCGGCCCATTCTCTTCTCAGAGGAGGCAAACCACCAGGCCCACCGAGCATGGTCTGAGCTCACCACCCAGCTCAGTGAAGTATCTGCGGTCTCGCTCTCTCTCTCTCTCTCTCACACACACACACACACTATGAATATGGAATTTTCCAGATAGTGTTCCAAAGAATTCCCATTTTCAGGTATAGGAACTTTCAGTCATTCAACCCCATGGGTTCCTGCAAAAATATGGACTTATTTTATATCCAATCACAGTTAGTAATTCTGGCTATTTCACTTTGTCTCACTTTATTGTATTCAGCCAAACACTGCTTCTCAACACTTATCCCGTTATGAAATACAAATTTGAGCAGAGAACATTTTATCCTCAGCTGTAATCTTGACGGTTATCTGAACTGTACCATTTTCCTTGTTATGAAAGTTTCTCTTGCCCTTTGCCTGTGACTGTTTCTGTCTGTAACAGTTACACTGTCTCCCACTCAGTTGGCTGGACAGCTGGTTTGTGATGCAGAGGGAGGCCAGCAGCGCAGGTTAAATTCTTCCACTATGACAGAGATTACCATGAAGGGGACGCTCGCTCAACAATGGGCAATCGAGCATGGCCAATCCACACTAAGCTGTACATCTTTGTACTCTGGGAGGAAACTGGAGCATTGGGAGGGGACCCACACTGATGCGTGGGGAATGTTCAAACTCACCTGAGGTTGGAATTGAAACCAGCTCCTTGGTGATGTGCGGCCACAGTACTAACCACATATCCATCATACTCCTCAGTTAGTTCTGCTAATTACTTGTAGCTGACTGAAGAAATCCAACTGGCTTGTTCTGATAACTGAACTTGACCCAGTATTAGACCTTTATCATCGGCCATATCGCCAACCTGGTTACATTTAAAATTTGTTGTGTGCAGTGGAGGAGTGGGACTAGAAATGGAAACAGAATCATCCTCCAACCTCAGTCAGAACCGGAGTGAGGAGAAATTCACAAAGTGGGAATTCATTCAAGTGGGAATTCTCTCGCCCAGAAGATTGGGAGGGCTGAATCTTTATATTATATCGAGGCTGACTTTGTCTGATTTTCCATAGACAGGTGAATCAGGAATCATTGTGAAATAAGAGAAAAGTGCAGCTGGAACACAATGAGAAGAACCATGACCTTATTGACTGTTGGAATCGTGTCAAAGTTCCGAATGGCCCAGTCGTGTCCGTTCCATTCAGCCCTTCGCTCCTGCTGTGCAGGAGCAGATTGAGACCACTCTGATGGTTTGGTATTGTTTGGCAAATGTAAAGGAAAATCCAGTCTGGGTCAGGCATTGACACCCCTCCCCCAATCCCTCTTTTCAGGCTTCCCCTCTCTGTAACTTCTGCTCCTGATGTTGGTCATGTTACAGGCCCAGATTCACATTGAATACAGCCCCCATGCCCCACACAAGGTCAACTCAGACAAACCCTCTGCCGTCTCTGAATGCAAGATTTTACATCATGACTTCTAGGAAAATAATCAAGTATTTTCCGAAAACATAAATAAGAACGGAAGAAATAGGAACCTGCGCTCATTCAATAAGAACATGGCTGATCTACTCCACGGCTCAACTCCACTTTCCTGCTAACTCTTTGCATCCCTCAACTCGCTGAAATGTCACAAACCAATCCACCCATCTGTAAATACAATCAGTGACCCAACCTCCACAAATCTCGGGGTTAGGAAATTCTAGCCATTCACTACCTTCTGAAAGAAGACATTTCCTTACATCTCAGTTTGAAATCGATATTCCTTATTCTGTATCTACATCCCTGACTTCGAGACTCTGCCCTGGTGTGGAACCACATTCTCAACACCGACCTTGTCAAGCCCCCTCTGTATCTTATCCTTTTCAGTAATGACACTCTCATTCATTTAAACTACAATGAATAATCACCTCAGCATTTTTGATGTATTCAATAATTCAATCCTTTAATCCCAGGAACCAGTCTAATGAACCAACATTTCTGCATCAACATGCTGACGTTATGTTTCATACAGAAACACGCCACTCCGTTGTACTGTTCCTTTTTTGGATGAACTCTCCATTTAATAACAACCTGCCTTTTGGTTGTCAGTGTCATTCTCAAATTCGAATGTATATTGCACTCAGCTCCAGCTGTCAGGTGCTGTGTGCAGCTCTTGTAAGCAGCTCTTGCCGTCGGACTGATATTTGTGGAACTCCAGTAGATGCATTTTTTTCATAAAGATCAATGAATCCTGACTCTCCGATTTGTAAGTGTTTACCAAGTGCCATCCCATGCTAATGCATTACCCGTCAGACTATGAGCTTCTGTCTTGTGTAAGAACCTTTACTTTGTGATACCTTGTGGAAAATCTCTGGAAAGCCTCATATCTACCAGTCCCCTTTTATCACGTCCGCTTGTTACATTCTCATGGATTTCCAGAAAAACTTTGCATAATTTTACAGGGAAAATGTAGTTCGCCTTTAACAAGACCATGCTGACTCTGTGTGAAGCTTTTCTAAATGTCCTGCAGTCCCTTCCTTAATAACAGACTCTCACAGATTCCCAGCAATAATGGTGAGGCTAAGTGTTTCATGCTTTCAGTCTCATTCGTTTCTTGAAGACAGGCGCTACATTGGACCGTCTCCAGTTTCACTGGATCACTCCTTTAATCCAGAGAGTTATGGAATATTTCACACAGAGCCACCAGCCACTCTGTGACCACTTCTTTTAAACCCAGCTATGAATTGTTGATGACCTGTTTACCCTTGGACTAATCTGTTTGAGAAATGCCTTATTCCTTTTTTTAGAGACAGCTCAAGATTTTCCCTGCTGTTACCATTTTGCTTATACCATTGAAATATTTACAGCACCTTCACCTGTGAGGAACGATGTAAAATACATGTAAATTATCTGTCTGTTCCCTGTATCCAGTTCCCCAGTCACACCCTCCAAATATCCTCAATATACTTTCCTGACTTCCTTTTTATCAAAGATCACACACACACACCTCTTTAACTCTTCTTACATACATGGAAAAGCTCGTGCTTCTTGTTTTTATATTTCTTGCCAATTTACTTATATCACATCTTTTCTTCCCTGTTCTTTGCTTTCTATATTCATACAGTCATCGCGCATACAAGCACAATCTTTGGTCCAACTTGTCCATGCCGGCCAGGTTTTCCAAACTAAACTATTCCCATCTTCTTGCATTTGGCCCATATGCCTCTAAACGGTCCCCATTTACATGTTCATCCAAATGTCTTTTAAATGTTGGAGCTGTACTTGCATCTGCCAGTCTTCCTCTGGCAGCTCATTCCATAAACACGTCACCATCTGTGCAAAAACATTTTCCTTCTTCCTCCCTTTTAAATCTTTCCTCTTCCACCATATATCTATGGCTCTATGATTTAATTTTCCTATCCTGTGGAAAAGACCTCGGCTTTTCACCCTGCCCAAGCCTCCCCTGATTTTGTAAATTACTATAATTTCACCCCAACCTCCTATACTCCATCTGATACTAGCTTCAAGAACAAGCATTTAAAGATAAGCACTGCAAATTTGAAACAATGTTAAAAATGACAGGTAAATAACGCTCAGCCCAAACTTCATCCTGTTATTTGTTTTCTTCTTTATGTTACAATACTAAGGCAGCATGAAAATCTTAATAGTGCCAATAAGCCGGCAAGCACCTGAATCCCTTTGCCTGACGGCAGTGATCTCTACAGTGAAAATGTATCTCTGGCCAGATCTATATAATAACAGATGTTCAACATTCTCCCTCCTGGCCTCCGTATGACCTCATGTGGTTGTGTCTTCTGTATCTTGCACTCATTAGAGAGAACCCCTTTCCCCCATTCACATCGTAATTTAATCTCATTTTATACCATCTTCTCTTTTCACCACTGCTAAAAGCCTGTTTATCTGTTGTCGCACCCTCTTTTCCCTGTCACCTAGCCCCCACCTCTGTGGCAAGGAACTAAAATGCCCAGTTTCTAATCCTTTACAATTCTGAAGGGTCACACTGGACTTGAAACGCTAACTCTGTTTCTCTGTCTCTGCAGATGCTGCCAGAACTGCTAAGTTTCTCCAGAAGTTTCGCTGGACACGAAAGATGAACTCAGCTTTCACTTCACAAGATGCAGCCAGACCTCCTTAGTTTCTTCAGCAATTTCTGTTTTTGAACATTTTCCAAAGACGTGTGTTGAATCTGCTCAAACGCCCTGTCCAGCAGAGAGCGCTGAACATTGGGAAGTGAACAAAAACGCAAAGTGCACAAGTTCATTGGCTCTGAAATGACATAAGGCTGGCATCACTGACACGACCGAGGTCTTAATCATGGTCAGGGAGAAAAACATAGGAACAAACATTCACTTCAAACATAGAAGATGTTATGATGGGAAAGGAAATGATTCAGATTAATATGTTAAAGGATCTGAGTAATGTAACATATTGGAAGCATGACATCAGGGAGAGACCCTCAGCAGAATGAGATTATGAAACTGGATGTGTTTGCACATCAGAAACCAGGTTAGGTTACTGAGTACAGGGCTGATGGGTGAATGGGTATGGGTGTGAACTGGCGGAAAGTCAGTAGAATTGATTTGCAAATATTGCAGCTCACACAGGGTTTTCATGTGATCACAGCAGCAGCCGCAGCAGAATTGCATTCAAACACAATCCATAACTTTCCCCCCAGGATAATCCATCACTCGACCATTATAATCAAGCCGAGTGATGGTTCAGTGCCGAGTTTGGGTGAACATGCCAGAGTCAGAACCATGTGTATCTAAACCTGATGACAACCCATTAAAGCTACCGCACTTGACTGGTTACATTCCAAACAGCAGATCTACCATCTGATGGAGAGGGGGAAATGATCCCAAGACTAACAGATAAAATCCGAAACTCTGCAGTCAAGGTACATCCAGTCATCAATGTCGATGGACTAATAAATAACTTACAGGAGGAGAGGGCTCCACAAATATCCCCAGCCCTGTACATCAGTGTGAAAGACAAGGATGTAGTATCTGCACCATCCTCAGCCAGAAGTGTTGAGTCGATAATCCACCTCACCCTCGTCATCACAGATGCCAGTCTTCAACCAATTCGATTCGCTGTACCTGACATGAAAGAAAAGCTGAACACAGTAGATATGACAAAGGCAATGGACCCTGACACCATTCCTGTAATAGGACTGAAGATTGTGCTGCACAACAAGCCGTGTCGCTGGGGAAACTGTTTCATTCCAGCTCCAACTCTGACATCTGCCTGGCCACATGGAACGTTCCTCAACTATATCCAGTCGCATAACAAGGGAATGACTGCAGTCTGACCATTTACCACACCCCAGTCCCGTCGGGATAGTCGCATTGGTGGGAATTCTTTTTGACAGAGCTGACAAGCAGCACAGGAATAACGTACTCAGTGTAGTTTCTGATAGGTCCCCATGTGGAGATGGCGTTGTTGTGAAAATATCACTGGATTACTGATCCAGACGAAGATAATGCTCTGGCAGCTGGTGGAAGTTGAAAACAATAAACAAAATATCGAGACATAAAATCTGGTCCAGAAATATTGACCTTGAATCTAATGTCCATTGTAAACATCTGTCCCTTCCCCAATGCACTTTCAGGAAGTGAATCTCCCGTGCTTCCCGTCTGGCCTACAAGTGTCTCCTGACAAACAGACATGTGATAAACTCTACAATGGTCTCTGGAACGGCCAAGCAAGACACTCAATTGTATCAAATTGCTCTGAGTTCTTAAAGGATAAAACCAGACAGAACACCGGCAACGAGCTTTGGGAAAGGGAACAGGAAACACTGTCCTTTCAACCAGACAGATGCTGCCTTCCTAATGTTTAAGAGCTTGTGAAAACAATGACAGAGCCTTCCCACAGACTGCATAGAAACATTAGGAAGGGAGCAGGGCATTAGACACGTCTAGCTTCCCTGTTCTAGCACATGGAGACAAGTTTACTTTTATAACCCTGGTTAATACATTCCTCAGAAACTCATCACTTCCTGTCTTATGCTGCTCAATGATTGACCATCCAACCCATACAATCACAGAAGCACTGACTCTGAACTGTTAGAAATACAGCACGATCTACATTAGTCCCACTTTCCGATACGAGGCCCATAGCCATGTATGTTATGGCACTTCAAGGGCACGGTCATGTATTTATTAACGGTTGTGAGGTTACCTGTGCCAACTGCTCAGGAAGTGCATTCCTGACCCCAACAGCCTCTGGATGAAAACCAATCCTCAAATCCTCACTAAACTTCAAACCCTTCACTCTAAAATGGTCCTCCCTTCTTCTTCGCCCTTTGACTGGAAGGAAAAGCTGCTGTCTATCCATCCTGTCCATGCCCCTGGGAAGCACGTCCCTCTCAGCCTTCTCTGCTTCAAAGTAAACAACCCGACATGATCTACTCCATACAAGGGAACATCCTGATGAATCTCCACTGCAATCACATAATTTCTGTAATGTGGCTCCCAAAACTGTACATAGTATTCCATTTGGCCCAACCAAAGTTACACATAGCTCGCATAATCTGTGCCTCCATGAATAGAGTCTATGTTTATGGTCGCTATAGTTTGTCAACTTGGGCATTAACCTGTTTAATCGCATTCAGGGAAATTAGATTAGATTACTTACAGTGTGGAAACAGGCCCTTTGACCCAACAAGTCCACACCGACCCGTCAAAGCGCAACCCACCCATTCCCCTACATTCATCCCTTTACCTAAAACTAATTTATGATTATTAGCAATTTAGCATGGTCAAATCAACTGACCTGCACATCTTTGGACTGTGGGAGCAAACCCACGCAGACACGGGAGAATGTGTAAACTCCACACAGTCAGTCGCCTGAGTCAGGAATTGAACCCGGGTCTCTGATGGTTTAAGGTAGCAGTGCTAACCGCTGTGCTACCGTGCCGCCCAACATGTGCAGCAGCATCCTCTGAGCTTCCTAGTGTGCTGCTATTCTTTGAGTCCTCCCCTGTCTGGTTGCTTCTTCCAAAGTACATCACCTCATATTTATCAGGGTTACATTCCATCGGACATTGATCCACCCATTTCATTATTCCATCTGTATCTTCCTGTAATATAAGGCCTTCCTCCTCACTGCCAACCAACCATCCAAACTTTGTGTCAAACGCAAACTGATTTATCACACTCACCCCAATCCCTTCCATATTCATAGCTGCATCATTTATCAATACTACTAATACTAAGGTTAAAATCATACAATACCAGTTTATAATCCAACAGTTTTATTCGGACGCACTAGCTTTCTCAGCGCTGCTTCTTCATCACGTGATCATGCTCTTCGAAAGATTGTGCCTTCAAATAAACTGTTGGAATATCATCTAGTGTTTGTAACTTTTTTAACTTTGCCCAAGCCAGTCCAGCACTGGCATCTCCGAATCACAAATAATTTGGGACACAGCACTGATCCCGGTGTTACACGATTGGATACTGGTCTCCAGTCAAACAAACAGACTTCTACCAGCAGACCTTCTGTCTCCTGCCACTAAGTTGATTTGGATGCAACTTGGCAAGTCACTAATGAGTCCTACCTGTTCCTTGGTTATTCTGTTCCACTTGATGTATTTGTAGAATATCTGGGGATTCTCCCTAATCTTGCCCTGCCAGCAGGTTTCCATGTCGCTGTGTTTGTCAGTCCTCTTCAAATGAAGAATTGCCTTCTTATTGCAGTCTGAAATGGTCTATCATTTACCTGCCATTATTTGCCTTAAATGTAGAGTAGGCAGCCAGAGAAACATCCTGTTTATTTCCACCTTGTCATTTGTTTAGTGTCTTTTCTAAATTTCACTATGATCACCTCTCATTCTTTGAAACTCTAAAGAACACAGGCCGAGTTTCCATATCAGGCAATCTCACCATCTGAGGGATTAATCTGGAGACTGTCCATCGCACATCCTCCGTGGTCAGTATATTCTTTCTCAGATTGGGTCACCAACACTCGACACAATACTCTATGTACAGTTTCATTAGCAAGCTGTGAAACTGCTTCAACATGACCTTCCGACTATGTTCTGATTCACTTAAATGAAGGCGAATATGACTTTAACTTTCCACTTCTATATATTTCTCCAATTACCATTTACATTACTTTATTTATGAATTCACTGCATGAGTTCTTATAAAAAAAGCCTTCTGAAAATCGATCTATGCCATTTCTATGTTGCAATAAACAAGTTCTAATCGTTCTGCAGTTTGTCAAATATGAACACTCTGTCAGACTCTGTCAGTGCATTTTGATTCTCTCCAATGTTGCTGTTAATTAAGAAATATCCAATATCTGACCCTATATAATAAATTCCATCAGTTTCCCTACAGATGTCAAGTTAATCGGTCTGCAGTTCTCCACACTATCTCTTCTTCCCTTTGCAGTTACTTGAATCCCTCCCATCCATCTCCAATGCTTGGAACACATTTACTAACTTCCAGCCTCTGCAGAATGTACAGGGAAAAAATAGTCATCGACAGCATCATTAATGTGTCTATTGCTGATTTATTTCTCATGTTTTGATCCGAAGTACAACTGGCTCATTATAGTTAGCAATGCTTAATCCAGCTACAATACTACTATGCTAGCCTTCAACTACTACCTTGTTACTGATATGAATTGAGTTGATGTCTTTAGTTCCACAAGTTCCATGTGATCACTTAGTATTTCTCAGTGATTTTCCTCTGTGATGACAAATGCAAAGTAACTGGCTGCTTTCTTCGTCATTTCCCTGTTCTCCACAATAACCTCTCCTCTCACCATTACAAAATTCCACATTTGACCTTGCTTTTATTTTGTTTTCTTTGCAATTCAGATTGTAGATTTATGTAGTCTTTATGTTCTTCTTTCACAGAATCGTTAAAAGCCCACAGCATGGAAAAGGCCCTTGGGCCCAACAAGTCCATCCTGCCCTTCTGAAGAGTAACCACCCAGACCCATTCCCCTCTGATTCTACATTTTGAGAGTGATACAGCAAATCTACACATCGATGAACACTTTGGGCAAATAAGCATGGCCAATTCACCTAACGTGTAAATCTTTGGACTGTGGGAGGAAACCGGAGCACCCAGAGGAAACCCACGCAGACAGAGGGAGAATATGCAAACTCCACACAAACAAATTTCTGAGAATTTTCCGGTTTCCACCATGTCTAAAATTCTTCTGAAATCACTTCCTACGATTAATATAATCTTTAATTGATCATGTTAGCATTCATTAAGTCACTTGCTCTTTCCTTGGTGATTCTATCTTAAAGAAGTAGACATTTTATTTCACACATTGCAGTATTTCTGCAGAGCTTCTGGTCTTGACCAGGTGTATCCAAGAAGAGAGCAAAAGACGAGAGAAGATATTGCAGGGGTCCTGGCCGAACTTTTTGCATCATCGCTGGCCACGGTGGAGGTCCTGGAAGACTAGAGGGTAGAGAACGCTGTGCCCTTGTTCAAGGCGAGCTGCGAAGAAGAACCTGTGAACTGTAGACCAGTTAGCTTAACAACTGTAACAACTTGAGAAGGTTCTGAGAGGTAACATATACATGCATTTGAAAAGACACGGATTCATAAGGAGCAGTCAGCACTGCTTTGTGGATCGGATATCATGGCTCACAATTCTTTAGCGTTCTTTTGAAGAAGTGACCTGGAATGTTGATGAGGTTAGGGTGGTAGACATAGTCTATCTAGATTTAAGAAAGGCCTTTGATAAGGTTCCACATGATAGGCTGCTCTGAATGGTTCGATAGCATGGAATCCAGGGGACTCTGGCAAATTGGATATTCAATTGGCTTGATGGTAGAAAGCAGAGGCTAATACTGGAAGGATGCTTGGGGAACTTGAGGTCTGTGACTATTGGAGTGTCTCAGGGGTTGGTGCTGGGCCTATTACTGTTTGTTATCTATATCAATGATTTGGATGAGAATGTGCAAAGCATGATTAGTAGTTAGGCTGATGACAGTAAAATAGGCAGGACTGTGAACAGTGAGGTTATCAGAAATTGCAGCAGGATCTTTATCAGCTGGGGAAGTGGGCTGAGAAATGGCAAATGTAGATTAACATATGGGATGTTGCTTTTTGAAAATTCAAATCCAGGTTGGAATTTCGTGGTGAATGTTAGACCCTCAAGAATTGTAGTGGAACAGGGGGACCTTGGTGCTCAGATCCGTGGTTCTCTGAAAGTAGTTGAACGTAGACAGGGCAGCGAAAAAGGCTTTTGGCACACTGGCCTTCATCAGTCAGGGCATTGAGTATAGACGTTCGAGAGTGATATTGCAGTTGGACAGGACGCTGGTGAGACATGCACTTGGAGTATTGTGTTCGGTTTTGTTCACTTGCCATAGGAAGGATGTGATTAAATTGGAAAGAAGACAGAAGAAATTTACAAGGATGTTGCCAGTACTCAATGGTCTGAGTTGTAGGGAGAGTTTGGAGAGGCATTTTCCTTTAAGTGGAAGAAACTGAGGGGAAATCGTATAGAAATGTATAAGATCATGAGATGCGTCAATAAGGTGAATGCACTCATTCTTTTTCCCAGTTTTGAGAATCAAAGACTAGAGGACATCAGGTTAGAGGTGAAAGAATAGAAATGATCCTGAGTGCCAAGTTTTTTTACGCAGAGGTTAGTAGACATATGGAATTAGCAGACAGCAGTTTGATTGAGGCACGTACATTAACAACATTCAAAAGGCTTTTAGACAAATACGCAGATAGGAAAGATTTAGAAGAATAAGGGACATAGGCAGGGAAATGGAATTAGCATGGATGGACATTTTGGTCGACACGGACCGCTTTCGTGCAAAGGGCCTGTATCCAAGCTGCAGGGCTTCATGATTCTAATATTCTAACAACCATTTCGTGTCTACCACTCCGTGTTCAAACATTCGAGATTGTATGCAGGCGCCGTGTAAAATGTAGTATATTAAACTCTCTAGTCCTCAGAGCAAGGTTATTAATGACTCCTTCTAACCACACAACACCAAATCCAAAATAACCTGCTCTCTTGTTTGAGTCACAACATACTCTTCAACCAACCTGTTATACGCTAATGGAATTTACTTTTCACAACTTTGGCAGTCACTTAGTTAACGCTGTTTAGATGCAATTTGAGATCATGCAATAATACAATATTTGCATCTCTAATTTACAGAGCATATCATGCACAGAATTTGCCCGAGAGCAAATAATACACTAATACACTAACACTTGCTTCTCCTTCCTATTTGTAAGATCTACCCAAACTGATTCTGTGGAAGCTGAGGGACAGGGTCTGTGGCGTTATTAGTGATAGACGTGAACAAGCCATTCTGGGAGGGTCACCTCAACGCTGACATGGTCTGAAGAAATGACCAGCGTCACAGGACAAGCATCAATATCCTCCCCACTCTGCCAGGTTAACTTTAACCGTACTCTCTCTGCGCCCTCACACTCACGACCTGTTATAGCACCTACCCCCTAACAAGGCTCATATTATATCTCTAAATAAGGCTCAGGCACTACCACTCTCACTATTGAATTCAGCACCTACCATCCCCCCTCCCCCCCACCCCCCCCCCCCCCAACCCCGTGCACTCTCTCCCTCCACTATACTCCCAACACTAATAACACTGTTCAAAGTTTGCGAGAAGATTTGTAGCTTGGGTGCTCGTTGTGGTGGTTCTGTTCGCCGAGCTGGGAATTTGACTTGTAAATGTTTCGTCCCCTGTCTAGGTGACATCCTCCGTGCTTGGGAGCCTCCTGTGAAGCGCTTCTGTGCAGTTTTCTCCGGCATTTATAGTGGCCTGTCTCTGCCGCTTCCGGTTGTCAGTTCGAGCTGTCCACTGTAATGGCCGGTGTATTGGGTCCAGGTCGATGTGTTTGTTGATAGAGTCTGTGGATGAGTGCCATGCCTCTAGGAATTCCCTGGCTGTTCCCTGGCTGTGAACACCAACTAGCCACTAAACGACACGACCAGCTATCCTTAGTAGCTACACACACAGACGTCAAGCAATATGAATTCGACTGGGACATCACTACTATTATAAGACAAGCCAAACAGATAACAGCCAGGGAATTCCTAGAGGCATGGCACTCATCCACAGACTCTATCAACGAACACATCGACCTGGACCAATATACCGGCCACTACAGCGAACAGCTGGAACTGACAACCGGAAGTGGCAGAGACAGGCCACTATAAATGCCGGAGAAAATAGCACAGAAGCGCTTCACAGGAGGCTCCCAAGCACTGAGCATGTCATCTAGACAGGGGACGAAACGTCTGCAAGAAAAATTCCCAGCTCGACGAACAGAACCGCAACAACTAATAACACTGCATGGATACAACACTGTGGGCTGACTCCCTCCGAACACCTCAGTATTCCCCCTCCCCCTCCACCTACACCAGCATTAACAGCATGGACACACACTCCCACCACCACTCCCACCCACCATTTCTCCCATTCCCGCAGAAACGGACTGTAATAGGAGAGAAAGGGCCAAGACAGATGGTGGAGCACCCGATATTTGATCCGCCTCCACCTCCTCCCCCCCAACCATGTGGAGAGGACCCTGGTATCAGCCAGAGAGGATCGGAACGTGTCGTATGGAGATTCCTCGACATCCATGTCCCTCCAACTGAGTAAAAAAACAATGTTCAGTGAAGGGCAATTCGCACTTTAACCATTCTGTCTGTTCTCACAATTTTCTCCCTCCCAAAACAACAAACAACTCATTGCAGAGCGATCCAGACACAAAAATATTCAGAGACATATGTAAATACGTTAATATATTGTCACTCACCGTGCATACACGGAGATAGAACCGCATACGTGTAGTGGCATACGGAGACATAGACAGTTGCACACAAATAGACACAAGCACAAGTAAAACTCACAGGTTAATACACAGATGAACCGATGTCAGCACATAAATACACAAACACACAGATACATGAACAAACACACACAGGTGCACTTACAGACTCACAGAGACACAGACACTAGTGCTTATAAGACAGAGATAGATAGGTTTTTGATGAATAAGCATGTCAAGAGTTACGGAGAGTAGTCAGGAGAATGATGTTAAGAAATCTCTAATCTCTCTGGCATTCAGAGTCGATGGGCCGAATGTCCTAATTCTGCATTTTTAATGCTCGTGCGGTGTCATGCTATCAGTTATTCTCTTCCTGGGACAGGAACAGGGAATGAGTTTAATACATATTTGATTGAAAAGGGTCAATGGTCCTATTGGACAGGTTTAGAGGGCTGAATGGTTTATGTCTATGCCTAATTATTATGTCCTTATGTTTCAAAAAACGTGGCGATTTCATGTTAGGTTAACACAGTTTAAAATAACAGGTTCCACACTGAAATAAGGTCGCCCCTTTAATTTTAGTGGTGTACTATCGGTAGGATCCTCATCCTCAGGGAGCAGGGAAAATTCGGTTTTTGAAGATATTCAAGGCTGACCTCGACTGATCTTTGCTGGACAGGAGAGCCAAAATTTTTGGGAACAGACAGGAGATGGATGGTCAATCACAATCGGATCAGTCAGGAGTATTCTGACTGGTGGCGCCGAATGGACAACTACTTCCCCTACCCCATGTGTTGTTCCTCAATCCACCCTTCGATGCGCTTACAGAAATACATTGCTGGCCCTACCCAATGTGTTGTTCCCTCAATCCACCCTTGATGCTGTTACAGGGATATACTGCTGCCACTACCCGATGTATTGTGCCCTCCATCCACCCCTCCAAACTGTGACAAAGATAGGGGGCCATCTCATTTAGCCAGTCATTATCGTTACCATGAGACTGGAGGAGTGTATTCTGCCTATTTAACAAGTTACAGAGGAAAATAGAACGAATCATTTTAGCTCATTGAGTACATTTTACTGCACAGGACGTCATGTAAAATTCTGAACTGTTACACAGGAAGCTGTTGCTAACAGGAAATAGAGAGTAGCGATAAATGCTTATATTCACATTACAAAGCTGTAACTGGTGGAGTGCCTCAGAGATCACTATGGGATCATCAACAATCAGTACCTGGACCAAAGATCTGGAGGAAGGGTCTGAATATATCAAAGCCCAATTAGCTTAAACACCAAGCTGGTCATCCAGTATGTCATCAAATGGAGGTCGTGTGTGATCAATGTGATATAGGCAAAGGGAGATTCGTGAGCAAACCTTCACTAGATATAGCATAATGTGAGTTGTCTATTTTGGATGGAAGGATAAAACAATGGTAAACAATTTAAGTGGAGAGAGACTGCAGAACTCTGAGACACAGACGGTATGCATGATCCTGCTACACGAATCAGATGTAGTTAGTCTGCACTTGCTGTAAGTGATTTGGAAGCTAAGTGGAATGATTGTGTTTCTGGCAAAGAGTACCAGGTTTAATCAGTAATGTTTTACTGCATCTGTACCGGTAAAAGTGAGGAGTGCAGATGCTGGAGATCAGAGTCGAACAGTGTGAGGCTGGAAAAGAACAGCCAATCAGGCAGCGTCTGAGGAGCAGGAAAATTGGCGTCACGGGTATAAGTCTTTCATCAGGAATATGACCGAAACATCGAGTCTCCTGTTCGTTGGGTGTGCCTGACCTGTTGTGGTTTTCCAGCATCACATTTTTCGCGTCTACGTCTGTGCAGGGTGTTGCTAAGACCACATCTGGCACATTATGTGCAGTTTTGATCCCTTAACCTAAAAAACGTTCTTGAAGCTTATGAACAATGTTTTGTTCACACTTTTCTGGAATGAGGGCCTTTTGTTTTGAAACACTATCAATTTTGGTCTTAGATGAGAAATCCTTTAGAAGCATACACGATTTTGAGAAAAATCAGTGGGATGCACATTTTCTCTTCTCAGGGAGACAAAAACTATGGAATAAATTTTAAGAATAAAATGCATTGATTTTAGCACAGATATTATGAAAACATCAGCCGATTTTTTAAAAATTAAGCATATGCATACCAGCAAATCATCAAATTATAAAGCAGGAATTTTCTCTTTTGCTAATGAAAGGCACTGTGTATAACAACAGCAATGATGCATTTGCATATCGTCCATTATGATCCATTCCAGAGAATGTTCATGACGAGCGCACATGGCCCAGTTTGGTGTTCAGTTGACATGATTGCATGTTTCAACACAGAGAGGGAGAACAATGTTCCCTGCCTGAGAAGCAGCAGCCGACGGATCTCTCTATCTTTTTTTGTTCCAACTGGCAACAGTAAATCTCTGACTCACCTCTACCTGATGAGTCGTGGAATATTCCTGATGAGAGGTTCATTGGAATCTCTCTACCATCTGAATCAAAGGGAATTCAGCTAAATCCAACTATTCTGGGGAGAAGTCACATCACAAGTAGCTTGCCTGAGCAGAATGGGTGGCACAGCGGCTCAGTGGTCAGCACCACTACCTCCCAGCACCAGGGTCCTAGGTTTGATTGCAGCCTCGGGCGACTGTCTGTGTGGAGTTTGCGTATTCTCACCGTGTCTGTGTGGATTTCCTCCGGGTGCTCCGGTTTATTCCCACTGGTCCAAGAATGTGCAGGTCAGGTGAATTAGCCATGCTAACTTGCCCATAGTGTTCGGTGCATTTGCCAGAGGGAAATGGGACTGGATCATTTAATCTTGGGAGGGTCGGTGTGGACTTGTTGAGCTGAAGGGCCTGTTTCCACACTGTAAGGAATCTAAACTAATGACTTCAGAGGACCGAGTAACATTTGGGACAGTCTGTCATCTATCCATTTGTTATGAGTTCAACTGTTATGAAACTCTGGAAAGCTTTCATTCTTCTGTTTGTCTTAAGATCTGTGTGTGTGTGTGTTTCACATTATTCTAGATGAGCCAGGCTGACATTTATATCATTAGCCATATCACTAAACTTTGAAATTTGTTGTAATAAGTGGAGCAGTGTGACAGCAAAATGAAACACTGACCCTACAATATTGATTGGACCACGAATGACAAATTCTAAAATGGCTGTTCAAGTGGGAGTTCCCTTCCCCAGAACTTTGTGGTGCCTGGATGTTTACATTTATTCAAAGTTGTGTCTGTTAAATATTTGATAGACAAGTGAATGTAGGAAAATGGTGCACGTGCAGAAGAAGTACTGCTGAGACAACAATCAGATCAGCTACGATCTTAGTGCGTGGCAGAGCAAAGACAAAGTGCCTAATGGCCCACTCCTGCTCCTCAGTCCGATGTTCCTATATTCCATTCAGTCCCTCACAGGAGTAGACAGAGGCCAATTGCTCGAAATACCTGGTCCACAGTAATACAGGATCTCCTTCTGTCCCTCACAATTGTCACACAAAGTTTGGCATGGGTTGAAAAATGTTAATTCAAAACCCAGGCTGGGCTCAAAAGACGCCTCTGGTCTATTAACAGAGTGTCTCCTCTCTGCAACTTGTGCTTCATTTGTTGGTCATGGTGCAGATCCAGATTCACTGTGAATACAGTCCCCATACCTGACCCTGAAATGACTCATAAAATACTTTGCTCTCTGTAACTGTAACATCCAATGTTCAGGAAAAGTACAACCATTAACTTCCTAATTACAGAATATGAGAGCATAAGGAACAGGATCGGATGGTAATTCGGATGGCCAGGCCTGCCGTGCCATTGTATAAGATTATGGATGGTCAACTGTTGTTATCAACTCTGCTTTATTTCCCAATTTTTCACATCCCTCAATTCCATGGCAGGTAGAAAAAACCCACCTACCTCATCTGTAAATACTTTCAGCGATATAGCTCCCCGAACTCTCTTGACCAGATAATTTCTGACATTCACTGTCCTCTGTGAGAATGTTACACGCCCCAAACATACACAATAACCCATTTGTATGTTCAAAACAGCAGCTCATGTAAGAGTGACAGACCCTGATATCAAGGCAGGAGTTGACTCAGAATGTGATCAAGAAAAGTTGACTAAATTAAATTTAATAGGAATCAGCCACAATCTCTCCCCAGCCTATTCAACATCTCCATGTAGCTCAAATAGTCCAATCCTTGTAAATATTTTCTAAATACTTTCAAGTTTCATAACATTCTTCCGATAGCAAGGAGACCAGGATTCTAACGATTGATTTATTTTCATTCTTACTCCCCCCACCAACCTATCTTTTCGTAGGATGCATACCCTTGAATATTGTCAATCCTGATCACCTTTCAGCACGTCTCTGCCAATTTCGATCTGCGCTACAAGCTCATTTACCATATTTCATATGCGGCATATGTTCAGCTATAACACTCTCAGTCCTGTATTAACCGTGCCTCCTCTCAATTTCATTTGTCTGTCCAGTGTGCTTGAAGTTTGATTGTTTACACTTTCAATACACTCTGTCCTATTTGTGCCTGTGCTGGAGATTTTAATAAACTATCCTGCGTTCTGCACTCTTCCTCCTCTTTGAATTCGAATTTTCTAATTTCCCCTTTAACTGAAACATCACCCAAACCTAAAACATTTGCTGAAAGATCTGACCGAAGCCCTAGTTATGTGATTTGTTAGGACTCTGGTCCCAGAATTGTTCAGATGAAGACCAGACCATCAGACAGGTCCTTTCTTCCCCAGTAATGCAATATGTTTATGCAATACAAAATGCAGGGTCAAAATGACTTGCCATACATTCCTAAATATGGAAATTACAAACAGATATGAAAGTTAAAATACACTCATGACCTTGAGCTATATAAATTGAAATGTGAATTCCAAAACCATGGAAGTGCTGTGCAAACTTTATCAATCATTATTCGGCACACAGCTGAGATATTGATTTCCCCTTTGTCAGTGTTCCCCTTCACTGAGATTCTCTGGTCCAGTCCCACACACTGTATTTCGGGGGATTATCAGTTCCTGCTGCTGTTCGCCCGGCCTATTGAAGTTAATCCACCTTCTCCCTGGATCCAATCAATTGGTCAATTGGATTCCGTTTAATTGTCAGCAACCTAGCTCTGTGATGTTATTGGAGATAAATGATCTGGAATGACAGCCAATATCAGCACAGTGCTCACAGTGTATGGCACCAGACAAAGACTTTCAGTCCAGGGGAATATCGAAATAAAATTTCCATATTCTGTCTATTTTCCTCATGGTGTCTCCGGATCTACCCAGCTTCGCTCTCTTCGAACACCCGTTTCTCTCACGCAGTCCATGCTTCCTATCCACGGTGTTGACCTCCCTTCACATTCTTTCTTTCTGTTTCATTCTCTCTCTCTCTCTGTCTCTCTCTCTCTTTCTGTATCACCATTAACTCTCTCTGCTTTTGGATAGTGCAGTTGGAGAGGTTGTGAATGTAGGATAGGCTAAATTGCCTCCATCTGTGCCATATTAATTCTGAAGGTCTCTGACCCACAATAAAGACTTTAAGTGCCTGTAGAAACAAGTTGGTCCTGCGAAGGACACAGTACACAATCATCCATTGTCTCTTCCTGTTTTCTGACGTGCAGTGTCCTGTAAATATCTGTTCAAACAAAATAGATTGACATTCGAGCAGTTGGGAGGACATTCAACAGACGATAGTGAAATCAGGATTTAATAAACAGTTCCACCATGCAAAATGTGGATTTGTCTGATAGCAGCTACTCCCAATTAGCAGCCCCTCGCTTCTTCCTGATGCGGATTTGCCTTCCACCAAGTTATTAAATTCCACAAGGTCCTGACTTATTCCACGATCGTGGCTATGTCAAACCTGAGGGCATTGTGAACCCTGTTTCCAAAATGATCTTCTACTGAATGGTCAGTCACCTGGACAGACTCATTTTATAATACAAGTTCCAGTATGGCCCCTCCTGTGGTTGGACAAGCCCCATACCGCTGTAAGTAACTTTCTTGGATGCACTTAAGAAATTCTATCCCGTCTAAGGGATTCTCAGTCAATATTGGGGATGTTAAAGTCACTCATTATGGTAACTCTGTTTTAATATCCGTTTCAATAATCGGCCGACATGTTTGTTCCTCAATCTCTCGGTGGCTGTTGGAGGGACTACAGTACAATCCTAACACATGCATCCATCATATCTTGAGCTCTTTTCATGTTGCCTCAGTAGAAGAGCCCTCTAATACGTCCTAAGTGCAGATGTAACAACCTCCCTGATTAGTAATGCAACTCCTCCGCCTCTTTTAGATACCCCTCTATCTCATCTAAAACAACAAAACCCTGGAAAGTTGAGCAGCCAGTCCTGTCCCTTTCTCAACCAAGTCCCGATAATGTTTGCAACATCGTAATCCCATCGTAGTCCCATTCAGGCTCTAAATTCATCTGTATACCCATAACAATACTTGCATTGAAATAAATACACTTCAGCCAAACACATCACACACTGACTTGATATTTGGTTTGAGATTCCCTGAAGTATTTTCTGCTGCTATTTTCACGTGACAGGAGATTACAAAAGACTATCAGTAAAGCAGAAAACATTGTAGACAGACAATTCCAGTTTCGTCCTTTGTCACTTCAATCAGTACATTGCATTACACATGGTCCGATTTCGATAGAGTGCTGGATAATTATTTCACTTCAAACAACTGTCTCCAGCCACTCACTGCATATTCAACAACTATTTCTGGACTCACTGGATTGATTGCTCTCTTGTCCCTCTCTCATGAAATCTCTGTAATATTTACATTGGAGTTATATGTACTCATTCAATCTCCAGATTCCTACAAGCCAGTGTCCTCACATTAAACTAAAATAACACTTGAGGTTGCCAGTCCCATTGTGTTCAGTGCCCTCTGCGTCTTTTTTGTTGGTCTTAGATGCACTGGTTTGTCTCCAATTCCTTCTCAGTCACTGCATTGTGGACCTACTGCTCTGGTTCCCACTCCCCAGTGCCACACTAGTTTAAATCCTCCTGAGTGACAATAGCAAACCTGCCTGCCAGGAGATTGCAGCAGTATAGGTCCATTCCGTACTTCTTGTGTAGGTCCTACTGACCCGCGAATCCCAATGATCCACATATTGGAGATTGCTGCCAGTTCAGGCCCATTCCTTCTTTCTTGTGTGTATCCTACTAACCCGCGAATCCCAATGATCCACATATCAGAGATTGCTGCCAGTTCAGGTCCAACCCGTCCTCCTTGGATAGAGGGAGGATGAGGCAACCATAGCTGACTAGGGAAATCAGGGACAGCATAGAATAAATGAGAACGCATATAATGTGGCGAGGGGCAGTGGAAACCAGAGGATTGGGAAGCTTATGAAGACAAAACAGACAGCAAAAGAAATATGATAAGGATGGAGATTATTAAATATGGAGGTAAGGTAGCCACTAATATAAAGGAAGTCTGTAAGAGCTTCTTTCAATATATAAAGTACAAAAGAGAGGAAAAAGTGGACATTGGACTGCTGGAAAATGATACTGGAGAGGTAGTAGTGGTGAACAAGAAAAGGACGAGGAACTGAAAAGTTAGTTCACGCTGGAAGATACGAGTAATACCTTAACATTCAAGATAATGAGGGGCCAGAGCTGAGTATGCTGGCCACCACCATGGAGAGCGTGCTAGAATAAACTGAATGGCCTGGAGGTGGTTAACTATCCTGGACAGGATGGACTACATCCCAGAGACATAAGGAAGATAGCTGAAGAGGGGGTGTAGGGATAGTGGTGATCTTTCAGGAACCATTACAGGAAGAAACGATCCCAGAACGTCGGAAACCCACGAACGTGACACTCCATTGTAACAAGGGAATGAGGAAAAAGACAAAAATATCCACCGTTAATAGCTTAAATTCGGTCGTGGGTAAGATCCTGGAATACGTTGTGAACAATGAGATTTCTGAATACTTGGAAGTGTTTGGTAAAATAGGTCAAAATCACTTCATCAAGGGAAGGTCATGCCTCACAAATCTGTTGGAATTATTTGAAGAGGAAATGAGCAGGCTTTACCAAGCACAGCCAATTGCTGTTATCCACCTGGATTTCAAGAAGGCCTATGACAAGGTGTCACAAAGGAGATGACTGAGTGTGATAAGGGTCCGTGGTGTTAGAGGTAAGGTAGCGGCATAAATGGAAGCTTGTCTGTCTGGCAGAAAGTGGGGAAAAAATAGTCCTTCTCAGGATGGCAGTCGGTGACAAGTGGTGTTCTACAAGTCTCAGTGTTGGAATCGTAACTTTTTATTTGTTACGATAACAATCTAGATGATGGAACTGAGTGTATTCTGGCTAAGTTTGCAGACGATACGTAGATAGGCAGATGGACTGGTCGTATTGAGGAGGCTGAGAGGCTGAAGAAGGAGATTAGCAGATGCATTCAATGTTGGAAATTGTGTGGTCATGTACTTTGGCATGAAGAATAGAGGCATGGTCTATTTTTTTAAATGAGGAGAAAATTCAGAAATCTGAAGTGCAAAGGGACTTGGGCGTTCTAGTGCAGGGTTCTCTCAAGGTAAGCTTGCAGGTTGAGGCAGTGGTCAGGAGGGCAATTGGCATTTATTATTGATGGCATTTATTATGAGAGGAATTGAATATAAAACAGGTTGTACACGTCTCTGGTCAGACTACATTTGGAGTATTGTGCGAAAATTTGAGGCCCATATCTCAGGACAGACGTAGTGGCCCTGGAGCTTGAGCAGAATGTTTTCACGAGAATGGTCATAGGAATGAAAAGATTATCTTATGAGTAATGTTTGTGGGCTCTGGGTCTATCCTCGGTAAAGTTTAGAAGGATGAGAGGAAATGAAATGGAAGCACAGTGTACTCTGAACAGAGTTGATGTTGGTAAGATGTTTCCATTGGACGAGAGCTCGAGAGCAGAGACTTAGTTGAAAGGGAACACCATTTAGAAGAGTGATAAGGAGAAATGTCTTTACCCAGAGAATGTCGAATCTTTAAAATGTATTGCCACAGAAGGCAGTGGGGGCCAGGTAATTAAGTACATTTGAGACAGATTTAGATAGGTTCTTGATTGTTCAGGGATGATGAATTACGAGGAGAAGGCTGGAGAATGGATTTGGGAAACCTATCAGCGATGATTGAATGATGGGCAAACTCGACAGGCTAACTAGCCTAGTGTCTGCTCCTGTGTCTTATAGACTAATATTCTAAACCTTAAGGAGACACTTGTATCGCTGAGAAGATTGGTTCATGTTCTTCATGAATGTCAGAAGCTGGTGGGAATACATAACTGTTTTAGAATGAAGGTATTGTGGCTGCTGTCGGAGTGGTGGATAATATGAGATTCAGTGCAGGATCACACACCAACTGCACTGTATTAATGTGGTGAGAGTTTATTCAAAACCTGGACCTCTCTGTCTCTCTCAATCACGGTGGGGAGTGGAGGTTGAGGTGGGTGGGCGTAACGTCCTCAGAGGCACTTAAACAATCCAGAATCATGCATTCTGAGTGAAAGAGCAGACATGGAATTTAACACCTTCTCATTGTCTGTTTAGAATATAATTAGTGATTGCCCATCCCGCTCAGTGTTCAATGCAATCACCTCTTATTTTCTGAGGGCACTCCAGATCAAACTTTACTCACTCCTCATGATGCCATTGTCCCAGTGATTAATCTGGTGGAACTCCTCTTCACTCTCTCTGTGGTTAGGAGATCAATCCTTATAAAGGAGAGAAAGTCTGTCTACAATGCCCCAAATACTGCCTCAACTACATTCTCAGGTTTGATCGCAATAATTCATTTCCCTCACCCAGCTGGCTCAATTTCCTTCATGTGACAAATTTCCTTCATTTACACTGCCACTGATATGGAATGTAAAACATCCTTACATCTGTAGGTCAGCATCAATAAAGCCAGCACCAGAGGTGCCTATCGAGACAGACTTCACTCTCGGGGCGAGACCCAATCACAAAGAATGCACCTCAAACAGTGAATGGCCACCAACTTGAATGGAAATCAGCTGTCTGATTATGGGAAATAGGCAAAGGAAGGGAGCTGCCTTCACTTTTGTTCTTCCCTCACGGGATGTATGCAGCCCTGGTCAGGCCAGCATGTTATACCGATCTTGAACTGAGTGGCTGGTTCAGCTGTTCCACAGGACAGTAAATAGGAAAACAAACTGCTGTAAATTTGCAGTTAAACAGAGACCTGACCAGGGAAGTATGCCCACTGCCTTCTCTAATGGGCATCAGGCAAGCCGATATCAACAGATTATTATTCCGTGGATCTAGGTTACGAGCCAATGACGTGACCACCATACACCATCTTCCCATCTTTCAGATTCTGTACAGAGAACAAGTTAAAAATCTCAAGTTCAATTATTTAGCAACGGACAAGTGGTAAGAAGGGATTTGAAACATGTATCCAGAATTAACAAAGGCGCAAACAATGATTTACTCAGGAGTTGCAGTGAGGCTGAGGAGAAGACTGGGGCGTCTTAATGTTTGTTCTGGACAGGCTTGGCATGTGGGAAGGATATAGAGATGTAAACTTTGCAGGAGAAAATGAATCAAGATGGTTGAGAACAGTGTGATTCATCACTGCATATTGGGGAGTAATTTGTAAATAATAATTTGCTAGTTATTATTTCTAAGGAATGAAATCTTTGGTTGGAACAGAAAAAGTTGACTTGCACCTTTCCAAAATTTACATGTCATTAGCATCAATTCAGTTTAATCGTCAGACTGAGTGACTTACCAGGAACACCAACTATAGCAAGAATAGGATAGTAACCAGCTTGAATAACCAGCAGTACATCTTCAATCCGATATGCTAATGATATCCAAGGCTTGGAAAGCCAGTAAAGACCATTGGATAAACTCCTGTCCATTGTTAGAACATTCCAGTCTAATGTTCTAACAGTCTGATCTCTCCTCCACCTCTCTCTGGAGCTGCTGATCACTATTACTGGTGTGGATGATGCTCCCGCTCATACAATGGGGTAAAACACTGAACACATTCCCTTATTGATATAAGAGAGAAACTCTCTAGGGAAGCTTAGGATCCATGGAGACTGACATAATCACAATCGCTGAACAAATAGCTCCAGTTAACCGATTAGACTTCAATACTGTTTTATTAAAGTTCAAAATAAATTTGAACGTTTATGCATTCTGGGTATGATATGTGAGTGTGACTGAAGGGAGCAATGTTGAAGATGGCAGATTGATTGTGTGTAATCATTCAGTTTGTCTTGGATATGGAAGTAATGCCAGAGATTTAACGGAACATAAACATGCTTCTCTACTCATAAATAGAGAAATAAATCCTGTAACTACAGACCAGTCGTTGCAATATCTGTAAAACATTGAGAGAACATCTTTCGTCCATGATCTGGTGGCAAAATGCGTCTAAGAAAATATCGGTTATAATAAACAAATGGTATGGATATGTTAACAGAGAATTGTACGTGACAAACACAATTCAGATTGTTATTCCAGAATGAGACAGGACAGGTTTGGGTCATGTTGTTGATGGTTTCCATGTTAACGAACTGTGATAAAGTGTCATTTCATGGACTTCAATTCCGTTGTGATTATGACATTGGGGAAAGACTGAAGATGGAGAGGACTGTGTGGCATGAAGGCTTAGACCGGGTGGAGGAGCAGTGATGTTCTCCAGTCACCAGTATTGGAACGTTTCACTTTATAACTCGCACGAGGAACAGATTCCAGGATACATTTACAATGAGGAATTACCAGAGACAATATTAATGAAATGCACTCATACGATATAAAATCCACAAACTAAATGATATTCTGCACATACCAATAAATGCAAAGTACAGAGATAAGGTTGATAAAATGCACTCCTGACACTGTGTTATATAAACTGAAATGTGGATTACAAAACTCGGTAAGTGGTGTGCAAACTTTATCAATCATTATTCCACCCACAGCTGAGATGCTGATTCCCCTCTGTCAGTGATCCCCCTCACTGTGATTCTCTGGCCCAGTCTCTCACACAGTCTAGCAGGAGCGGGGGTGGTGGGGATCATTTCCTGCTGCACTTAGCACAGTCTATTTTTAAAAAAACTCTGCTTTCTGCATGGAACCAATTTATTGGCCTAATGGGTTCTGTTTAGCTGTCAGTAAATTCTGTGATATTATTGGAAATAAATCCTCTGGGCTAACCGCCAGTATCAGTATAGTGCTCATAGTGTATGGCGCCCAGACAAAAGGGCTTACAGTCCAGAGGAATTTCTAAATAAAGCATCTAACTTCTGTCAGTCCATATTGGTCACAAGGAGGTTTATGGTATTTTTATTATCCAAGCCTTCGATCAATTATATAAAGCTAACTTCGCGTAGTTGCTAGAGAATGTAAGACAGAATCTTCCAATATCCTGTATGAGTTAGATCTGGTTAAAATGAATGTCCTTCCTTGTTTATGATGCCTCATACCAATGCTCCCTTTGACGCTGCCCAGGCAGGCGCTACGGAGGCTTAACAGTTGGCCTTGATCTTTCATCTTGCGTCAGAGATGGCCTCCTCTTAAGCTGGACAAATTGCAGCTTCCACAGTGAATGTGGGCGTGTCGATTTTCCATAGTTTAAGAAATACCAACCAAGTTCCTTGCTTTCCGACGTGGCTGATTGGGCTTGTCAGGACCCATGGTCAATTTGGCAGGATATCGAGGCTTTCTAGGCTAATTGTCCCCTCATTAATCTGTTGTTCATGGACAAGATGAGGAACGTTAAGGAGAATTGCAAAAACCGATTGTCCTTAACACAGTGAAAGCGTGGAGAATGATGGGACAAGTTGAGGGCACTTTACAAAACAAAAACTTCGGCTTTCACTCCCATTGTAGGATTGGTAGGATTCCAGCCGGGATTTATGGATTCTGGCTTGAGGCTCTAGGAGTCCAGATGAGTTTCCTGTTTGGGAGAATTGTTTGACGGGGAGGTCATGATGAATTTTGAGCAGCTGAGGCAGGAATATGAGGTATGTCGGAGGGACCTCTTTTGCTACTTTCAGCTTCAGGACTTTATAGAGAAAAAAGACTATATTAATGGCCCGTCTCTGTAAGTCAGACATGGAGACGAGAGTGCTTCAGAGTACGGGCACTCTCTCATTCAGCACCTTCTGTCATCTGTTAGGAGGTAGTGTCTCGAAAGACATTGACCCTGTTACACCAGAACAGGAAGAGTTTATTCAGCCCCTGGAGCCTGATATACAGTTACGGGAGGAGGCCAGTCAGCTCCTCGAGTCGATAACACTGGGCCCAGAGTAGGCATGCAGCACCAGTACCCTGTTATGCAGCAATAGGATCAATCTATTCAGCCTCCTCAAGTCTGTAACATAGGAACTGGAAGAGGGACTGGAGATTGGTGCACTGGGATACCAGGAGGATATTCAGTCCCTTCGAGCCTGTTGCACGGGAATTGGAGAAGGATGCAAACTATAAGATTTCTTATGGGAAAGGAGGAAGAAGATTACCTCACGTGTCTGGCGTATGGGAACAGAAGAAGGCCAATGATTCCCTCAGTCCTATATCAGGGTTGCAGGAGAGACCGTTCAGTATCTTCAGCCTGTGATGGAGGAATATGAGAATATTTTTTCAGCCCCTCAAACTGTGACACAGCAACAGGAAGATTGCATAAGCCCTTACAGCTCTTACGCATCAACAAGCAGACCCTCGAGATGGTGATGTAGAACACCAGAAAGACATCAGCCCATCGATTTTGTGCACAAGGAAGAGAATGAGTCCATTCAGCGCTCAGACCTCTTACAGAGCAATCAGAGCAGGTCATTTCACGCCATGTGCCAATTACACAGGATTGGGGCAAACAAAGAGATTATAGAGAGGTAAGAATTTAGAATTATCACCTTCACGATGGAATATAGAGTAGTCAGAAAAATGTTGAAATTTAAGAAATATTGTTAAAGTCGATTATTCAGGAATTAATGACAAGAAATTTGAAAAGTCAAACCACAATCCATCAGAATCAACATGATTTGGATGATTGTGGGCCTAGAGATTATATATTTGGACTTCCAGAAGGCATTGAATAGCTCTGCAAAAATGATTAGTCTGCAGAATTATTTCGTTTACGATTAAAAGTAATTTATCAGCTTGGATACAGGCTTGTTGAAGCAACAAAATGCAGTGAGATGGACAAAATATGGGTCATTTTCTGTTTGGCAAAATTCAACTTTTAGGAAACCATATGTCTTGGTCCCCAGGCCCCAACTATTTAAAATCTATAGTCTTAAGTAGTTGAGAGGATAGAGCATGTTATAACCAAATTAACAGATGACACTAACTCAGGTGAGAAATTGCAATGAAGATGCAAGAAATTAGAAAATGTATATGGATAGGTTGGGGCAACATTTGACAGAAGAAACTGAACAACGAAAAGTATGAGTCTGTCCGTTTAGATCAATGTCGCAGAAAGGCAAATTATTATCCAAATGGAGAGAGACTTCCGAATGATTAGGTACAGAGGGATCTGGCTGTCCGCGTCCATACTACAGAATACTCCGATGTAGGTACAGCAGATAATGAGAAAGGCAAGTGCAACTTTGGCACTTATTTCTAAAACACGGGATTATAAAGGGAGGGAGATGTGAGATCGCAACTGAGTAATGTGTGCAGTCTTGGTGTCCTGACTGTAGAAGGGATGTATTTGCCATGGAGGCAGTTCAGAACTGGTTTACTCGATTGACTCCAGAGATGAGGAGATTGTCCTCTGAAGAGAGATTGAGCAGTTAATGCCAACACTACCTGCAGTATAGAAAAATGAGAGGAGATGTCAGAGGTCTGGACGATGTTAAAGGTGATTTACAATGTAGATGTGAAGTGGATATTTCCTCATGTGGGACAATCTCGAACGATCCTAAAATCATAGTTTTAGGATGAGGTGGGGGAGAAGTGAAACAGGGGTGGGGAGAAAATACTTCTGTCACAGGGTTGGGAATCAGTGTAATTCACTGCCCCAGAGTGCAGTAGGTGCTGGGATATTGAGTAAGTGAAGGAATATGGAGATCGGACAGGAACGTGGAACTGAGGCCACAATGACATCAGCTAAGATTGTATTCAATGTCGGAACAGGCCTGAGGGGTTGGATTGCCGAACTGATGCTCCTCGTTCTTATTCAGCCCTTTGAATGTGTTACATATAAATGGGAGAGGACTGGTGATCAAACAGGAAGCAGAAATTCTGGATAAATCAGCCTTAGTCAGTTTGAAGAACGTCACCAGTGACCAGTGCTAGGTCCACAGCTCTTGACAATCTGTATCAATGATCAGGAGGAGTGGAACAAATGTACTGTAACTATGTATGCCGATTAAACTAAGATAAACAGGAAACTAAATTATCAAGGGAAGGTGGAGAGTCTGTAATTGGATATGGACAGATGAAGTCAATGGATAAATATTTAGCAAATGGGATTAAAGATAATATATAATCAGCCATTTTCTTTAGGAAGAATAGTAGGTAGTATGTTACTGAAACGGAAAAAACACTACAGGACTTAGTGATGCAGTGTGTACAGGAGGGTTCATTCTGACCCGATCAGACACGGGAAGTGTTGCTCCATCCCCTTGATGTTCCCAGGGACCCAATTGCTCTCAACCACCAAATATATCCTCCGTCTCCAAATGGTGATGTTGACGTCGGCATACTGGGAGATGATGGACCTATCACCCACTCCTGCCTGGAAAGTTCGGGATCATAGAAGCTGAGTGAAACAGTGACCCTGGCAGCACTGTCCTCCCCCGGTGTGAAGATGCAGATCGTCTTGAAGGAAGTGACACCACTCTGTGACCAGCTCCTTTTTCAATCAGGGTCCCCTCACACTCTGCTCCTGAGTTAAATGTAACTTGGGAAGCTGTTCCTGGAAAACCCAGAGTGGATACAGCAGATCCCTTTCCCCAAGCACACTCACTCCATGTTTTCAGATCTTCCTCTCTGTGCATCCTCTGCTCCATTTGTTGTTCATCTTACAGACGCAGGTGTTGTAACTACAGTCCCCATGCTCCATCCAAAGTTTGGTCACCAAATCCTCAGGTCTCCCTGAACAACCTCCAGCAAACCATCCACTAACCTCCACTAACTTTTCTATAACAGGAGTCAGTCAGAAGCCACTCAGCTACAAGTTCGATGCCTGCTCTTTTACAATTATACTCGAGAGGTTTCCTCGTGTTATTGACCACACAATCATCTGAGAGGGACAAGCACAGGTGTTCAGTGGACACGCACAGTCCAAGGTTCAAAGGCGTGTCTAAAGCTGCCGGAACCCCTGACCAACATAGAGCACCACATGGGGCACACCAGGAAGTGAACAATAGCCCAGTACACACACACACCCCTGTCCAATGATCTCATATGGGGCACATCAGGAAGTGAACAATAGACTAGCATGCACACACCCCTGTCCAATGATCACCACATGGGGCACACCAGGAAGTGAACAGCAGCCAAACACACACACCTGTCCAATGATCACCACATGGGGCACACCAGGAAGTGAACAGCAGCCAAACACACACACCTGTCCAATGATCACCACATGGGGCACACCAGGAAGTGAACAATAGACCAGCACACACACCTGTCCAATGATCACCACATGGGGCACACCGGGAAGTGAACAATAGACCAGCACACACACCTGTCCAATGATCACCACATGGGGCACACCGGGAAGTGAACAGCAGCCAAACACACACACCCCTGTCCATGGAGCAGTACAAGAGACACACCAGGAAGTGATCGACAGCCCAGCACACACCTCCCTGTCTATGAACTACCACATGGAACACACCTGGAAGTGAACAACAGCCCAGCACCCACACCCCTGTCTATTGAGCACCACATGGAACACAACAGGAACTGAACAGTAGTCTGACACATACCAGTTCATTGTTTCTGAGCTTCGCAATGCTAGCTCTTGATACACAAGGGATCCAAATTGGACCCACAACCGGGACGTACAGGAGACCACAAGCCATACATTTTGCACATTGTTTCTGAGCTTCATAATGATTTCCCTGGGATTCCAGGGATATGAGCACCAACGGCCAAGTTAAGGTACAGAAAGACGGATATTCATGTTATAATTGGATGATTACTTGATAGACAAGTTCAGTAAACGTGGCTCTTCTCAGACAAATGGGATTAACTGGATGAGTAGTACTTTCTTAGGTCCAATAACAAAAATAAGAATATAAAGTAGATGTGCTGACAAATCAGCTGAAATCCACGTCACAGAATCAGACACCATGATCCAGATGATATATCTGTGCAGCATGTAGCAGTGTTCAGACCAGGCTAGTGTACTGCTCAATACAACCCAGCAATCTGTGCAGACCATACCAGTCCATGAACTGCCTGTCCAGCAGTTATATAAAACAGTAGTATTTACCCTCCCAGCATGTAGAGCAGTGGACGCCACCCCAGGGCATGGATCTGTAAACCAGGAGCAGTTACTCTACCAGCATGAAGGACTGTGTATCCCACCCCAGTGCATTGAACTGTAAACCAGGAGCAGTTACCCTCCCAGCATGTAGAGCTGTGTACACTGCCCCAGTGCATTGTTCAGTAACACTGTTAGATCACTGCACAGCGAGGGGAAACCTGCAGCCCATGCTGGAAGTGACAGGATGTGCAGCTCCCATCTATTTACAGCTCCATATTTCCATTGTATCAGTGGATGTAGAATATCTGAAGAGGAAGAAGGAAAATGACTTAGGGTTAAGTAGGCAAGGATCAGACAAGGTTCTAGAGGGTTACAAGGTAGTCAGGAAGGAAGTGAAGTATAATCTCAGGAGAGCGAGAAGCGGGCATGAAAAAGACTTGGTGAGTAGGATTAAAGTAAAACTTAAGATGTTCTATACTTTTGTGAGGAACAAGATGATGGATTTAGTGAGGGTGGAGCTCATCAGGATAGTGGAGGGAACTTGTGCCAGGAGTCGGAGGAGGTAGGGGAACATACAACATAGAACACTACAGCGCAGTACAGGCCCTTCAGCCCTCGAAGTTGCGCCGACCTGTCATACCAATCTGAAACCTATCTAACCTACACTATTCCATGTACGTCCATATGCTTGTCCAGTGACGACTTAAATGTACTTAAAGTTGGCGAATCTACTACTGTTGCAGGCAAAGCATTCCAATGCTCTCTCTTCAGGTCTTTCCTGTCTACCTTGTAACCGTCAAGTGCCCTAACTGAGCCTTCACATCTCATGCTAACATAAGTCGCCGTCTTCCTCTTGACCAGAGATTCCACTTCATTCGTAAACCATGGCTCCCGCACTCTACAGCTTCCTCCCTGCCTGACAGATACATACATATCAATGACAAACAGTAGCTTTTCCTTGAATAAGCTCCACATTTCTAATGTGCCCATACCCTGCTGTTTCCTTCCCCATCATATGCTTCCTAAATCTTGCCTAATGGCATCGTAAATGCCTTTCCCCCAGCTGTAACTCTTGCCCAGTGGTATACACCTATCCCTGTCTATCACTAAAATAAACATAACAGAATTGTGATTGCTATCACCAAACTGCTTCCAAGTCTAACACCTGACCAGGCTCATTATCCAGTTTCAAAACTAATGTGGCTTCTCCCCTTGTAGGCCTGTCTATACACTATGTCAGGAAGCCCTCCTGCACACACTGGACAAAATCTGACCCCTCTATAATACTCGTACTATAGTGTTCCCGTTCAATATTTCAAAAGTTGAAGTTGCCCATTACATCTGCCCTGTCTCTGTCACTCCTATCGAGAATCATCTTTGCTATTCTTTGCTCTACATCTCTGGAACTATTCGGAGGCCTTTCTAAAACTCCCAACGGGGTGACCTCTCCTTTCCTGTTTCTAACTTCAACCCATTCCACTTCAGATGACGAGTCCTCAAACATCCTTTCTGCAACTGCAATACTGTCCTTGACCAAAAATGTAACACCTCCCCCTCTTTTACCATCTTCTCTTTTCTTACTGAAACATCTAAATCCTGGATCCTGCAACAACTATTCCTGTCCCTGCTCTAACCATGTCTCCAAAATGGCCACAACATTGAAGTCCCAGCTACCAACCCATGCTGCAAATTCACCCACCTTATTCCGGATGCTCCTGGCATTGACGTGGACACACTTCAAACCAGCCTCTTGCTTGCCGGTGCTGTCTTGCATTCTTGAAACTGGATATTGGACCTCCCTACTCTCAACCCTTTCTATATAACTACAATTTTGGTTACCATCCCCCTGCTGGATTAGATTAAACCCACCCCAATAGCCTTAGCGAAATCCCCCCCCCCCCCCAGGATATTGGTACCCTTCTGGTTCAGATGAAGCCCATCCTGCTTGTAGAGGTCCCACCTACCCCAGATAGAGCTCCAATTATCCAGGAATCCAAAACCCTCCCTCCTGCACCATCCCTGAAGCCACGTGTTCACCTTCTCTCTCTCTCTCCCTATTCGTTGCCTCACTAGCACGTGGCACTGGCAAGAAACCAGAGCCTTGAAGAGTATTTCCACTGCAACTGCATCGAAGCAATTCTGACCAAACCATTTGTAAGGCGATGCGATTAATTTATTACACGTTCTTTGAATTGAAATATTCTATAATTCTGCCTTAGAAGGTGTAAGTGAGATAGGATTGAAAAGTCTGAAACTGGCCCAGTGGTGGTGGTAATATATCTAGGTATCAGACAAAACTGTTCTGTGCATCCAGAGATATTTTCAAAACCAAACAGCCGTGCAATGTGCGATATTCCCAGTATTTAATGTCCTCTGGTGGAAAAAAATGACACTTGTGCAGTGGCTTGGGGAGACCAGCAGGGGGTGGCATTGTATGACTATAAACTTAACAGGGACAGACGTAGAGGTGGAGGAGGGGAGTAAGGGTTTATCTCAATTTCAATGGATTTACCCCCAAAATCACAGAGCCATCATTTCACAGAGATACACACAAACATACATAGACACATTAAACACACAACACGTATACATACAGGTATGGACACTTACACATAAACACATGCACACGCCCGCGCACACAGTGGTTTCTTTAATTTGAGATAAGTATGTTTTTCATGAATAAGGGAATCAATGGTCAGTTGGTGAAGGCAGGAGAATGTGGCTGAGAAACATTTTAACTGTGATCCAAGGGGCTAAATGGTCTAATTCTGTTCCAATTTCCTTTTTTGTGAAGGGATTTATTTTGGAAATTGAATTTCAATGCAGATTACTGGGTCAAATGTAGGATTCGTAGCAGTGTGGAGGAACAAACCGATCTTGGGGTCCATGTCTGTCGGTGTCTCAGTTGCCACCTAAGTTGATAGGGTTGTTAAGAAGGCGTATGGTGTGTTGGTTTTCATTAGCAGGGGGACTGAGTTGAAGAGTCGCAAGATTATGCTATAAAGCTCTGGTGAGACCACATTTGAAATGTTCTGTTCGCCTCAGTAAAGAAGGGATATGGAAGCTTTAGAGCAGGTGCAGATGAGATTTACCAGAATGCTGCCTGGACTAGAGGGCTTGTCTTATGAAGAAAGGTTGAGGGAGCGATGGCTTTTCTCATTGGAGTAAAGAAGGATGTGCTGTAACTTGATAGAGCTGAACAAGATGGAGAGAGTTACAGACAGAGGAAATAGCCAGAGACCTCTTCCCAGGGTGAAAATGGTTGTCACGAGGTGAGCATAATTTTAAGGTGTTTGGAGAAAAGTTTTGGAAGATGTCAAAGGCAGTGAGACACCAGCCCCCCTCCCCCCCCCCACAAACCTGGCCCCTAGGTACTGTGAGACAGCCGTGCTAACCACTGAGACACCATGCCCCCTCCCCCTCCCCCAAACCGGGTTCTTGATACTGAGGCAGTCCTGCTAACCACTGAGACACCATGCCCCCCTCCCCCTCCTCCCAAACCGGGTCCCTGGGACTCTGAGGCAGTCGTGCTAACAACCGAGACACCATGCACCCCCCCATCCCCCCGAAACCACGTCCCTGGTACTGCAAGACAGCCGTGCTCACCACTGAGACACCATGCACCCCCTCCCACTCCCACTCTTCCCCAAACCAGGTCCCTGTACTGTGAGACAGTCGTGCTAACCACTGAGACACCATGCCCCCTCCCCCTCCCCACAAAACCGGTGTCCCTGGTACTGTGAGACAGCCGTCCGAACCACTGAGACACCATGCCCCCCTCCCCCACCTCCAAACCGGGTCCCTGGTACTGTGAGACAGCCGTGCTCACCACTGAGACACCATGCCCCCCTCCCCTCCCCCAAACCGGGTCCCTGGTACTTTGAGACAGCTGTGTTAGCGACTGAGACACCATGTCCCAGATCCCCACCCCCATCCCTCCAACCGGGTCCATGGTACTGTGCGACAGCCGTACTAAACACTGAGACATTATGCCCCCCTCCCCCTCCCCCCAAACCGGGTCCCTGCTACTGTGAGACAGCTGTCCGAACCACTGAGACACCATGCCCCCCCTCCCCCACCCACAAACCGGGTTCCTGGTACTGAGAGAAAGCCGTGCTAACAACTGAGACACCATGCCTCCCACTCCCTCCCTCCAATCCGTTTGCCTGGTACTGTGAAACAACCATGCTAACCACTGAGACACCATTCCCTCGTCCCCGACCCCTCCCCAAAACGGATTCACTGTGCGCGGTAATACTGGGGAAAATGTGAATAAAAGTGATGAGCTTCGAGCTATGATGTTGTGGCCATAGTCGAGACGTGGGTTTCTCAGGGGCAGGAATGGTTGCTGGATGTTCCAGAGTTCAGAACATTTAAAAAGAATAGGGAGGAGGTAAAAAGAGGAGGTGTGTAGCACTGCTAATCAGAGAGGGTATAACAGCTACAGAAGTTACCATTATCGTGGAGGGTATGCCTACTGAGTCAGTATGGGTGGAAATTAGGAGCAGTAAGGCAGCAATCACCTCATTACAGGTTTACTACAGGCCCCCCAATAGAAGCAGGGAGATTGAAGAAAGCATAGGTCGGCAGATTTTGGAAAGGTGTGAATGGAATAGTGTAGTTGTAATGGGTGACTAACTTTCCCAATATTGTTTGGAACCTCCTTCCAGCAGATGGTTTGGAAGGAGCTGTTTTTGTAAGGTGGGTTCAGGAGGGTTTCCTAACTCACTACGTTGACAGGCCGACGAAGGGAAAGGACATTTTGGATTTGGTGCTCGGCAATGAGCCAGGGCAGGTGTCAAATCTTGCGGTGAGAGAGCATTTTGGTGATGGTTACCACAACTGACTCATATTCTACTTAGCTATGGAGAAGGAGAGAAGCAGGTAGAATGGGAGGATATTTTGTTGGCGAAAAGGAAACTATGATACTATCAGACTGCGTTGCGAAGCATGGACTGGGAGCAATTGTTCCATGGAAAGGCCACTCTAGACATGTGGAGACGGTTTAAGGAACAGTTGTTGCGAGTGATGCATAAATGCGCTCCTTTGAGACAGGCAAGAAAGGGTAAGATAAAGGAGTCTTGGATGAAGAGAGCGGAGGAGCTTCTCGTCAAAAGAAAGAAGGCAGTTTACATAAGGTGGAGGAAGCAAGGGTCTTGCTCAGCTCTAGAGGATTACAGGCAGGCGAGGAAGGAGCTCAAAAATGGCCTGAGGAGAGCCAGGAGGGGGCAGGAAGGATTAGGAAGAATAATGGTCAAAGAAAGAGTAGGGCCGATCAGGGATAGCATCGGGAACTTGTGTACAGAGTCTGAGGAGGTAGGGGAAGCCCTAAATGAGGTTTTTGCTTCTGTCTTTACGAAGGAAAAGGACCTTGTAGTGAATGAAACCATTGAGGAGCAGGTTATCATGCTGCAACAGATCGATTGAGGAAGCTGATGTGCTGAACATTTTGACAAACATTAATATTAACAAGTCGCCAGGGCCAGACCAGAATTGTCCTCGGCTACTTTGGGAAGTGAGAAATGTGATTGCTTCACAACTTGCGAAGATCCTTACATCCTCGTTCTCCATTGGAGTCGTACCTGAGGACTGGAGGGAGGCAAATGTAATTCCTCTCTTCACGAAAGGAAATAGGGAAATCCCCGGAAATTACAGACCAGTCAGTCTCACGTCTGTCATCTTCAAGGTGTTAGAAAGGATTCTGAGGGATAGGATTTATGAACATCTGGAAGAGCATGGCTTGATTAAATGCAGTCAGCACGGCTTTGTGAGGGGCAGATCATGCCTCACAAATCTTACTGAGTTCTTTGAGGATGTTACTAGACAAGTTGATGAGGGTCGAGCGGTGGATATGGTGTATCTGGACTTCAGTTATGCATTTGATTAGGTTCCTCATGGTAGGTTCGTTCAGAAAGTCAGGAAGAATGGGATACAGGGAAATTTAGCTGTCTAGATACAGAATTGGCTGGTCGACAGAAGACAGCGAGTTGTAGTGGAAGGAAAATATTCTGCCTGGATGTCAGTGGTGAATGGTGTTACACAGGGCTCTGTTCTTGGGCCTCTACTGTTTGTAATTTTTATTAATGACTTGGATGAGGAGATTGAAGGATGGGTTAGCAAGTTTGCAGAGGACACAAAGGTTGGAGGTATCATTGACAGTATACAGGTCTGTTGTAGGCTGCAGCATGACATTGCCAGGATGCAGAGATGGGCTGAGAGGTGGTAGATGGAATTCAAACTGGATAAATGCGAGGTGATGCATTTTGGAAGATCAAATTTGAATGTTGAGTACAGGATTAAAGGCAGGTTTCTTGGCAGTGTGGAGGAACAGCGGTATCTTGGTGTGCAGGTACATAGATTCCTTAAAATTTCCACCCAGGTGGACAGGGTTGTTAAGAAAGCATATGGTGTTTTGGCTTTCATTAACAGGGGGATTGAGTTTAAGAGTCGTGAGATCTTGTTGCAGCTCTATAAAACTTTGGTTAGACCGCACTTGGAATACTGTGTCCAGTTCTGGTCGCCCTTCTACAGGAAAGATGTGGATGCTTTGGAGAGGGTTAAGAGGAGGTTTACCAGGATGCTGCCTGGACTGGAGGGCTTATCTTACGAAGAGAGGTTGACTGAGCTCGGACTTTTTTCGTTGGAAAAAAGAAGGAAGAGAGGGGACCTAATTGAGGTGTAAAAGATAATGAGAGGCATAGATAGAGTTGATAGCCAAAATCTTTTTCCTAGGGTAGCAATCGTTAACATGAGGGGTCATAGTTTTAAGCCGTTGGGCGGAAAGTATAGAGAAGATGTCAGAGGCGGGTTCTTTACACAGAGAGTTGTGAGAGCATGGAATGCGTTGCCAGCAGCAGTTGTGGAAGCGAGGTCATTGAGGACATTTAAGAGTCTGCTGGACATGCATATGGTCTCAGACATTTGAGAGTTCATACATTAGGTGTACCTCACATGAGGATCAATGGTTGGCATAACATCGTGGGCTGAAGGGCCTGCTCTGTGCTGCACTGTTCTATGTTCTATGTTCTAAACAGTAAACAGTGACAAAACACCACAGATGAGTCGGGATCTGAAGGTAGAAACAGAGGCAGCATTTTGAGTCTGATATGATCCTCTTCTGAAAAATTCATATTGGAATCAAAAAGTTAATTGTGTTTCTCTCTGATCAGAACCTGCAAATGTTTTCCTGCACTTGCAAATTATTTACTCTTCTGGACAGTGGATATTTGTCTGATCTGAAAGGGAACAGCAAAGCTGCCATTTCTGTTGACGCTCAAGAATTTGGTTATGGTTTTTGAATGAAAAATGAAAAACTATGTGCCTGACAGCTCCCCAAATACCGATAGTTTATTGCCATTGTCATAATGCATTATGAAAATGTTGAACTCGGTGGTCATGAAGTTACATGATCAATTCTCTGAAAGTAACTGATTGTTAACAATTGGGATCAGTACTTAAATGTCTTACCATGCTTCTGATGTCACTGGCATTGTACTCATCCAGCAAGATCTTACCTTTCCGAGAGTTTCCATATATCTATGAAAACATAAAATATCTTTGTATTTTTTAACAAGACATATTCATCCATGGTTTTGGAAGGCACTAGCAAGGGTAGAGTTTATTTGTCATCCCCAATGGCTCTGGAATAAGTGACACAGAGTTGCCCTGTTTTACCTCTTCAATCCAAAGTGATGTAGATCCAGACAGTGCTGTTTGTAGGGGCATTCCAAGATTTTTAACAAATACTTGTGAAGGATCAGCAAATTAGTCCCTAGTCAGGATGACATGCAACTTGGAAGATACCTTTCAGAGACTGATTTTTCTCTTGTTCCCATTCCCAGTGCAGAATGTTCTCTAATTCCCATTAACCACAGTTTTGCTCAGGGTCCTTGATTCTACCTTCAGTCAAGTCCTGCTTCGATTGAAAGGGAAGTCACTCTGATCTCACCGCAAATTACACGGGAACATCAGTTGAAAGAATAAGGAGCAAAAGACAAGAACACTGTTTGTTTGAGCAATATCCTCGCAATATTCAAAAGAAGATTGATGCATGATCTTCCTTAATGCATTATTTCAACATGACATCACTTTTCAAACAATATTCAAATCGGTGGGTGTTTGTTCTTTTAAATTGCTTCCAATTCAGTGTAGGAATGAGAACGTGAATTATCTTCTATAGTGTGTTTATAATCCAGAATTTAATTCACTCTTTATCATCATTGCTCCAGCTCTTTCAAACAAAATTAATGAATGGGCCTGTGTCCATCCTGCAGATGAAAAAGATCTTTCAGCTCTGACTACTGCAGCGAATGTTGTAAAGAATAAGCTGCAGACCCACGTAAAATGGAAATGCTGCAGGGCAAGGTGCCAAACGCTAGTACAAGGTTAATTATGTCCAAGCATTATGAATAATACATGCAGAGGGGCACAGTATAAAAGCAGGATTCAGCTCCATGTCCAAAATACTGTTTGTGGCTCCCTCACAAAAGACCACAACTGATTCATGGTGTAAATTCACCAAAATAGGAAAAACAAGAGACTGGAATTCTCAATTCTGCAACCACATTGGTAGAACAGGAAGAAAATCAAGGTTTGTTTGGGGGCGAGACATGTTTGTGGATGATAAACAATGTTGTAGATGACACAATGATTATCCAGGTGGGTCACAGTGAGCAGGAACGTGTTGGTTACAAGAGAGTACAAACAGATTTTCAGATGGCCAGATCAATGACTGATAAAAGGTTACACTGAAATGTGTGAGATGCTGCACTTTGGAAGATGTAACAAGACAAGGGAGAACGCAAACCATGAAGATAGGTTAGATTTGCTTTTGGAGCAGAGAAAGGTGAGGGCTGAACCTGACAGAGGTGTATTATAGCATGACAGGTATGGGACGAGTCGACAGACAACAACTATTCCCCTTAGTCAAAGGGTCAAAAACAATGGGAAATACTTTTGAAGTCAAAGAGAATATACTAACAAAGGATTTGTGAAATCTGTTTCGAACCCAGAGCATGATATGTGTCAAAAATGCATTACCTGGGAGGATGGTTCAGGAAGGTAACCTCACAAACTTTATAAAGCACTTGTATCAGTACTGGGTGGTGCAGACTGGACGAGCCTTGTCTTTATTACATGATTCCATGTGGTGGCAGCCATGAAATGTCTGATATATTCTGAAGCAGCAACCAATTGGACTTGGTTTGTTCCAACGAACTGTTCTCAGTAAGTGGTGAGATTACAAACCAGCATCATCCCATGGAGTATCAGCACTTACTCAACCTAGGACAGCCCAGCCATCTCTGAAATCATCCAGGATAATTCACATGCTCAGTGTAAGAATCGTCCAACACAGCATCAACATTATTCCAGCTGTTTGACAGCATTATTTTAAGATCGCCAATAACATAGAAACAGACTTCGCTTCATTATTATATAGACTTCTCGAGGAAGGTTGTTATTTCTCTGAAGACTAATAAATTCCTTCCCATATATTCGTATTGACAAAATTTACTCCCAGTTAAACCAGCACATGAGATGCACTGCTGGCACTCCCTCCCAACAGCCACTTGGATGGACCAACATCAACTGGACTGGAACGTCTCAAGGGCAATTAATGCTGGTCTAGCTCCATTAAAATCCCAAATGAACTAAAAAGACAATCCGATTTTCTAATACTTATAAAACAACAAGGGCATTTTGTTGATCTGAAGAGTGTGTCGCTGTCTTTGAAATTGTGAGAACTGTGTTATTTTATTTTCAGTATCTAAAGACAACAGAAATGTAAAACCTAGCATCAGGAGTAAGGAATCAAAACAACTCCATCATGTGATAAGGTGTTGGATGATCTGATTGTGACCTCAATCGCACATTCCTCATTTGCCCTTACAATGTTCGTGCATCATTCTTAGTCAAGAATCTGCCTGCCTCTCCTTTAGGAATATTTAATGCCTTATCCTCCATCGCTATCTGGGAAGAGAATTGTACAAAGACACAACACTCTGAGAGGATGACACTAAATCACCATCTTCTTAATAGAGACATTTTTCTGTTTTACTCTCCATCCACTCATGGTAACCTCTCACACAAGGTGAAATATTGTTTTAGAATTCAACTTGAAAGACGACTTGGAATATTTTGAGCTTAAGCAAGACCACATGTTGTTCGCCTAAACCCCAGCAGATCCAGAGCCAGTCATTTCAAGATTTCCTCCTGAAATAAATGCTCCTCACAAGACTCAGCTGAGTGAATCTTCTCTGTATTGCATTTCATATCATTGTGGCCATCGCTCTCTCGATGTGGTTACACCACTACATTGTAAATCTGTACAAAATCATCCCAATGTTTAAACGTATTCTGTTTCAGAAAGTTTCAACATTTGTCTTACCTCCCTAAAAATTTGATGGACACGTAAATTTTTTATTTTGTAATCCAAGTGCCCGGTTCCTCTGTGCCTAAAGCCAATCTCTCCACTGAAATAATACACTTCGTTTCCATTCAACCCACTAATATCTTTTAGCACAGACACATTTTTCCTACTATGTTCCCTACACCAATATTTGCCTGTTCACTTGACCCACCTTAATCTCCTTATATACTCATGTCCTCTTCATATCTTCCTTCTCGAACAGTTTCTAGTTTTTTTTGTAGAATTGTTACAGTGTGAAGACAGGCCCTTTTGCCCAACAAGTCCACACTGACCCGCCGAAGCGCAACTCACCCAGACCCATTCTCCTACATTTACCCCTTCATCTAACACTACGGGCAATTTAGCATGGTCAATTCATCTAAACTGCACATTTTTGGACTGTGGGAGGAAACCGGAGCATCCGGAGGAAACCCACGCTGAAGTTTGTATTCTTCCGTAATAAAGACAGAATATTTGGCCAAAGAAATACACTGTTGCCATAGTGCAAAGTAATTGACAATGAAATATTGTTACTTCATGTCTAAACTATAAATTTGAGACAATGCTAAAATGTTTTGCAGTCGCATCACTCAGTTTCATTATTAAAATAGAGTCAGATGGTGTGGAATGTGTGGGGGTAGAATTGAGGAACCGTAAAGGTGAAAACCCGTGGTTGGAGTTATGTACAAGTCGACAAATCGTAGTCAGAAGCTGGGGCGCATGATAGACGAGGAGATAGAAACGATATGTAGGAAAGGCAAAGTTACAATGACTGGGGGGGATTTCAATATGCAAGTGGACTGGGAAAATCAGTGGAAGTGGTTTGCAAGGAAAGGCATTCGTGAAATGTCTACAAGATGTCTTTTTGGAGCAGCTTATGGTGCAGGCAACGAGGGAACGGGTAATACTGGATTTAGAGCTGTGCAGTGAGGCAGACTTGATAAGGAAGCTTAAGGTGAAGGAACCTTCGGAGGCAGTGATCATACTATGATTGAACCTACTGTTCGATTTGAGAGGGAGAAAGTAGAATCGGAGTTAATATTACAGCTAACTAAAGACACCTTCAAAGACACAAGGGAGGAGCTGGATAGAATTGACTGGGAGAGGAGCTGAGCAGGAAAGACAGTGGAACAATAATGGCGGGAGTTTCTTGGAGCAATTTAGGAGTCACAGCAGAGATTTATCCCGAGGTAAAAGATGCATTGTGCAGCGAGGATGAGGTAACCATGGATGACTGGGACAGTCATGGCTAGGGTAAAAGGAAAATAGAAAGTAGATAACATAGGAAATAGCAGTGGGAAACCAGAAGGTTTGGTAGCTTCAAAGCTGAACAGATGGCAACAAAATAAGAAATAAGGACGGAGAAGATTACATATATGGTGAAGCTCTCCAGTGTTATAAAGGACAACTGTAAGAGTTCTTTAGACATATTAAGGGCAAAAGAGAAGCAGAAGTAGATATTGGGGCACTGGAAAATGACGCTGGAGAGATAGTCATGTGGAACAAATAATCGATGAGAAACTGAATAAAAAATACGAGAGTGGGCAAAGAAGTGGCAGATGGAGTACAACTTGGGAAAGTGCGAGGTGATGCACATTAGTAGGAAGAATACAGGCATAGACTACTTTTAAGTGGAGAGAAAAATCAGAAGTCTGAAGTGCAAAGAGAGTTTCGAGTTCCAGTTCAGGATTGTCTATAGATAAACTTGTTGGTTAAGTCAGCAATTAGGATGGTGTTGTTTCTGGTGCACAGTGTGTTTGAAATGTTATATTCAGCAAATGAAATGAGTTAACTCTTACAAACAATGTGTTTTTTAAACACAATTAATATTAGAACAATAAAACGTATTATAACGCAATGATAAAGGTTAGAAATTATCTTATGCTTTAACTTAACTTTGGATGATCACAAACCACCCCACTAGATGTTGACCGGACTCGACTTGGTGATGTCTTCTTGTTCTTCTAATGATCTTGGAAGTGTCTTCTCTTTCCCTGGTTATTCTCCAGTTACTGCACTGTGTGGGGTTTTGTGGTGATTCTTATCCTTCCAAGTCTTCACGCCCTTTTGGGAAGGTAAGGAGGATCTGTCAATGAAATGATCAGGTTCATTTACCCTGATCAATCAGACTCAATCATGGGTTGGCTCAAGGGCAACATTCCAATGTCCCATTCAGGTCCAACTTCAGGTGAGTATTTCAGGATCTGTAGTTTCAGGTTTGTTTGCAATCCGTCTGTGGGTATCTCCAGCCTGTCTGGATTCTGGAGCATGTGGATTAGCACAGAGACTTTAGTCAAAGCTGGGGTCCATTTCACAGCATGTTTTAATAATTGTTCACTTTTGTAACTCCATGGTAAATTTATTATTGCCCATCATAAGATTATTCTTTCAGGTGGCCCGCCCGGTCAGAAGGGCCTTCAGCCTGAGAGTGGTGAATCTATAGTAAGGATGACAGTTTCCTTACCGAAAGGACATTAGTGAACCAGGCGGGTTTTTCTTGGCAATTGATTCATAACCACCATCAGTCTCTTAATTCCAGATTTGAATTCAAGCTCCGCCACTTACTGTGGCAGGATTTGGACCCAGGTCACCAGGACATTATCTGGGTTTATCACGTAAGAATTCAGTTATAAAACCACGAGGCCACTGACTTGCACAATCCTCCATAGTGTGACTAACATGTGCAGTATGATATGCACTAGGATTTGCCGTCATGTTATCCTTGACTTCCTTATCAAGATATGGATTTTTTTCCATTATGCAACTTCTGTTCAGTCTTCAGTACCTCCCTAATTATTTGCCAAATTTCTTCATCTGCCTGCCTTTGACTATTCTTTTCTCCCATCCCTACCCACCCCTCAGTCCACCCAGGCCAAATCCTTCCTTAGGCCAGTATAATTACCATTGCCTAACAGTATGACTCAGTCTTCACTCTTTCAATATGAATGTGAAATTCCAGCATGTTGTGTTTACTCCTCCCAAGACAAAGCTCATCCACCAACCCTCCCTTGTTACATAATATCAAATCTAAATTAGCCCATTCTCTGGTTGGTTCCCTGCCATCCTGCTCTCAGAAATAATCTCTCATACACTCCATGAATTTTTATTCGAGGATATCATTGTCCATTTGATTATTTGAGTCAATTTGCATGTTCAAACACCCCTAGTTAAAATTGTGCCCCTGTTACAAGCCCTTACTATATTCTACCTCAGAAGTACTTTGGGGGGACAGTGGCTGAAAATTCCTCTTCCCAAGAGGTTTCTTCTGTTGCTTTTTATTTGCACTGAGACAGATTTCAAACATGTTTTGACACAAAACAGTTTGAAAGGTCTAAGCTCCCACTCGCACGAACAAATGTTATTTTCTTTTCACGAACCACATTTCACAGTAAATATTGAAGGGTTAAGAGGGCTAAAAGTGGTCATGAGATATCTTTAGCAAACAGGATTGAGGAAAATCCCAAAGCCTACGTTTTATATATAAGCAACAAGAGGGTAACTCGAGAACTGTTTGACCCACACAGGACAAAGGAAGAAAGTTATGTATGGAGTCAGAGAAAATGGGTGAGATTCCTAGCGAGTACTTTGCATCTGTATTCACCAAGGAGAGGGACATGATGGATGTTGAGGTTAGGGATATATCTTTGCGTACTCTGGGTCAAGTCGACATAAAGAGGGAGGAGGTTTTGGATATTCTAAAAGGTAGAAATGTAGACAAGCTCCCAGGTCTGAATGAGATCCACCACAGGTTACTGAGGGATGTGAGTGAGGAAATAATTGGGGCTTTAACAAATATCTTTGCAGGACCCTTGTACATGGGTGAGGTCCCAGAGGACTGGAGCATTGCTAATGCTGTCTCCTTGTTTAAGAAGGATAGCGAGAATTACCCAGGTAATTATAGACTGGCGAGCCTCAGATCAGTGGTAGGGAAGCTTCTGGAGAAGATACTGAGGGACTTGAGCAAGGTGTTTTATTAGGTTCTCCAGGGTAGGCTGTTGGAGAGGTGATGCCGCATGGGGTCCAGGATGTTTTATCGAGATGGATAGAGAACTGGCTGGCCAACAGGAGACAGAGAGTAGTAATGGAAGGGAATTTCTCAAAATGGAGACCTATGACCAGTGGTATGCAACAGCGATCTGTGCTGGGACCACTGTTGTTTGTGATATATGTCAATGATTTGAAGGAAGGTATCAGTTGCCTGATTAGCAAGTTTGCAGATGACACCAAGATTGGTGGAGTAGCAGATAGTGAAGGGGAATGTCAGAGAATGCAGCAGAATATAGATAGATTGGAGAGATGGGCACAGAAATGGCAGATGGAGTTCAGACTGTGCAAACGCGAGGCAATTCATTTTGGAAGATCCAGTTCAAGAGCAACAATACAGTAAATGGAAAAGTCTTGAGGAAAATTGACATACAGTGAGACCTGGGTCCATTGTTTCTTGAAGGTGGCAACGCAGGTCAGTAAACTGGTCAAGACAACATAAGGCATGCTTTCCTTCATTGGATCAGCTGTTGAGTCCAAACGTTGGCAGGTCATGTTACAGTTGCATAGGACTTTGGTTTCACCGCATTTGAAATACTGCAGATATTTCTGGTCACCACGTTACCAAAAAGATGTGGATGCTTTGAATAGAGTGCAGAGTAGGTTCACCAGGATGTTGCCTGGTATGGAGGGTGCTGGTTATGAAGAAAGATTGAGCAGATTAGGATTATTTTAATTATAAAGACAAAGGTTGAGGTGGACCTGATTGAGGTCTACAAAATCAAGAGAAATATAGACAGGGTGGATAGCAAGAAGCTTTTTCCCCAGATTTTGGAACTCAATTACTAGGCGTCACGAGTTCAAAGTGATGGGGGAAGGGTTTAGGGTAGATATATGTGGGAAGTTCCTTACACATATGGTGGTGGCAGCCTGCAATGTTTTACCAGCAGAGGAGATCGGGGCAGGTACAATAGCGTTGTCTAAGATGTATCTGACAGATACGTGAATGGGCAGGGAGCAGAGGGATACATTCTCTTAGACAATAGGTGGCACGTTTAGAAAATAGGAGGATCTGGATCAGCACAGGCTAGGAGGGCCAAAGGGTCTGTTCCTGTGCTGGGTTGTTCTTAGTACTTTATCATTCATTCTAAAAATAGCAAGATTTCAACTATTGTATGCTACAATTTAATGATATAAACTCTTTATTTGACAGTACATATCGAATTATTGTCATTTCGAAATTACAGTCACAGTCAAAAAGATGTACAGCATGGAAACAGTTCCGTCGGTCCAACCCGTCCATGTCGACCAGATAACACAAACCAATCTAGTCCCACCTGCCGGCACTCAGCCCATATCCCTCTAAATCCTTTCTATTCATATACCCATCCAGACAACATCTAAATGTTGCAATTGTACTAACTTTCACCACTTCCTCTGGCAGCTCATTCCATACACAAACCACCCTCTGTGTGAAAAGATTGCACCTTGCATCTCTTTATATTTTTCCTTCTCAACCTAAACCTATGCCGTCTAGTTCTAGACTCCCCCACACCAGGGAAAAGACCTTGTCTATCTCCCCAATCATGGCCCTCATGATTTTATAAACCTCTTTAAGGTCACCCCTCTGTCTCCAACGTTCCATGGAAAATGGTCATAGCCCATTCAACCACTAGCTAGAGCTCAAACCCTCCAATCTTGGCAACATCTTTGTAAATCTTCTTAGAACACTTTCAAGACTCACAAAATCCTAACGATATGAAGGGGAACAGAATTGCACGCAATATTCCAAAAGTCGCCTAACCAATGTCCTGTACAGCTGCAACAAGACCTCGCAACTCCTGTACTCAATGCTCTGACCAATTAAGGAAAGCATACCAAATGCCTTCTTCACTAACCTACCCACCTGTTCCTCTACTTTCAAGGAAAAATGGACCTGCACTCCCAGTGCTCTTTGTTCAGCAACACTCCATTGGACCTCACCATTAAGAGTATTAGTCCTGCTAAGATTTGCTTTCCAAATATGTAGCATCTCACATTTATCAAAAATAAACTCCATCTGCCACTCCTCAGCCCATTGGCCCATATGATCAAGATCCTCTTGTAATCTGAGGTAATCTTCTTCGCTGTCCAGTACACATCCGATATTGGTGTCATCAGCAAATTTACTAACTATACCTCTTATACTCACTTGCAAATCACTTATATAAATGACAAAAAGTAGTGGACCCAGCACTGATCCTTGTGACACTCCACTGGTCACATGCCTCCAATCTGAAAAACAACACTCCACCACCAGCCTCCGTCTTCTACCTTTAGCTAGTTCTGTATCCAACTGGCTAATTCTCCCTGTGCTCCAATGAAATCTAACGTTGCTAAACAGTCTCCCATGGGGAAGCTTATCGATAGCCTTAATGAAGTCCAAATAGATCACGTCCACCACTCTGCTCTCATCAATCCTCTTTGTTACTTCTGCAAAAAATTCAGTCAAGTTAGTGAGACATCATTTTCCACACACAAAGCCATGTTGACTATCCCTAATCAGTCTTTGCCTTTCCAAATACATGTTCATTCTGTCCCTCAGGATTCCCTGCAACAACATGCCCTCCACTGACGTCAGTCTCATTGATCTATAGTTCCCTGGCTTGTCCTTACCACTTTTCTTAAACAGTGGCATCGCGTTTGCCAACCTACTGTCTTCTGGCACCTCAATTGGGCTAAGTATCTCAGCAAGAGCCACAGCATTCAGTTCCCTCGCTTCCCACAGAGTTCTAGGCTACACCTGATCGATCAGTTCCTGGGGATTTATCCACTTTTATGCATTTCAAGACATCAGCACTTCCTCCTCTGTAATATGAACATTTTCTAAGATGTCACCATCTATTTCTCTGTACATCTACATCGCCCATGTCCTTCTTCTGAGTAAACACTGATACAAAATAGTAATTTAGTATCACCCCTAACCCCTGCAGCTCCACACAAAGGCTGTCTTGCTGAACTTTGAGAGCTCTATTCTCTCCCTATTTACCCTTTTGTCCTCAATGTATTTGTAAAGTCCTTTTGGATTCTCCCTAAATCTATTTGCCAAAACTATCTCATGTCCCCTTTTTGATTTCCTGACTTCCCTCTCTAGTATACTCTTCCTGCCTTTATACTTTTCTAAGGATTCACTTGACCAATCCTGCCTGTACCTGTCATATGCTTCCTCATTTTTCTTAACCAGACCCTCAGTTTCATTAGTGATTTAGCATTCTCTATACCTACCAGCCTTTCCTTTCATCCTAACAGGAATATAGTGTCTCTGGACTCTCGTTACCTCATTTCTGAAGGCTTTCCATTTTCCAGCCATCCCTTTCCCTGCGAACATCTGCTGCCATCAGCTTTTGAAGTTATTGCCTATACCATCAAAATTGGCATTTCTCCAATTTAGAACATTAACATTTATATCTAGTCTATCCTTTTCCATCATTATTTTAAAACTAATAGAATTGTTGGCAAATAGCTGAAGCTCACATATTTCAGGTGATAAATTAAATCGATCGATTATATTTAAATGTGTAAGAGTTGTAAGTCTATTTGATTTTTCAATCATTTGTTCAATCTGAATATGTAATCAGTTAGAGGTCAGCCGCTTTGTAAATGATAGAGCGACAATGTATGTATTTGAATACTGAGATTCAATGTGTAATTGTGATCACCAAAATAGCCAGACATGTTCGTTTTCGATACAAAACAAAATGTGATTCCTTACTTTTGTATAATAAAAGGTTTTTCGTGTTTATATTTTAATTCCATCAATATAGAATCAACTTAATTGTTTTCAGAGATGATGCAGTTATTGTTCAGTTGAACAATTGTAGCTCATATCTTATTATTGCCCAATTCACAAACATGGCAAACTCCTGATCATTGTTCAGATCAGTACACCCATGACTTTCATCATGACCAACATTAAAAGTGGATTCCAAAAGGCCTGAATTCGGGTACAGTGCTACTGGACCTCACACCTGCCTGTGGCACTGAGTAAGACACTGACCTGCTCCTGAATCTGTCCAGAGAGTTTCCAACCTGGGTCAGGGCTGTCATTCAAACATCCCCTCACAGAGAATCATTTGGGATCCGCCTTGAGCAGGAGGAAACTAGCCAACAGGCTATCACTGCTCTTAGTGTAGGTAAAAATGCTGTCTAAATTAGATACCAGTGACTGACCAGGAACCATGCCTTATAAATTCATCATCAGTCAGAGCCTGGCCCAGGGAGCAGATGTATGGACATGGAGAGTCATAATCACATCGCACACGTTACTTATGGTGATGACATCTGGCATGACCTCCAGATTCCATACATCTGCCCCTGGACCAGATACTGGGAGAAAACGTTCACATTTGACAGTCTATTGCAGCATCTTGTATTTCACAGTGAACCCTCTGAAACTATATCCACTAAATGCACCTTCACATTAACCAGGATCAAAATAAAATTGTACATGCCTGTGGATGCTCAGATACTAATTATAGGTCATCCAACAGAATGTATCTGAAGAAACCAGGAGCAAATGGCAAGCCAAGAATCGTTTTAATAAATGAACTTGGTGGGTTTTATTTGGTCTTGGAAACCTCACATATTGTGCTGACCTTCAGGTGAATGTAACAAAGCACATCAAAACTGGAAGTCTTGGTCGAACGCCCCACCCCAGATTCCTGACATCACACACCTCACTCCCTCACCTGCCTCGCTCCCTCACCCGCCTCACTCCCTCCCACATTCACCAACCGACGAGAATCCACAAACTGAGTGAAACTTGGAACATAGAACAGTACAGCACAGTGCAGGCACTTCTTCTCTCAATGTTTTGGCAGCTTTTATCCTACTCTAAGATCAGACTAACTTCCATGTGCCTATCCAAGAGTCTTCTTAAATATATCTAATGTATCTGACTCTACTACCACCTGGTGGTGCATTCCGTCCCCACCACTTTCTGTCTAAAGAACCTATTTCTGACAGCTCCCAAAACCTTTCTCCAATCACCTTAAAATTACGCCCCTTGTTGATAGCCACTTCTGCCATTGGAAAAGACTTTGGCTATCCAATCTATCTATGCCTCTCAACATCTTGTACACCTCGATCAAGTCACCTCTCATCCTTCTTCGCTCCAGGGAGAAAAGCCCCAGCTCCCTCAAACTTTCTCCCTAAGACGTGTCCTGCAGTCCTGGCAGCATCCTGGCAAATCTCCTCTACACACTGTCTGAGGCTTCCACAAGTTTCCTATACAGAGGCAACCAGAACTGAACACAATACTCCTAGTGTGGTTGAACCTCAGCTTTATTGACCTAAGCATTAACCCTGCCGCTCTTAATCACAATCCCCCCTAATGAAAGCCAACACACCATACACCTCCTTAACAACCTTATTAACGTCGGTGCTAATACTGAGGAAACTATGGACATGGACCCCAAGATCCCTCTGTTGCTCCACACTGCCAAGAATTATGCCATTAACCCTGTATCCTGTATGCAAATGCAACCTTTCCAAATTAAATCAATTCACACTTTTAACAGTTAAACTTTATCTGCCACTTTTCAGCCCAGCTCTGTATCCTGTCAATGTCCTGTTGCAAACTACAGCAGCCCTCCACACGATCCAGAACTCTATCAACCTTAATGTCATCAGCAAACCTTCTAACCCGCCATTCCACTTCCTCATCAAAGTCATTTATAAAAATCACAAAGAGCACAGGCCCAGAACCGATCCCTGTGGAACGCCACTGCTCACTGAGCTCCAGGCTGAATACTTTACATCTGCTACCAACCTCTGTCTTCTATGGGTCAGCCACGCCCGTATCTAGAGAGCCACATTTCCCTGCGTCCCATGCCTCCTTACCTTCTGAATGAGCCCATAACGGGGAACCTTATCAAACGCCTTCTAAAATTCGTGTTCACCACATCTACTGGTCTATCTTCATCAACACTTTTTTTCACATCTTCAAAGAATTCAATAAGGTTTGTGAGGCATGACCTTCTCTTCTAAAAGCCATGCTGACTACCACTGATCATACTATGTTTTTTTTTTAAGTAATTGTAAATCCTGTCTTTCAGAATCGTCTCCAATACTTTGCCCTCCACTGATGTAAGACTGACTGTTCTATCATTCCCAGGGTTATCCCTATTTCCTTCTCTGAACAAGGGAATAACATTTGCCACCCCCAAACATCTGGCACTGCTCCAGTGAACAGTGAAGATGCATATATTATTACCAAATTCACACCAATCTCTTCCATCACCTCCTGGAGTAACCTTGTGTATACCCCATCTGGTGCAGGGTATTTATCCATCCTTATGTTTGTACTTCAATCAATCTGTATTTCCCCTCAACCTGTCTACACCCTGTCCAACGAATTGATTGACAGCTTTCCTTTTCAGTGCTATATACAGTGCTACTTTGCTGAGCAAGTATGGTTCCCAACGTCCTGCAAATCACGGAAACAAAAAAAAAAGGAATGCACCAATGCCTTCCTGATAAAGACCTCATGCCTGAACTATCGAATCTCCTGCTCCTCGGATGCTGCCTGACCTGCTGTGATTTTCCAATACCACATTTTTCAACTCTGATCTCCATTAAATGCAGTCCTCACTTTCTCCATTACTGAGGGCTGTCCCCTCTGCACACTGATGGGGGGAATTAACCATCAGAAACTCATTGTATGTGGAGCTGACTGCTCAGTTCTGGAAAGATGCACTGGATGAATACAGTTTTTTTAAAAAAAAGAAATTACAATTCAACAAATATTCATTCAGTCCCAGAGTTACAATTTTGGTTCATGGTTTGGGCAGCCTGATAACAAATAGTGAATGATTGACGAACTCCGATACACAGAGTATTCCAGGTGTTATATTACAGCTTACATTAATGTTGGGAGTATTATCAGACAAACTATTGCGACAATGGCATGATTTGACATGTGGTGGTGGAATATTTTTGCCATCACAGAGACGTGTTTGAGGGAGGTCAGGGCTAACAACTCAGTATTCTGTTGTATTGGAACTATAGGCAGGACAGGAGAGGGTGTTAAAGAGGAGGTGGTGTTGCATTATTAATTAAAGATCAGTTACTGCAGTACGGAGGGACGATATCTTGGATGTGTCTTCAAATGAGGCTTTATAGGTCGAGGTTAGGGTCCAAACGATGACAGGCACACTGCTGGGGATATTTTATAGAGCCCCAGAAAGATGAAAATGCAGGAGCAAATATATAACCAATTCACTGAGGTGTGTACAAACCAATTCAATGAGGTGTGAAGGAAACCAGATGTTACAGATTTACAAGCTGGAGATGTTACAGGGAGAGAGGAACGCAAGGCTGGAGAGGCTACAGAGAGAGGAAAACAAGGCAGGAGGTGTTACAGAGAGATGGGAAATCAAAGATGGAGATGTCACAGGGAGAGAGGAAAGCAATGTTTGAGATGTTACAGGGAGAGAGGAAAGCAAGGTTGGAGATATTGCAGAGAGATAGGAAGGCAAGGCTGGAGATGTTACAGAGAGAGGAAAGCAAGGCTGGAGATGTTACAGAGAGAGGAAAACAAGGCAGGAGGTGTTACAGAGAGATGGAAAAGCAAAGCTGGAGATGTCACAGGGAGAGAGGAAAGCAATGTTTGAGATGTTACAGGGAGAGAGGAAAGTAAGGCTGGAGATATTGCAGAGAGATAGGAAGGCAAGGCTGGAGATGTTACAGAGAGAGGAAAGCAAGGCTGGAGATGTTACAGAGAGAGGAAAGAAAGGCTGGAGATGTTACAGAGAGAGGAAACCAAGGCTGGGGATGTTACAGAGAGAGGAAAGAAAGGCTGGAGATGTTACAGAGAGAGGAAAGAAAGGCTGGAGATGTTACAGAGAGAGGAAAGAAAGGCTGGAGATGTTACAGAGAGAGGAAACCAAGGCTGGGGATGTTACAGAGAGAGGAAAGAAAGGCTGGAGATGTTACAGAGAGAGGAAAGAAAGGCTGGAAATGTTACAGAGAGAGGAAAGCAAGGCTGGGGATGTTACAGAGATAGGAAAACAAGGCTGGAAACGTTACAGGGACAGAGGAAAGCAAAGCTGGAGATGTTAGAGAGAGAGGAAAGCAAGGCTGGAGATGTTATAGATAGAGAGGAAAGCAAGGCTGGAGATGTTACAGTGATAGGAAAGCAAGGCTGGAGATATTACAGAGAGAGAGGAAAGCAAGTTTGAAGATGTTACAGAGAGAGGAAAGCAAGGCTGGAGATGTTACAGAGATGCGAAAGCAAGACTGGAGATGGTCTAGAGATAGTGTGGCCTGTGCATGCTAGAACATGTTTTTGAGATATTTTATAATTCATTCACAGGATATGGGGAGAGGTGTAGCAGCTGGACATTAGAGAGACAGGGAGGGGTGTAGGGGCTGGCGGAATTTACAGTGAGAGGTGGGGCTGGAGTATGTGATAAAGATTGTGGAGATACGGAGGGATACTGAGATATAAATGGATGTAACGGCTGGAGGAGATGACAGGGACAGATACAGAGATACACATAGATAGTTTAAAAAACGGACTTATGCAATATCTTAATAGTGAAAATATTGTAGAAATCTGTGGAATAGACAAGGCACTTGGAGGAACTGAAGGAGTGAGACCTGGACTGTCCAATCACAAGAGTCATAGAGCTAGTGTCATACAGTACAGAAGAGGCCATTCGATTGATAGTGACAAAAGTTAAAAGCACTGCAGACACTGGAAATCCCTCCTTCCTAATGTCTGGGGACTAGGGCGAGATGTGGGAGAGGTATTCAACAGACTCCTCACGCAACAATGCGACATAGCGAAACGTCATGGTATCAGATCAAACACTGACACGGAAACCTCCTGATGACTCCCCTGCCTGAGCTGGTGAATCAGTGTCCCTCGACATTGAACAACACTTGGAGGATGCACTGACAGAGTGAATGAGCTGGGGAATGTATACTGGGCCATTTCAAACCCCACCACCAAGAGGGGCTCAGCAGCAGCATTGCTGATCGAGATGGTCGGGTCCAACAGGACATAGCTGCTGGACTGGGGCTGCACCGAATCGGGAGGGAACGACTGACAGGCAGAAACATACTTGACCTCATCCGCACCAAGCTACCGGCTGCAGACACACTGATCGAGGACCGTATTGGGAATGGTGACACTGCATACAGTATTTATACAGAGAAAGTCCCACTTTTACATTGTCAATAGTGTGTGTGTACACACATGCATGAGCGCACATGTGAGAAATACTATCACCATGCGAAATGTTAAAGATTTCAAAGAGATCTAGAACACAGCACTGGCTTGTGTGAGGTGATTCTGGTCATTACCAACAACAGCAGAATTGTACTCTAGCACAATTTGTGCTGTCACTGCCTGGCATATGCTCCACTTTACCCTGACCATCAGGCCAGGGGTTAAACCCTTGTTCTATGGGGAACACAGGGGGACCGGTCAAGAGCAGCACCAGGTATACCTCAATGTAGTGACGTTACCAAACAGGACCACTTACTTACCAAATGGCATAAACAGCCAGTGACAGACAGATCTAACCAACAAATCAGACCTAATTTCTGTAATCCTGTCGCATGGAAAAAAGGGTGAATTGTGTGGACAATCAAAGAACTCACTAAAGGATACGATCCACAAACATCACCCTCCTCAACGATGGAAGGGCCCAGTACAACAATAGAAAAGATAAGGCTGAAATATTCACAACAATGTTCAGACCAAAGTGTCGATGGGATGATCTATTTTAGTCTTCGCCAGATAGCAGTCATCAGCTAAGTCTATTCACTGTGTGTGGTAACTCCAAACGGCTGGAGGGATGGGGAATGCAAAGGCTGTGGGCCCTGAGAACATTTCATTCAAGCTGTTCCTGCTGGGATACAGCACTGGCACCTACCTGACACTGTGGGAAACTATCAGGGTGTGTCCTTTACACACACAGACAAACCATCAGACAATCAATGACTGCCCCATTGCTCTAATTCCCAACATTAATAAAGTGATGGAAGATGTCATCTACAGTGGGATCAAGCAGCACTGCCTCAACACCAACCTGCTCGCTGAAGCTCAGTTTGGGGTCGTATCCCGTGGGCACATTGAAGCCTTGGTTTAACGATGTACAACAAGAGAACACACAGCTGAATTCTCGGGTTGAGGTGACAGTGACTGCACTTAACATCATCATAACTGCATTTGACCAAGTGTCATATCCTGGATTAACAGCAAAACTGAAGCAAATAGGAATCGTCTGCACTGGCTGAAGTTATACCTGGTACAGAGGAAGGTGGCTGGGGTTGGTGGGGAGCAGCCATCTCAGCTCCCCTGGGGAGGGGTTTCTGAGTTAACCTGTAGACCAGAAATGGAAAGGCAGGGCACCATACACCAACAGGATGAGAGGGTTGTTCTCTCGTTAGATAGGTGCGACTAGCAGCAGTTTAATTGGATAGTCATCATGCCTCAAGCAAGGGAGAGGTTGTGTAAGACAGCCCTGTTCAGACACCTCATTCAGTGCTGGAACTGAACCCACACTGTTGGCATTAATCTGCATTACAAACTAGCCGTCTAACTGATAGAGCTAACCAAGTCCTCGCTCAGCTCTTTGGGAAAGATACTGTAACATTATTCTGTTCAGATATGTTGTTAGACACCTTTGGAGCATGTGGAACTAGAAGCCAGCTTCCTAGCTCAGAGAGAGGGACAGCATCAGTGAGCTGTAAGAGTTCTCTCTGCCCTCGGCCCAATAATTTTCAGCTGCTTCATAAATGACCACCCCCTACTCAAGTAAAGTCACAACTGGGGATGTTTGCCAATGATTGGACAATGTTCAACACCATTCCTGATTTACTCAGATGCTGGAGTATTCCTTGTCCAAATGCGACAGGTCTTGGAACTATGCAGGTGTGTGCTTAACAGTGACAGGTACAATTTCCATTACACACATGCCAGACAATGATAACCTCTAACAATAGAAAAGTGTACCATATCATTTAATGTTCAATGCCACCACCATCACTGAACACCCACCTAGCAATATCCCGGGGATTACTGTTAACCAGAACTGGACAGACCATATAATTTAATTACCCAGTCCTGTGAAGGGCTTATGCGAAAACTCCTGTACCTCAGGTGCTGCCTGACCTGTTGTGCTTTTCCAGCACCACACTTTGAGACATATCAATTCATTGGCTACAAGAATATATCAAGGGCAGGAAATCCTACAGGAATGACTCACCTCAAAATTTTGGAAAGCCTGTCTCCCATCAAAAAGACTCATGTTGAATGTGTGTGTGATTAAATACCTCCATTTGCCTCTGTGAATGCAGCTTCACCCCTCATCCACTGACACTCAGAAGCAGTAATGTCTGCCATCTACACGGTGCTGTGCAGAAATTTGCCAAGACTCCTTATAACATATCTCTGAACCCCCGACCATCAAGAAGGACAAGGGAAGCAGATACATGGGACGACCATGTTCGCGTTCCAACCCAAGCCATTTACCAAGCTGATTGGGAAGCATATTGCCGTTCTTTCAGTGTCACTGTTTCAACTTCCTCCCTAATGGTACTGTAAGTCTACCTACAGCACATGGGCTGCAGCGGGTCAATGTGACAGCTCACCCCTACCTTCTCAAGGGCAACAAGGGACAAGCAATAAATACTAGCCTTATCAAATTCCATGAATAAATTAGCATGAAAAATATTGTCCAGTCCTGCCCAATTCTGGACACTGTACTTTGGGTTTTGTGAGCTCTGGCTGTTTGGGTCCAGGCAGTAACCTATTTGCTGGAAACAACTGAAGGAATATGCTGTTTGAAACAATCAGACAGTCTCTCAGAGGCATGGCCTACATACTGAGCATCACACAAACACTGACATCACATCACACATTACTGAGCTCTGAGACAGACAGAGGCAATTGAAAATATACTCATATCTGACTAACATGTTTAATCACACAGTGATATTGTTGCCACGAAAATTATTATGAATGAATATTCATTCAGGGGAAAGTGAGGACTGCAGATGCTGGAGATCAGATTCAAAAAGTGTGGTTATGAAAAAAGCACAGCCATTCAGGCAGCATCTGAGGAGCAAGAGAGTCAACTATTAGTTCAAAATACTAATACAAGAGAAAATAATTGTATATCTTCAATGTCCTTGTACTTAATAATAATTTGGTCTTGGGTGTGGGAATGAGATTTATCATTTCAATGCTCCTTACTGTGAGTTGTGCACTGTTTTCATCATAATGTTGTTATAAAAGTGAACGGAATAAATGGGTGGATTTTAGATTATATTACATTACAGTGTGGAAATGTAATCTAATCTAAAATCTACCCATTTATTCCATTCACTTTTATAACAACATGATGATGAAAACAGTGCACAACTCACAGTAAGGAGCATTGAAATGATAAATCTCATTCCCATACCCAAGACCAAATTATTATTAAGTACAAGGAATTTTGTGCTTATTTGACAATCTAAAAGTTGGTATTATGAAAGGTTATCGAAACTTCAGTGAAGACATTTTGCTGTTAATGGTTAGAACAATGCTGCAAATATTTACACAGAGATTTCCAACTCAATTCACACACAAGATCATTGGGCTGGGATAATGCTGACCATCAATGGAGCTGCACAATTCTGTTTGGATACTGACATTGTGGGGCTAACATTTCCAGGATATGGTTTATGAGGGATTCAATGTAAGATGCCATGTGCTGCAGGAGACCATCACCTTTATAACACCTTCATTCAGGATCAGGTCCAAGGTTCAGAATTACAGAGTTTAGGTGCCATAACAGAAGAGATATACTTGCAGGACATGGCTGTTTACAGGTCATTGTTACAAATGTTAAACTGTGTCTGGATCAGTGTCTTGTGCTAGTCCATTGACCAGTTTTCCCCACTCACATCTCTCCGTTGTTCAGGTATGTCTCAAACTAGTCTATTGTGAGGGATTATGTTATTAACGGCCTAGCTCCAGTTTTGAAACTCACTGGATAGATTTTGGAGATGGTCAGTGTTTTGGAGGTCATGGTGAGGCCCAGTAACACTGTGTCTGAATTCAGGCTTTTCCGCAAAGTCATTTCCAACAGCTTTGCTGCCTGAAAGATGGTGTGTTCATTCATCTGAACATCAATCAGCTGTTTACTACAGTCACTGAATTATGTAATAGTTAGCTGTGTGCTCTGGTAATTCAATTATTGTTCACTTCAATGGTTTTCAACTGAAAAAATGATGTTTGGTTTATTTTAAAAGATGAAAGAAACAAAGTGATATTAACTCTTCATTATACAAAATGTAAAAGTGACCAGTTGCATATATCCCACAGACTAATCAGCAATAGACAGATATTATCTGTAAAGCAGGGGTCTGTGAATAGGACTAATACCAGGCAACATCACCACCCTCTCTGTTAGGGTATGTCACACTGACAGGAAAGAGCCAGGCAGCTCCGTGGTATATAGTCAGTATCGTGCTCAGCATTGACGCTGCATTCTGTGGCAGCTGGACTGCTCTGCGGCAGGTTATGGGGGAAGCAATCAAAGGGAAACATATAATTGACCACATCATCACCGAATTGCCTGCTGCAGATACACCTCTCCATTTCAAACATCGGTAAGAATGGTCACTGCACAGTCCTTATGGGGAACAGGGGCTACCTTCACATTTTACAGACTCCACTCACCATGATATGTAGCCCCCTGGGCTTGAAACAGATTGAGAATTAATGATGATGTAACCATGAGGTGAGTGGGCCAAGGTCAGGATCAGAATCATACTCTGTACAAATCATACAGTCTGCAAACTCACAGCCCAACGTAACCCCCACTGTACAGGAACCAGAACTGTCCAGCATAACACCCACTGTACAGTAACCATCACGGCCTGACATATCTCACACTGTACAGTAACCATCACACCCCGACATACCTCCCACTGTACAGTAACCATCACACCCCGATATACCTCCAACTGTACAGTAACCATCACGGTCCGACATACCTCCCACTGTACAGTAACCATCACACCCCGACATACCTCCCACTGTACAGTAACCATCACGGCCCGATATACCTCCCACTGTACAGTAACCATCACACCCCGACATACCTCCCACTGTACATTAACCATCACACCCCGACATACCTCCATCTGCACAGTAACCATCACGGGCCGACATGCCTCCCACTGACAGTAACCATCACGGTCCGACATACCGCCATCTGTACTGTAACCATCACGGCCCGATATACCTCCCACTGTACAGTAACAATCACACCCCGACATACCTCCCACTGTACAGTAACGACCACACCCCGACATACCTCCCACTGTACAGTAACCATCACACCCCGACATACCTCCCACTGCACAGTAACCACCACACCCCGACTTACCTCCCACTGTACAGTAACCATCACACCCCGACATACCTCCCACTGTACAGTAACAATCACACCCCGACATACCTCCCACTGTACAGTAACCACCACACCCCGACTTACCTCCCACTGTACAGTAACCATCACACCCCGACATACCTCCCACTGTACAGTAACCATCACGGCCAGACATACCCCTCACTGTACAGTAACCATTACACCCCGACATACTTCCCACTGTACAGTAACCATTACACCCCGACATACTTCCCACTGTACAGGAACCATCACACCACGACATACCCCTCACTGTACGGTAACCATCACACCCCGACATACCTCTCACTGTACAGTAACCATCACGGCGTCACAAACCTCCAACTGTACAGTAATCGTCACGGCCAGAAATACCTCCCACTGTACAGTAACCATCACACCCCGACTTACCTCCCACTGTACAGTAACCATAACAACGCGACATACCTCCCACTGTACAATAACCACCACACCCCGACATACCTCCCACTGTACAGTAACCACCACACCCCGACATACCTCCTACTGTACAGTAACCATCACGGCCCGACATACCTCCCACTGTACAGTAACCATCACGGCCCGACATATCTCCCCCTGTACAGTAACCATCACAGTCCGACATACTCCCACTGTACAGTAACCATCACGGCCAGACATACCTCCCACTGTACAGTACCCATGACGTTCCGACATACGTCCAACTGTACAGTAACCATCACGTACCGACATACCTCCCACTGTACAGTAACCATCACGGTCTGACATACCTCTCAGTGTACAGTTACCACCACACCCCGACATACCTCCCACGTTACAGTAACCATCACGGTCTGACATACCTCCCACTGTATAGCAAACATCACGACCAGACATACCGTCCACTATACAGTAACCATCACAACCCGAATTACCGCACACTGTACAGTAACCATCACAGCCCGACATACTCCCACTGTACAGTAACCATCACACCCCGAGATACCTCCCACTGTACAGTAACCATCACACCCGGGCATACCTCCCACTGTACAGTAACTATCAAGGCCCGACATACCTCACACTGTACAGTAACCATCACAACCCGACATACCCCCCACTGTACAGTTACCACCACACCCCGACATTTCTCCCACTGTACAGTAACCATCACGGCCCGACATAATTCCCACTATACAGTAACCATCACGGTCTGACATACCTCTCACTGTACAGTTACCACGACACCCTGACATACCTCCCACTTTAGAGTAACCATCACTGCCCGACATACCTTCCACGGTACGGTAACAGTCACGGCCAGACATCCCTCCCACTGTACAGTAACCATCACGGTCTGACATACCTCCCACTGGACAGCAAGAATCACGCCCTGACATACCTCGCACCGTACAGTAACCATCGCACCCCGACATACCTCCCACTGTACAGTAACCATCACGGCTCGATATACCTCCCACGGCACAGTAACCATCACGACCCGACATACCTCACACTGTACATTAACCATCACGGTCCGACATACCTCCCACTGTACAGTAACCATCACGGCCCGATATACCTCCCACTGTACAGTAACCATCACACCCCTTCATACCTCCCACTGTACAGTAACCATCGCACCCCGACATCCCTCCCACTGTACAGTAACCATCACAACCCGACATACCTCCCACTGTACAGTTACCACCACACCCCGACATATCTCCCACTGTACAGTAACCATCACACCCTGACATTCCTCCCACTGTACAGTATCCATCACGGTCTGACATACCTCTCACTGTACAGTTACCACGACACCCCGACATACCTCCCACTTTAGAGTAACCATCACTGCCCGACATATCTTCCACTGTATGGTAACATTCACGGCCAGACATACCTCCCACTGTACAGTAACCATCACAGACCGACATACTCCCACGGTACAATAACCATCACACCCCGACATTCCTCCCACTGTACAGTAACCATCATGGCCAGACATACCTCGCACTGTACAGTAACCATCACGGTCCGACGTACCTCCCACTGTACAGTAACCATCACGGCCCGATATACCTCCCACTGTACAGTAACCACCGCACACCGACATACCTCCCACTGTACAGTAACCATCGCACCCCGACATACCTCCAACTGTACAGTTACCATCACGGCCCGACATACTTCCCACTGTACAGTAAGCATCACGGCCCGACATACCTCCCACTGTACAGCAACCATCACGGCCCGATATAACTCCCACTATACAGTAACCATCACACCCCGAAATACCTCCTACTGTACAGTTACCATCACGGCCCGACATACCTCTCACTGTACAGTAAGCATCACGGCCCAACATACCTCCAACTGCACAGTAACCAACACGGCCAGACATACCTCCCACTGTACAGTAACCATCACGGTCAGACATACCTCCCACTGTACAGTAACCATCACAGCCCAACATACCTCCCACGGTACAGTAACCATCACACTCCGACATACCTCACACTGTACAGTGACCATCACACTCCGACATACCTCCCACTGTAGAGTAACCATCACACCCCGACATACCTCCTACTATACAGTAACCTTCACTCCCTGACATACCTACGACTGTAGAGTAACCATCACGGCCCGACATACCTCCCACTGCACAGTAACCATCACGACCCGATAAACCTCCCACTGTACAGTAACCATCACGGTCAGACATTCCTCCCACTGTACAGTAACCATCACGGTCCGACATACCTCCCACTGTACAGTAACCATCACTGCCCGACATACCTCCCACTGTACAGTAAGCATCACGGTCTGACATACCTCCCACTGTACAGTAACCATCTCTGCCCGACATACCTCCCACTGTACAGTAACCATCACACCCCGACATACCTCCCACTGTACAGTAACCATCATGGCCAGAAATACCTCGCACTGTACAGTAACCATCACTGTCCGACATACCTCCCACTGTACAGTAACCATCACGGCCCGATATACCTCCCACTGTACAGTAACCATCACTGTCCGACATACCTCCCACTGTACAGAAACCATCACGGCCCGATATACCTCCCACTGTACAGTAACCATCACTGTCCGACATACGTCCCACTGTACAGTAACCATCACGGCCCGACATACCTCGCACTGTACAGTAACCATCACACCCCGACATACCTCGCACTGTACAGTAACCATCACACCCCGACATACCTTCCACTGTACAGTAACCATCACAGCCCGACATACCTCCCACTGTACAGTAACCATCACGGCCCGACATACCTCCCACTGTACAGTAACCATCACGGCCCGACATACCTCACACTGTACAGTAACCATCACGGTCCGACATACCTCCCACTTTACAGTAACCATCACACCCCGACATACCTCCCACTGTACAGTAACCATCACACCGCGACATACCTCCCACTGTAGGGTAACCATCGCAACCCGACATACCTCCCACTGTACAGTAACCATCACGGCCCGACATACCTACCACTGTACAGTAACCATCACGGACCGACATACCCCCCACTGTACAGTAACCGTCAAGGCCTGACATACCTCCCACTGTACAGTAACCATCACACCCCGACATACCTCCCACTGTACTGTAACCATCACGGCCCGACATACCTCACACTGTACAGTTACCACCACACCCCGACATACCTCCCACTGTACAGTAACCATCACACACCAACATACCTTCCACTGTACAGTAACCAGCGTACCCCGACATACCTCCCACTGCACAGGAACCATCACGCCCCAACATACCTTCAACTGTACAGTAACCATCGTACCCCGACATACCTCACACTGTACAGTAACCATCTCGGCCCGACATACCTCCCACTGTACAGTAACCACCATACCACGACATACCTCCCACTGTAGAGTAACCATCACACCCCGACTAACCTCCCACGGCACAGTAACCGTCACGACCGACATACCTCCCACTGTACAGTAACCATCACGGTCCGACATAACTCCCACTGTACAGTAACCATCATGGCCCGATATATCTCCCACTGTACAGTAACCATCACACCCCGACATACCTTCCACTGTACAGTAACCATCACGACCCGATATTCCTCCCACTGTACAGTAACCATCACGGCCAGACAATCCTCCCACTGTACAGTAACCATCACGGTCCGACATACCTCCCACTGTACAGTAACCATCACGGTCTGACATACCTCCCACTGTACAGTAACCATCTCGGTCCGACATACCTCCCACTGTAGAGTTACCATCACACCCCGACATACCTCCCACTGTACAGTAACCATCACACCCCGACATACCTCCCACGGTACAGTAACCATCACGGCCAGACAATCCTCTCACTGTACAGTAACCATCACGGTCCGACATACCTCCCACTGTACAGTAACCATCACGGCCCGACATACCTCCCACTGTACAGTAACCATCACACCCCGACATACCTCCCACTGTACAGTCACCTTCACACCCTGACATACCTACCACTGTACAGTAACCATCAAACCCCGACATACCTCCCACTCTACAGTTACCAACACACACTGACGTACCTCCCACTGTACAGTAACTGTCACACCCTGACATTCCTCCCACTGTACAATAACCATCACACCCTGACTTACCGCACTCTGTACATTAACCAACACGGCCCGACATACCTCCCACTGTACAGTAACCAACACACACCGACATACCTCCCACTGTACAGTAACCATCACACCCTGACATTCCTCCCACTGTACAATAACCATCACACCCCGACTTACCGCACACTGTACAGTAACCATCACGGCCCGACATACCTCCCACTGTACAGTAACCATCACGGTCTGACATACCTCTCAGTGTACAGTTACCACCACACCCCGACATACCTCCCACGTTACAGTAACCATCACGGTCTGACATACCTCCCACTGTATAGCAAACATCACGACCAGACATACCGTCCACTATACAGTAACCATCACATCCCGAATTACCGCACACTGTACAGTAACCATCACAGCCCGACATACTCCCACTGTACAGTAACCATCACAGCCAGACTTACCCACCACTGTACAGTAACCATCATGTTCCGACATACCTCCCACTGCACAGTAACCATCACGTCCCGATATACATCCCACTGTTCAGTAACCATCACACCCCGACATACCTCCCACTGTACAGTAACCACCACACTCCGACATCCCTCCCACTGTACAGTAACCATCACACCCCGAGATACCTCCCACTGTACAGTAACCATCACACCCGGGCATACCTCCCACTGTACAGTAGCAATCACAACCCGACATACCTACCACTGTACAGTAACCATCAAGGCCCGACATACCTCACACTGTACAGTAACCATCACAACCCGACATACCCCCCACTGTACAGTTACCACCACACCCCGACATACCCCCCACTGTACAGTTACCACCACACCCCGACATATCTCCCACTGTACAGTAACCATCACACCCTGACATTTCTCCCACTGTACAGTAACCATCACGGCCCGACATAATTCCCACTATACAGTAACCATCACGGTCTGACATACCTCTCACTGTACAGTTACCACGACACCCCGACATACCTCCCACTTTAGAGTAACCATCACTGCCCGACATACCTTCCACGGTACGGTAACAGTCACGGCCAGACATCCCTCCCACTGTACAGTAACCATCACGGTCTGACATACCTCCCACTGGACAGCAAGAATCACGCCCTGACATACCTCCCACTGTACAGTAACCATCACACCCCGACATTCCTCCCACTGTAGAGTAACCATCATGGCCAGACATACCTCGCACCGTACAGTAACCATCGCACCCCGACATACCTCCCACTGTACAGTAACCATCACGGCTCGATATACCTCCCACGGCACAGTAACCATCACGACCCGACATACCTCACACTGTACATTAACCATCACGGTCCGACATACCTCCCACTGTACAGTAACCATCACGGCCCGATATACCTCCCACTGTACAGTAACCATCACACCCCTTCATACCTCCCACTGTACAGTAACCATCGCACCCCGACATCCCTCCCACTGTACAGTAACCATCACAACCCGACATACCTCCCACTGTACAGTAACCATCACACCCCGACATACCTCCCACTGTACAGTAACCACCACCCCCCGACATATCTCCCACTGTACAGTAACCATCACACCCTGACATTCCTCCCACTGTACAGTATCCATCACGGTCTGACATACCTCTCACTGTACAGTTACCAGGACACCCCGACATACCTCCTACTTTAGAGTAACCATCACTGCCCAACATACCTTCCACTGTATGGTAACAGTCACGGCCAGACATACCTCCCACTGTACAGTAACCATCACGGTCTGACATACCACCCACTGTACAGCAAGAATCACGCCCTGACATACCTCCCACTGTACAGTAACCATCACACCCCGACATACCTCCCACTTTAGAGTAACCATCACTGCCCGACATATCTTCCACTGTATGGTAACAGTCACGGCCAGACATACCTCCCACTGTACAGTAACCATCACAGACCAACATACTCCCACGGTACAATAACCATCACACCCCGACATTCCTCCCACTGTACAGTAACCATCATGGCCAGACATACCTCGCACTGTACAGTAACCATCACGGTCCGACATACCTCCCACTGTACAGTAACCATCACGGCCCGATATACCTCCCACTGTACAGTAACCACCACACTCCGACATACCTCCCACTGTACAGTAACCATCGCACCCCGACATACCTCCAACTGTACAGTTACCATCACGGCCCGACATACTTCCCACTGTACAGTAAGCATCACGGCCCGACATACCTCCCACTATACAGTAACCATCACACCCCGAAATACCTCCTACTGTACAGTTACCATCACGGCCCGACATACCTCTCACTGTACAGTAAGCATCACGGCCCAACATACCTCCCACTGTACAGTAACCATCTCGGCCCGACATACCTCCCACTGTACAGTAACCATCACACCCCGACATACCTCCCACTGTACAGTAACCATCATGGCCAGAAATACCTCCCACTGTACAGTAACCATTACGGCCCGACATACCTCCCACTGTACAGTAACCATCACGGCCCGACATACCTCCCACTGTACAGTAACCATCACGGCCGGACATACCTCACACTGTACCGTAACCATCACGGTCCGACATACCTCCCACTTTACAGTAACCATCACGGCCCGATATACCTCCCAATGTACAGTAACCATCACACCGCGACATACCTCCCACTGAACAGTAACCATCGCAACCCGACATACCTCCGACAGTACAGTAACCATCACGGCCCGACATACCTCCCACTGTACAGTAACCATCACAACCCGACATACCTACCACTGTACAGTAACCATCACGGACCGACATACCCCCCAGTGTACAGTAACCGTCACGGCCTGACATACCTCCCACTGTACATTAACCATCACACCCTGACATACCTCCCACTGTACTGTAACCATCACGGCCCGACATACCTCACACTGTACAGTAACCATCACACCCCGACATACCTCCCACTGTACAGTTACCACCACACCCCGACATACCTCCCACTGTACAGTAACCATCACACACCAACATACCTTCCACTGTACAGTAACCAGCGTACCCCGACATACCTCCCACTGCACAGGAACCATCACGCCCCAACATACCTTCAACTGTACAGTAACCATCGTACCCCGACATACCTCACACTGTACAGTAACCATCACACCCCGACAGACCTCCCACTGTACAGTTACCACCACACCCCGACATACCTCCCACTGTACAGTAACCATCACACGCTGACATATCTCCCACTGTACAGTAACCATCACGGCCTGACATACCTCCCACGGCACAGTAACCGTCACGACCCGACATACCTCCCACTGTACAGTAACCACCATACCACGACATACCTCCCACTGTAGAGTAACCATCACACCCCGACTTACCTCCCACGGCACAGTAACCGTCACGACCGACATACCTCCCACTGTACAGTAACCATCACGGTCCGACATACCTCCCACTGTACAGTAACCATCACGGCCCGATATATCTCCCACTGTACAGTAACCATCACACCCCGACATACCTCCCACTGTACAGTAACCATCACGACCCGATATACCTCCCACTGTACAGTAACCATCACGGCCAGACAATCCTCCCACTGTACAGTAACCATCACGGTCCGACATACCTCCCACTGTACAGTAACCATCACGGTCTGACATACCTCCCACTGTACAGTAACCATCTCGGTCCGACATACCTCCCACTGTACAGTTACCATCACACCCCGACATACCTCCCACTGTACAGTAACCATCACACCCCGACATACCTCCCACGGTACAGTAACCATCACGGCCAGACAATCCTCTCACTGTACAGTAACCATCACGGTCCGACATACCTCCCACTGTACAGTAACCATCACGGCCCGACATACCTCCCACTGTACAGTAACCATCACACCCCGACATACCTCCCACTGTACAGTCACCTTCACACCCTGACATACCTACCACTGTACAGTAACCATCAAACCCCGACATACCTCCCACTCTACAGTTACCAACACACACTGACGTACCTCCCACTGTACAGTAACCGTCACACCCTGACATTCCTCCCACTGTACAATAACCATCACACCCTGACTTACCGCACTCTGTACATTAACCAACACGGCCCGACATACCTCCCACTGTACAGTTACCACCACACCCCGACATATCTCCCACTGTGCAGTAACCATCACGGCCCGACATACCTCCCACTTTAGAGTAACCATCACTGCCCGACATACCTTCCACTGTACGGTAACAGTCACGGCCAGACATACCTCCCACTGTACAGTAACCATCACGGCCAGACATACCCCTCACTGTACAGTAACCATCACACCCCGACATACTTCCCACTGTACAGTAACCATCACACCCCGACATACCCCTCACTGTCCAGTAACCATCACGGCCAGACATACCCCTCACTGTACAGTAACCATCACACCCCGACATACCTCCCACTGTACAGTAACCACCACACTCCGACATCCCTCCCACTGTACAGTAACCATCACACCCCGAGATACCTCCCACTGTACAGTAACCATCACACCCGGGCATACCTCCCACTGTACAGTAGCAATCACAACCCGACATACCTACCACTGTACAGTAACCATCAAGGCCCGACATACCTCACACTGTACAGTAACCATCACAACCCGACATACCCCCCACTGTACAGTTACCACCACACCCCGACATACCCCCCACTGTACAGTTACCACCACACCCCGACATATCTCCCACTGTACAGTAACCATCACACCCTGGCATTTCTCCCACTGTACAGTAACCATCACGGCCCGACATAATTCCCACTATACAGTAACCATCACGGTCTGACATACCTCTCACTGTACAGTTACCACGACACCCCGACATACCTCCCACTTTAGAGTAACCATCACTGCCCGACATACCTTCCACGGTACGGTAACAGTCACGGCCAGACATCCCTCCCACTGTACAGTAACCATCACGGTCTGACATACCTCCCACTGGACAGCAAGAATCACGCCCTGACATACCTCCCACTGTACAGTAACCATCACACCCCGACATTCCTCCCACTGTACAGTAACCATCATGGCCAGACATACCTCGCACCGTACAGTAACCATCGCACCCCGACATACCTCCCACTGTACAGTAACCATCACGGCTCGATATACCTCCCACGGCACAGTAACCATCACGACCCGACATACCTCACACTGTACATTAACCATCACGGTCCGACATACCTCCCACTGTACAGTAACCATCACGGCCCGATATACCTCCCACTGTACAGTAACCATCACACCCCTTCATACCTCCCACTGTACAGTAACCATCGCACCCCGACATCCCTCCCACTGTACAGTAACCATCACAACCCGACATACCTCCCACTGGACAGTAACCATCACACCCCGACATACCTCCCACTGTACAGTAACCACCACACCCCGACATATCTCCCACTGTACAGTAACCATCACACCCTGACATTCCTCCCACTGTACAGTATCCATCACGGTCTGACATACCTCTCACTGTACAGTTACCAGGACACCCCGACATACCTCCTACTTTAGAGTAACCATCACTGCCCAACATACCTTCCACTGTATGGTAACAGTCACGGCCAGACATACCTCCCACTGTACAGTAACCATCACGGTCTGACATACCACCCACTGTACAGTAACCATCACGGTCTGACATACCACCCACTGTACAGCAAGAATCACGCCCTGACATACCTCCCACTGTACAGTAACCATCACACCCCGACATACCTCCCACTTTAGAGTAACCATCACTGCCCGACATATCTTCCACTGTATGGTAACAGTCACGGCCAGACATACCTCCCACTGTACAGTAACCATCACACCCCGACATACTCCCACGGTACAATAACCATCACACCCCGACATTCCTCCCACTGTACAGTAACCATCATGGCCAGACATACCTCGCACTGTACAGTAACCATCACGGTCCGACATACCTCCCACTGTACAGTAACCATCACGGCCCGATATACCTCCCACTGTACAGTAACCACCACACTCCGACATACCTCCCACTGTACAGTAACCATCGCACCCCGACATACCTCCAACTGTACAGTTACCATCACGGCCCGACATACTTCCCACTGTACAGTAAGCATCACGGCCCGACATACCTCCCACTATACAGTAACCATCACACCCCGAAATACCTCCTACTGTACAGTTACCATCACGGCCCGACATACCTCTCACTGTACAGTAAGCATCACGGCCCAACATACCTCCCACTGTACAGTAACCATCTCGGCCCGACATACCTCCCACTGTACAGTAACCATCACACCCCGACATACCTCCCACTGTACAGTAACCATCATGGCCAGAAATACCTCCCACTGTACAGTAACCATTACGGCCCGACATACCTCCCACTGTACAGTAACCATCACGGCCCGACATACCTCCCACTGTACAGTAACCATCACGGCCGGACATACCTCACACTGTACCGTAACCATCACGGTCCGACATACCTCCCACTTTACAGTAACCATCACGGCCCGATATACCTCCCAATGTACAGTAACCATCACACCGCGACATACCTCCCACTGAACAGTAACCATCGCAACCCGACATACCTCCGACAGTACAGTAACCATCACGGCCCGACATACCTCCCACTGTACAGTAACCATCACAACCCGACATACCTACCACTGTACAGTAACCATCACGGACCGACATACCCCCCAGTGTACAGTAACCGTCACGGCCTGACATACCTCCCACTGTACATTAACCATCACACCCTGACATACCTCCCACTGTACTGTAACCATCACGGCCCGACATACCTCACACTGTACAGTAACCATCACACCCCGACATACCTCCCACTGTACAGTTACCACCACACCCCGACATACCTCCCACTGTACAGTAACCATCACACACCAACATACCTTCCACTGTACAGTAACCAGCGTACCCCGACATACCTCCCACTGCACAGGAACCATCACGCCCCAACATACCTTCAACTGTACAGTAACCATCGTACCCCGACATACCTCACACTGTACAGTAACCATCACACCCCGACAGACCTCCCACTGTACAGTTACCACCACACCCCGACATACCTCCCACTGTACAGTAACCATCACACGCTGACATATCTCCCACTGTACAGTAACCATCACGGCCTGACATACCTCCCACGGCACAGTAACCGTCACGACCCGACATACCTCCCACTGTACAGTAACCACCATACCACGACATACCTCCCACTGTAGAGTAACCATCACACCCCGACTTACCTCCCACGGCACAGTAACCGTCACGACCGACATACCTCCCACTGTACAGTAACCATCACGGTCCGACATACCTCCCACTGTACAGTAACCATCACGGCCCGATATATCTCCCACTGTACAGTAACCATCACACCCCGACATACCTCCCACTGTACAGTAACCATCACGACCCGATATACCTCCCACTGTACAGTAACCATCACGGCCAGACAATCCTCCCACTGTACAGTAACCATCACGGTCCGACATACCTCCCACTGTACAGTAACCATCACGGTCTGACATACCTCCCACTGTACAGTAACCATCTCGGTCCGACATACCTCCCACTGTACAGTTACCATCACACCCCGACATACCTCCCACTGTACAGTAACCATCACACCCCGACATACCTCCCACGGTACAGTAACCATCACGGCCAGACATACCCCTCACTGTACAGTAACCATCACACCCCGACATACTTCCCACTGTACAGTAACCATCACACCCCGACATACCCCTCACTGTCCAGTAACCATCACGGCCAGACATACCCCTCACTGTACAGTAACCATCACACCCCGACATACTTCCCACTGTACAGTAACCATCACACCCCGACATACCCCTCACTGTACAGTAACCATTACAGCCAGACATACCCCTCACTGTACAGTAACCATTACAGCCCCACATACCACTCACTGTACATTAACCATCGCACCCCTACATACCTCCCACTGTAAATTAACCACCACACCGCAACATACCTCCCACTGCACAGTAACCATCACACCCCGACATACCTCCAACTGTACAGTTACCATCACGGCCCGACATACCTCCCACTGTACAGTAAGCATCACGGCGCGACATACCTCCCACTGTACAGTAACCATCACGGCCCGATATACCTCCCACTGTACAGTAACGATCACACCCCGACATACCTCCCACTGTACAGGAACCATCACACCCCGACATACCTCCCACTGTACAGGAACCATCACACCCCGACATACCTCCCAAGGTACAGTAACCATTACGACCCAATATACCTCCCATTGTACAGTAACCATCACGGCCCGACATACCTCCCACTGTACAGTAACCATCACACACCAACATACCTTCCACTGTACAGTAACCAGCGTACCCCGACATACCTCCCACTGCACAGGAACCATCACGCCCCAACATACCTTCCACTGTACAGTAACCATCATACCCCGACATACCTCCCACTGTACAGTAACCATCAAACCCCGACATACCTCCCACTCTACAGTTACCAACACACACTGACATACCTCCAACTGTACAGTAACCGTCACACCCTGACATTCCTCCCACTGTACAATAACCATCACACCCCGACTTACCACACACTGTACAGTAACCAACACGGCCCGACATACCTCCCACTGTACAGTTACCACCACACCCCAACATATCTCCCACTGTACAGTAACCATCACACCCTGACATTCCTCCCACTGTACAGTAACCATCACGGCCCGACATACCTCCCACTATACAGTAACCATCACGGTCTGACATACCTCTCACTGTACATTTACCACGACACCCCGACATACCTCCCACTTTAGAGTAACCATCACTGACCGACATACCTTCCACTGTACGGTAACAGTCACGGCCTGACATACCTCCCACTGTACAGTAACCATCACGTTCTGGCATACCTCCCACTGTACAGCAAGAATCACGGCCAGACTTACCTCCCACTGTACAGTAACCATCACACCCCGACATACTTCCCACTGTACAGTAACCATCACACCCCGACATATCCCTCACTGTACAGTAACCATCACGGCCTGATATACCTCCAACTGTACAGTAACCATCACGGCCAGACAAAACCCTCACTGTACAGTAACCATCACGGCCAGACATACCCCTCACTGTACAGTAACCATCACACCCCGACATACTTCCCACTGTACAGTAGCCATCACACCCCGACATATCCCTCACTGTACAGTAACCATCACGGCCTGACATACCTCCAACTGTACAGTAACCATCACGGCCAGACATACCCCTCACTGTACAGTAACCATCACGGCCAGACATACCCCTCACTGTACAGTAACCATCACACCCCGACATACTTCCCACTGTACAGTAACCATCACACCCCGACATACCTCCCACTGTACAGTAACCATCACACCCCGACATCCCTCCCACTGTACAGTAACCATCGCAACCCGACATACCTCCCACTGTACAGTAACCATCACGGCCCGACATACCTCCCACTGTACAGTAACCATCACAACCCGACAAACCTACCACTGTACAGTAACCATCACGGACCGACATACCCCCCACTGTACAGTAACCGTCACGGCCTGACATACCTCCCACTGTACAGTAACCATCACACCCCGACATACCTCCCACTGTACAGTAACCATCACGGCACGACATACCTCACACTGTACAGTAACCATCACACCCCGACATACCTCCCACTGTACAGTTACCACCACACCCCGACATACCTCCCACTGCACAGTAACCATCACACGCTGACATACCTCCCACTGTACAGTAACCATCACGGCCTGACATACCTCGCACGGCACAGTTACCATCACGGTCCGACATACCTCCCACTGTACAGTAACCATCACGGCCCGATATATCTCCCACTGTACAGTAACCATCACACACCGACATACCGCCCACTGTACAGTAACCATCGTACCCCGACATACCTCCCACTGTACAGTAACCACCATACCACGACATACCTCCCACTGTAGAGTAACCATCACACCCCGACTTACCTCCCACGGCACAGTAACCGTCACGACCGACATACCTCCCACTGTACAGTAACCATCACGGTCTGACATATCTCCCACGGCACAGTAACCATCACGACCCGACATACCTCACACTGTACAGTAACCATCACACCCCGACACACCTCCCACTGCACAGTAACCATCACGACCCGATATACCTCCCACTGCACAGTAACCGTCACGGTCCGACATACCTCCCACTGTACAGTAACCATCACGGCCCTTCATACCTCCGACTGTATAGTAACCATCACACCCCGACGAACCTACCACTGTACAGTAACCATTAAGGTCCGACATATTTCCCACTGTACTGTAACCATCACGGCCAGACATACCTCCCTCTGTACAGTAACCATCACACCCCGACATACCTCCCACTGTACAGTAACCATCATGGTCCAACATATCTCCCAGTGTACAGTTACCATCACACCCCGACATACCTCCCACTGTACAGTTACCACCACACTCCAACATACCTCCCATTGTACAGTAACCATCACAGCCCGACATACCTCCCACTGTACAGCAACCACCACCTCCCAACATACCTCCCACTGTACAGTAACCATCACACCCCGACATACCTCCCACTGTACAGTAACCATCACACCCCGACTTACCTCACACTGTACAGTAACCATCACACCCCGACTTACCTCACACTGTACAGTAACCATCACACCCCGACTTACCTCACACTGTACAGTAACCATCACACCCCGACTTACCTCACACTGTACAGTAACCATCACACCCCGACATACCTCCCACTGTCCAGTAACCATCACGGTCTGACATACCTCCCACTGTACAGTAACCATCACTCCCCGACTTAACTCACACTGTACAGTAACCATCACAGCCCGACATACCGCCCACTGTTCAGTAACCATCACACCCCGGCATACTTCCCATTGTACAGTAACCATCACACCCGGACATACCCCCCACTGTACAGTAACCATCACACCCCGACTTCCCCCCACTGTACAGTAACCATCACAGCCCGACATACCTCCCACTGTACAGCAACCATCACACCCCGACATACCTCACACTGTACAGTAACAATCACACCCCGACATACCTCCCACTGTACAGTAACCATCACACCCAGACACACCTCCCACTGTACAGTAACCATCACGGTCGTACATACCTCCCTCTGCACAGTAACCATCACAGCCTGATATACCTCCCACTGTACAGTAACCATCACGGCCCGACATACCTCCCACTGTACAGTTACCACCACACCACGACATACCTCCCACTGTACAGTAACCATTACGGTCCTACATATTTCCCACTGTACAGTAACCATCCCACCCCGACATACCTCCCACTGTACAGCAACAATCACGGCCAGACATACCTCCCACTGTACAGCAACCATCACGGCCAGACATACCTCCCTCTGTACAGTAACCATCACACCCCGACATACCTCCCACTGTACAGTAACCATCACAGTCCGACATATCTCCCACTGGACAGTAACCATCACGCCAGACATACCTCCCACTGTACAGTAACCATCACGGACCGACATACCTCCCACTGTACAGTAACCATCACGGCCCTTCATACCTCCGACTGTATAGAAACCATCACACCCCGACGAACCTACCACTGTACAGTAACCATTAAGGTCCGACATATTTCCCACTGTACAGTAACCATCACGGCCAGACATACCTCCCTCTGTACAGTAACCATCACACCCCGACATACCTCCCACTGTACAGTAACCGTCATGGTCCGACATATCTCCCACTGTACAGTTACCACCACACTCCAACATACCTCCCATTGTACAGTAACCATCACAGCCTGACATACCTCCCACTGTACAGCAACCATCACCTCCCAACATACCTCCCACTGTACAGTAACCATCACACCCCGACTTACCACACACTGTACAGTAACCATAACACCGCGACTTACCTCACACTGTACAGTAACCATCACACCCCGACATACCTCCCACTGTCCAGTAACCATCACGGTCTGACATACCTCCCAAAGTACAGTAACCATCACCCCCGGACATACCGCCATCTGTACAGTAACTATCACGGCACGACACACATCCCACTGTATAGTAACCATCACACCCCGATATACCTCCCACTGTACCGTAAACATCACGGCCCGACATACCTCCCACTGTACCGCAACCATCACGGCCCGATATACCTCCCACTGTACAGTAACCATCACGGCCCGACATACCTCCCACTGTACAGTAAACATCACGGCCCGACATACCTCCCACTGTACAGTAACCATCACGGTCTGACATACCCCCCACTGTACAGTTACCATCACTGCCCGACATACCTCCCACTGTACAGTAACCATCACGGTCCTACATACCGCCATCTGTACTGTAACCATCACGGCCCGACATACATCCCACTGTACATTAACCATCACGGCCCGACATACCTCACACTGTACAGTAACCATCACACCCCGACATACCTCTCACTGTACAGTTACCACCACACACCGACATATCTCCCACTGTACAGTAACCATCACGGTCCGACATACCTCCTACTGTACAGTAACCATCACGGCCCGACATACCTCCCACTGTACAGTAACCATCACACCCCGACATACCTCCCACTGTACAGTGACCATCACACCCCGACATACCTCCCACTGTACAGTAACCATCACGGTCTGACATATCTCCCTCTGTACAGCATCCATCACGGCCAGAATTACCTCCCACTGTACAGTTACCACCACACCACGACATACCTCCCACTGTACAGTAACCATCACGGTTTGACATATCTCCCACTGTACAGCATCCATCACACCCCGACATACCCCCCACTGTACAGTAACCATCACACCCCGACATACCTCCCACTGTACAGTAACCATCACGGCCCGACATACCTCCCACTGTACAGTAACCATCACAGCCCGACATACCTCCCACTGTACAGAAACGATCACACCCCGACATACCTCCCACTGCACAGTAACCATCACACCCCGACATACCTCCCACTGTACAGTAACCACCACACCCTGACATACCTCCCATTGTACAGTAACCATCACACCCCGACATACCTCCCACTGTAGAGTAACCGTCACGGTCCGACATACCTCCCACTGTACAGAAACGATCACACCCCGACATAACTCCCACTGCACAGTAACCTCCACACCCCGACATCCCTCCCACTGGTCAGTAGCCATCACACCCCGACATACCTCCCACTGTACAGTAACCATCACACCCCGAAATACCTCCCACTGCACAGTAACCTCCACACCCCGACATCCCTCCCACTGGTCAGTAGCCATCACACCCCGACATACCTCCCATTGTACAGTAACCATCACGGTACGACACACCTCCCAATGTACAGTAACCATCACACCCCGACTTCCCCCCACTGTACAGTAACCATCACAGCCCGACATACCTCGCACTGTACAGCAACCATCACACCCCGACATACCTCACACTGTACAGTAACCATCACACCCCGACACACCTCACACTGTACAGTAACCATCACACCCCGACACACCTCCCTCTGTACTGTAACCATCACACCCCGACGAACCTACCACTGTACAGTAACCATCACGGTCGGACACACCTCCCACTGTACAGTAACCATCACGGCCCGACATACCTCACACTGTACAGTAACCATCACGGCCCGACATACCTCCCACTGTACTGTAACCATCACACCCCGACGAACCTACCACTGTACAGTAACCATTACGGTCCTACATATTTCCCACTGTACAGTAACTATCCCACCCCGACATACCTCCCACTGTACAGCAACAATCACGGCCAGACATACCTCCCACTGTACAGCAACCATCACACCCCGACATACCTCCCACTGCACAGCAACAATCACGGCCAGACATACCTCCCTCTGTACAGTAACCATCACACCCCGACATACCTCCCACTGTACAGTAACCATCACGGTCCGACATATCTCCCACTGGACAGTAACCATCACGCCCGACATACCTCCCACCGTACAGTAACCATCACGGCCCTACATACCTCCCACTGTACAGTAACCATCACGGCCCTTCATACCTCCGACTGTATAGTAACCATCACACCCCGACGAACCTACCACTGTACAGTAACCATTAAGGTCCGACATATTTCCCACTCTACAGTAACCATCACGGCCAGACATACCTCCCTCTGTACAGTAACCATCACACCCCGACATACCTCCCACTGTACAGTAACCGTCATGGTCCGACATATCTCCCACGGTACAGTTACCACCACACTCCAACATACCTCCCATTGTACAGTAAACATCACCTCCCAACATACCTCCCACTGTACAGTAACCATCACACCCCGACTTACCTCACACTGTACAGTAACCATCACACCCCGACTTACCTCACACTGTACAGTAACCATCACACCCCGACATACCTCCCACTGTCCAGTAACCATCACGGTCTGACATAACTCCCACTGTACAGTAACAATCACGGCCGGACATACCGCCATCTGTACAGTAACCATCACGGCACGACACACATCCCACTGTATAGTAACCATCACACCCCGATATACCTCCCACTGTACCGTAAACATCACGGCCCGACATACCTCCCACTGTACAGTAACGATTACGGCCAGATATAACTCCCACTGTACAGTAACCATCACGGTCCGACATACCCCCCACTGTACAGTAACCATCACACCCCGACATACCTCCCACTGTACAGTAACCATCACGGCCCGATATATCTCCCATTGTACAGTAACCATCTCACCCCGACATACCTCCCACTGTACAGTAACCATCACTGCCCGACATACCTCCCACTGTACAGTAACCATCACACCCCGACATATCTCCCACTGTACAGTAACCATCACTGCCCGACATACCTCCCACTGTACAGTAACCATCACGGCCCGACATACCTCACACTGTACAGTAACCATCACACCCCGACATACCTTCCACTGTACAGTAACCATCACACCCCGACATACCTCCCACTGTACAGTTACCACCACACCCCGACATACCTCCCACTGTACAGTTACCATCACGGCCCGACATACCTCCCACTGTACAGTAAACATCACACCCCGACATACTCCCACTGCACAGTAACCATCACACCCCGACATACCTCCCACTGTACAGTTACCACCACACCCCGACATACCTCCCACTGTACAGTTACCACCACACCCCGTCATACCTCCCACTGTACAGTTACCACCACACCCCGACATACCTCCCACTGTACAGTAACCATCACACTTTGACATACCACCCACTGTACAGTAACCATCACACCCCGACTTACCTCACACTGTACAGTAACCATCACAGCCCGACATACCTCCCACTGTACAGTAACCATCACGGTCGGACATACCTCCCTCTGTACAGTAACCATCACACCCCGACATACCTCCCACTGTACTGTAACCATCACACCCTGACCAACCTACAACTGTACAGTAACCATTACGGTCCTACATATTTCCCACTGTACAGTAACCATCACACCCCGTCATACCTCCCACTGTACAGTAACCATCCCACCCCGACATACCTCCCACTGTACAGCAACAATCACGACCAGACATACCTCCCACTGTAATGTAACCATCACACCCCGACATACCTCCCACTGTACAGTAACCATCACGGTCAGACATACCTCCCACTGTACAGTAACCATCACGGCCCTTCATACCTCCGACTGTATAGTAACCATCACACCCCGACGAACCTACCACTGTACAGTAAACATTAAGGTCCGACATATTTCCCACTGTACAGTAACCATCACGGCCAGACATACCTCCCTCTGTACAGTAACAATCACGGCCAGACATACCTCCCACTGTACAGTAACCGTCACGGTCCGACATACCTCCCACTGTACAGCAACAATCACGGCCAGACATACCTCCCACTGTACAGTAACCGTCACGGTCCGACATACCTCCCACTGTACAGTAACCATCACGGCCAGACATACCCCCCACTGTACAGTAAACATCACACCCCGACATACCTCCCACTGTACAGTAACCACCACACCCCGACATACCTCCCACTGTACGTAAACAACACGGCCCGACATAACTCCCACTGTCCAGTAACCATCACGGCCCGACATACCTCCCACTGTACAGTAACGATCACGGACTGACATACCTCCCATTGTACAGTTACCATCACACCCCGACATACCTCCCACTGTACAGTAACCATCACACCCCGGCATGCCTCCCATGGTACAGTAACCGTCACGGTCCGACATACTCCCCACTGTCCAGTAACCATCACGGCCCGACATACCTCCCACTGTACAGTAACCGTCAACAGTGGCACTGTGGCTCAGTGGTTAGCACTGCTGCCTTACAGCGCCGGCCTCATGAGACAGTCAGTATGAAGTTTGCACATTGTCCCCGTGTCTGTGTGCGTTTCCTTCGTGTGCTCCGATTTCCTACCACAGTCCAACAGTGGATTGGCCATACTAAATTGCCCATAGTGTTAGGTGCTTTAGTCAGAGGAAAATGGGTCTGGGTAGGTTACTCTTCGGAGGGTTGGTGTGGACCGGTTGGGCCAAACATCATGTTTCCACACTGGAGGGAATCTCATCTAACCTCCAAGGTTCAAGTCAGGAATATGATGGAATAATCACTTGTCTGAATGAGTGCAGCTCCAACAGTATTCTAGTATGGACTTACGAGCGACAGGCAACACAGTTGTGTGGGGAAGATCATGTTCACAAACTTGATTGATTATTTTGCGGAAGTGACAAAATTGATTGATGAGGGCATGGGGCTGGACGTTGGCCGTCTGGACCTTAGCAAGGCCGTTGATGTGGTCCCTTATGACAGGCTCATACAGAAGGGGAAGTGAAATGGGATCCGCCGTCAGTTAACAAGATGGATAGAGAACTGCTTGGTCATAGAAGACAGAGTAAGGGTGGAACAGTGTTTTTGTGACTGGAGATCTGTAATTGATTGGCGGACTTGCAGATTGTGAGGATGATTGCCAGAGAATACAGCAGGACAGAGAAAACAGAGATGTAACTTTATCTGGGCAATTGTGACGTGATGCATTTTAGAAGGTCTATTGCAGGAGAGAAGTATACAGTAGATGGAAAAAAAAGTGATTGCATCAACATCCGAAGGCATCTTGGTTTACAGCTCCACAGTTCCCTGAAAGTGGTAACACGGGTGGAGAGGGTGATCAAGAAGACTGATGGCAAACTTGCAGACAGGCATCGGAGCATGCAGTATGAAAATTAACAGGTCATATTGCAGCTGTAGAGAAACTTAGTTCGGGCACATTTGGAATATTGTGTACAGTACTGATGTGGAAGTGTTGGAGAGGGTATGGGAAAGATTTCCCAGCATGTTGTCTGGTTTGGAGGGTATTAGCCAGAAGGAGAAATTGAACAAAATTTGTTTGTTTGCACCTGGGCATCATTGACTATGGGGCTACCTGATAGATATTTACAAAACTGTCAGAGGCATAGATAGAAGGACAGTTAGAGGCTTTTTTCCCAGAGTAGAAATATCAATTACTCAGGACCGTAGGTTTTAGGTAAAAGGGAGAAAGTATGATCGGTAATTTTTTTTTTGCTTTTCCAGACAGAATGTGAAAGTGCCTGGAATACACTGATAGAGGGGAACAGCTAATATAGCAAGGGTCAAGAGGGATCTTGGCACAGAGACGAGACAGCAGCGAACAGAATGACATAGAATGTGTAGAAGCATATACTTTCATTTTAACTTTCAAAGGGCATCATGTGTCAGTGCGCGCTTGCTGGGCTGAAGGGCCTGTTCCTGTGCCAGACTGTTCTTTAAGACAAGATTTGAGCGCAGCAGTGGCCAGATGCTGAATGAGTGATTCCTGATGATCAACATCTACATTCATGGAGGTCGTTCCTCAACAATTTTCAGCTTCATACACTCCCTCCCACAGTAGGGAAACTCAATATGGAGAATTTGACATGAAAGTCAGAGCTGGTAACTGGTGACTCCATCTGGCTCCTCGATCCTGTGGCCTTCTATCTTGGACAGCAACATCTTGGGGACCACTGCACTGACAGAAATTGCATGTACTCCACACCCACCAATGCTGGCATCTGTCACATGCCAGCCTCAAGATGCCATCCCATCACATCTTTAACCCACTACAATACACTTGGTACTTCAATGCTGCAGCTCAGGGTGCGCTGACATCTCTCGTTGCAATGCTGCCTTAAGGACACTGTGCTCAGGGACACGCATCCTGCTCATGGACTGCCCCTCTGAGCTGCTCACTCCGTGTGTACATCTTCACTTTGATATGCCTTGAGTGTTCACAGAATTATTGCTTTATCTTACCCTGCCCTCAGCAGTGTTTATCCTCAGCCAGAGCTACCAGTCTCAGCCGCCTGCTCCATTGTCTTAGTGTTTAGCACAGACACAAACCCAGGAAGATTAGATTAGATTAGATTAGATTAGATTAGATTAGATTAGATTACTTACAGTGTGGAAACAGGCCCTTCGGCCCAACAAGTCCACACCGCCCCGCCGAAGCGTAACCCACCCATACCCCTACATCTACCCCTTACCTAACACTACGGGGGCAATTTAGCATGACCAATTCACCTGACCTGCACATCTTTGGACTGTGGGAGGAAACCGGAGCACCCGGAGGAAACCCACGCAGACACAGGGAGAATGTGCAAACTCCACACAGTCAGTCGCCTGAGGCGGGAATATCATTGTCCACAGTCAGTCATGGTGCCCAGAAGTGAGACAAGGGGACTCTCAGATCCCAGTCTGGGAGCTTGGACACGGTCAGAAAGTCTCTTGTGGTTGTTAGGGTTAGGGTCCTTCTCCTGTGAGGGGGTGAGGAGCTAAATATTGGGGAGATCCACGCCTCTCTTGGCAGTTTCTCTCCTATTGTGGGATTGGTCCTTATGGGATGTGAAAATTAGCAAGAGGTATTAAGGGAGATGGAAACGTTTGGTGCAGCTGTTAGAGCTGGCAAATCTGGGGGAAAGGTGGCAATGTGTCCTGAGTGAGTGAGTGGGCAGCACAGACAACAGGCAGAGTTGGGTAGAGGGGCAGTGATGAGGTTGGAGAAACTGAGAGAAGGTGCTGGATTCAGTGAGGGTGGGTAAGTTCACATGCAGTTACAGGGGTGAGGATGAGGGTAGGAGAACATGAGCCTTGGTGGGAGGTAGTAGCAGTAACAGAGAGAGTGAGAGTGAGGTCACAAAGTGCAGATGGTGGCACTTACCCTGGTGGAGTGGCGAAGGTCACTGCTGGGCATGCACCCAGAAGGCTGGCACCTCACTGACCCAGGGGTCACCCTCTGACCAAACTGGCAGGATCTGGTTTCATGGCCTCCACTGCCACTCCTGGAGGAAGATAATGTCCCTCTTGTGCACCATGCCATCCAACAGAACCTCAGGGGCTTGGTCTCAAAGTGAAGCCCCAGATTTACCCCCTTTGCCATGTCCAGGCTGTTTCGGAGTGACATTCCTAGAGTGTAATGACTTTGTAAAGATGGCCCCTGTAACAGGGAGGCCGGTGCATTCTCGGATATCCAGGCAGCGGGCAGTTGTTAAGACAAAGGCGAAAATCCTCGCGTTAGTATCAGATGAGAGAAAGTCCACATGGGCAGGGAGGGTAGTTAATGAAGCAGATTGGGGATGGTGTCATGAGAAAAAACACTTAACCTTGTGGAGAGAAACCCTCCATGAAACTTGTCTAAAATGAGACTGGTCCAAATCAAAAGATAGTTGAGTCTGTCTGTCTGAATCAAAATGGGAATGCAGTGTGAAATATTGGGAGCAACAAACTTGGAGCAGAGAATTACACAAGAGATTCAAATCCTTAAACAGGGGTAATACAATGCTGCAAACTGTTAAAAGGAGCTGGGGAAAATCCCCGGCCTTATAGTTACCGACATTATCCAATCCTCACTGGATGCAGGGATGGTGTCGGAGGCCTTAAGAACGGCTAACACCGCAGCTTTGTTTAATGTGGAGAAAGGGACTGACTGAATAGGTCGCGGCTGGAATTCTGAGACAGTGAATAAATGGCCACTGAGGAAGTCCCAGGGTCTCCAGGACAGTTGGTCTGGATTTGTTCAAGGAAGATCGTGTGTAATTAATCGGACTGTGTCGGTTTGAGGCAGTAACTTGTAACTGCATGTGACTTAATTGGATTTAACGAGAGATCCCATGGTAGGCTGTTTAAAAACAGAATCTATGGGGTCCAGGAGAATGGAGCAAACAACCCAGAAAAGTGTAAGGCAAGAGATTTGGGGACATCAGCAATAGTGGTGAATGGACAATAAATGAGAGTATAGTCAGTGTGGGCAGATAAATGAAGGTAGCTGGAAACATCAAGAACCTTGTTAATGTAGCAAATTGAATCATTTCCTCTTTCAGCCAAAGTGCAGAGTTTAGAGCAGGAAGTTTTTGCTGGAACTGTATACATAATGAGCGCAGTCGCAGCTTGGGGAATGTGTGCAGTTCTGGTCACCCCAAGACATGGAAGGATGGAATTGGACTGGAGAGTGTGGAGAGGAGATTCGTTACCCTGTGACAGCGGAAGTGCAGTTATGAGAAAAGGCTGGAATGGAGGATGCTGGGAGATTTGATCAGACTGTAAATATTGTCAGGGACCTGAGTAGAGAGGGAGTTTGGTAAGAAGTGAAAAAGCAGGACCTCAAGTGCAGTGATCTCCAGTTTATTCCCAGTGCCACGTCCCAGTGAGGATAGAAATAGAAAGAGAGACCAGATGGATGTGTGGCTGAGGAACGGTAGTTTCCTCCACTATTCTGTTTGGTTACCATAGCCCTGCCAAATCAGTTTAAATCCGTCCCAACAGCGTTAGCCAAACACTGCATAAGGAAATCAGTCCTAGCTCTGTCATATGTTACCCAATCCAGCTTGTACAGTTGCTGCCTTCCCCAGAACCAGTCCCAATGTACCAGGAATCTGAAGCGCTTCCTACTACACTATCGTTCCAGTCACACTCTCACCTACGTAATATTCCTAGTGCTGCACTGCCTTGCACACAGCACTGCGAGTATTCCAGGGATTGCTACATTTGAGGCCCTGTTTGCTAACCTTCCATCTACCTCGCTAAAGTCTGATTCGCAGACCACGTCACATTTCACACCCAAGTCACTGAGACCAACACAGATCATAACCTCTGGCTGCTAACCATCTCCCAGACCAATATTCTGCAGATACAGTAACATTCACGAGCCCACAATCCTGAAATTACAATGACAATCAAAGAAATGCTAGTGATTTCCTCAATTTCCTGACTCCCCTGTGACTATTGCTCCTCCTTCCTTCTCCCTCCCCTCCTGTACAGTCAGGCTGCTTGTGGAGCCACAGACATGGCTCTGACTGCCCTCCCCTGAGGAGCCAATACCTTCGTCAGCTCCAAACTGGGAAACCGAATTATGAGGGGGACATCAGGCTATTCCTGGATTCCCTGACTGTGTATCTTCGATTGTGCAGTACCCAATGCCCTTCATTCTTCCAGGCCGTCATGTCTGCAGGGTGATCGGCTCTGTGTATGTGCCGTCCACCAACTCTCAGCATCACAGATGTCTCATAGAATCTCTAGTCACTGTCTGAGCCCCACGACAAGTGTTCATCTAGGATACGAGCAGGGGCTATGGATTTCCAATGTAACAGAACACATTTTCCATCTGACAAACATGTCTTAAAATACAACATGTCTGGAGTAACTTAATTAATTACCTCGAATGAAGTTAACATCAGGGAAATAACAAAGTGGTTAAGTCCCTTATTCAACTGTGGTTTAGTGAGGTTAATTTATTATAGTGGCTAAGAATTTCACTTCTCCCTCTTATTTCTCAGTTCAACCCTTATTTCAGAAGTTGACAAATTAAATTTGCTAACTCATAGCAATTTAGAGACAGTCACAAATAACGGAGTATTATCAGCCAACGAATTTACAGATTTTTCTGTGATGGCTCTTGCACTTCTTTCAAACTCGGTGCAGGCAGGTCCCAGCAGCAGAAAGTTATCGCTGTGACACCCAGGTAAATGTAATCCTCCAGCTCCCACTCCACTCTGCTCCCTGACAGGGTCACCATCTCTGTGAATCCCAGGGATGTGTAATCCTCCAGCACCCACTCCACTCTGCTCCCTCACAGCGTCACCGTCTCTGTGAATCCCAGGTATGTCCAGGCCTCGGTCCTCAGTGCTGATTTATATCCTCCCACTTTGGTGCTTCTTTAACCTCATGTTCCTGCTTCAAGTATCTCTTGTGACTCCCAGGAACGTGTAATCCTCCAGCTCCCACTCCACTCTGCTCCCTCACATGTTCACTCCCTCTGTGACTCGGTGCTGAGTCAGAGCCTCCTGCTCTGCTATTTCTCCAACGCCAAGTCCTGTTCGGCCTTGATCCTCGCTGCTGATTTATATTCTCCTGCTTTGTGCTGCTCATTGTCAGGTTCTCTCCCTTTGTGACTCCCAGGTAATAGTAGGCCTCAAACCTCAGCTGAGATGTGTAACATCCCATTCCACGCTGCTTCCTGATAGGATCGCCGCTGTGCGTGGAAGACAGTAGAAAAGAGGAGGATGAAAGTGTGCAGAGGGTGTGACAGTGATTGAGCGATCTGTTGGGGATGGAACAGGTTATCTGCGGAGGTAGGCAGACCTGAAATATCTAAAGCAGGTAATTGGAAGATACAGGGAGAGTTGCAGGCACTGAGGATGGCAAAGAAAATAGATACATGGTGGCTTGTTGGTGACGGAGCCTTGTCGAGTCTAAAGGGCTTTTTGTGAGCTGCTTCCTGAGATGTGAAGACTTCAACAAATGCAAGTTGACAGCCAGTAAGTGTTGTAAGGTACTGGAGACTGTTGGATGTTACGGAGTTAGAAGACTCGCAGTAACTGGGGGGTTACAGATGTTTGCATCACTCGCGGTGTTCAAGGAGCCTCAGGACTTAAGGAGGTACAGAGAATGGGAGCCTTGCAATTAATGGGATTGCAGGGGCTGGAAGATCTAAGATGGATAAGGAGGATGAAAAGTACCAATGCAGCACAAACAGCCGCTGTAATTCACAGAGATTTAAGGAAGGCAACCTGTGCTGTCATTGAATACAGTTATATGACGAGTTACAGGTACTGAGGGGTAACAAATTTAGAATGGAAGAGGCTATAGATGATCAGAAGTATAAACAAGAATAAAGAAATTTGAGAGATCACTAGCATAAATGAGAATGGAGATGGTGAGACATTCTGATGAACAATAAGTGTTGTTGGCAGAGAAGGATGCCACATATACAGAAGAGATGCATTGTCTGTATGCATTTACAGACATGAGTGTTGTAGCGCCTGCTGGAGGGGGCACAGATAACAACAGTTCCAACGGCTGGTGCATTGGTTCAGGAAGGCAGCTCACCACCACCTTCTCAGGAACAACTCCAAATCAACAAAACATCCAGCAATGTTCATGACCACGAGTGAATAAATAAATAAAAAATCTACAAGCAGCACTGAGGTCACTCAGGAAGGCCCTTTCAGCACCACTTCACAAACCCGGAACCACTATACCCTGGAAGGACAGGAATTCCAGCTGCACGGGAACACCAGCATTTCCAAGGTGCCCTCAAAACCACGCTCCATCCTGCCAGCACTGTGTCCGTCCCTACACGCAAAGGACCGCAATGGGTGAGGAAGGCAGCTCAGCATCACCTTCTCCAGGTAATTACAGATAGGAAGGTAATGATGGCCAAGCAAGTGATGGCCACATCACATCAATGTATTGTACAAGGGAAACTCATGGACTGTTCATGTCTCCTTAGCTTCCTCCACACAACCCACATTCCCATCTCGTTCAGTGCCACCAACAAACATGGAAGCAGTAGTTATTGTCCATCCATCAAATGTATCAAATCCCTTTGTGAATAGTTAGTGGTCAAGCACTAATCCATTTATTCCCACTTAGTTTTCTGTTAAAGAATTCCCAATCCATGCCAATATGTTCCCTCCAATCCCACATTTGCCGATATTGCTTATCCACCTCTTCAGTGGGACCTTGTTGAAAGGTTTCTGAAAATCCCGGCAAACCATTCCTCCCTTTTATCTACTCTGCTTGTTCACAGCCAGACAGGAAAACAAATCCAGCAGGGTTTGTGAAAGAAAATTTCATTTTCAGAACAACATGTTTGATATGAATAGATGATTGGTTGATAAGCAGAAGAGAGTAGGTATAAAGGGGTCATTTTCACAAATCGAACAGGTGACGAGGGGAACTCCGCAGGGGTCAGTGTTGGGACCACGCTGTACATGTTATACATGAACAGACTGGAAAAAGGATGTCAGTGGGTACAAGAACTAGTTTTACAAGAATGAAATGCTTGCCATATGAGGAGTAGGTGAAGTCTCTGGGTCTGTACTTGATGAATTTTCAGAGGCGGCGGTGGCAGGATCTCATTCAAACTTACAAAACTTTGAGGGGCCTGGATGGATTTGACATGGGGGGGTGGTGGGAAGATGTTTCCTCTAGTCGGAGAGAGTAGGAGCCAAGGGCACAGCTTCAGAATGAAGGAACGACCATTTAGAATGGAGATCTGGAAGAATGTATTCAGACAGAGGGTATTGAATCTGTCGAACGGTTCCTGCTGTAGGGAGGGTTATAGAAGAGGGTGACAGTTACTCAGATAGGGCTACAAGCGCTGGAGAAGGTTACAGAGATGATTAGATGGATGGAGATACTAGAGGAGCTTACATTGACAGGGTGGGTGATAGTGACGGGAGAATGTTACACAGATAGTGAGTCTTGTAGGAACTGGATTGGGAGAGTCACAAGCATTGGACTGGGTTCAACAGGTCGGGAGTATTGCAGTCCCCTAAGAGGATTACACCGATATGGAGGATTGTGAGGTCTCCATTGTTGAGAGGGTTTCCGGAAGAGGTTACACCTGGGTCTCTAGCGCTGTGAGGCATCAGTGCTCACCACTGAACTGCCATGCCACCTAACCTGCAGAGCTACATAAAGAGAGGGTGTTTGAGGTGCAGGGAGGAGCGCACAGAGATGGGGAGTGTTGTTTCTGCTGGAAAAGGGTCTGGAGGTAATTACACAAATAAGAAGGTCGGTCGGCATGGGAGATGGTTAGATAGGTCGTGTAGTGCTGTAGGCCAGGAGGCCAGAATGTGATCGGGCCTGCAGAAGGTTACAGTGATATCATGTTCTCTTAGGGCTTGAGGAAGGTACATAGGAGGGTATTTTGGTCCGGGCTGGAGCATTTTACAGAGACAGGATGGACTGCAGTTATTGTGGAAAACTACAGAAATAGAGATTATTGTACTGAGTGCAGGATGGGATTATTGAGATGGGCTTGCTATCAAGACTGGAGCAATTTACAAAAGGGGAGAGTCGTCAGCATTGGAGTAGGTTTCAAATAAACAGCAGGAAAAATTGGAAAGGTGGAGGTTACAGAAATAGGAACTTTTCCAGCAATTACAACCGTTCAAGACACTGGTGCAGATGAGATGGACCAAAAGGTGTGTTTCCTTTCTGTATGACTCTATCACATGACAAGTGACCATGTGATAGGGATAATAGGGAACAGAAAGATCCTAGGTTTCAACACCAACTTCTTAAGGGAGGCCTCCTTTCCCAGATGTTGTCCTGATGCTCACTAAGACAGCACAGGCCTGGATGGATAACTGTGAACTTCCTATATTGTCATTGGAAGGCTCAGAACTGCAGTGATGCAAGTTAGCAAGAGAGTGGAGATTGAGCCTGGGACCTTCATGATCTGTTTCACCCTTCAGCACTGTCTCTGTGTCAGGTCTTCCGGACCAAACGTCGATCCCTTAAATTCGCTCTGCTCTGTTCACTGTAAGTGATCTTACCTCACTGCAGGATTTATTGAAGACTCCAGATCTCCCTGCCTTCTGGCTGACCAACTGTGTTCAATGAGATGATGAATGAAATACCCAGCAGTTGGGAAGTTTATTGAGTCAGGAACGTCCTGAATATATGTAGGAGACAGAGAAATAGACAGAATGGGAAATTAGACTGATGCAGTGAGGGTTACACAAGGAGAATGGCACTGAGTCCCACAGAGATCTGGAAAATCCCAGTCTCCATCCCTGGTCTGTGCTGCTGCGTCTCTCTGGAGTGGAGAGTTCTGTGGCTCAGGATCTGGAGTAACTACAAAAGGTGCAGTCAGTGGCAGCAATTAGACACTCACAGTGATGGATATCACATGGATAGATACTGAGTGATATCACCAGAGTGCTGGAAGGTATCAGGATCAAACCACGGTCTACAAGAAGGGGTTTGACTCATGGTACACTGAGATCAGTGCTCAGGGATGATGGGGCTATCAGTGGGCCAGGCAATGGCCTAACATTACTCTCACTAGCCTGTTCATCCAGAATTTAATGACAGTGGCAGGGAAAAGCATCTGAATGCTCAATACTCGTTCAGGAAGGAAATCATTGGTAGGCAGCTGGTCTGACCTACACATGACTCCAGACCCAGAACAATGGAGTTGACTTTAAACTGCCCTCTGTAATAGTCTAGCAAGGCACTCAGCTCAAGGGCAGCCCGGGGGTGGGCATGAAATGCTGGCCAGCCAGAGACAGCAATATCCCACGAGTGAATTAAAAACAACATCGTTGGGACCAGTGTCCTGGCCAATCATGTCGGTAGGTTTATGGACAGGGCTTTGAGCTAACATGGAGGATGCAGGGACAGGGTTCAGGTGAAAGGAGCTTTCCAAATCCAAAGAGAAAAGATGACGCATCGGAACAGCATGGGGATGTGACTGAAGACAAGCAACAAGGAACAGGATGGGACAGAGTTTAACTAAAACTGTACGTCAGTGAATTGGTTTGTGACAGGACATTGTAGGAAAGAATAAATTATATATATTTTTTGGAATTGCCAAAGTATCTGCAATAAGGTAATAGACTTGTGGCACAGAGATAAATGGGATTTAGTCAGCAGAGACACGTGGTTACAGGGTGAACAAAAGGTGGAACATAAATATACAATGATACACAACCTTGTGGGATCTCAGGCAGAATAGGAGTACAGGACGGGTAACCCTGACAGTAATCAATAACAAAGGCATTACAGAGAAAGCATGTGGTCTCACATGATGTGGCTGAATCAGCCTGAATGTGAATCCTGGGTCCTATGTGTCACAAACACAAGCAGAAGAACTTTTGTTTTCGGCTGCCTCGCAGCATCTCATTGTTCCTCCCTGTATTAAACAGGAATTCATTGGAATTTGTAACAAAGGCATTATGATAGTTTTAGGACACTTCAATCTGGGACAGTCACACTGACAAGAGTGATATTATCAGAGCTCCTCTTTGAATGTTTTTTTGTCAGTGTTTCTTTGAATAACATATTGTGCAGGCGGCTCGGGATATCATGATCTCAGAATGACCGTTGAGTGATGAAGCTGAGTGAAGGTTTGATGTAACACAGAGATCCTCCAGGAGATTGCAATATAGTGGAATTCAAAGAGATTATTAAGTATCCAAATGACCATAAAGCACACCCGAGCGTCAGAAACAAAGCCAATTACATGAGTTTGAGAGGAGAACTGACCAAGGTAAATAGGGGAAACAGACTGAAATGTCAGGCTGTAAATGGACAGTGGAAAAAAAAAATAGAGTCATAGAGTGATAGAGATGTACAGCAGAGAAACAGACCCCTCAGTCCAATTCGTCCACGCCAACCAAGTATCATACCATTCTCGTTCCACTTACCGGCACTTATCCCACTAAACTCTTCCTATTCATATACCCATCCAGAAGTCTTTTAAATGCTGTAAGTTTACTTGCCTCCACCACTTCCTCTGGCAGTTGATTCCATACACACAGCACAGTCTGCATGAAAAAGTTGCCCCTTAGGTCCCTTTCAAATCTTTCACCTCTCCGGCCTGAACTTATGCCCTCTAGTTCTGGACTGCCCCCCCATCCCAGGGAAGCGACCTTGTCTGTTTATCCTATCCATGCCCCTCCTGACTTTATAAATCTCTATAACGTCAACCGTCAGCCTCTGACACTCCAGGGAAAACAGCCCCAGTCGATTCAGCCTCTCCCTGTGGCTCAAATGCTCCAACCCGGGCAACATCCTTGTCAATCTTTTCTGAACCCTTTGAAGTTTCACAACATCCTTCCGATAGGAATGAGACCAGAGTTGCACGCAATATTGCAACAGTGGCCAAACAAGTGTCCTGTACAGCCGCAAGATGACCTCCCAACTCTTATACTCGATACTCTGACCAATAAAGGAAAGCATACCAATCGCCTTCTTCACTATCCTATCTACCTGCGACTCCACTATCAAGGAACTATGAGCCTGCATTCCAAGGTCTCTTTGTTCAGCAACACTCCCTAAGACCTTACCATTAAGTGTATAAGTCCTGTGAGGATTTGCTTTTCCAAAATGAAGCACCTCACATTTATCTAAATTAATCTCCATCTGCCATTCCTCACTTCATTCGCCCATCTGATAAACAGGAGACATTGAGGTCTGCAGCTGCTGGTGATCAGAGTTGAGAGTGTAGTCCTGGAAAAGCACAGCAAGTCAGGCAGCATCCGAGGAGCAGGAAGGTCGACGTTTCAGGCAGGAGCCCTGCATCAAGAATGAGGCTGGGAGGCTCGGGGGTGGAGAGATAAATGGGAAGGGGTGGGGTTGGGGTGAAGGTAGCTGAGAGTGCAATAGGTGTTTGGAGATGGGGTAAGAGTTCTAGGTCAAAGAGGAGGGTGGAGCAGATTGGTGGGAAGGAAGATTGACAGGTGGGACAGGTCATGAGGTGGTGCTGAGCTGGAAGGTTGGAACTGCGGTAAGTGGGGAAGGGGAAATGAGGAAACTGGTTAAGTCCACATTGATGTCATGGGTTTGAAGGGTCCCAAGGCAAAAGAAAAGGCATTCTTCCTCCAGGCGTCGGGTGGTGAGGGAGTGGCGGTTGGAGGAGGCCCAGGACCTGCATGTTCTTGGCAGAGTGGGTGGGGGAGTTGAAATGTTTGGCAACAGGTCGTTGGGTTGATTTTCAGGTATCCTGGAGATTTTTTGTGAAGTGTGCTGTGAGAAGGCGCCCAGTATCCTCATCTCCTGTACGTTGAGGACATGGGACACCTTCTCACAGAGCAGGTTAGAGAACACCTCCGGACACTGGCACCACTCAACCCCACCGCCCTATTGGGCAGGATTCGAACCTGTGTGGGCAAGCCCCAATGGATTTCTAACCCATCGCCTAAACCACACGACTACAACTACATACTTACAGAGGTTACAGAGCTAAGGAGGATTGTAGGGAGTGGAAGAGGTTTCGCAGTTTAAGAGTGTAGTGTGGACTGGAGGAAAATACCAAAATAGGGAGGGTTTACGTTTGAAGGATTCTGAAGAAAAAAATTACAGGGTTAATGCAGGATTCTTGACAGTGAGGAGTAGCAGAAAAATCTTGGGCCAATGTCCAGAGATCCTTCACATTTGCGAACCAAGTTGTTAGGGTTGTTAAGAAAGACAATGATGTGTCGGCTTTCGTTTGCAGGGGCTTTGAGTCTAAGAGCTGTGAGGTTATGTTGCAGCTCGATACATCCTGTGGTTAGACCACAATTAGAATATTGTGTTCAGTTCTGGTTGCCTCATTAGAGGATAAATGTGGAAGTTTTGGAGAGGTTGCAGAGGCGATTTATCAGGATGTTGCCTGGTCTGGAGGGGAGGTCTAACGAAGGAAGGTTGAGGGAGCCAGGGCTTTTCATTTTGGAATGAAAAAGGATGAGAAGTGACTTGATAGAGTTACGAGATTATGAGAGGCAGACATAGGGTGGGTGGCCTGAGATTTTTCCCAGTGCGAAAATGGCTATAACTAGGAGGCAAAATTGTAAGGTAATTGGATGAAAGTTAAGGGGAGATGTCAGAGGTAGTTTCTTTACACAGAGTGTGGTGACTGAGTGGAATGTATTGCCAGTGTGAGTGGTAGAGTCAGATACATTAGGGACCTTTAAGTAATTTTTAGATAGACACATGAATGATAGCAAAATGAATTTCTCAAAATGGAGACCTGTGACCAGTGGTGTTCCACAGGGATCCGTGCTGGGACCACTGTTGCTTGTGATACATATCAATGGTTTGGTGGAAGATATTGGTTCCTTGATTTGCAGGTTGCAGATGACACTAAGATTGGTGGAGTAGCAGATAGAGAAGGGGACTGTCAGAGAATACAACAGAATATAGATAGATTGGAGAGGCGGGCTGGGAAACGGCAGATGGAGTTCAATCCGGACAAATGCGAGGTGATGCATTTTGGAGGATCTAATTGTAAAGTAAACGATACAGTAAATGGAAAAGTTCTGGGAAAATTGATGTATAGAGATATCTGGGTATTCAGGACCATTGTTCCTTAAATGTGGCAACGCAGGACAGTAAATTGGTCACGCCGGCATATGGCACGCTTTCCTTTATTCGAAAGGGTATCGCGTACAAAAGTTGGCAGGTCACGTTACAGTTGTATAGGACTTTGATTTGGTCACATTTAGAATATTACATACAGTTCTGGTTGCCACATTACCAAAAGGATGTGCATGCTTTGGAGACAGTGCAGAGGATGTTCACCAGGAAGTTGCCTGGTATAGAGGGCGCTAGCAATGAGGAGAGATTGAATATATTCGGATTATTTTCGTTAGAAAGATGAAGGTTGACTGGGGACCTGATTGAGGTCTGCAAAATCATGGGATGTATAGGCAGGATGGATAGCAAGAAGCTTTTTTTCCCCAGAGTGCGGAACTCAATTACTCGGGGTCACGAGTTCACAGTGAGAGGGGGAAGGTTTAGGGCAGAAACGCTGGAACGATCTTTATGCAGAGGGTGATGGGGACCTGGGACGCGTGGCCAGCAGAGGTGGTACAGGCGGGAATGATAACGTCACTTAAGATGTATCCAGACAGATGCATGAATGGGGAGGGAGCAAAGGGGTACAGATCCTCACAAAATAGGTGACAGGTTTCGACAGAGGATCTGGATTGGTGAAGGCTTAGAGGACTGAAGAGCCTGTTCCTGTGCAGTGATTTTCTTTGTTCCTTGAATGGTTTGCAGGTAAGATTGATCTTGGAGACGGATAAAAGATGGACGCAATATTGAGGGCTGAAGGGCCTGTACTATTTTGTAGTGTTCTGTGTTCTAAATAGGGAGGGTTACAATGACAGGAAGAGGTTTTGCCAGGCTGGAGAGGATGGTATCCGAATGAATAGATACATTAGGGAGGTTTACTAGGATTGTCCGCGGTAACAGAGACAGCAATGGTCTGATCTGGTGCAGACGACCCCGACTGGGAGGGTGGTGGGGACTGGAGGTGGTTTCACAGGGAGGGAAGACCATAGAGCCACAGGGTGTTACAGAAATGTGGAGAGCTGTAGGGCCTGCAGGAGATCGTGGAGATGGGGAGGTTGGGATTGATGGGCAGTTTACAGGGAAGTTGGTAGGATGGAGTGGTTTACACAGACAGGGAGGGGTTTCGGTGAATGGAGCAGATGACAGAGATAAAGTGGGTTGTACAGACTGGGTTTCCTTCTGCAGATTGTTTAGATATGAAGGGTGTGGAGACTGACAGATATTCCAGAAGGGCAGTAACTTTGGTTGGAGACAGTTTCACAGACAAGGAAGCATTCGTAACCTCCTACATTTTGGTCAAAGTGGGAAGGGTTGGATGGGAGGCTGACATTTACACAGATAGGGATGTAAGAGCTGGGGAAGGTTATGAAGATGAGTAACTGGATGGAGATGCAGGAGGAGCTCACATTGATAGGGTGTGTGCTAGCGATGGGATGATGTTACACAGATAGTGAGTCTTGTCAGAACTGTATCGAGAGAATCATATCCTTTCAGTCGATTCTACAGATCGGGAGTGCTGAAGGGACCTGCGAGAATTGTAAAGTCTCCACCGAGTAATCGTGTCTTTAGGACTGGAAGAGATTCCGTAGATACAGAACATTGAAGTCAATATGTGCCTTCTTCTTTTTATTGAACAGAGCTTTAATATCCCCCAGACAGGGATCCCTAAAACTGCCAGCTTTTCCCTTCACTCAATCAGAGACATATTGGATTCTTGAGATCACACTTTTCAAAGCCTCCCATTTGCCAGTCATTCCTTTTCATTCACACAAACTCACCCAGTTGATGGGAGCATGATGTGGTGTAGCCGGTGTTGGACTGGGATGAACAACCTTAAAAATCTCACAAAACCAGCTTACAGTCCAAAAAGTTTATTTGGAAGCTCTAGATGTCAGAGCTCTGCTTCATCAGGTGGAGCCCAATCGTAAGACACAGAATTTATACCAACAGGATAACAGGGTCATGGAATGTAATATCAAACACATTTAGTTTAAGTTTTCATCTTTAAGAATGATCATCTGCACTTCAAAAGCTGGTGCTTCGAAATAAACCTGTTGGACTATAACCTGGTGTTGTGTGATTTTTAATTCACCAAATAAACCTCTGCTCGATCCTGCCAAATGGCCCCAAAAGTGGCCCTACTCCAGTTTAAGACCTTAATATATGGACCTGCCTGATTTTTGTCAATAACTATGTTAAACTAAGACAGCTGTGGTCACTGGACATAAAGTGCTCTCAGACTGCCACTTCAGTCACTTGCCCGACCCCGTTTTCTGAGGGGAGATCTCGTTTGAAGCCGCCTGAGTAGAGTGCAGCCCTCTACATATTGATCTCGGAATCTTTCTTGGACACATTTGACAAATTACTCCCCATTCGGGCCTTTTACCCTCTGGGTGGTCCAGTAAATACAGGGGAAGTTAAAATCTCAAACCAATACTGACCTATTATTTCTTTTGGTACCTGCAATCTCTCTTCACATCTGCTCCTCTAGTACCCGCTGGCTATTTGGGGGTCCGGAACAATATCCCAGCAGACTGACCATCCTTTTTTAGTTTGTAATTTCTTAACATATGGCCTCATTTGATCACCCCGAAAGAGTATCCTCACTAAGCACTGTTGTTATGTCCTCCCTTATCAAAAGGACAACTCCCCTCCTCACTTACTTGTCCTTCTGTCCCGCCTGTAGCTTCTGTATCCTGGAACACTGAGCTGCCAGTCCTGCCCTTCTCCCAGCCATGTTTCTTTTCTGTCTATAATATCCAAGTACCCAGAGCCAATCCATGCTCTGAGCGCATCTGCCTTACCAGTCAGGCCTTGTGCATTGAAATAAATGCGCGTTAAATCAAAAGTCTTTTCCCTCCCTTCACTGTGCCCCTCGATATCCTGGATAGAAAACTTGCTCTCGAAGGTTGATGCATTTTTCACTTGGCTGGTCAATGGGCCTTCACTTACTCAGAGTCCAAAACCCTGCCAAACTAGTTTAAACCCTCTGCAATAAGACAAGTAAATCTCCCCCAGGGATACTGATGTCCCTCTGGTTCAAGTCAAACCCGCCCCCCTTGTTCTGGTAAAGAAGGAGATTGCTGGAACCCTCGTCGATATATTTAATAACTTGCTGGCTACGGGTGAAGTGCAGAATGACTGGAGGATAACTAACGTGGTTCCTTTATTCAGAAAGGGAAGCAGGGATAGGCCAGATAATTACAGAGCAGATAATCTGACAGCAGGGAGAGGGAACTTATTGGACACAATTCTGACGGACAGAATGAATCAACATTTGGAAAGGTAGAGATCGATTATGTATACTCATCACGGATTTGGTAGAGTAAGATCCTCTCCCAAATTCAGCTGAGATTTTTGTTTGAAATTATGATTGAGGATTTTGATGAGGGCAGTGCACAAGATGTGGGTTAGGACTTCATTAAGGCATTTGACAAGGTCCCACATGGAACGCTGGTCCAACAGACCAATGGGATCCAAGGCAATTTGGCAACCTGGATGCACAACGGTGGAGGGTAAGTTTTGTGTTTGAAATTCTTTCACCAGCGGGTGTACCACAGGGATCTGGGCAGCAACCATTGCTGGTTATTATAGAACATAGAACATAGAAAAGTACAGCACAGAACAGGCCCTTAGGCCCACGAAGTTGTGCCTAGTCTTAATCCTAATGTAAAATATAGTAACCTAACCTATGCACCCTCAACTCTTTCCTATCCATGTGCATGTCCAGCAGTCGCGAAAGTGTCCCCAGTGGCTCTCCTTCCACCACCTCAGCTGGCAACACATTCCATGCATTCACAACTCTCTGCGTAAAGAACCTACCTCTGATGTCTCCATTATACCTTCCTCCTAATATCTTCAAACTATGACTTCTCGTACCAGTCAATCCTGCCCTGGGGAAAAGTCTCCGGCTATTGACTCTATCTATTACTCTCATTATTTTGAACACTATTATGTACATTAATAACTCTATGTGAAAGTACAAGGTATCATTTGTAAGTTTGCAGATGACATAAAAGGTGAGGCTGTTGTCCACCGTGAGGGGGATGGTCTCAGGCTACAATCTGAAGGTTGAGGACAGAACAGGTGGTGAGAGAGGAGGGGTATTGGAGTTTCTGATCAGTGAAAACATTACAGCATTAATGAGACAGGATATTCCTGGGGATCGCTCAGTGAAGATATAATGGTGCAACGGAGAAATGAGACTGGGTCATCAGTTTGATATGACTGTACTACAGGCCCCCACAACAGTCAGCGAGAATGTGAGCAGCAAATATGACGGGAGATCTCAGAGATCTGTAAGAATGGGAGGCTGTAATGGTCAGGGATTTTAAACTTTCCAAAGCTAGACTCGGACTGCGAGAATGTTCAGAGCTTGGATGTGAGGAATTTGTTCGGCATGTACAAGAAAGCTGTCCCAGTCCAAATGTAAATGGTCGGACTGCAGGAAGAGGTAAAACCTGACCTCGCCTTGGGAAACAAAGTAGTGAAAGGGACTGAGTGGTTAGTGGGGCAACAAATTGACAAAATGATCACAATCGTATTAGTTGGAAAATAGCGATGGAAAAGGACAAACCTGGTCCACAAGTTAAAGATCAAAACTGGCCTTTCCTCAATCCAGATGTTATTACTCAAGAGCTTTTAACAATTGATTGTGGAAGCTATGTGCAGGTAAAGGGACGTCAGGAAGGTGGGAAGCTTTTAAAAGGGAGTTAAAATGAGAGTTCAGAGCCATCAGATTCCTATTGGTGCGAATGACAACGCTGACACAAGTAGCAAACTCTGGATGACTGAGGGTATTGAGGCTCTGGTCAACAGAAAGGGGACACATTTCACATATAGCCAGCTGGATTAAGTGGAATCCATCGAAGAACATTGTGGGTGGAGTAATTCACTTAAGAGCGAAATCGGGAGGGCACAAAGGGGACCACAAAAAGCGTTGGCAGATCAGGCTGAGGAAAATCCAAAGAGATTCTACAAGTATATTAACAAGACAAGATTAACTGGGGGCAGAGTATGGCTCCTTGAAGATGAATGGGGCAATCCAAGTGTGGAACCACAGGAGATGGGTGAGATCCTAACCAAAAATATCATGTTTGAACTTACTGTGGAGAAGGACAGGGGATGTCAGGGAAATAAATAGTGAGGTCTTCACAAGACCCCACATAACAGGAGGTACTGGAGGTTTTTAAATGCACATAAGGGAGACAATTCCATGGGAACTAATCAAGCACATCCCAGGATATTGTGCGAAGCTCAGGAAGAAATTGTGTGTCCCATAAAGAGATTTTTCTATCACTGACAGCCACGGGTGATGAGCAGGGAGCCTGGAAGGCCTAATGTTGTGCCAGTGTTTAGGAAAGGCTGCGAGGGAAAGCCAGGGAGATAAACACCAATTAGCTTGATGTCAGTGGCGCTTACATTGTTGGATACAATTCTGCGGGACAGGAGTTACATGCATTTGCAACGGCAAGGATTAATTACGGACAGTCAGCACAGCTTTGGAGTACTGCATAGAATTCTGATCATCCGGATTGAAGAAGCATTTCCTGAAACTGTAAATGGAGCAAATATTGAAGAAGATGTTACTGATACTGGAGGGTTTGACAGAATCGGAGAGGCTGGATATGCTGGAAAGCAACATGGCGGGGATGAGATCGATTTGGCAGACAAGGCTAAGGAGAATGCAAATAATATTCTACAGCATACAACTACACAAAAACAACTGGACAGACACTAGGGCTCCTCAAAGATCAGTGAGGCCATCCAAGTGTAGACACACAGGAAATGGGCGAGGGCCTAAATGAGCATTTCATGTCAGAATGTACTGTGGACAAAGACTTGGAAACAAAGGGAAGAAACAGTGTTGGCTTATAAAGAGTCCCCATTCCAGAAGAGGTGGCGCTGGAGGTCTTAGAACACAAAAGTAGAGAAATCCCTAGATCCTGAACAAATATATCCCAGAACATTGTGGCAAAGTAGTGGCAGGGACACGAGCAGAAATATTTATATAATTGTCTTTCTCATTTCCATTGGGTGTAGGTGGCTGAGGGGTGACCTTATCAAGGTTTAGAAAACCATAAGGGTTACAGGTAAGTTGATTAGCCAACGTCTTTACCCCAGGGTAGTGGAATCCATAACTAGGTCGGATTGAACTGCAGAAAGAGAAGGTGTTAGCAATTCTGGAAAGTGTAAAAATTGGTAAGTCCACTGGGCCAGATGGGATTTATCCTTGGATTCTCTGGGAAGCCAGTTAGGAGATTACTGAGACTTTGGCTTTGATCTTTGTGTCATCATTGTCTACGGGAATGGTGCCAGAAGCCTGGAGGACAACCAATGTTGTCCCCTTGTCCAAGAAAGGGAATAGAGACAACCCTGGTAATTATAGACCTGTGAGTCTTACTTTGATTCTGGGTAAAGTGTTGGGAAGGTGTGTAAAAGCTAGCATTTATAACCATCTGGAGATGAATAGGTTGATGAGGGATAGTCAGCATGGTTTTGTGAGGGGTCGATCATGCCTCACAAACCTTACTGACTTCTTTGAGGTGACCAAACAGGTGGATATTGGTAAAGCAGATCTTGGCAGTGCAGATGAGCAGAGAGATCACTGTGTCCATGCACATATATCCTTGAAAGTTGCCACCCAGGTTGATAGGGTTGTTAAGAAGGCATTCAGCATGTGAGCTTTTATTGGTACAGGGATGGAGTTCCAGAACCATGAGATAATACTGCAGTTGTAAAAAACTCTGGTGCAGCCACATCTGGAGAGTTGCCTCTGGTTCAGGTCACCACATTAGATGAAAGATGTGAAAGATTTGGAAAGGGTTCCAAGGAGATTTACTAGGATGTTACCAGGTATGGAGGGAAGGAGTTCATAACCTCCAGTTATGAGGAAGGCTGGGGGACTTGAATCTGTTTTTGTTCGAGAGAAGACATGTGAGGCCAATTGATTGAGACATACAAGATAATCAGAGGGTGAGATGGGTTGGACAGTGAGAGCCTTTTCCCTCGAAAGGCGATGCCTAGCACGAGGGGAGATAGCTTTAAATTGAGGTAGATATTAAGATTATTAATTAATAGATATGGGACAGATGCCAGTGGTACTCAGAATAGTCACGGAATGGAATGCATTGCCTGCAACAGTAGTAGACTCACCAACCTTAAGGGCATTTAAACTGTCGTTGGATAGGCAGGTGGTTGAGAATGGATTAGGGAAGGTTAGATGGACTTCAGATTGGTTCCACAGGTTGGCGCAACATTGAGAGCCGAAGGGCCTGTACCACACTGCGATGTTCTATGTTCTGTGTTCTAGAGGGCATAATTATGAGATGGGAGAGAAAAAACTTAAAAGGGTTTGGAGGAAAAAATTTTCCAAACAGAAGATGGTGCAGTTACAGAATGAGCTTCCAGGGGACGTGGTAGAGAAAAGTACAATAAGAACTTGGGAAAGACATTTGGGCAGGGACATGGAGAGGAGAAGGTTTGAAGGGATATGGATCAAATGCAGCGAAATGCGACTCATTCAGGGACTCTGGACAGTGTGGACTAGTTGGACCAAAGAACCGTTTCTGTGCAGCATGACTCTACCTCCAGTTATTGGCATGTTATAGACACTGAAGAAAGTTACAGATACAGGGATTTTATTCTGGAATGCAGTACGTTTCAAATATGTGGAGGGACTATTGGGAAAGGAGGAGGTTACAGGGACTGGAAATGTTATTGGAGTTAAAAATTATTGAAGACGCTGGTCCGCAAGTCTTGCCACAGATACAATGTTGCGGAGTAGTGAGTCTCAGAACAACATAAATGACAGTAGGGGCATTGACTGAGCCTGGGGTGTGCCTGTACTATATTCCCCCTCCAGCACTGTATCTATGTCATCTTTTGTGAGCCGATGTTTGAAGCTCTCTCATTCCTCTCTTCTCTGTTCACTGTGAGTGATCTTACCTCACTGCAGGATTGATTGAAGACTCCAGGTCTCCCTGTCCTTTGTCTCTCTGGCTGACCAACGATATTCAATGTGGTGATGGACGAGACACCCAGCAGTTGGGAAGTCTACTGAGTCAGGAAATTCCTGAGTACCGACAGGAGGCAGAGAAATAGACAGAATGGGAAATTAGACTGATGCAGTGAGGGTTACACAGGGAGAATAGCACCGAGTCCCAGAGAGATCTGGAAAATCCCAGTCTCCATCCCTGGCCTGTGCTGTTGCGTCTCTCTGGATTGGAGGATTCTGTTAGCTCAGGATCTGAAGTAGCTGCAAAAGCGAGAGACACTGACAGAGGCAGCAATTAGACCCTCACAGTGAGGGATACCACATGGAGACAGTCTGAGTGATATCAGCAGAGTGCTGGAAGATTTCATAATGAAACAATTATGTCAGAAGAACAGGTTTAGGTTCCTCATGCACTGGTATCAGTGCTCAGCAATGAGCAACCTTTGAGCAGGTGAAGTAATGGCCTAGTGGTATTATTGTTAGAGCATGTATCCAAAACATCACCCAATGTTCACTGGAGACAGGTTTGAATACCCACCATCGGAAGTGGTGGAATTTGCAGTAAATAATTTTTTTAAAATTGCAATTAATAAGTATGAAACTATTACTGACGTCCAAAATAACGTTGGTTCATCAAAAAGACACCTGGGGACATCTGCCCATCCTCACGTGATCTGCACGACATACTCACAGCAAAGTGATTGCCTTTCGATTACCCTCTGAAATGGCCGAGCAAGTTACTCAGCTCAAGGGCAGCTAGGGCTGAGCAAGAAAGGCTGGTCATTCAGAGAAACCCACACCCTATACCTGATTTAAAATATAATCCATTAGGATGGTCCCACTGGAACTGCGCTGGAACCGGTGTCCTGGCCAATCATGTTAGTAGACTTATGGACATGGCTTTAAACTGACAGAGAGGATGCAGGGACAGGGTTCAGGTGAAAGGAGCTTTCCAAATCCAAAAAGAAAAGGTGAAGCATCGGAACAACATGAGGATGTGGCTGAAGACAAGCAGAAAGGAACAGGAAGGGACAGAGTGTAACTAAAACTCTACATCAGGGAATCGGTTTGTGACAGAAAATTGTAGGAAATGTATGTTTTTTTTGGAATGGACAAAGTCTCTGCAATAAGGTAGATGGATTTGTGACAGAGATAAAAGGGAGTTAGACATCAGGGTGACGTGGTTACAGGGTGAACAAAAGGTGGGCATAATATTCAATGATTTGCAACCTTGCGGGAATTCAGGCAAAAATGGACATCGCTATCAATAATGGATACCAAAGACATTACAGAGAAAGCATTTGGCCGCAGATCATGAAGTAGAGTCAGTCTGAATGTAAATTCAGGCTATTACTTGCCAAGGTCACAAGCAGCAGAACAGTTTTAGCCACCGAACAGCATTTCATTGCTCATCGCTGCATGAAACAGGAACTCATTGGAATTTTTAATAAAGGCATAATGACAATTTAGTGAAACTTCAAAATTCATATAATCTGGGACAATCCCACTGACAACATTGATATTGGCAGGGGAGTTCGGACAATTGTTTTCAGTGTTTCTTTAAATAACATAGTTAGAGCCCTAGCCAGTTGCACAATGTCAGATCGACCATTGTGTGATGAAACATAGTGAATGAGAAATGTCACCTGGAGAGATCCTCCGGGAAATTGTGATAAAGTGCAGTTTAAAGCAATATAAAATGTCAAAGTGAATCACAGAAAGGACAAGCTACAATTATAAACAAAAACAGCCAATTGCATGAGTTTAAGAGGAGAATTGACCAAGGTAAATAGGCTAAAAGGACTGAAACGTGTGTGTAAATGAACAGTGGAAAACATTTGAAGGAACAGTGTAAAGCAGTCAAGAAAAGGACATTCCATTGAAACAGACAAAACCTCAACGTGAAACCCACACCTATCCCTCACTCAGGACAAAATCGAGTATGAGGTTGACAAGATCACCAAAAAGTATTTAAAATCCGGAACTGAGAGAGGGTTTTAGGAGTAAGAGTTAAAGGGATTGCAAAGGGTTTGCTAGCAGGAGGGGGGGGGGGGGCGGAGGGCAGTGGGAAGGGAAACATTGTCAGGGTTTAATGACACGTCAGGAACAGGGAAGGGGAAGGTGATGGAGGTGGTGAGAGTGTTACAGAGAGTGGTCAGGGTCTGAACAGTGTTACAAAGCCAGTACGGATTGCTGCAGTTGGAGGGGTTTGCAGAGGTAGGAAGGGACATATGTATTTTTATTTATTTATTCAAGAGATGTGGTTGTCACTGCCTGGACTAACATTCTTTGACCCCACTGCTAATTACCCAGAGGGTAGCTCAGAGTCAGCCATATCGCTGTGGGTCTGGAGTCAAATGTTGGCCAGACCAGGTTAGAATATTTGATGTCCTTGCCTAAAGCAGGTAAGTTAACCATATGAGTTCTTCCTACTGATCAGCAATACTTTTATGGTGGCCTCACCAATGTCTTGTACAGATACAACATGACATCCCAACTCTTACTCTCAATGCTCTGCCCAATGAAGGTAAGCATCCCAAACACCAGCCTGTTTGCTTGTGACGCAACTTTCAAAGAACTGTGTACCTGCGTCCCCGCGTCACTAATTGACAACACTACCCAGGGCCCGAACATTAACTGTACAAGTCCCACCCTGGTTTGTTTCACCAAAATGGAACACCTCACATTTATCTAATTAAACTCCATCTGCTATTCTTCAGCCCACTATCCCAGCAGTACTGTTCATCCTCTTTTGTCATAGATAACCTTCTCCACTGACCACTTTGCCACCAATTTCAGTGTCACCCAAGAATCTTACTTACCAGGAAACCAATATTCCCATCCAAACCATTTATTCAAATGACCAACAACAGTGGACCCACTACACCACTGTTCACGTGCGTCCAGTCAGAAAAACAACATGTCTCCCATCACCCTCTGTCTCCTACTATCAAGCCCAATTTTGTATCCAGGTGACTAGCTCCTTCTGAATGCCATATTCTTTTAAATTGATCGGAGCTTATTACCCACTTTACCATACAGAATGTAGAACACAGAACAGTACAGCACAGGACCCTTCGGCCATGAGGCCATGCCAACCTTTTTTCCAACTGTAAGATTAAACTAATCGACATACCAGTCATTTTACTATCATTCATGTGCCGACCCAAGAGTCTATTAAATGTCCCGAAAGTATCTAATTTTACTACCACGGTTGTCAATGCATTCCAACGACATACCATTCTATCCTTTCTCGATCCTACCATTCTCTATCCTTTTATCCATCCTCCATTGACCTTAAAATTATACCCTCTTGAACAGCCATTTATGCAACAGGAGAACAAGTCTCTCACTATTCACTTTCTGTGCCTCTCATCATCTTGTTCACCTCTACTCAGTCGCCCCCGCACCCTTCTTCACTCCAAAGAGCAATGCGTCACAAACCTTCCCTCAACCTTTCTTCATATGAAATGCCCTCCATTCCAGGCAGCATCTTGGTAAATCTCCTGTGTACACTCTCTAAAACTTGCACATCTTTCCTGTAAAGAGGGGACCAGAACTGAACACAATATTCCAAGTGTGGTCTCACCAGGCTGCTATAAAGATGCAGTAAAACCTCATGGCTCTTAAAATCAATCCCCTTGCTCAGGAAAGCCAACACAACATATGCCTTTTTAACAACTCTATCAATGTGCGTGGCAACTTTGAGGGATCTATGCACATGGACCCCATGATCTCTCTGTTCTTCCACACTACCAAGTATTCTGCCTTTCACCTTGTATTCTGCATTCAAATGCAACCTTCCAGAATGAATCACTTCACACTTTTCCAGATTGAACGCCATGTGCCACTTCGAGCCCAGCTCTTCCTTCTGTCAATATTCCATTGCAACCTACAACAGCCCTCCACATTACCCACCACTTCACCAACCTTCATTGACAAACTTACTAACCCACTCTCAAACATCCACATGCACGTCATTTATAAAAATCACAAAGAGCAGGGTCCCAGAGCCGATTGTTACAGAACACCACTGGTCACTGAGCTTCAGGATCAATACTGTCCATCTGCTGCCATACTCTGTCTTATCTGGGTCATCCAAGCCTCTATCCAGACAGATAGATTTCCCTGTTTCCCATGCCTCCTCATTTTCTGAATGAGCCATCAACATATTCTGCCATATCCTCAAAGGATTCATTTTGAGGCATGACCTGCCCCTCACAAACCCATGCTGACTGTCTCTAATTTTTAACTATGGTTTTCCAAGTAGTCATATATCCTGTCTTTAGAGTCCTCTCCAATAATCTGCACATTACAAACACTGGACCAAATCTGTAATTTCCAGAAATCTTCCCTCCTCTGCCATGCTCCCCAGAGATAGGGACGAATATCAGAACAGGAGGATTTTGCAGACATTAGGAGGTTTGCAGGTTCAAAAGGAGGCTTCAGTAATTGTGAGGTTTCATGGTGATGAAGGCATTTGAGGATGGAGGGAGGGAGGATTGGAGGGAATTAAGAGATTTCACAGTTTAGGTGTTTTGTTAGGGCTGCAAGTGGTTACTGAGTTGGGGAAGGTGTAAGCACTGGTGGATATTACATAAACATGTGGTTTTGGTTGCAATGGCAGGAAGAGGATGCAGGAAGCTGGAGAGTATGGGGTCTGAACGAGATTACACAAATGGGAAGAGTTGTCAGGAGTGGAGTGGAGGTGTTGACAGAATCAGCAATGGTCTGATCTGGAGCAGAGGACCCAGACTGGGAGGGATGTGGGTAGGGGAGGTGGTTTCACAGGGTGGGAGGACCTTTGAGCCACAGGAGGTTACAGAAATGTGGAGGGCTACAGGGATGACAGGGGTTCATGAAGTTTGGAAATTTGGGAGGGATGGAGACGTTAACAGGGATAAGGATGTTTGTAGGACAGGGCTGGATCACAGACAGGGAGTGTTTTAGGGAGCTGAGCAGATTACAGAGATAAAGATATTTGTATCGACTGGACGAACAAACAGAGATATGCAGGGTAGTTGTGACTGAAGATGGTTATAGATATAGGAAGGCTGAGGGTCTGGAGATTGTTTAGACATGGAGGATGTGGAATCTGGAATACTTTTCAGAGATTGGTGCAGGAAGTTTGGTTGGAGACAGTTTCACAGATAAGGGAGCACAACACTAACAGGAGGAGGTTGTAGAGGAGGGTGATGTTTACACAGATGGGGGTATAAGAGTTGGACAAGGTTATGGAGATGGGTAAATGGTGGAGACAGTGGAGGAGCTAATATTGACGGGGGGGTGATAGTGACAGGAAGATGTTAAATAGATAGTGAGTTTTGTAGAAACCTGATTGGGAGAGTCACAGGCATGGAGTGAGTTCGACATATCAGGATTACTGCAGAGACCTGAGAGGATTACACTGATAGGGATGGTGGTTGGGGCTCCCCAGACTGTTGGTGTTTAGGGACTGGAAGAGGTTTGGTCGATAGGGAGGGATGGAAGAGCTGCAGGAGCTTATGGAGAGTTGAAGAGTTGGAGCAATTTGCAGAGGGAGGTTTCTCAGATAGGAGTAGGTCACAGATAGTGAGGGTTGTGTGGCCTGAGAAAGTGAAAGAGAGGGAGAGATTACACTGAAAGGAACCCTTGAAGAGAGTGACGCAAAAATGCATGGAGAAGGTTACACAGATAGGGAGGTGAGTAGGGACTGAATGTAAATACACAGACATGGAGGGTTATATTGTTAGACGGAGCTTAGAGGGAGAGTGACTGGTGTAGGGATTTACACAGATAGGGAAGGTTGTGTTTTGGTGAAGGTTACACTGATAAAGACAGTGTTAGGGAGTGTTTCATGGACGACAGAGGAGCTCAGAGAGAATGTATTATGGGGAGTGGAGGAGATTGCAGACACAGAGATGACTGTCCAGTTGAAAAGAGCTTCTATAGACCCTCAGTGTTGTAAAGCTGGAGGGAGGTTACAATAATGAGAGAGACCAAGACTTAATTACTTCACTGATATAGAGCAAGTCTCAGCACATAACTGTCAAAGGGAAGTTGAGACAGTCCAAATGAGTTTCAGAGATCTGAATGTTCATGGGAGTTTCAGGAGGGAACAGTGATTGGGAGTGGTGTAACAAATGGCAATAGTTAAAGGTAGGGTTCGAAGAACAGGAAGAGGTGACAGATATATCGACCTTTGTAAGGTCTGGAGAAGCTTACATCGGAAAGGAGTGTCTTAGAGACTGGTGGAGGTTACAGTGTTAAGAAGAATACTGGGGATGAGGCAAGGTTCAAGAGACAGGGATGGTTGGCAGGACTGGACAAAAATCTGAATAGAATCTCCACAACCTGGAACCAGGCATTCGGCCCAACCAGTCCATTCCAAACCCCTGAAGAGCATCTGACCCAGACCCACCCCGCTACCTATCCATTAAACCCTGCATTTCTCATGGTTAACTCACCTAAACCACACTTTACGATCGTCAATCCACCGATCGTACAACGTTTGGATTGTGGGATGAAACCAGAGCGCCGGGAAAACCCACACAGTCGGAGGGAGAACATGCAAAGTTCACACAGACAGTCGCCCAAGGCTGGAATCGAAGCCAGGTCCCAGGCGCAGTGAGGCTGCAGTGTTAACCACTGAGCCATCCCTGTGTCTGATTATACAGAGCACTGCAGACATTAGACCAGGTTCCAAAGTTCACAAGGGTTTATTGGAAAAGGAGGAATATATAGTCAGGAAGAGGACGAGGTTTCACAGATGGTGTCCATGAGAGGGACTGGAGGAGGTTAACGCAATAGGGAGGGCTGTGGAATCTCCAGGCAATAAGACGTAGGGACGGTTGGGGAGACTGAATGAAGTTAGTTCTACTCAGAGATGTACACACTGGGTGAGGTTCCAGAGTTAGCAAAGATTCTATGGACTGGCTGAGGTTATAGACAGAGGCAGTTGTGTGAATGAAAGTTGTTACAACAATTGAAAGGAGGTTTCAGACACATGAATGGTTTTAGTGGCTGCAGGATGTTCGAGAGCTAGAAAGGTGAGTACTGACTGGAGGTGGTCAGAGGTTAGGAACATTGTAGAGAAGGGAGTTTGTTACAGAGACAGAGGGGTATGGAAAGAGAGGGCAAGGTTACAGATATTGGGACGGTTCAAGTGGCTTCAGAACGTTACACAAAGGGAGGGTTGGCAGGAAACGCTACAGAACTGAAGGACTCTGTACATAAAGGGAGGTGAAATGGATGGTGGAAGGTTAGAAGTAATGGGATGCTGTAGGACAGGATAGAGGAGTGCTGTGGGGACTGGAGAAGGTTACAGTGACATCATGTGCTGGAGAGGCTGGAGGAAGGTACACAGATGGGGAGGTCAGTAAGGGCTGGATGTTACAGACAGAGTGGGCTGTAGATGCTGGACAAGATGGCAAACATAAGGATTTTTGTAATGTTTTGGCGATGGTGGTCATAAAACTAGGTTTCAAAGTCATTTTGGAAAAGGAATAGTGCAGAAGTGAAGAGGCCAAATTTGGGGAAGCCCCTTAATCGTTCACATCTCACTGTCACTGGGCATTCTCACGATCAGGAGACAGGGTCTGGCAAACACAGACACAGAGGAACTATTTGCAGTTACGTTCACATTCGGAAAGAGGAAAAATGTTAAAGTGATACAGTGAGAATTCTGGGCCGGTGTGGTCCATGAAGAGCGAATACTGGTCAAGCGATACTGTCAAGTGGAAAAAGGAGGTACAGAACGATGGAAACAGGCGAAGCTCTTCAGAAGTATCAAGTGTGCAAGGGGGTCCTTAAAAATGAGTTGCAAAGAATGGCCATGAAATATCCTCATTAAAATACTGTTAAGGAAAGGTCACAAGGTATTTTAGGAGTATAGTTAGAGGAAGAGGATTCCCAGCTAAAGAGTGGGGCCTGTTAGAAACCAAAGTGACAATCTGTGCATGGAGCCAGAGGAAGTAGTTGAGGTCTTCAATGAATACTTCCCATCTGTATTCACACAGGAGAAAGACATTGTAGCCACGGACTTCATTTTGGATGGTGAGGTTCTATAACATGGTATAATCAATAACGAGGAGATATTAAATGTGTTATTTGGTGTACTGTTGGAAATAGTCCCCAGAGCCCAATGAAATGTATCCCAGGCTGCTATGGGAGGTAAGGGAGAAGATTGCTGGGGGCCCTAGTGGATATATTTAATAGTTTGCAGGCCACAGGTGAAGTGCCGAATGACTGGAGGATCGCTAATGTGGTTCCTTTATTCAGGAAAGGCAGCAGGGATAGGCCAGGTAATTACAGAGCAGGGTGTCTGATAGCAGGGGGAGGGAGATTATTGGAAACAATTCTGAGAATGAATCAACACTTGAAAAGGCAATGATCAACTCAGCTTCGTCATCACGGATTGCGTACAGGAAGATACGTCTGAGGAATTCAGATTTTGAAGTGGTGTCTAAGAATATTGATGAGGACAGTGCAGATGATGTGGGTTACATGGACCTGAATAAGGCCTTTGACAAGGTCCGTCATGGAAGGCTGATCCAAAGGTAAAGAGCCATTGGGATCCAAGGCAGGTTTACAAATTGGATGTAAAAGTAGCGGATAGACGTCTTTGTGTTTGAAATTCTTTCACCAGCAGGTGTACCACAGGGATCTGTGCAGGAACCACTGTTGTTTATTATTTACATTAATGACTTGGATGTGAAAGCGGAAGGTGTCATTAGTCGGTTTTCCAGATGCCATGAAAGGTGTGGGTGTTGTCCACAGTGAGGGGGATGGTCTCAGGCTGCAGTCCGATGTCAATCAGATGATAATCTGAGCAGAGCTTATTTCTGATCAATGTGAGGTAATAACTTGTGGGAGGTATGATAAGCAACGGACAGACATAAATGGTCAGTCCTTGCGGCGTACTGAGGAACACAGTGACCTTGTTGGATAAGTCCATTGATCCCTGAAGGGGTCAGCACAGGTAGACAGGGTGGGGAAGACACCTGAACTGGGAGCGGGAGGGAGACCCATATCCTGATGGGGTAAATTACGAGAGCTGATTGAGAGGATATAAACTATTTTGGCAGGGTATTGGAACTTAAACAGTTGTAAGGTCAGAATGAAGATTGAGGCTGGTACACAAGTTAAAGAGAGTGATTTCAAAAGACAAGGCAGGCAAGAACATAACAGGGAATGGGGGGAAACTGATGATTAAACTGCATTTATTTCATTGCAAGGGGCCAGACAGCTAAGGAAGATGAACTCAGGACATGGATTGCAACATGGAACTGGGATATTATACTTATTACAGAAACACAGCTGAGGGAGGGGCAGGACTGGCAGTTCATTGTTTCAAGGTAGAGATGCTACAGGAAGCATCGAAGGGGAGGCAAGAGAGGACGCGTGGTGGTGGTGTGTTTTGATTGCATGCATTATCACAGCACTACTTAGAGAGGATATTCCAGTGGGATCGCCCAATGAAGCTATGTTGGACTCTGAAATAAGAACGTATCATCACTTTGATACGATTGTCCTACTAACCACGAATAACCAGTGGCAGATTGAGGAACAAATATGTCGCGAGATCTAAAATTTCAATCATAATAATAGGGCTGTAATTTTAGGGATTTTTTTTAAACTTTCCAAACTTAGACTGGGACTGCCAGTGTTCAGTAATTGCAAGGGAAGAATTTGGTAATTGTGTTCCAGAAAACTCCCAATCAATATGTAAACGGCCTGAAAAAAGAAAGGGACAAAACCTGACCACTCCTTGGGAAACAATATCGGGAAAGGGACTGAGGTGTTAGTGGGAACGCATTTTGCTAAAGTGACCACAGTTCTACTAGTTTACAAATATCTCTGGAAAAGGACAGGCCTGATCCACGAGTTCAGTTTATAAAACGGGGCCAGCCCAATCTTGATTGTATTATCCAGGAACTTTCAAAAGGTGACTGGGGAGTGTATTTGCAGGGAAAGGGAAGCCTGGCAAGTGAGAATATATTAGAAGTGAGATAATTTGAGCATTCAGCACCAATATGTTCCTGTTTGTGTGTAGGTCAATGCTGACAGCATTTGGAAATGCTGGCTGTATATTGAGGGTGTGGTCACGGAAAAGGGAGCAAATGTCAGGTATAGCCAGCTGGATCAAGGGAATCATTGAGGATCACAGGGGCTTTAGGAATACACTTTGGGTAGAAATCAGTAATGCAGAAAAGATACATGAAAAAGACTCGGCAGAGAAGGATAAGGAGAATCCAAAAGTGATTGTATAAAATATTAAAAGCAAACGTGTACCTCAGGCCAAAATTGGGGCCCTTAAATATCAATGAGGTCATCAATGTGTGGAACTGCAGGATATTTACTAAGACCCTAAACACATTTTTCAGTCCAGAAGTTACTGTGGACCAAGACTGGGGAACTCTGCGAACAAGAGTAATAGGTTCGACCACAATTGGAGTTTTCTGCAATTCCAGTCTCCCTGCTCCCTGTTGTGATACTGGAAAGTGCTTTTCACAGATTGACAAGATGTTGCCAGGATTGTTGCTGAATAAACTGCGGTTATTTTCCCTGGAGCATCGGAGACTGAGGGGTGACCTGACAGAGGTTTATATAACCATGAGGGGTATGGATTGAGTAAACATTCAAGGTCTTTTCCCAGGGGTTGGGGAGTCCAAAACTAGAGGGCATAGGTTTAAGGTTAGAGGGGAAAGGTTTAAACGGCACTGAAGTGACAGCTTTTTCATGCACATGGTGATGCGTGTATGGAATGAGCTGAGAGAGAATGTAACAGAGACTGATATTGTGACAACATTTATAAGGTATCTGGATGGGAATATGAATAACAAGAGTTTTGAGGTATGTGGGCCAAATGCTGATAAATGGGATGGATGTGTTCGATCTCCTGGTCAGCATGGATGAGTTAGACCAAAGGCTCTGTTTCCATGCTGTCCATATCTATGACTTGAAAAGAGTGTATGTTTTAGAAGAGGTGGTGCTGGAGGTTTTAAAACACAAAGGTATGGAAAGCCCTAGGACCTCATTAAGTGTATCACAGGACGTTGTAGGATGCTAGGCAAAACATGGTGGAGCCCTTAGCAAAGGTATTTGTACCATTGACAGCCAAGTGTGAAGTGCTGGAAGGCTGGAGGGTGGCATCATGGACAGTGAAGGAGGCTTACTAAGATTACAAAGGGACACTGATAATATGTGTGAATGGGCTGAAAAACCGTAGATGATATTCAATCTGAATAAATGCAATGAATACATTTAATACAACAAACAAGGGTAGAGCTTATACAATTAATGTTCGGGCCTCAGTTAGTGTTTTAGAGCAGAGAGACCTCCAGGTTCCGTTAAATATTCCTTGAAGTTTGCATCACAGGTTGGATAAGACAGTGCTTTGTAGGCCTGACTATTGCTCAGTCTATTGAGTGGAGGATTTGGGACGTCATGTTGAGATTGTATGGACATTGGTGAGGCCTCTTCGGCAATACTCCATCCAGTTGTGGCCGCCCAGTTAACAGGGAGGATATTATTAAGCTGCAGGGGCTCAGACGAGATTAACCAGGATGTTGCTGGGTATGGAAGGCTTGAGATTGAATAATGGCTGGATAGGCTGAGTCCTTTTAATGAAAAAAAGGAGATAAATAGATCAATTTAATGGTAGTTGCCTTTTCCTCAGGGTGGGGGATTCTCAAGAGGAGAGACCACATTTTTAAAGTTAGAAGAGAGAGATTTTAAAAAATAAGACATGGGGGCAAATTGTTACACAGAGGGTGGTTTGAGTGTGGAATGAACTTCCTGAGGAAGGGGTGCATGTGGGTACAATTACAACGTTTAAGAAACATTTGCATGAGTATATGAACAGGAATAGTTTGGAGGGATTTGGGCCAGCAACAGGCAGCTGGGATGAGTTTAGTTTGAGATTATGATGGGTATCAAGTGAAGGGTCAGCTTCCATTCTTTATGACTCTATGACAAGAATATGGTTTCATTCCATTATTTAAGAAAGGCTGCAAGAGAAAACCAGGGAACTCAAGACTAATTAGCCTAATGGTGGGTAAGCTGTAGAAGTGATTCTGCCAGACAGGAGTCACATTCATTTGGAAAAGGCAAGGATTGATGAAAGATAGTCAGCACGACTTTGTGCGTACAAAGTCAGGTCTCATTAACTTGATACTTTTGTTGAAGTGGTGACCATACATTGTCTACACTAAAGTCAGCAGGGTCTTTGACAGGACTTAGCAAGATATACTGGCTCGTAAGATTAGTTCACATGGGATCAGGGGGAACTCGCCAACTGGATACAAAATTGGCTTGACAATAGGAGACAGAGGGCTTTGGGAAAAGGTTGTTGTTCAGACTGGAAGCCTGTGACCAGCGGTATGTCATAAGGTTCAGGGCTGGGTCCACTGATATGCATCACCTACACAAACGATTTGGTTGAGAATATAGGAGTCATTGTTAGTAAGTTTGTAGTTGATCAAATTAATGGTGTAGTCGGCGGTACTTACAGTTATCGAATACAGTGAATACACTGACCAACTGGGCCAGTGGGCCAGGGAATGAAAGATGGAGTTTAATTCAGGTTTTGGATTTTGTTAAGACAAACCAGGGATGAATGACACAGTTAATGGGAATGCCCCAGCCAGTGTTGTCGAACAGAGAGAGACCAAGGGGTACAGTTACAGGGTGGCGAAAGTGGCATTTAGGACACTTGCCGTCATTGTCCAGTGCTTTGTTAGATACGTTGGAGATATTTGTAACATTGTCCTAAATAGTTCTCTTGGGCAGAGGAGGCTACACGGTGACCTTATAAAGTTTTACAAAACCATACGGTTCCTAAGAATGGGGAATAGCCAAGGGGAAGTGAGTCCAAAACTAGAGGCTATAAACGGGAGGTAAGCGAGGAAAGATTTAAAGAGGGAGCTGAGGGGGAACATTATCTATGGAGGATGGTGCATACACGGAATGGACTGCCAGAGGGACATGGGAGAAACAAGAATAATTACAACATGGAAAAGACGTTTGGGCAGGAACATGGAGAGGTACATGGAGAGGAGAAGGTTTGAAGAGAAAAGGGCCAAATGCAGGCAAATGAGACTCGTTCGGTATAGGAAACCTGGGCAGCGTTGAGGAGTTGGACCACAGGTTCTCTTTCCGTGCTCTATGACTCTGTATCCAGTTAAAGAGGATTACAGTACTGAAATAAAGCATGTTGTAAACACGAAAGAAATTTACAGCAATTGGGATGGTAATCGAGAATGCAGTACCTTTCAAATATGTGGAGGAAGTACAAGGAAGGTGGGACGTTACAGGGACAGGAACTGTTATAAGAGTTACAAATTATTGAAGACTCTGGTGCATAAGCCATGCCATAGACACAGTGTTACAGGTACTGAGTCTTAGTGCAGTGTTAGAGGGAGAACACAGAAGAGAAAGATCCCAGGCAGCATTCCCGACATCTTGTGGGAGGCCTACTTTAACCTCTGTTGTACTGATGCTCGCTTAGACAGCAGAGGCCTGGATTGATAACTCTGAACTCCCGGTGCTGTCTCACAACATAAGTTAAAATAGACATGATGATTGAGCCTGGGGTGTGTGTGTACAATGCTCCCCCTCCAGCACTGTATCCATGTCATGTCTTGTTAGCCGATGTTTGGAACCCTCTCATCGCTCTCTGCTTTGTGCGCTGAGAGTGATCTTACCTCACTGCAGGATTTATTGAAGGCTCCAGATCTCCCTTCCCTTTGTCACTTTGGCTGACCAAACATCTTCAATGTGGTGACAGACGAGACACCAAGCAGTTGGGAAGTCTATTGAGCCAGGAACTTCCCAAGTACCTACAGGAGACAGAGAAATAGACGGAATGGGACATTAGACTAATGCAGTGAGGGTTAAACAAGGCGAATGGCACTGATTCTCACAGAGATCTGGAAAATCCCAAACTTCATCCCTGCTCTGTGTTGCTGTGTCTTCCTGGAGGTATAATTCTGTTGACCCAGGATCTAGAGTAACTGCAAGAGCGAGAGGCACTGACAGAAACTGCAATTAGACCCACACAGTGAGGGATACCACATGGAGAGAGAGAGAGAGAGTGATATCACCAGAGTGCTGGGAGGTGTCGGGATGACAGAATCATGGGTTTAGCTTCATGATGCACTGGTTCCAGGGATGATCAAACAGTGAGCAGGTGAAGTGATGCCCTAGTGTTATTATTGCTAGAGCATGTATCCCAAACCACACCTAATGTTTAGGGGAGACAGAATTGAATCCCACCATCAGAAATAGTGGAATTTCAAATCAATAATTTAAAAAATAGGAAGTAACAATCCATAAATAAGTATGAAACCATTGCTGATGTACAAAAAACCCAAACACGTCCCTTAGATAAGGACATCTGCCCATCCTGACGTGGTCTGCACGACATATCCACTGCAAAGTGTTTGTCTCTCAATTACCCTCTGAAATGGCCGAGCAAGTTACTCAGCTCAAGGGCAGCTAGGGCTGAGCAAGAAAGGCTGGTCAGCCAGAGACACCCACAGCCCATACCTGGCTTAAAAAAATAATCCATTAGGATGGCCCCACTGGAACCATGCTGGGAGCAGTTTCCTGGCCAATCATATTGGTAGGTTTATGGACAGGGCTTTAAACTGACAGAGAGGATGCAGGGACAGGGTTCAGGCGAAAGGAGCTTTCCAAATCCAAAAAGAAAAGGTGAAGCATCGGAACAGCATGGGAATGTGGCTGAAGACAAACAGAAAGGAACAGGATGGGACAAAATTTAACTAAAACTGTACATCAGGGAATCGGTTTGTGACAGGAAATTGTGGGAAAGAGTAAATTATGACGTTTTTTGGAATGGACCAAGTCTCATCAATAAGGTAGATGGATTTGTGATGCAGTGATAAGAAGAGATTTAGACACCAGAGAGATGTGGTTACGGGGCGAACAAAAGGTGGAACATAATTATTCAATGCTTCACCAACTTGCAGAAACTCGGGCAAAATTGGTAATGCTAACGATAATAGATACCAAAGGCATTACAGAGAAAGCATTTGGCCGCAGATCATGAAGTAGAGCGTATCTGAATGTAAATTCTGGCGACTACTTGCCAAGGACACAAGCAGCAGAACAGTTTTTAACCACCGAACAGTATATCATTTCTCATCACTGCATTACACAGGAACTCATTGGAATTTTTAACTAAGGCATTGTGATAATTTTGGGAATCTTCTATTTTTGCATAACCTGGGACAGTCAGACGTACAACTGCGATATTGGAAGAGGAGTTCCAAGATTTTTTTTTTCAGTGTTTCTTTGAATAAGACATGGGGCAACTGGCTAGGAACGTAACTATCTCACATCGACCGTTGTGTGATGAAACTTAGTGAATGAGTCATATCACCTTAAGAGATCCTCTAGGAAATTGTGCTAAGTGCAGTTTCAAGAAATATAATGTTGTAAAGAGACTCACAGAAAGGACAAGTTACAACTAGAAATGAAAATAGCCAGTTACTTGAGTTTGAGCAGACAAGTGACCAAGGTAAACAGGCTAAACAGACTGAAATATGTGTCTGTAAATGAACAGTGGAAAACATTTGAAGGAACAGTGTAAAACACTCAACAAAAGGACACTCCATGAAACAGACAAAACCTCAGCAAGAAATTCCCACTGGTCCCTCACTCAAGACAGAATGGATCATATTAGATTATCAGGCTGAGAAGATCACCAAATGTTACTTAAAATTCTGCAGTAAGGGAGTGTTTAGGAGTAAGTTTTAAAGGAATTACAAAGGGTATGCTAGCAGGAGGAGGTCAGATGGAAGGGGTACCATTGTCAGGGTTTATTGTCACAAAAGGAACAGGGAGAGATGAAGGGGATGGAGGTGGTGAGAGTGTTACAGAGAGTGGTCAGGGTCTGAACGGTGTTACAAAGCCAGTACGGATTGCTGCAGCTGGAGGGGTTTGCAGAGGTAGGGAGCGCCATGTGTATTTTTATTTATTTATTCATGGGAAGTGGGTGTCACTGCCTGGACTAGCATTCTTTGCCCCCACTGGTAATTACATAGAGGGCAGCTTAGAGTCAGCCATATTGCTGTGGGTCTGGAGTCACATGTAGGCCAGACAAGGTTAGAATGTCAGGTGTCCTTCCCTAAAGCAGGTAAGTGAACCAGATGAGTTCTTCCTACTGATCAACAAAGTTGTTATGGTGGCCTCACCGATGTTTTGTACAGATTCAACATGACATCCCAACTCTTACTCTCAATGCTCTGCCCAATGAGGGTAACCATCCCAAACGCCTGCTTCATCAGCCTGTCTACCTGTGACACTACTTTCAAAGAACTGTGTACCTACATCCCTGGGTCTCTGATTGACCACACCACCCAGGGCCCGAGCATTAACTGTACAAGTCCCACCCTGACTTGTTTCACCAAAATGGAACACTTCACATTTATCTAATTAAACTTCATCTGCTATTCTTCAGCCCACTATCTCGGCAGTACTGTTCATCCTGGAGAATCACACATAATCCTCTTCACTGTCCACTTTGCCACCAATTTCAGTATAACTCAAAAATAAAATCTTACTTTCCAGGATACCAATATTCCCATCCAAACCATTAGTCCAAATGACAAATAACAGGGGACCCACTTCACCGCTGGTCACATGCATCCAGTCAGAAAAACAATATGTCTCTCATCATCCTCTGTCTCCTACCATCAAGCCCAGTTTTGTATCCAGTTCCCTCACTCCTCCTTTTACATATCCTTTTACATTGATCTGAGCTCATTACCCACTTTACCATATGGAACAAAGAACACAGGACAGTGCAGCACCAGACCCTTCGGCCATGATGCCAAGCCAAGATTTTATCCGAACGTAAGATCAAACTAAAATACACACCCTTCATTTTATTATCCATGTGCCTATCCAGAAGTATATTAAATGTCCCTAATGCATCTAACTTTATTGCCAACACTGGCAGTGCATTCCACATCCACCACTCTATGTAACGAACCTACCTCTGAAATCTCCCCTTAACCACTCGCTAATCACCATAAAATTACACCCCCTTGTAATAGCTATTTATGTCAGGGTAAAAAATTGTCTATCACTATTCACTCTTTCTGTGCCTCTCATCAGCTTGCTCACCTCTGCCAAGTCACCCTCACACGTCTTCACCCCAATGAGAAAAGCCTTAGCTCCGTCAACCTTTCTTCATAAGACATGCTCTCCAGAACAGACGGCATCCTGGTAAAGCTCCTCTTTACCCTCTCTAAAGCTTCCACATCCATCCTATAATAAAGAGACCAGAACTGAACACAATATTACCAGTGGGGTCCAGCCAGGGCTCTATAGAGCTACAGCATAACCTCACGGCTTTAAAACTCGATACCCCAGCTAATGAAATCCAACACAATATATTCCTTCTTAACAAGCCTATCATCTTGGGTGGCAAAATTTGAGGGATCTCTGGACCTGTTACCCACGATCCTTCTGTTCCTCCACAGTGCCAACGATCCTTTCTTTAACCCTGCATTCTGCATTCAAATTCAATCTTACAAAATGAATGACTTCACACTTTTCCAGATTGATTTCCATCTGCCAATTGTCAGCCCAGCTCTGCATCCTGTCATTGCCCCGTTGCAAACTACAACAGTCCTCCACACTATTCACCACTCCACCAACGCTTGTGTCATTGGCAAACTTACTAACCCACTCTTCCACTCACACATGCAAGTCATTCATAAACTCACAAAGAGCAGAGGTCCTGGAACCTCTCCCTGCAGAAAAACACTGGTCACTGAGCTCCAGGATGAATGCTTTTCATCTATCATCACCCTCTGTCTTCTGGGGGCCATTAATTCGATGTCCAGACAGACAGGTTTCCCGGCAACCCATGTCTCTGTACTTTCTGAATTGAGCCTAAAAGGTGTTTTGTCACATTCTCAAAAGATTCAATAAGATTTATAAGGCATGATCAGCCCCTTACAAAGCCATGCTGACTATCTGTAATCAAACTATGGTTTGCCAAGGAATCATAAATCCTGTCTCAGAGTCCTCTCCAATAATCTGCACACCACAGACATAAGACTGACAGGTCTGTAATTCCCAGGATTATTCCTATTCCATTTCCTGAACAAGGGAATACAGTTTGCAACTCTCCAATCATCTGGTCCAACTCCATTGAACAGTGAGGGTGCAAAGGTCACCGTCAAAGTGCAGCAATCTCTTCCCTCGCTTCGTGCAGTAACTTTGTGTACATCCCATCTGGTTCAGCAGACTTATCTATCCTTATCTTTTACATAATTCTCAGCATATCCTCATTCTTAACATCAATCTGTTCACGTATATCAGCCTGTTTCAGGGTGTCCTCACAAATGTCCCTCTCAGCAGTGAATACTGAAGCAAAGGATTCATTGAGGTCCTTCCCAACCTCCTCCGACTTCAGGCACTAGTTCCCTCCATTATCCCTGACAGGCCCTACTCTCACTCTGGCCATCCTCTTGTTCCTCACTTAAGTGGAGACTGCCTTATGGTTTTCCTTAATCCTTCCCAACAATGATTTTTCATGTCGCCTTCTAGCTGTCCTAAGTCCACTCATAAGTTCCTTCCTGGTACTTTCAGAGAATCCCTACAGTGTGGAAACAGGCCATTTGGTCCAACACCTCCATTTCAACCCTGCAAACAGTATCCCACCCAGACTCATTCCCCCACCCTATTGCTCTCCAATTGCCCTGACTAATGCGCCAACCTACATATCCGTGAACACTATGGGTAATTTATCTTGGCTGAGTCACCTGACATGCACATCCTTGGGATGTGGGGGGAAACCGGAGCACCTGGAGGAAACTCACGCAGACATGGGGAGAATGTGCAAACTCCACACAGACAGTCGCCTGAGACTGGCATCAAAATGTAGTCGATGGTGTTATGAGGTAGCAGTGCTAACCACTGAGCCATCGTGCTGCTCTATGTTACCCTCGAAAAAGCTTTCTGACCCTTGCTTCCTCAACCTTAAATAAGCTTCCTTCTTCCTCTTGACTAGATGTTCGAAATCCCTTCAAACATTGTTAAATGCTTCGCTGTCCATGTGGACAATGTTCACTGGTCTGCCTTCATGTCTCTCTTGGCCAACTCCTCGAAGAGTCAATCCTGTTTGTGAAATACTGTTTTCCACTCACAAAGCCATGCTGACTGTCTCTAATCAGCCCTTGCCTTTGTTAATATATGTGGTACTTTTTTCTCATAATCTCCTCCAACAACTTCCCCACCACTGGGCTCACTGGGCTGTAATCTCCTGGCTTTTCCCTGCAGCCCTTAAGTGATGGAACAGCATTATCCTCCCTCCAGTCTTCCGGCACCACACTGCATCTGTTGATAATAGAAATATTTCTGTTAGGGGCAGTGCAATCTGTTCACTAGATTTCCACAATATTCTAGGATACACCGAATGAGTTACTGAGGATTTATCTAACTTTATTTGTTTTAAGATTCCAGGACTTTCTCTTCTATGTTAAGGATTCTTTGTAAGACATCACTATTTACTTCCCCATTTTCCCAAGCTTCCATGTCTTTCGCCACAGTAAATACTGACAACACTATTTTGTCTAATATCTCACCCACCTCCTCTGGTTCCACACATATGCGAACTTATTCATATTTCAGAGGCCCTATTCTCTACCAAGTTACTCATTAGCCCTTATTGAAATTTGTGTAAAGGCTTCTGATAATTCAAAGACACAATATCCCCCGTACGACTACACCCCTTCTATACCCACTCAATTCAGCCATTTATATTCACACAAACAAATTAAATCCAACAGGCTCAAAAACAAATTTTCTAACAATTTTAGTATGCTCCCGACTTAATGTCAGGCTAACACTATTTGATTTCTGACTGGCAGGAGAAAGGGTTATGGGAGTTCTTGTTCATCAATCTAAAAAGGTTAGCTTCCAAGCTCAGCAGGTAATAGAGAAGTCAAATCAAATGCTGGCAATTATTACAAAGGGAATGGAGTCTAACAATAGGCAGATCTAGCTAAATTTAGGTAAGGTTCAAGTCAGACCACACCTAGAATATTATGAACAGTTTGAGTGCCCGAAGGAAAGATACTGTCGCATTGGAGGCAGGTCAGAGAAGGGTCACTCGGCTGATTCTGGGAATGGAGGGATTTTCGAGTGAGAAGAGGTGGAATAGATTGAGGTTGAACCCATTGAAGTTTAGATAATGAGAGAGAAATGGAATGAACCATCCAAGATTCTGAGGGGCTCTGATCGGGCAAATGCTGCGAAGTTTGAAAATAGAACAGTACAGCACAGCAACAGGCCCTTCGACCTACCATGGCTATGATGTGCAAGATGCTATTCTAACTCATATCATCTGCCTGCACATGGTCCATATATCCCGTATCCCTGTTCATGTTTCTGTCTAAATGCCACTTTGAAACTTTATTCACATTCTATTGCTACGACCTCCCTCGGTAACCTCCACTCTCTATATTAAAAAAAAACTGGTCACACACATCTCGTTTAAATGCCCTCTTTCTCATCTTTAACCTATGTATTTGAAACCTCCACATTGGAAAAGAGATTCCGACTATACACATTATCTATCCCTCTCCGTATGTTATATTCTTGTACCTGGTCTCCTGTCAGCCTCTGGTATTCTCGCAAAACAATCCAACTTTGTTTAATTTCCTCTTACACCTAACACATCATGAAAAACCAAACGCAGGCAACGTGCTGATAAACCTCTTTTGTACCCTCTCCAAAGTCTCCACATCCTTCCTATTGTGTGGAGATGAGAACTGCACACAGTGCTCCAAATGTGGCCAAGCAGAAGTTTCAGACAATTACAACATCAGATGCAAACCACTATACCCAATGCTGTGACCGATGAAGGCCAGTGTTCTATTTGTTTTCTTTCCTGTCTGAAACAATTCTGTTGTCATTTTCAGGGAGTTAATGTCTTGCACCAAGATTTTTCTATTTATCAACTTCCCTCAGTGTCCTTAATTTCCGCTTGAATCTGACATCACCTCACACTTGTCCAGATTAAACTCAATTTGCCATTTCTCTGCACATCTTTCCAACTGATCTGTAAAGCTCTGCAACCTTGGACATTCTTGTTGGTTAACCCCATCTCCACCAATTTTCATTTCACCTCCAATAATTATCTTTGTCATTTCCCTTCGTTTCAGTTGTGTGAGAATCTGGAAACAGAGACCATAAAATCTCATCAAGGGATCACCTATTGAAGATGGAGATGAAGAGGAATGTCTTCACTCAGAGGGTAGTGACTCTTTGGGAATTCCTGACTGGAGGGGGCTGTCGAGGCTGGGTCATTAAGAATATTTACAGCAGAGATGGTCAGATGTTAATGAATCAGGGAAACAAGGGCTTGGGGAAAAGGCAGGAAAGTAGAGTTGGAGAGTATCAGGTCAGCCATGATCAGATTGAAAAGCAGAGCATCCTCAATGGGCCAAATGGTCTAATTTCACTCCTACTTCTCATGGCCTTACCTCAAACTGAGCATCTAGATTATAACATTGTGGGTCTCTGCTCAAAAAAACACCTTTAGATTAGGATTTTTAGATATTGATTATTACACAGTATTTGATCTACAATAGACAATTTTGTTGCTGGCTCCTTGATATGATGTTATAGAAAACCATCTTGTATCCAATCCAGGATTCCATCCATTATAGCCCTGATATTCATTAGTTATCCAGTCGGGATGGAGACCACCGTCACACACAGTCACTGTACTGCCCTTACTGCAAGTATATTCAGTTTCCTGATCATAACCATATTGACATTGCCATCACTTGCTGGTGCCCATAAAATAATTCTTGCTCACGGTTGCTGCTGCTTGCTCCACCCAAACAGACTCCAACATTTGATCTTCAGATCCATATGACTGTCTCATTAATGCATTAACCTCATCCTTTCTTCACAACTTGTTGCCTTTTTGTATAGATCCCAACAACCCTTCAATATTCCCTTCCCAGCAATGGTGATTCTGCAGCTACATCTCCAGAATGACAGTTCCATCATATCTGTTCACTGTCTTTCCTTCTCCCTTATGGCGAATACAGGGAGTCATTCCTCAGTAGTGGGGGGTTGAACAGATGGATAAATGTTACAGAGATAGGGAGGCTTACAGGGACACAAGGATGTTAGAGTTAAACAGAGTACATCTGGTCAAGAATGTCAGCGTGACAAAGGGGTTTGGGGATTTGAGGAATTTACAGAGATAGAGGGAGCTGGATTAAATTCTGGAGATAGGGATTGGGATGGGTGCAGGGTGAGGCAGGCAGACTGAGAGGGACAGACAGGGGGTGTTTCCAAGAGAAGAGTCCTAAGAGAGGTATGGAAGGTTGTAGTGACGGAAGACGTTTACAGATATTCGAAGGCTTCTAGGTTCTGAAGGCTCATAGATAGGAAGGCAATGGAGAATGTCAGGTTACTGGGTTAGAGACAATTACACAGATGGGGAGGGTTGCTCAAACTGAAAGAGGTTCCTGTGGTTGGGAGGGTTGGGGGAGAACTAGGGTGAAATGTAAAGAGATTGATTTCTAAGAATTGGAGAAGAATAAGCAGATTATAGGTAGGTTTTGATACTAGATAAACTGGCATTGAAAGTGAGTCTTATCGGAATTGGAGAGTCATAAAGATTGGGGAAACTGCTAAAATTGGGAAATCGCCTGGAACTTCAAGAGATTACCCAACAAGGGAAGATCAAATGGGCTCCATAGATTGGGGGTTTCGAAAGGACTGGAAGAGGTAATACAAATAGAGATGAATTTAGGGGTAGCAGGTGTTTATGGAGATAGTGAGGGGTTGGAACAGTTTACATAGACATGCACGTTTTTAGGCAGTACTAAGATACACAGGCTTTAGTTAATGCAAGAATGGGAAGCTTAATGGGACTGGAAGACCGAAGAAAGTTACGGACAGTAGTGGTGGCTGCAGATATTAACAGATTACAGAGAGACTTGCAGATTAGAGAGATTGTGGGCATCAGATTCTGACAGACATTGTAGGAACTGGAGTAGCCTTGGCAAACGGGCAGTTTGCAGTTATAGGAGGTGCTGAAGGGACTGGAAGCAGGAAAAGGTGTGGTGAAGGTTGTGGAGGCAGCTTGTGGTTTGAGAGACAGATGGATACAGAGACTGCAGGGGATCATACAGACAGGAAGTGTTCTTAGAGCAGGAGAAAGTAGCAAAAATAGAGAAAGTGCAGAGCCTGAAGTAGGTTCAGCAATCAGGAGGTTTCAAGCTGCAGGATAATGTTAACAAAACAGGGGCAGTTGTAGGGATTGGAGGACCATACAAATATAGGGAGAGCTTTTGACACTGCAGGATATATTACAGACATGGGGAAAGTTTCACAACTAAAGGGAATTAGAAACACCAGGAGGCTTTGAGGTTATTGGAGCAGCTTTGACTGCTCCAGGGAGAGATGTGGAGGCTGGAACAGGAGACAAAGTTAGGGAGGGTTTTAAGAATAAGGAGGACTTTTCAGAAAAACGGAGGGATATAGGGATGGGACATGGTGAGAGTCGGTGAGAATTACGGAAGCTCATGAAGGTAACGGAAATAAATAGTGTAGTCACATGGGGAGGACGTGAAAGATATAAAGATATGTAGTGACTAAAGCAGATTACATGCACAAGGAGGGGAGCAGGGACCAGCAGGGTTTACAGAGATTGAGTGCGCTTTAGAGAGGAAGAGTTTATCGTCATCATTAGGATTATAGAGACAAAAGTTCCATGATAGGGACGGTTGAACTGGAAGGTTTCTACAGACATGGAGGATGTTATCAGGTGGAGGGGTTCCTGAAGTCAGGGGTTCCTTGGGAGATTACACGGATAGTGAGATTCTCAGATAGGAGCCTGACATAGTTTCAAAGACAGGGAGGTATTTAGATCTGGAAGGGATTACACAGATCTGGACAGCTCAATGGAGTGAATAATTTTTCACAGACAAGGAAGACTTGGAGGAGCTGGAGACGTTTACCCAGATAGGAAAGGATGGAGAGGTTAAAGGCAAATACATTTACATGGAGGGTAGTATTGGTAGGAGGGGCTTACAGGGATTAACAGGACTCTCGGGGTTAACCAGGATGAAGGAATTTAGTTTCTATTGGAGACGTATAGGGATTAGGTTGTTAGAGATTGGAGAACCTGACAGAGATAGAGAGCATTGTGGGGACTAGAAGAGATTCCAAACAGAGGAAAGATGATCGAGAATGGAGGATATTACAGGGATCACTAATACAGCATGGGCCAGGATTGATACCTGGGACCACCTGGGTTGTCTCAGTGAGGACCATACATCAGAGGGGAAAGAAATGTCCTCACAAGATAGTGGGATTGAAGCCTCGAATATAGCTGTTCCTTGCCCAGCAGTGTCCCCACTCCCAGACCATACAGAACCTCATCACCTCAGGAGATCTCCCACCCACAGCTTCCAACTTCATAGTCCGGGAACTCTGCACTGCCCGGTTCTACCTCCTTCCCAAGATCCACAAGCCTGACCACCCTGGCCGATTCATTGTCTCAGCATGCTCCTGCCCCACTGAACTCATCTCTACCTACCTCGACACTATCCTATCCCTCCAGTCCAGGAACTCCTCACATACGTTCGAGACACCACCCACGCCCTACACCACCTCAAAGACTTCCGTTTTTCTGGCCCCCAACGCCTTATCTTAACCATGGATATCCAATCCCTGTGCACCTCCATCCGCCATGACTAGGGCCTCCAAGCCCTCCGTTTGTTCCTCTCCAGACATCCCCAACAGTAACCTTCAACCGATACTCTCATTCATTTGGCTGAACTGGTCCTCATCCTTAACAATTTCTCCTTTGAATCCTCCCACTTCCTCCAGACCAAAGGGGTAGCCATGGGCACACGTATGGGTTCCAGCTATGCCTGTCTCTTTGTTGGCTACGTAGAGCAGTTGATCTTCCGTAATTACACTGGCACCACTCCCCACCTCTTCCTCCGCTACATTGATGACTGCATTGGCGCCACCTCGTGCTCCCGCGAGGAGGTTGAACAATTCATCAACTTCACCAACACATTCCACCCTGACCTTAAATTTACCTGGACCATCTCTGACACCTCCCTCCCCTTCCTGGACCTCTCCATCTGCATTAATGACGACCGACTTGACACTGACATTTTTTACAAACCCACCGACTCCCACAGCTACGTGGATTACACCTCTTCCCACCCTACTTCTTGCAAAAATGCCATCCCGTATTCCCAATTTCTCCGCCTCTGCCGAATCTGTTCCCAGGAGGACCAGTTCCACCACAGAACACACCAGATTGCCTCCTTCTTTAGAGACCGCAATTTCCCTTCCCACGTGGTTAAAGATGCCCTCCAACGCATCGCGTCCACATCCCGCACCTCTGCCCTCAGACCCCACCCCTCCAACCGTAACAAGGACAGAACGCCCCTGGTGCTCACCTTCCACCCTAACAACCTTTGCATAAACCAAATCATCCGCCGACATTTCTGCCACCTCCAAACAGACCCCACTACCAGGGATATATTTCCCTCCCCACCCCTTTCCACAAAAACCGTTCCCTCTGCGACTACCTCATTAGGTCCACGCCCCCAATCAACCCACCCTCCAATCCTGGCACTTTCCCCTGCCACCGCAGGAACTGTAAAACCTGCGCCCACATCTCCTCCCTCACCTCTATCCAAGGCCCTAAAGGACCCTTGCACATCCATGAAAGTCTTACTTGCACATCCACTAATATCTTTTATTGTATCCGTTGCTCCCGATGTGGTCTCCTCTACATTGGGGAGACTGGGCCCCTCCTAGCAGAGCAGTTTAGGGAACATCTCCAGGACACCCGCACCAATCAACCAAACTGCCCCGTGGCCCAAAATTTCAACACCCCCTCCCACACTGCTGAGGACATGGAGGTCCTGGGCCTCCTTCACCACCGCTCCCTCACCACCAGACGCCTGTAGGAAGAACGCCTCATCTTCCGCCTCGGAACACTTCAACCCGAGGGCATCAATGTGGACTTCAACAGCTTCCTCATTTCCCCTTCCCCCACCTCACCTTAGTTCTAAACTTCTAGCTCAGTAACTGTCCCCTTGACTTGCCTGGACTTGTCCTACCTGCCTATCTTCTTTTCCACCTATCCACTCCACCCTCTCCTCCTTGACCTATCACCTTCATCCCCTCCCCCACTCACCCATTGTACTCTGTGCTACTCTCTCCCCACCCCCACCCTCCTCTAGTTTATCTCTCCACGCTTCAGGTTCACTGCCTTTATTCCTGATGAAGGGCTTTTGTCCGAAATGTCGATTTCGCTGCTCGTTGGATGCTGCCTGAACTGCTGTGCCCTTCCAGCACCACTAATCTAGTATTTGGTTTTCAGCATCTGCAGTCATTGTTTTTACCTCGCAGTAATACCACTCGGCCATCAGCTCCATCCTGTGATCTTCATTATTTGTTGTTTTCAGTTCTCAAGAAATATGTTCTGCATTAATTTTGAACGCTGTAAAAGCATCCACAGTGAACACAAAAACCCACCTCCAGTCATGATGTTTGAGTCTGGATGACTCAGTCAGACTGGCTAATGAGGCGGAGTTACGCATTTTAATATCTGACAGTTTCTCCGCAGTTTCGGCTGGCGTTGGGCTGCTCTCATTCCTTCTGCGATGAAATGAAGAAATGACAGTCGACACTCCCCACTAAGTGTCTAAATTCAATTGCACCGCAACCAAAGTAATTTATTTTAATTCAAAAATGTTTCGGTGAAAGACATTCCAGGAAGCTCACCACCACCTGTCTCAGTTTAATGGGAAATGGGATCAATTTTGTAGCGCCTACTGTCCCACAGAAAAGGCCACTGGTTTAAGCCCTTGAACAGTTTATCAGCTGATCTGAGTTTTCAATCTTGTTCTTTGATAGATTGCACATGTTTTGCACAAGGGGGCATGCAGACAGGACAAACTTCAATTATATTCAACACAAGAAAAGGCAATTCCTTTTAACTGAGGCAGATTAATTGAGATCAGGCCTCAGGTGAGGATACAAAACAGTCAAGTTTGGAATTTCCAGAGACCATCAAGATTGTCCATTCAGTTACTGAAGTTTGTCTCAGTATTGCTTTCCCAATCAAACTATTTCAATGCATTTTGACACCTCTGGAGGTGGGACAGTTCCAGGTCTTCTGGCTCAAAGTTGGAGACACGACCACAGAATCACAAGAGCACTGTGTTTTAGGCTGAGTAACTGGTGGGTTAATTTGCCCAATTATCTTACTAATCCAGAAGACACTGTTACCACCCTAATGCTGGGAAATAAGCAAGGTATTAATGGGAGCAAAGATGTTACAACAGACTCTCTGACAAGGGACAAAATATCTTCCATCTGTTGTTTTGTTCATCCTTCGATAGTTTGAAGTTTTTAAACCTCCTGGTCTACCATCATCTTTGCAGTTTTGTACATCTTTTCTTTCAATTTGATGTCACTCATAATTCCCTCAGCTATGCACCGCTGTTCATCGTGCATTTCTTTTACAAGTTAATATATATTGTTGAGAATTATAAAATAACTGAATATATTCTTCTGCTTTAACATTCTAACTATAGTCCCATTCCAGTTTAGCAAACAACTACTTTATCCCCTTGTCACTGCCTTGAAGTTTAGATACTAGTTGAAGAAATTCCTCACCCTAAAGCTAAATTCTATCATGCTGCATTGCATCTTACCAAAAGGGTATTTTACTTTGAGCTCATTAATCAATCATATTATCAGGTCTAAAATAGCTGTTCCATGATTGGTTCCAGAGCATCTCTTCTGTAAAATTGCACAGAGCAGTCTACCTCAAACTGCTTCAGAAGGTAACATAAGCTAAGTGCACAATACTATTTTAACTAACAGAGAACCCTCTGAATACCAGGATTCTGTTAGATCCCCAAAATTACTCATAGCAAGGAATCCCTACGTTGTAGAAACACGCCCTTCAGCCCAACAAATCCACATCAACCCTGCAAAGAGTATCCCAACAAAACCGATTCCTCAATGTTTACCCCTGATTAATGCACCGAAGCTGTGCATCGCTGGACACTATGGCAATTTAGCATGACCAATTCACCTAACCTGCAGTTCTTCGGATTGTGGATTTGCAGCCCTGGTTCGCGGTTGCTTCGTGAAGTCTGAATGTTGTTGTCTAATTAGTCCAACAACACTGTCACTGACACAGGAGCTGTTCCCCCAGATCAGTTTGTGGCAGTCAGAGATCCTGCTACAACCTGCGCACATGCTAACCCAGTCATCTCAATCAAAAAGAATGAGTACAGCACAGATTAGGAGACAAATTGGATCACATTGTGCTTTTGAAATCAGAGGCTTTTGAAATGTTACAACAGTCTTTGTTACAAGGGACAAAGTATTGACCAACTAATAGGACTAAAAGCAGACAGGACCTAATGGCCTGGATCAAACATTTTTAAGGCAACTGACTGCAGAGATATTCAAGGCATCGATTGGAATATTCCAGAATCAGGGGATACAGGAAGCATCCAGTGGATTGATGCACCTGTTCAAGAAGGGAAGGGAGACAGAAATCAGGAAACTATAGATTAGTTAGTTTAATATCTGTTTTTGTAATAAAGCAGAGTCGAATATTAAAGTAATACATAGCAGGACATTTAGAAAAGATTATCATTAAACATGGTAGACTGGGTTTTGTGAAAGAGACACTATGACAAATTTGTGACCGTTCATTGAGGAGATAACAAGCAGGGCTGAGAAAGGGCAATCCAATGATGTTCTGTATTTGGGTTTTAAAAATGCATATGATAAGGTGCTATAGAAAAGTTAATTGCATAATACAGGAGCTCACTGTGTCAGGGGTAACCTATTTGCATGGAGTGAGGATTGGTTAACCACACTGCCTGTTGCCGAGACCTCACTTGGAGTACTGTATACAATGTTAGCTCCCATATTTCATAAGGGATAAACCAGTATTGGAGACCATTCAAAAAAAGATTCAGCTAGCTGCTTCGATGACAAAAAGGTTGACCTATCAAGAATAGCTAAACAGGTTAGGTCATTATACAATAGAATCTCAACAAACAGATTACATACTGTGTGGAAACAGGCCCTTGGCCCAACAAGTTCACACCGATCCGCCGAAGCACAACCCACCAAGACCCATTCCCCTACATTTACCCCTTCACCTAAAACTACAGGCAATTTAGCATTGCCAATTCACCTAACCTGCACTTTTTTTTGGATTGTGGGAGGATACCAGAGCACCCAGAGGAAAGCCACGCAGACAACGTGCAAACTCCACACAGAGAGTCACTTGAGGCAGGAATTAAACCCAGGTCTCTGGCACTGTGAGACATCAGTGCTAACCACTGTGCCACCCACATAATATAAGGGGTGATCTTATGGAAACAAGATTCTGAGGAGCTTGACAGGGTAGATGTTGACGAGATCTTCTAGCACCAATGAAGTCTCAAACCAAGGGACATTACATAAGGGAACATTCATTTTCTAGAAAATGTAAAGATTTATTTTCTCTCAGTGAATGGCTAGAATTTTATACCCCAAATAATTATGAAAGTTAAATGTGGTAGGGGAATGGATCTGGTTGGGTTACTCTTCAGAGGGTTGTGTGGCTTGTTGGGCCGAAGGGCCTGTTTTCACACAGTAGGGAATTTATGATTCTATCTCAAATTATTCTAAAAGAGGGCAGATAGATTTTTGAAGTATTGAGCAGTTGAGGGCTCTGCAGATCAAGCATAAAAGAGGTGTTGAGATCTGGGTTGGCCCAGCCATAATCTGACAGAATGGGGGGAACAAGCTGGAGGGGATGAATGCCCTACTCCTGCTCCGATTCCTTGAGGCTCCATTTCATGCTTGTTTTATCTCCAAAGAAGAGTGTGATACAATGTGCTGAACATCTCAGATGTTGTGAAATTGGGGTGTTTATGTACTGGTTCATTTGGCATTGATTCATCAATCACAGCTATACAGTCATGAGTAGGAAGGGAATTCCCTCCATGAATAAAGGAAATCTACTGCAGAGCTCACACAAAGGGATCCTTCCCCTCAGTGAACTGACCCATCACATTACCCAACATATCAGCAAAAGCAGGACGCACTGCGCATGCTCTAGCCTACAAAGGGATCCCGGTGATTGATGTCAGCACCGGACCAATGAAAGGACGGTGAGCGGAGCTGGAGGACCTAGCGGGCGGTTGGTCGTCCAACCAATCAAAGTGAACGAGGGGCAGAACTAGACTAAACATGTGATCACCCTCGCGCGCGGCCTAGAGTAGCTGTAAGGAATGCTCGGGAAGTTATGGAGCGAAAGGAGACGGTAAGGAAAGAAATAAATAAACAGAGGGAAACGGGAGAAAGACTGTTGCTATGAGCGGAGAGTTTTTACAAACATGTTGTGCACGTCGGAAAACACAAATTTGAACGTCCCAGTCCCGTGTTTGGAGTAAACGGGGCTGCAGGCCTGAGTGAGCGCCGCCATCTTTATGTGGGGCAACGATTCAGTGGACACGTGCGCAGCCGCCATCTTTGTAGGGGGCAAGGTGCAGCCTTTCTCTGGTACAGAGTCATTGGGCAGGATTTACACAGAGCACATTCAATCTCAGAGAATTGGATGTTTATTTCTAGATTTGTTTCGTCATTCATTTAAATGGCTTGCTGTCGTAACTGAGTTTGCATGTCATTCAAAATTGGAGGTATTGTGCATAGTGAAGAAGGTTACTTCAGGTTACAGTGAGATATTGATCAGATACGGATTAATTTAGATAAATGTGAGATGCTGCATTTTGGAAAAGCAAGTCAGGGCAGGACTTATACACTAGGGGAAAGTGAAGACTGCAGATGCTGGAGATCAGAGCTGAAAAATGTGTTGCTGGAAAGTCACAACAGGTCAAGCAGCATCAAGGGCTCATGTCCGAAACGTCTATTCTCCTGATCTTTGGATGCTGCCTGACCTGCTGTGCTTTTCCAGCAACACGTTTTTCAGCCCAGGACTTATACACTGAATCGCAAGGCCATGGAGACGCTTGCAGAACAAAGAGACCTTGGACTGCAGGATCATAGTCTTTGCAAGTCAAGTTGCAAGTAGATAGGATGATGAAGAAGATGTTCAGTGTATTTTCCTTTATTGGTTAGAGCATTGAGTATAGGATGTCTGAGGTCATGTTGTTGTACAGGACATTCGTTAGGTCACTTTTGGAATATTGTGTGCAATTCTGACCTGCCTCCTGTCGAAATGGTGCTGTGAAAATTGAAAGTTTTCATAAAAGACTTACAAGGATGTTGTTAGGGTTGGAGGATTTGAGTTGTAGGGTGAGGCATAAAAGGCTGCGGCTGTTTTCCCTGTAGTGCCATAGGCTGAGTGGTGATGTTATGGAGGTTTATACAATCATGAAGAGCATGAACAGAGTAAATGAACAAGATGTTTTCCCTGGAGTAGTGGTGTCCAAAAGTAGAGGACATTGCATTAGGGTGAACGGGGCAAAAATTCAAAGGGGCCTAAAGGAAAACTCTTTTATGCAGTGGGTGGAATGAGCTGCCAGAGGAAGTGGTGGAGGCTAGTACAATTAAAACATGTTGAAGGCATCTAAATAGACACATGATCTGATTAGGAAGCGTTTACAGGGATATGGGCCAAGTGCTGGCAAATGGGAATAGATTAGGTTCGGATACTTGGTTGGCATGGATGAGTTAAACCGAAGGGTCTGTGTCAGTGCTATACATCTCGATGACAGTGGGATCATAACAGCTTATACAGCTCTGCTTCATCTCTGGGCTCCCTCATGAGCACTTTGTCAATATCTAACTTGCTCAGTATTGAACAATGGGTGTATTTTTGGTCTGTTTAGTATTTTACGATTACTTTTACAGACATTTTTGTAAGTTAATTTTTCACTGCCGCCCAGCCCCTGACCATGTGCTGCTTATTAGTTATTTTCTGGAAAATCTTTGACAGTCAAGAATTCTTTTTTTCAATAAGCAAGTGCATTTTCCTTCCATTTCTAACTATCAAATTCTGCACCATTTTCATTCCCTGTAATCCATTTTGCACTCCCTGAAACATCAACTGTGTTTCTCCATCCACAGATACCAGTGATTAATGACAAAGCCCTGCTGCCTGTGGAGAGGGTGATGTTTGACTTTCTTGTCCAGCTGCAGTTTGTGTGGTGAAGGTGCTCCCACAATGTGGTTGGGTAAGAGACATTACAGAGTATTCATTACAGCAACATTGATTATTTGAAGATAATGTCCAAATCAAGAACAGTTTGTAGTTTTATTATCCTGCCTATAATTTCACAAAAATATTATTGGGAACTTTAGACATAAGGCCAGAGAAGGATGATATTAGGTCAGGTGACCAAAAGCATTGCCAAATAAGCAGGTTTTGAGGAATGTCTTAAAGGGGGAAAGCAGACCTGTGAGGTTTTAGCTGCGAATTTCAGACCTTGTTGCTTTGGCAACTGTAAAAGCAGCCACACTGGTGAAGTAATGAATTAACAGGTCATTGAGGGTCTCGAACAGAATGGGTTGTCGAGGTCTCAAAGGGTTGAGATGCATCGAGCTAGGGATGATCACAACCACGAATTAAATCAAGAGTGAGAATTTTAAATTGAGGGATGTGGGCCGGATGCTGGCAGGTGAGACGAGATTGGGTTGGGATATCTGGTCAGCATGGACGGGTTGGATTGAAGGGTCTGTTTCCATGCTGTACATCTCTGTGGCTTTATGTTGTTGATTATGAATTGGAGCCTTTTGATGGATCAACAAGTTTTGGTACGAGGGAGTACTTGGGCAGCAGAGATTTAGTTTTTCTTGAGATTACAGGGAGGTTGAATGTGGGAAGCTGGCCAGGAGTATGTTTGGATAATGAAGTCTGGAGATAACACAAGATGGATGAGAGTATATGAGCTGAGACAAGGGTGGAATCAGCTAGAAATAGTGATCTTGTAGTGGGACTGGGCTGTCACCCTCACCTCACCTCTGGGATTCACCTGGTTGTCAGGTTGTGAATCAGGGCGGTAACACAATCGGGAGCTGAGTGGTCCTGGTGGAGCCTAAAATGAGTGTCGCTCAGCTTACTGTTGCTGAGCAGCTGCTGGTTGGTAGCCCTGTTGATGACATTTTCCATCACTTTACTGCTGATCGAGTGTGGACTGATGGAGGGAAATTGGCTGGGTTGGATTGCCCTGTGTTTTTGTGTTGAACATCCCTGGGCAATGTTCCACATTGTCGGTAGATGCCAGTGCAGGAGCGGTACGTGACTTGGTGGGTGGCAAGTTCTGGAGCACAAACTATCAGTATTATTGCCAGAATGTTAGCAGGACCCATAGCCTTTGCACTACTTAACCATTTCCTGATGTTATTCAAACTCAACCGAACTGGCTTCAAACTCACATCTGTGATGTTAGAAACCACTGGAGAAGGCTAAGATGGATCATCCCACTTTGCACTTCTGGCTGAAGATTGCAGCAAATGCTGTTGTCTTATCTGTTGCATGGGTGTGTGAGGCCCCTCCATCAGTAAGGGTGGGGATATCTGTGATGCTTCCTCCAGTGAGTTGTTTAATTGTCCATCACCGTTCACAACTGGGTGTGGCAGAACTGCAGAGCTCCGATCTGTTCCGTTGGATGTAGGATCCCTTAGCTCTGTGGCTTGCTGCTGATGCTGTTTGAAATGCAGATGGTCCTGTTTTGTAGATTCACCAGGTTGGCACTTCATTTTTAAGTCTGCCTGGTGCTGCTCATGGCATGCCCTCCTTTCCTGTCCATTGTGATGGGTGAGAGCAGGATTTACAAACCCATGAGATTACAGATTGTGCTGGAGTACAGTTCTGCTGCTGTTGATGTCCCACAGTCCCTCAGAGATATCCAGTTTGAGATCCTGCATCTCTTCAAAGTCTGTCCCAATTAGAACGATTATAGTATCACTCAACACAATGGAGGTTTTTCTCAACTTTAAGGCAAGACTTTGTCTCCAAAAGGAATGTGTGATGGTCGCTCTCACTGATACTGTCATGGCCAGATGGATCTGCCACTGGTCAATTCATAACAATGAGATCAAGTATGTTTTACACTCTTGTTGGTTCCCTCACCACCCGCTGTAGACTCAGTTGAGCAGCTATATCCTTTAGGACCTGACCAGCTCAGTCAGTAATTCTGTTGCAGAGCTAGTCTCGATTGTGGACATTGAAATCCTGTACCCAGAGTACATTTGACACTATTTTATTGCCTCAGTGCTTCCTCCAAATGTTGTTCAACATGAAGGAGAAGTGATTCATCAGCCAAGGGTGGATGGGACGTGGTAATCAGCAGGAGCCATGAGACTTCCTGGTCTCTGGAGTCAATGCTGTGTCCTCCCAGGACAAATCCTCCCTGTCTGTACACCACTGTGCCACCACCTCTGCCTGGTCTGTCCTGCCTGTGGGACAGGACATAGCCAGAGATTTCAGGAGAAAGTGAAGACTGCAGATGCTGGAGATCAGAGTCAAGAGTGTGGTGCTGGAAAAGCACAGCAGGTCAGGCTGATGAAGTGTTTCGGCTCGAAACGTCGATTCTCCTTCTCCTCGGATGCTGCCTGACCTGTTGCGCTTTTCCAGCACCACACACTCAATATCTTGGGATGGTGATGGTGGTGTCTGGTCATTGTCTGTAAGGGTTGATTTCATGTGTATGAGTATGTCAGGCTGTTCCTTGATTGTTCTGTGAGACAGCTCTCCACATTTTGGCACCAAACTCCAGATGTTAGTGAGGAGGATGTTGCACCATCGAGAGGGCTGATTCTGTGGTTGTATTAAATGGTGCCTTCTGAGATGCCGAGTGGTCCATCCAGTTGCATTCCTTTGTTGAGACTTTGCAGTGATTAATACAGTGAGTAGTTTGCTGGGCCACTGTCAGGTTGGCAGGATGTTTTTCACCATTGACAATGGTTCTATAGAGATCAGGAGATTCCTAATTCCAGTTATTTTTTCTTGAATTCAGATTCCACCATCTGCCAAAATGGGATTCAAACCAGGACTTCAGTCGTTTGTTTTAATATTTTGGTTAAAATTTAAAGACATTAGGTTTGTTCACTCACTTTAAGTATCACTTCCCCAGGTTTTGTTTCTTTGTGAAACACTGTCCATCATTCTGTCTCCTCCATCCTTCTCTCCAACAACAAGAGTTTGGAGCGCATGGAGTTTCTCTGTCACTAAGACTGAGATAATCCGATCTGGAGCTTCCCTCCCTCCCACTAGCCCGCCAAGCCTAACTGCGTCACGTAGTGTTCCTAGTTTTTGTCCTAAACCTACATCTTCCTCCAGTCTCCTGTCAAGCCTTATCAGAGCTCACCTTGACCCTTTACCCTAATCTCACTAAACTACAGACTTTCCAACTCTCTTTCCTCCTCCTCATCAGTCCCCCTCACCGATTCACAGACATTGTTCCTTGTTCTGTCTTTTCTGGTTATGTCCTTCTCTTCCAAGATCCTGCTACATCTCCACTCTCCCTTTCCTTTCTGAATTCCTTGTATTTGGTGTCCTTGGTCCCTTCTGTATCTCACGTACATACTGCCAGGAGGTGACATTGTGCAAAAGTACCATGTTGGGTTTCACATGTACACTGACGATGCCCAGCTTACCCTCCCCATCATCCCTCTCCACTACTCCACTGTTATTCAGTTATCAAACTGCTTACCACATTCCCACTACTCGATTAGGTGCAGTTTCCTCCAATGAAACATTGTAGTGGTTAAACCCGTTGCCTGACAAATTCCTTTCGCTAACTGCTGAGCCTCTCCCTCTCACTGGGAACTATGCAGCAGATCTACACCCTTCACAGTATTGCAGTTATATCTGACCCCAAGCTAACCTTCTGATCAGACATCTACACAATCCCAAACACCAGGAATTCCAATCTCTTAAACGTTGCTTGTCTCCACCTTACCCCAGCTCCATTGCGACTGAAACCCCTTACCCGTGTCTGTGTTGCCTTAAACGTGACGAATCTGAAACAGAACCCTTGATTCTGTGACTGACTCAGAATCTGGTTTCAAACTCCCCTCTCAGTATTTACCCTCAGACACATCAGTATTTATTCTGTCAAACCCCTTAAGAATCTGGTGGTGTGGTCTGATCGTAGATGGTGGAAATGGCAGAGGATGATGTGTTGTATCTGGGTGGAAGGTAAGGACTGGGGGGGGGGGGGGGGGGAGGGGGGAGGTGTTCTATCCTTGTTGCAGTTGGAGGTGTGGGTTTCAAAGGCAGAGGTGCGGGAAGTGGAGGGGATATAGTGGATGGTGTTGACCACATGGGAGGGGAAATTGCAGTCCTTGAAATACGGGGCCATTTGGTATGTTCTGGCCTCACTGGAACACTGCAGTAAGCATGAGACAGAGATGTTGGCCAGGGAACAGGCTCGTGTGTTAAAGTGGTAGGCAGCTGGAAGCTCAGGGTCTGTTTTTGCAGCAGAACATAGATCATCAGTCGCCATTTCCGCCACCTCCACTGAGATGCTGCCAGACACAGATTCCTGTCCCCTCCATTAACAGCTATGCACCCTCCCAGCCAGATCGTAATCCACTCCTTTGTCTTTCCAAATGTTCTGATCTCTCTTTTGGTTCTGTCCCTGCCTATTATTTACTCTTTAACCCCTATCTCCTGCAGTATAAAGATCTGCAGGTTAGTTGAATTGGCCAAGCTAAATTTCCCATAATGCTCAGGAAGTTAGGTTCATTAGTCAGGAGAAATATACAGTAATATGGCAGGGGAATGGGTCTGGGTGGGATACTCTTCGGAGGAACGCTGTGGACCTTTTGGGCCGAATAGCCTGTTTCCACAGTGTCAGGATTCTAATTTTCCCAGCTCCCATCGGTTCTGAGGAAGGGCCACTGGACAGATTCCTGTTCCCAGATGCTGCCAGACCTGCTGAGCTTTTCCAGCACCTTCTGCTTGTTGTTCCTGATTGATACCATCCATACAGCTTCTGGGTTTGATTCAGACAGGGGGAGGATCCCACCACTGACCTCACAATGGGGTCCAGCTGATTGATGGAATTTTCGGACCAATAGGAAAAGGTGGTGGGACTGGTGGACCAAGTGGAACCAGCTGGTCATCCAAACAATGGGAGTGAATGAGGGGCGTGGCCAGTGGGATGACACGTCACCAGTAACTCTGCCTGTGCAGCGCCACGTGACACGGCCGTTGGTGAATGTGGGAGTCGCAAACAGGGAAGGGGAGAGTGGCCTCAGAGACAGGGAGATAATGAGTCACTTTAGACTGGGAAGTTTTAATTACACACTGTGCAGTTCGTAAATCTGAATTAGAAACTCTTAATCCCGCATTTGCAGCAGATGGGAAAATGGCTGCGGCCCTCAGGCGGTGAAAGGTCCTGGGATATGGCCGCTATTTTTATTGGGGGTAAGGTACAGTGAGGCGCATGTGCATGTCCCCTTCCTAGGATTTGTGGGGGAGGGGGCATGCAACTTGAAGAGAGGCATTTACACATCAAGCACATACCAAGAAAAAAATATGTCTTTATATTCTTCCTGCACTGACTGAGAGTTTTGTTTTGTGAATTCATTGCATAGGATATTAAATCAGAATAATTGAGGCTGGGATATCAAAAGCAAGTTTTTACAGTCAATGGAATCATCAGGATCTGAAAACCATTGGCATTTAACTGTGGAAGGAGAAAGGTTTGTCTGTTCTGTTTGTGAGAAATATCTCCAATATTTTTGTTAAGCTGAAAGATGTACAAATTCGTGGTTGGATCATCCTTTGGATGTGTGCTCTGTTCTGGGCCCTGCAGCTGAGGAAGGAGGTATTAGCCTGAGAGGGAGCACAGATTTATCCAAATTCTCTTTGTAAGAACTCTCAAATTTAGACCCAATCACCCACTTCATGATGTTAACCTGTAAACTTCATATTTTCAATTACCTGCAAACTTCCCATTAAAAGTCCTTTTGGACTCAAATTCCAGTACCTTTTCATTTGGAATGTTCCAGATTCTACCAACTGTCTGTTCATTCAGAAACTGCTGAGGTCCATGTTGACTCTGGGGTTACAAAGGGCTGAATTGAAAGATGAGGTGCTGTCCCTGAGCTCCCATTGAGATGCATTGGAACAGAATAGGAGGCTGAGGGCAGTGTAGGTGTGAGCAGACAATGAAAATGACAGGGCTGCACTGTGAGGGCTGCTTGGCTCAATGAGAGTGTTCTGGAGTTGGGTGTAAACAGAGTGAGGGGAGACAGGGAGAAGGTGAAGCTGAAACTCCGTTTTAGTTCAGGCCGCTCAGAAATTCACAGTCCCAATGGGAACAGTCAGTTTTTAAGTGATACCTGCAGAGTATTTGTTAACAGATTTTAAAGTACTTTTCTTGAGGGCAGTTGAGAGTTAACCACATTGCTGTGGGTCTGGAGTCACATGTAGGCCAGACCAGGTGAGGATGACATTTTCCTTCCCTACAGGACATTAGTGAACCAGATGGGTTTTCTAACAATTGACGATAGTTACATGGTCATCATTCGCCTTTTCATTCTAGATTGTATCGAATTCTGATGCCACCATCAGCCATGTTGGGATTCTAACCCTAATCCTCGGAACACTGTACATATCACCCATTTGGCAGGAATACCATTAAGCCATTGCCTCCCTTTTTAGCAATGTTTAAAAGAATGTACACGTAGAATAATGGAACTACGTGAGATAAAATACTGCAACATCCATGTGTCAGCCTCTCCAAAAGGTCAATCAACAGAAATTTGTTTCGGGGCGAAATATTTCATTTTTTTGGGGGGGGAGGGGTTTATTAAACAAAAATGAATCCAAATAAAAATCTTACGTCACGGCCATGTAATTTCTGAGGGGGATTACAGAGGGGGATTACAGAGCCGGAGGGAGATTACAGAGACAGGGAGGGTTGTGGGGCCAGAGGGGGATTGTTGTCCAAACATCACTGTGGTGTACATGGAGTGCAGCATTTCAGGGAGGCGGTTAACCACCACTTTCTCCAAGACAAATAAAGTTGGCCAATAAATACTGGTTTGGGCAGCAAAGGCAACCCCCAGTGAATAAAACCAAGCAGTGACCTCTCTGAGCTGACTGGCTGTGAAGTTAAAAATCTCTCTGGAAAATGTAGTGGGCAGAGAAGAGAAACAGTGACATTTCACAGCTGCCCTCAGAGAGACCTCACCCTTGGAAGTACTCAGAGCCGGGGATCAGCTCAGTGAGGTTCAGTCTATTCAAATATTAATCTTAGTCGGTTTTATTTTATTCAATCGACAATAGTGAGGAAGGTGAGGATTTCTTTTTAATGACTTAGGGTCTCTTGATTAAATGTTTTAGATATAAAACATAAGCATTAAGTTATTCTCGGGCAGTATTTTTCGAGCAGTTAGACTGTGCCTTTGTCTTGGTCTGTAGATTGTTAAGGCGGAGAGATGGCCTGTTGTAGAGTGGCGTGCTGTTCCTGACGGATGTTGGAGATTAGGGAGAGTTTTGATGACCCTGATGATGATGTCTGCAGTAAGTGTGATTGCAAATCCTATTGGATCACATGGATTGGTGGATGAGTGATTAAAGGCAGTGAGGAATTGACAGGAGCCTGGGGGTGTGATAAGGGGCAGTCTCAGGATTGCAGGATACTGCAGATACAGTCAGGTAGGTGGGTTACCTCCAGGAAAGCCTGGAGGGGTAGGTCGGTACTGCAGGAGTCTCCTGTGGTTATCCCCATCTCAGACATACTGTTTTGGAAAATGTAGGTGGTAATATACTTTCAGGGGAATGTAGCACTGACAGCCAAGTTACTGTGACTGAGACTGGCTTCGAACATAATGTGAGGTATATCCAGTTCCACAGGATTAATGGTGATAGAGGATTCTCTAGTCAGGGGCACAGTCTGCCATTTCTGCAGCTGACAGTGAGAGATCAGAATGGGTGGCACTGCCCTGGTGCCAGTGTAAGGATGTCTCACAGAGGGAGAATAATATTCTCAAAAGGGAAAATAACCAGTGGGAAGACATTGTACATTGGTACCAATTTCATAGGAAGGGGAAAGCCTGGGGTCCTGACGAGCAGGGAGATTTGCTCGTGCCACTTGGGAGGCATTAAACCAGTGAGGGATTCAGGTTAATCCTAAAGAGATAGTGAGAAAAGAGGTGAGTCTGAGGCTGGTACAGTTCACCAGTCAGACTGTCAAGGCAGGCAAGAGCAAGTCACAGAATGAGGTGCGACGGACCAGTTACACTGCATTTATTTCAGTGCAAGAGACCTGACAGGTCAGGCAGGTGGGCTCAGGGTATGGTTTTGAATATGGCAGCAATATTACAGCAATTACAGAGGCATCACTCAGGGATGGATAGGACTAGCAGCTTAATGTTCCAGGGTATAGATGCTATAGCAAGGATAGAAAGGGGCCAACAGAGCAGGGAGAGAGGGGTTTTTGATTCAGGATAACATTATGGCTGGGCTTCAGGAGGATATTCCTGGGAGTACATCCAGACAAGTTATTTGGTTGGTACTGAGAAATAAGAAAGGGATGACCGTCTTACTGGGATTGTATTAGAGATTCTCTCCCAATCGTCAGCGGGGAATTGAGACACAACTTTACCAGGAGACCTCAGTTATCTGTAAGAATAATATGGCTGCAATGACAAGTGGTTTTAATTTTACCAACATGGCCTCGGAGTGCTGTAGTGTTAAGGGCTTGGATGGAAAGGTATTTGTTCAGTGTGTACGAGAACATTTCTGATTCAGCTTGTAGGATGTACTTACTAGAGAAGGAACAAAACCTGACCTCTTTTCTTTATTCATTCACAGGATGAGGCTGTCACTGGCTCGGCCAGCATTTATTGCTGCGTTTACCCAGAGGGCAGTTAAGAGTCAACCACGTTGCAATAGATCTGGAGTCACATGCAGACCAGACCAGGTAAGGATGGCATTTTCCTTCCCTAAAGGTCATTAGTGAACCGCATTGGTTTTTCCAACAATTGACAATGGATTCCTTGTTGTCACTAGATTATTTTTTCCAGATATTTATTGTATTCACGTTCCAAAATCTGCCATGATGGGATTCAAACCCGGGTCCCCAGAAAGTTATCTGGATCTCTCGATTAACTATCTAGCGATAATTTCACTCCGTCATCACTGCCACTTAGGAAATGAGGCAGGGTGAGTGACTGAGGTATCAGTGGGGCAGCGCATTAACACCAAAGATCCCACAGTCTTGTGGCTCAGTGGTGAGCGCTGCTTCCTCAGCACCAGGGACCTGGGTTTGATTCCAGCCTCAGGCGACTGTCTGTGTTGGAGTTGGCACATTCTCCCCAGTGTCTGTAAGGGTTTCCTTCAGGTGTTCCAGTTTGCTCCCACAGTCCAAAAATGTGTAGGTTAGTTGGATGAACCACGTTAAATTTCCCATAGTGTCTAGATGCAGTATATGAGGTTTTGGGATGTGCAGGCAAATCTCTGCCTGATGTGAAAAGATCCTTTTGGGGTTTTGGACAGAGGTCAGAGAGAGGTGTGGCCGCATGTTTTACATCTCCCATGGCGGTAAGGGAGGGTCAAGGGTGTGGAGGGAGGGTCAAGGGTGTGGAGGGTGGGTTGGTGGGAGGGTGTGGACCGAACATGGGAGGCGCAGAGGGAATGGTCTCTGCGGAACACAGATAGGGGTTGGAGAGGGAAATATGTCTCTGGGGGTAGGGTCTGACTTTAGGTAGCAGAAATAACAGAGGTTAATGCGCTGTATCTGGAGATTAGTGGGGTGGAAGGTGAAGAGCGCAGGGTTATATTCTTTATTGTGGCTGGAGGGGTGGGGTAAAGGCGGAGGTGCGGGAAGTGGAGGGTATGTGTTGGAGGGCATTGTTGATCAAGTCAGAGGAAAATTATGGTCCTTGAAGTAGGCCGTTCTGGGATGTCCTGGAGTAGGATCCAAAGAGATTAAACAAATATATCACAGACAAAAGATTAACTGGACCAGAGAATGGGACCCCTTAAAGGTCAACAAGGCTGTCTATGGAACCACAGGGGGTGCGAAAGATATACAAATATTTCACGTCGTTTTTACTGGAGAAGTATATGGAAGCTCGAGAGTTTGGAGAAATAAACAGTGATAACTTGAAAAGTGTCCATGTTACAGAGGAGGTGGGACTGGATGTCTTAAATCGCATCAAGGTGGATAAAGCCCTGGAACCTGATCAGGTGTATCCTGGAACTTTCTGGAAATCCAGGGAAGTGATTGTTGGGCCTCTCCTGAGGTATTTGTATCATTGATAGTGACAGGTGAGGTGCCATTATTTTTAAAAGGTGGTAAGGAGAGGCCATGGAACAAGAGAACAGTGAGCGCCATAGAACAAGAGAACAGTGAGCCTGAAGTCAGTGGCAGGCAAGTTGTTGGAAGGGATTCTGAGGGACAGGATATCCATCTATTTGGAAAGGTAAGGAATAACAGGGAGAGTCAATGTGGCTTTGTACGTGCACAATTGTGTTTCACTAACTTGAATGAGTGTTTTGAAGTGACAAAGAAAATTGATTAAGCCAGGTGGTGAATGTTGTTTATATGGACATTCAACAAGGTTCCACAAAGCAGACTGGTTCGCAGGGTTAGATAACATGGAATGCAGGGAGAGCAAGCCATTACAAAACTGCCTTGAAGGTAGGAGACAGAGGATGATGATGGAGGGTTGCTTTGCAGACTGGAGGCCTGTGAGCAGCAATGTGCTGCAAGGATGGATATTGGGCCCTTAAATAAATGACTTGGATGTGAATATATGAGGTATGGTCAATAGGTTTACAGAAGACACTAAAATTGGAGATGTAGTGGATGGTGAAGAAGGTTGGTTCAGAATACAACAGGATCTTGATCAGATGGACCATTGGAGCAAGAAATGGCAGATGGAGTTAAATTTAGATAAATGTGAGCTGTTGTATTTTGGAAAGGCAAATCAGGGCAGGACTTATACATTTAATGGTAAAGTCCTGGGGAACATTGCTGAACAAAGGGACCTTGGAGTGCAGGTTCTTAGTTCGTTGAAAGTAGAGTCACAGGTAGGCAGGGGAGTGAATGCTGCATTTGGTACGCTCCCCGTTATTGGTCAATGCATTGAATGCAGTTGTTGTGATGTCATATTGTGGCTGGACAGGGCACTGATTACAGCTCTTCTGGAATTCTGTTTTCAGTTCCCTGTTATCCCTGTTCTTGGAATAATGTTGAGAAACTTGAAAGGGTTCAGAAAACATTTGCAGGGACTTTGCCAGGGTTGGACGGTTTGAGCTTATTGGGCAAGGCTGAATAGGCTGGGAATATTTTCCCTGGAGGGTTGGAGACTGAGAGGTGATCTTATAAAATCATGAAGGGCACAGATAAGGTGAGCAGTCAGGGACTTTTTCCCAAGTTCGGTGGGTCCAGAACTACAGGGTACAGGCTTAAGGTGAGAGGGAAAAGATTTAAAAGGGATCTAAGGGGCATCTTGTTCATGTTGAGGGCATTGCATTTATGGAATGAATTGCCAGAGAAGGGGTGGAGGCTAGTACAATTGCAGCATTTAAAAGGCATCTGATTGGGTACATGAAGAGGGAGGATTTAGAGGGATAAGGGTGAACCGCTGGCAAATGGGACTCCATTAATGCTCTCCGTTATTGGTCAATGCATTGAATACAGAAGCTGGGGCGCCATATTGTGGCTGGACAGGACATTGATTAAGCCACTTCTGGAATTCTGTTTTCAGTTTGAATTACTCTGTTCTGGGAAGGATGTTGTGAAACTTGAAAAGGTTTGGACAAGATTTACAAAAACGTTGCCAGGATTGGAGGATTTGGCCTACAGGGAGAGGCTGAATAGGCTGGGGTTAATTTCTCTGGAGAGTCAAAGACTGAGAGGTGACTTCATGGAGATTTATAAAATCACGAGGGGTGTGAATAAGGTGAGCAGCCGGGGTCCTATTTCCTCAGGTTAGGTGGGTCCAAAACTAGAGCACCTGGGTTTAAGTTGAGAGGGCAAAGATTTAAAAGGGATCTAAATGGCAACGTTTTCAAGCTGAGTGTGGTGTGTGTATGGGAGGGGCTACCAGATGAAGTAGTGGAGGCTGAAAAATCACAATATTTAAAAGGCTTCCAATTGGGTACAAGAATAGGAAGGGTTTTGATGGATTAGTGGTGCTGGAAGAGCACAGCAGTTCAGGCAGCATCCAAGTAGCTTCGAAATCGAAGTTTCGGGCAAAAGCCCTTCATCAGGAATAAACGCAGTGAGCCTGAAGCATCGAGAGATAAGCTAGAGGAGGGTGGGGGTGGGGAGAAAGTAGCATAGAGTACAATGGGTGAGTGGGGGAGGGGATGAAAGTGATAGGTAAAGGAGGAGAGGGTGGAGTGGATAGGTGGAAAAGAAGATAGGCAGGTCGGACAAGTCAAGGGGACAATTACTGAGCTGAAAGTTTAGACCTAGGGTCAGGTGGGGGTAGGGGAAATGAGGAAACTGTTGAAGTCCACATTGATGCCCTGGGGTTGAAGTATTCCGAGGTGGAAGATGAGGCGTTCTTCCTCCAGGTGTCTGGTGGTGAGGGAGTGGCGGTGAAGGAGGCCCAGGACCTCCATGTCCTCGGCAGAGTGGGAGGGGGAGTTGAAATGTTGGGCCACGGGGCGGTGTGGTTGATTGGTGCGGGTGTCCCGGAGATGTTCCCTAAAGTGCTCTGCTCGGAGGTGCCCAGTCTCACCAATGTAGAGGAGACCGCATCGGGAGCAACGGATACAATAAATGATATTAGTGGATGTGCAAGTAAAACTTTGGATGTGGAAGGCTCCTTTAGGGCCTTGGATAGAGGTGAGGGAGGAGGTGTGGGCACAGGTTTTACAGTTCCTGCGGTGACAGGGGAAAGTGCCAGGATTGGAGGGTGGGTTGTTTGGGGGCGTGGACCTGACCAGGTAGTCGCGGAGGGAACGGTCTTTACGGAAGGTGGAAAGGGGTGGGGAGGGAAATATATCCCTGGTAGTGCGGTCTGTTTGGAGGTGGCGGAAATGTCGGTGGATGATTTGGTTTATGCGAAGGTTGGTAAGGTGGAAGGTGAGCACCAGGGGCCTTCTGTCCTTGTTACAGTTGGAGGGGTGGGGTCTGAGGTCAGAGGTGCGGGATGTGGACGAGATGTGTTGGAGGGCATCTTTAACCCCGTGGGAAGGGAAATTGCAGTCTCTAAAGAAGGAGGCCAACTGGTGTGTTCTGTGGTGGAACTGGTCCTCCTGGGAGCAGATCCGGCGGAGGCGGAGGAATTGGGAATACGGGATGGCATTTTTGCAAGAGGTAGGGTGGGAAGAGGTGTAATCCAGGTAGCTGTGGGAGTCAGTGGGTTTGTAAAAAATGTCAGTGTCAAGTCAGTCGTCATTAATGGAGATGGAGAGGTCCAGGAAGGGGAGGGAGGTGTCAGAGAAAGTCCAGGTAAATTTAAGGTCAGGGTGGAATGTGTTGGTGAAGTTGATGAATTGTTCAACCTCCTCGCAGGAGCACGAGGTGGCGCCAATGCAGTCATCAATGTAGCAGAGGAAGAGGTGGGGAGTGGTGCCGATGTAATTACAGAAGATCAACTGTTCAAAGGATTCAAAGGAGAAATTGTTAAGGTGGGAGGATTCAAAGGATCCTCCCACTTCCTCCAGACCAAAGGGGTAGCCATGGGCACACGTATGGGCCCCAGCTATGCCTGTCTCTTTGTTGGCTATTTTCCTCAATAAGTTCTGAGCATCTGGAACAGTCTGAACGACACAGATTCAGCAGGTATTCTGAAACAGACTTGGAACTTTACTTTTTAAGGAAAGATTTGGGGGGCCGTGGGCACATGGGAGGGGACTTGGGACAGACTTGCAGCATCTCCAAAGGGAGAGAGAACAGCCCCGATGGGCTGAATAGCCCCCAGGCCCTGCGCTCTTTGATACTGCCCCATTCACTGTGAATGATGAAGCTCATCCCAGGGCAGAGAGAGGGATGAGCCCTCCACACTCATCACAATGGGGCCCGGCTGATTGATGGCAGCTCCAGACCAATGGGAGGAGAGTCTGTGTGGTCTTGCAACCAATGGGAGTGAATGAGGGGTGTGGCCAGCAAGACAACACATGTCCATGAGCTGTGCAGGTGCAGTGTCACTGTTTGGGGTTGGGAGAGACAGCAGAGACTGGGACAGAGGCTGTTGGACCGGAATTACAAACTCCCGGTAAATTAAAACCAAAAGAACTGAGGAAGATGTAAATCAGAAACAACAACCAGGAGGTTCTCCAAAAGCTCAGCAGGTCTGGCAGTATCTGTGATTAAAAATCAGAGTTAACGTTTCAGACCCAGTGTCCCTTTCTCAGGACAGATGTTACTGAGAAAAAAAGTCAGTTTATGTGCAGAAGATAGTGTGGGGAGGGGAGGATAAAAGGAGTAAAGGATAGGTGGGGATAGAGTGAGAAGAGTGGTTGGATAAAGGAGTGGATAACGTTCTGGCTGGGGGAAGGTGATTAGCTGTTAATGGAGACTGTTAGTGGCTAACCATAGGTAGTGTGTAATGACAGGCTGTGAGAACGAGGCCTGGTGTGTGGGGTAGGGTTCTACGACATGAGGTTGTTAACTTATGGTTAGCCACTAACTGTCTCCATTGTAAGCTGTTGCCCACCTATATCACTCCACGATTGGAGCTGCTGAGGACACAAACCTTTGGAATATCTTCCCTAAACCCCTCTGTCCGCCTTAAAGATGTATCTAAGAATCGTTCTCTTTAATCAACGTTTCCATCATGCCTGAATCATTTTAGGAGATTTGCCAATGTGAAAGGCTCCATACAATGCAGGTAATTGTTGTTATTGTCTGACATCAGGAGAAACAGGGATGAGCCCTCTCTCTCATACCTGATGAACAGCAGCAAAAGCAGGAAGCACTGAGCATGCTCCAGCCCACAATGGGCCTCGGATTATTGATGTCAGCGCAGCACCAATAAGAGTGGGGGAAAGGGGGCTAGAGGTGCGAGTTGGTCCTTCAACCAATTGGAGTGAATGAGGGGCGGGACAATACTCAACCACGTAATAAACTTCACGAACAGCACAGGGTTGTTGTGACCAAGGCATTGGAAATGTGTGAAGGTGAAGGGCAGGGGAAAGGAAAGACATATTGACCAGGAAGAGAAGGAAATTTTCATGCTATGGGATGAGAGGTTTTACAGAACTTAGTGCACGTTGTAAAACACAAATTTGAAAATCCAAATTCTGTACCATTTTCCCTCCCTATAATGCATTTTGCACTCCCTGAAATATCAACAGTGTGTTTCTCTCTCCACAGATACCAATGATCAGTGCCAAAGCCCGATTGCCTGTGGAGAAGGTGATGTTTGACTTCCTTGTACAGCTGCAGTTCGTGTGGTGAAGGTGTTCCCACAATATGTTTGGGTAAGAGCTGTTATAGATTATTCACTCAGTGACAGTGAAGAGTTGACAATGTGTGTGCAAATCAACAACAGTTTTTTTTAATCATGTTTATAATTCCACAGAAATACTGTTGAGAACTTCTGACATAAGGCCACAGATGGGGATATTAGGTCAGGTGATCAAAAGAATTGCCAAATAAGCAGGTTTTCAAGAATACCTTAAAGGAGGAAAGCAGGTCTGAGGGGGTTAGGGTGGGAGTTCCAGACCGAGTTGCCTTGGCAACAGTAGAAACAGCCAGACAGGTGAAGCATTGATTAAACATATCGTTGGGAGTCTGAAAGAAAATGAGTTGTCGAGGTCTCACAGATTGTGTGGTGCAGGGAGACAGGGATGTTCACAGCCAGGAATTACATCAAGGGTGAGAATTTTAAATTGTTGCTTGTTAATAGGGGCCTTTTGATGGATCAACAAGTTTTGGTACAAGTGAGCACTTGGGCAGTAGGGTTTTAGATACTCTTGAGATTACATGTAAGTTGAATGTGGGAGGCTGGCCAGGAGTGTGTTTGGATAACGAAGTCTGGAGATAACAGAGGGATGGACGAGTATTTCAGTAAATGAGCTGAGACTAGGGTGGAGTTGGGTGATGTCACTAATGTAGGAATAGTGCTTTTGGAGTTGGGCTGCTCCTCCTCCTCATCCCTCCCCCTCCCCAATTCACAGATATTGTTCCTTGTTCTGTCTGTCTGTCTTTTCTGGTTATGTCCTTCTCTCCCTTTCTGCGACAAACTAATATTTGAACCCACCATTGTTTGAAAAACCTACTCCATCCCGACTCTCCCTTTCCTTTCTGAATTCCTTGTATTTGGTGTCCCTTAAGGATCTCTCCTCGGTCCCTCCTGTTTCTCACCTACACTCTGCCAGGAGGTGACATTGTCCAAAAGCACCGTGTTAGGTTTCACATGTACACTGACAATGCCCAGCTCCCCCTCCCCATCATCCCTCTCCATTACTCAGTTATCAAACTGCTCATCACACTCCCACTACGGGATTGGCTGCAATTTCCTGCAACGGAACATTGCAATGGTTAAACCCATTGCCTTCAGTTGTTATTACAAATTACTTTCCCTTACTGCTGAGCCCCTCCCTCTCCCTGGGAACTGTCTGAGACAGGAACCACACTCTTGACAATATTGCTCTCATATCTGACCCCAAGGTGACCTTCTGATCAAACATCTACACAATCACAAACACCAGGAATTCCAATCTTTTAAATGTTGCTTGTCTCCACCTCACCCCAGCTCCATTGCTACTGAAACCCCTGACCCGTGTCGGTGTTGCCTTAAACTTGACGAATCCAAAACAGAACCCGTGATTCTGCGACTATCCCAGAATCTGGTTCCAGATTCCCTCATGATGGGGAACATCCTCTCCGTATTTACCCTGTCAAACTCCTTAAGAATCCTACATGTTACAATGAGATCCCCTCTCATTCTTCCCAAATCCAGTGAGTAGAGTCCCAACTTCAGCCTTTTCTTAAAAGATAATCCCTGCAAACCAGGGTTCATCCCAGTCAATCTTCTGTGAAATGCCTCTGATGGAATGATGTATTTCCTTAAATAAAGGGACCAAACCTTCTGTCATTACTCCAGATGTGGTCTCACTCGCACTTTATAAAGTTCCCCTCAGGTATATACTCCAAACAACTCCCTTTAAACTTGCACAGATGTTGTTGGAAATGCTCAGCAGGTCATGCAGCATCTGTGAAGAAAAATCAGTTCAAGTTTCGGGTCTGGTCACCCTTCCTCAGATACGTTAACTCTAATTTCTTTTCACAGATGCTGCGAGACCTGCTGAGCTTTTCCAGAAACTCCTGTTTCTCTTCCTGGTTTACAGCATCTTCAGTTGTTTCGGTTTTCATATCCTTTAAACTTGCCATCTCTCTTCTAGAATTTGTCATTTCCACCTTGGAAAAAAGATTCACATTTGTTTGGACTCCCCTACCCTGAGGAACAAAGAAACCATGGCTAGTCACCCTATCATTGCTCCTCATAATTTTATAAAGTTCGATAAAGCCACCTAAAGTGTTCAGTGCTGCAGGGAAATAGCCTCAGCCTATTCAGCCTCTCCCTATGGTTCACATATTCCAATACTGGAAACACCCTAGTAAAACTTTTCTGAACTCTTGCAAGTTTTCCAACATCTTTCGTGTAGCAGGGAGACTGGAATTGAAAGCAGTCTGGGGATTCCAAAAGTGGCCGAGCCAATAAACTGTACAACCGGAACATGATCTCCCGACTCCTATCCTCAGTGCACTGCCCAATAACAACAAGCATACCGCACACCACCTTCACCGACCTGTCTACCTTCAACCACACTTTCAAGGAACTATCAACCCACACTGCACGGTCTGTTTGTCTGTCAACACTTCCCAGGAACTTGTCATTAAGAGGTTGAGTCCTATTCTGGTAACATCTTTCTGAAATCAGGGAGACCACAATTGAATACAGTATTCTAAAACTGGCCTCCCCAATGCCCTACTCAGCCACAACGTGCCCTCCTAACCCCTATACTCAGTGACAGAATCCCTACAGTGTGGAAGCAGGCCTTTCGGCCCATGAGACCATACCAACCATCGGAACAGCATTCCACCCTAACTCTGTAACCTACCATTACCCAAAGCTCATCCAGCTAACCTGCATGTCTTTGGATTTGTGGGAGGAAATTAAGAGCACCCAGAGGAAGCCCACGCAGACACACAGGGAGAATGTGTAAAGACCGCACAGACAGTGGAATCGAATCGAATCAGCGCATTCTATTCAATGTTAGTGTCCCAAATGCCACGTTCAGCACCTGATCTCCCTGAAACCCTACTTTCCAAGAACTATGCAGTTGTTCTGAGCCCTTCAGAGGGAATTAAGGTGAGGAGGAGAAAACAGGAACAGGATGGGGATGGAGTTGTAGATCTAATATAATAACTCTCCATCTTCCCCCTCTGTTTCCCCCGTCTCCCCCCACTCTGTCTGTCCCTCCTCTTCTCCTCCCCCCCCCACCCCCCATCAGCCTGTTCCCCTCCTCTGTCCGTCTGTTCCCCCATTCACCCCCCCCCCGTCTCTTCCCCCCTTTAGTTGGTTGCCTCCCCCACCACCCCCAGGTCTGTTCCCCCTTTGTCAGTCGCACCCCCCCCATTCCCCTCCTCTCTAATCCCACTTTCTGTCTCCACCTGTCTCTGTGCCACCCCTCTCTATCCCCCCTCTCTTTCCCCACCCATTTCTGTCCCACCCCCCTCGATCCATCGATGCCCTGTCTGCCTACACTCCCTCCCAGTACTACCCCCCCCCCCCCATCCCACTGCAGGGCAAATATCTTGTCTATTTACCGTATCGATGCCCAGCCTGATTTTAAAATCTCTTTCAGGTCACCATTCAGCCTCTGACGCTCCAGGGAAAACAACCTATCCAACCCTGGCAACATGCTATAATTCTTTTCTGATCTCTTTAAAGTTTAAGAACATCCGTCTGATAGGAAGGAGAACAGAATTCTATGGAATATTGATTCGGCAACTTTTGCAATGTCCTGTACAGCCGCAATATGACCTCCCAACCCCTATACTCAATGCTCTGAGCAGTAAAGACAAGCAGACCAACTGCCGCCTTCACTATCCTATTTACTTGCTACTCTACTGTCAAGGAACTATAAACCTACAGTCCAAGGACTCTTTGTTTAGCAGCACTCCCCAGGAACTTAGTATTAACTGTATAAGTCCTGCTAAAGTTTGCGTTTCCAAAATGCAGCAGCTCGCATTTTTCTAAACTGAACTCCTCAGCCCATTCACCCATCTGATCCAGATCCTCTTGTACTCTGAGGTAATCTTTTTCACTGTCTACTACACCTCCAATTTTGGTGTCATCTGCAAACTTACTTACAATACCTCTTATGTTCACATCTAAATCATGGATATAAATGGCGAAAAGTAGTGGATCCAGCATCGATCCTTGTGAGACTCCACTGGTCACTGGCCTCCAGCCTGAAAAGCACCCTCTGCCTTCTACCTTCGGGCCAGTTCTGTACTCCATGCGATCTAACCTTGCTGACCAGTCTCCCATGAGGAACCTTGTCAAACACGTTACTGAAGTCCATGTAGATCATGTCCATGCTCTGACCTCAGTAATCCTCTTTGGTACTTCTTCAAAAAAACTGAGTCAAATTCATGAGATATGATTTCCCATGCACAAAGCTGTTATTAGTATCCAGGATTTAACTCTGTATGTTGGGGTCTGCGTTGCCCAGTTATAGGTGTTAATATTCTGGATGAAGTTCAAGTACACCAGCATTTTGTCAGTGAGTCTGTATTGAGTCTTGTTAATGTCACCAATACAGGTGAGTTCTTTTTGAAAGGCAGTCCCTTTATCCCTTGCCCACCAGGAGGGTGTGTCCTTACCTCTGGACTAGGAGGATCAGGCTCAGAGTTGAGTAACAGCATCTTTGAAGAGACTGATTAGTAAACCTGCCCAAGCCACCAGGCCATACTGTCTCCCAGCTGTCCCTGCCTGAGCCTCCAAACAGAACCTTCGTGTAGTTTCTCTCCTGTCAGACTCTCCCATTACTCAGTTTGTCCAGGATCCCCTCCTGCTGCACTGCTCCTGTCCCTCACTGACCTGTCCATCCCCCAGTGTCCTCCACATTCATTCACTGTTTACAATCCCGTTGTCCCAGTCCTCCAGCCCCCCCCCCCCTCCTTCTATAGAGACGGCTCAGTGGTTGGCACTGCTGCCTCACAGCACCAGGTACCCGGGTTCGATTCCGGCTATGGGCGACTGTATGGAGTTTGCGCATTCTCCCCGTGTCTGAGCGGATTTCCTCCGGGTGCTCCGATTTCCTCCCACAATCCAAAGATGTGCAGGGCAGGTGAATTGGCCATTCTAAATTGCCCATAGTATAAGTTACATTAGTTAGGGGGAATGGGTCTGTGTAAGTTACTGTTTGGAGGGTCAGTATGGACTTGTTTGGCCGAAGGGCCTGTTTCCATACTGTAGGGATTCTGATATATTGGGCAGCAGCTGCTGTCAATCACCCGGACTCCTATATGATCGGGAGCTCGTGCTGTTGGAGGGGAGACAAGTGCACAAGCACAGTGCTGACCAATTGTGGGACTATGTGCAGTATAGGTCAGTACCTGGGAAGGAGGCTGTGGGTGTGAGGGGTTAATCTATCATTAGCAGCTTCATCCCTCTGGGAGCAGGACCCAGGGGAACGGCCCCTTCTCTTGCTACCCTGACATGTGATCAGACTATCAGTGGTGCAGCGTTTTGCAGAAAGTTATCAGAACTCTTTTGTGAAGATTCAGAGTTGTTATGGAAAGGGACAAGGATGGGCCTGCAATTAGAATTCTAATTTGGCTCATTTTAGTAAGATGGGTCTTGGCCAGAGTGTGCAGGAAGCAGTGTATGCAGGATGGTTCTCATCAGGAGCAAGGAAACGGAATTCAAAGAGAGTGTGTGAGAGAACTGGGTGTGGAGGAAAGGAGTGTGGGGATTGGTTTGGATTTCAGTTCACAGAAGAGAGAAATTGTGAGACTGAGGTTTAAATCTTTGGGGGAACAAGGAAACTACAGTTTAATACTACAATTGTTTTATGAATTTCCATCCTGTATTAACAGTGGTAACTTATAGAACATAGAACATAGAACAATACAGCACAGAACAGGCCCTTCGGCCCACGATGTTGTGCCGAACTTCTATCCTAGATTAAGCACCCATCCATGTACCTATCCAAATGCCGCTTAAAGGTCGCCAATGAATCTGACTCTACCACTCCCACGGGCAGCGCATTCCATGCCCCCACCACTCTCTGGGTGAAGAACCCACCCTTGACATCTCCCCTATACCTTCCACCCTTCACCTTAAATTTATGTCCCCTTGTAACACACTGTTGTACCCGGGAAAAAAGTTTCTGACTGTCTACTCTATCTATTCCTCTGATCATCTTATAAACCTCTATCAAGTCACCCCTCATCCTTCGCCGTTCCAAAGAGAAAAGGCCGAGAACTCTCAACCTATCCTCGTATGACCTACTCTCCATTCCAGGCAACATCCTGGTAAATCTTCTCTGCACCCTCTCCAAAGCTTCCACATCTTTCCTAAAGTGAGGTGACCAGAACTGCACACAGTACTCCAAATGTGGCCTAACCAAAGTCCTGTACAGCTGCAACATCACCTCACGACTCTTGAATTCAATCCCTCTGCTAATGAACGATAATACTCCATAGGCCTTCTTACAAACTCTATCCACCTGAGTGGCAACCTTCAAAGATCTATGTACATAGACCCCAAGATCCCTCTGTTCCTCCACCTGACCAAGAACCCTACCATTAACCCTGTATTCCGCATTCTTATTTGTTCTTCCAAAATGGACAACTTCACACTTGGCAGGGTTGAACTCCATCTGCCACTCCTCAGCCCAGCTCTGCATCATATCTAAGTCCCTCTGCAGCCGACAACAGCCCTCCTCACTGTCCACAACTCCACCTATCTTTGTATCATCTGCAAATTTACTGACCCACCCTTCGACTCCCTCATCTAAGTCATTAATAAAAATTACAAACAGCAGAGGACCCAGAACTGATCCCTGCGGAACTCCACTTGTAACTGGACTCCATGCTGAATATTTACCATCTACTACCACTCTCTGACTTCGACCGGTTAGCCAGTTTTCTATCCAATTGGCCAAATTTCCCTCTATCCCATGCCTCCTGACTTTCCGCATAAGCCTACCATGGGGAACCTTATCAAATGCCTTACTAAAATCCATGTACACTACATCCACTGCTCTACCCTCATCCACATGCTTGGTCACCTCCTCGAAGAATTCAATAAGACTTGTAAGGCAAGACCTACCCTTCACAAATCCGTGCTGGCTGTCCCTAATCAAGCAGTGCCGTTCCAGATACTCGTAAATCCTATCCCTCAGTACCCTTTCCATTACTTTGCCTACCACAGAAGTAAGACTAACTGGCCTGTAATTCCCGGGGTTATCCCTATTCCCTTTTTTGAACAGGGGCACAACATTCGCTACTCTCCAGTCCCCTGGTACCACCCCCGTTGCCAGTGAAGACGAGAAGATCATTGCCAACGGTACTGCAATTTCCTCTCTTGCTTCCCACATAATCCTAGGATATATCCCGTCAGGCCCGGGGGACTTGTCTATCCTCAAGTTGTTCAAAATGTCCAACACATCTTCCTTCCTAACAGATATCTCTTCTAGCTTATCAGTCCGTTTCACACTCTCCTCTTCAACAATACAGTCCCTCTCGTTCGTAAATACTGAAGCGAAGTACTTGTTCAAGACCTCTCCTATCTCTTCCGACTCAATACACAGTCTCCCACCACTGTCCTTGATCGGACCTTATGTGCTCTGTTGTATGGTACTGAAAGGGTGGTTTTGCGGATGAGAAAGACAAATTGAACTTCATGTTCCGATCTGATGGTTACTTGATCCGTGCTGATCTGAATATCATTGGCCTTTTCATCTGGAAGGAAAGGTGTGCATTCTGTCCATGGGCAAATATTTCAAATCTCAGTGTGACTGCAAAAGTACTGAGACACAGCCAAGTCCATGTCAGCATGGTGAGGGTGGAGAGAGAGGTTTCATTTGTTTTTGAAATTCTGGAAAATCATGGCACATTTCCCAGGAACAATGAAGCCACAACTTTGCTTTGTAGAAGGACAAGTCTTTAATTAACCATGCAACCAGAAAGACACAAGGATACCTGCACCATGGGAAACACTATGAAAACGGGATTGTTGTAAAGGAGTTCATTCTCGATCATGGATTGTAATCCATTGGCATTGTCCCGTCGGTTCCAGCCCCGCGGGGAAATACTGGAAATATGAGGAATGTAATGGAGGTTTCAGTTATTAAACTGTAAAAAGTGCAGAACAATTTACAAGGATGTTGCCAGGGCTCAGGGGTCTGAGTTATAGGGAGAGGTTGGACAAGTGAGGATTTTATGTTTAAAGCAGAGGAAACTGAGGGGGTTCTTTTCTAGAAGTGTATAAGACCATGAGAGGCATGGATAAGGTGAATGCACTCAGTCTTTTTCCCAGGAACTGGAGGATTGGACGGCTTGATTGGATCAGTTTAAGGTTAGAGGAGAAAGAATAAAAGGGAAGCTGAGGGGCAACTGTTTTACAGAGAGGGTGGTATGTGTATGGAATGAGCTGGCAGTGGAAGTGGTTCAGGCAGGAACACTCACAACAGGTAAAAGACATTTGGACAAATACATGGATAGGAAAGGGTCAGAAGCAAATGGACCAAGTGCAGGGAAATGGGGTTAGCGTGGATGGACATTCTGGTCGGCATGGGCCAGTTTGGGCCAAATGGCCTGTCTCTGCTATTGGATTCTATGACTCTAAGTGCATTTGCTCTTTCTCCCCCTAACTCTGTTGGTATCCTGGGATGTATTCCATCAGGGCAATGAGACTTGTCTACCTTTAGCTCCATTAACTTGCCCAGCTCTAGCTCTTTCACGATAATGGTTATTATCTCGGGCCTCACCCTCCTCAGTCTCCTTATCAATTACTGCCATGTTCTTCGTATCCTCCACTGTGAAGACTGACTGCTGTGTACTCATATTCCTGAACCCTGCTGGATAGGAATAACTGGGCACAGAACTCTGAGAGGTCTTCTTTGAGTCTTTATTGATGAGATATGGCAGTTGTATGAATAGTGTACATACAAAACACCTCCAGGCAGCATCAGGTAACTCCCCGCCTGTCCGATGTACAGCTCCCATTCTTAAACCTTTGTGGTTTGGGACTTTGAATACAGACTCTCTCTCAGTATTATCTCCATGGCAATGGCAGTTAGAAAGTCTAATTCAGTTCAGCACTTTGTGGTTAAACCACACACCCCTCCCCCCACGCCCCCGTGGCTCCCTCAAGTATGTGACAGGCGCTTCAGTTTCAGTGGGGCTGTCTGTCAGGATTCTGATGTGGAGAAGCCGGTGTTGGGGTGGGGTGGACAAAGTTTAAAAACCACACATCACCAGGTTATAGTCCAACAGGATTATTTGCAAGTACAAGCTTTTGGGGTGTGCTGTGATTTTTAATTTGATCAGGATTATCTCTATGGTAACAGTTAAATACTTAACAATTACAGAGGCCATATGTTCCCCACACAATAGGTTCCCCTCTAGCAGTGTAAACTGCTATTCTGTCCCTGGGGATAGCTACTCATCACTTTTCTCCCCCAATCCCATCTCGTTTTCTGTTGATCTTTAAAGTTTTTCTAAGCTCCTAGTTTCTCCTTGGTCTTTGCCAATCTGTGTGCATTCTATTTCAGTTTGATAAACTCCCTTATTTCCTGAGCCACCCACAGCAGATTATTCCTTTTCCTACAGTCCTTCCTTTTCCCTGATATATACTTTTGCTGAGCACTTCAAAAAATTGCTTTGATATTCCCGCACTGTCCGTCAACTTTCCCACCATAAAGTCTTTGTTTCCAGTCTACATTAGCCAACTCCTGCCTCATCCTATTGTAGTCTCGTTTTGTTTAAGCACTGGATCTTGGGAGTGGATTTAATCTTCCAGCTTTCCATCTGTGTTCTAAGTTCAACCATACTTCTCAGAATTCTTTTATCAGATTACGATGGGAGGCGATGTTTCCTGGGTGTTTTGGTTTTCATTGTCAGTGACCTTGGCCTTGTAATAAAGTACAGGATAGATATTCACAACAGAGTATTCTGGACACTGCGAATGTACGACACAGTCTAAAACCATAAATCACTGTCTCCCCTCAGTTTAAAATTCCAAAATCATTATCTCCTACACACTTCCTCACTATCTAAGCATGGAATGCTAATCCACCTGACTATCTGTCATTTTCCGAAAATCTCCTTTGGTGAAGGAGGTGAATTTTGGATTCAGCTTTCCAGTTATTACCGTAAGAAGATAAGCCCTGGGCACAGGAGAACCAGCTCCACCATTTAATACGGTGCTGATTGAGCTCACCTCGGTCTCAGCTGGATTTTCCCGCCTGCTCTCTCTCCCCCTTCAACCCATTGTAAATTCAACATCTGTATCTCTTCATTAAATTGGCTCATTGTCCTGGCATCCACCACATTTTCAATGGGGAATTCCACAGATTCACAGCACATTGAGGTAAGTACATTCTTCCTCATGAGAATAGAATAGAGTCCCTATAGTGCAGAAACAGGGTATTCATCCATCGAGTCCACACCAACCCTATGATGAGCATCCCATTCAGACCCACTCGTTCCCTGTAACATTCCATTTCCCATGGCTAATTGTCTAACCGGCACGTGCATAGACACTGTCAGCAATTTAGCACGGGCAATCCATCTAACCTGCACATCTTTGGACTGTGTGAGGAAACTGGTAAACTGCACGAAACCATGCAAACATGGGGAGAATGTGTAAACTCCACACAGTCGCCTAAGGTCTCTGACGCTGTGAGGCAGCAGTGCTCGCCACTGAGCAACCTCTGCTTAAAACCTACTGTGCCTTATTAACCTCCCTATCCCCCAATTGGCTGAATCTATGTTCCTTACGTCAGAAATCAGGTTGTCTAAGCGGATGTCTCAGGAAATCCCAGTGACAGCCCACATGTCCCATGTGTCTGAATGGGGATCCAATACACAACATCCTCCATCCCACACTTTTCATTCACGTTCCAGAGACAGGGCTCCAACTCCCAAATTCCGAGGCAGGGACCGCACGTCTGTGGGGAAACCTGGCACTGCACAAGTACAGAATGTGGGTGAGTTTTGGAGCATGTGCTTTGGGGTAACTAGTGGAAAGTATTTCACACTGTGATTGTCTGGAGTAGGAACATATTTGCTTGTAGTATTAATCTGTTGGAGTGTCAAAGTGTCACCACACCCTCATGGGACCAAGTTCCATCCCCAACTTGTCATAACACAGGAATCGACCAATGAGAAACAAAGGATGTGATCCATTCTCCCAGACTGAAGGTTCCTCTTCTGTCCAGGATCTGCCACCTCCCTTTCTGTTTCCTTTTGTTTCATTCTGCTGTTACATTATTGACTTGCAGCAATTGAAGGGAAAGGCAGTGAATCCAGAAAGGGTGCAGAGTCTAAACAGAGACGGGAAGTGGTGGCATAGACCTGTTTATCAACAACTCCATGAGAATGGGGAGGGTGTACATTAGGGGGTAGTAGAGCCAGAATGGTGAGAGAGAGTAAGTGGGCTGGAGGGTTACAGCTTTGGGGGAAGAAAGGGGAAAAAGACATTCCAGAGAAACTAGAATTGTCTGTTCTGAATTTCTAATCTGTACATATTCCTTTATACAGGGTGTTAAATGGTGAAGATTTGCAAACTGAAATCTCAAAATCATGTGACGATCGTGATTAAGTTACCCAGCATTTGAAGAACCAAAGATGGAGAATCACTCGGCCAAAATCCTGCAACACTCTCCTCCCGGCATTGTCGGTCTATCTGCGCCAAATGGACTGTGAATGGTACAAGACAGCAGCTCACTACCATCTTCAAGGGTAACGAGAGATGGCGAATAAATGCTGGCTGAGACCGTGATGCCCATATCCTGGAAACGGTTTCTATCTCTCGTTGCTGAAACCCAGTTGATGTTACTGCAGGATGATGAGGAACGCTGAGTGCATCCTCCAGGAGGCAGCACCATCACATTACCCCTGCCTACATCCACACAGTAACACCGCAACACCACTGGAATAAAAGGCAGTGAAGCCCAAGGAGGACTGAGATATAGTTCTTCAAGTTAAAGTCATGAAAGAGGATTGGAACAGAGCAGGAACAGGAGACTGAGCTGGATGGTCAGCTGTTTCCCATTGAATGGTGGAGCAAGATTGAAAGGCTGAATGGTCTCCTCCTGCTGCTATCTCCCAGGTATGTATATAACCACGGAGCCCGGGTAGGAAGGAGTGGGCAGGGATTCTCCAGGAGATTGCACTTCCACAACAGTTCTCAGTGAGGGCTGGTTTGATGGATTTTATTTAACATTTGTCTTTAACACAAGGTTTGTGAATTTGGTTTTAAAATATTGTAGCTATTTATTCCACAATAAATAAAACTAAAAGAAAAGAAATGAAACGATCTGAATATAGCAGTTTTAAAAAATTTCAAATGCCTTTTAAAACAAAATCCTGTCTATTCCCGGACACCATCACTTTCCAGTTACTCAAACTCCAGGGAAATATTCCCTCCCTGTCTGAACATTTGGTTAGATTTAACTGCTTTTCAGTTCTCCTTCTGTGAGCTGTGAAGCGTTCTTTTTCCCCCCATTTCTCCTACCCAGAAGTGTTATCTCACACAGCTGAGCAACCTTCCCACGTTCATCATTATGCCATTTTAGGTTTTGTTAATATATAATCACCAGCAGTAAACCACCCGTGTAACCAATTGAATATTTACAAACAAAACCCATTAAGGGCAAAGCAAACCATTACAAATGACAGAGTGGGAAGAGACCAAATCAAAGTAGAGTTAGGGGTGAGGGGGCAGCAGTGGAGATAAAGCACTGTATCCCCTGCAATGCCCACCTCTATCTAAAGGCATCGAGAGCATTGATACATACCACATGCTCCTCTCCAAGGGCACCCTGCTTTATCCTCAATCATAGAATAGCCTTTATCGTCAATCATAGAATAGAATCCCAACTGTGTGGCAGGAGAGCATTGGCCCATCAAACCCCACTGACCATCCAAAGAGCATCCCACCTGGAGCACTCCATCCTTGTAACACTGCGTTTCCCATGGCTGATCCACCGAGTCTGCACAATCCTGGACACTGTGGACAATTTTGCACAACTGATCCACCTAATGCACAAATGTTTGAACTGTGGGAGGAAACCAGAGCACCTGGAGGGGGCCCACACAATCATAGGGGAATGTGCAAACTCCACACAGGCTGTTGACTAAGGCTGGACTCCAACCTTGTACCTGGTGCTGTGAAGCAGCCGTGCTCCAGTCACAATTTAAATCAAAACAGATGATCCCTGCTCATTGTCACATTGCTGTTTGTGGAGACTTACTGCCCAGAGAGACATCCTGAGATTCACAAAGAGACAATATAAATTCAGTCACCTCCAGCTGAGTTAATGTGATTAACAACAACATCAATACTCCAACAGTGTCATCAGACCTCGTACCTACTCTATCATTTACGATTTTTAATCCATGGAAAGTTTGTTACCAGCTTCGATGACAGCCATAATGCTCTGACCACTTTGACGGAGCCAGTGCAAGTCAGTTCTAATAGTTATCAACAGATTAAACAGGATGCCCCACAACAGGAGGTGCTCTGACACTCAATGCCTGTAAGTCAAGGTCATTTTCCTTAAACCACTCACGTCTGACAATACCATTGAAGATATTTTATACAGTAACCTTTCAGTCTCAATTGTCAGTTCCAGTCCATGAAGCAGCCAGTAACATGCACCAGTGAATTGAAATCTAACAGCAGCATTGCCCTGGCAGGAGAGATTGAGGAGCTTGAAGCTGTCTTCTCTGGAGTATCTAAACATGAAACACTTCAAAAGAACAAAACTCTTCAAGAGCTCGAGAGGATAGATACAGGAAGGATGTGCTCCTAGGCTGGTGTGCCTGGAATAAAATAAACACTAACTACGGTATCTTTACCCAGCATCCCCTTTAGCTGCAAAAATGTTTAAGATTTATTTGCTGCTTTAATTACACTCCCAGTTTTAACTGCTGTAATGTTGATGACTATGCAAATGTATAAAATATAATTTAATCCATCCCAAAACCTCTCTGTCCCTGTGTCTCCCTTGTGTTCACCGAGACACTCATTCAATCTGACCTCTTTACAAACCCTGCCCTGATATTTCCTTAGAGTGCTCAGAATGAGATATTCACTGTATTATTACTGTGCAAAACGAAGCTGATTGGCTCATCAGCTCTCCAAAGGATCACCTCACGGAATGCTATTCTTCTCCTTTTACCCCATAAACCTTCCCATTCGTCCCCTTCCAATAACACCGCTGAGTTCACAAGTAACCACAGTGATCGGATTTGTTTTGTTTGTTCATGGGATCATGACATCACTTGCTGGGTCAGCATTTGTCATCCATTCTAACGGCCCAAGAGATGGTTCAGAGTCAACCACGTTACTCAGTGTCTGGATTCACATATCGGCTGGACCAGGTCAGAATTAACAGTTTCTCAGACCCAATGACATGAAGAGTTGATTTCTGGCCTATTATCTTATTTCTGAAATGATAATGAATAATTTTTGCAGCTGAATTAAAAGTGAAAGACCAAAATGGGTTTTATTCTGATTGAGCACTTCCTCCTATTTTCTCAGTTGTTATTGACAGTCTCATTCCTCTCGCACCAGAATCTGTTCCAAAGAGTGTTCCAGAAAAGGCAGAATGGTCAGCTGCAGCTGGTCCCCTGACCGGTCACTGGTCTGCTGATTTTTGTTTTCCCAGTAATTTCTGTTTTTATTCCTGATTTCCCAGCATTTGCCGATGTTTCGTTTTTGAATATTGATCTTGTCTGTTACAGAGGAGTTTATTGATGAGTACAGAGAGTTTTGAACATTGCAACTTAGGCCACAAATCAGCCATGATCTATTGAATGGCAGAGCAGGGTTGAAGGGCTGAATGGCCTCCTCCTGTTCCAATGAAAGTGATCCATCTGCAGCTTGTGGTAACATTTCCCCTCATTGCTCCCTTCCCCTCCATGTCTAACACACTGTTACCGACTGAACAAACCTCCTGTGTTTGAACTAAACCTGCTCATGTTCAGTGACTCCCTCTCCTGTCACCCGGATTTAACTCTCATCATGGAATGCTGTCTCCTATTACTGCGGGAATGCCCACAAGGACTAATCCTGGAGTCTGTATCCCCTGGGATCCAAAAATCCTGTTTATTTCCTTCTTCCTATTTCATTCTGGCATTGAACTCTCGGTTTCAATCCATTCTCCTGTCATGCTCTTCAACATGCCCATGTGGGTGGGCTGGAGGCAGCTGGCACCTGAGATTGTGGGGGGAGGCAGATTCAATCAGGGATTCGGGAAAACACTCAGACAATGACACATCCATCTGATTGTTGACTCAGACAGATAGGCAGAAAGAAAGATGCACATTTAGATAGTACCTTAATGACCTGGGGCAATGAAACATGCTTCCAACCCAATGATTTCAACCTCAAATCTCTGAAAACACAGACACAAATCTTCCTCCTTGTACCAGGTTGTCTCTCAGCCTCCTCTTAAGAAAAGAGTTTTTAGCTATTAAGCTTTTCCTGGTGATTATAACCACTGTGTTTCTGTCAGATTTGTGACTGAACCTTTATTTTCCTGTTGTGAGTGATGCTAGTAGCAGAAACAGTTCCAGAACTGTGCGGGTTTCGGTTGGAGTATTTATATTTACACATTCATTCCCTGCCTCACATACAGTGTGAAATTGATGTAAAGCAGAAGGAAAGGATTGAGTCAGCACCCACAGAAACACAAAAGGCAGCATGTGTACCTGAGTTGAATGAACCTGGACTTAGGAAAATATGACAACAATCACGACTAGTTAGAATTACAGAATCCCTTAGGCGCACAAAGAGACTATTCAGTCCATCGAGTCTGCAATGACTTGCTGTCCCACCCTACCTCCATAACCCCACATTTAGCATGGCTAACCCAACCCACCTTACCTACACACTACAGGCCATGTTAGCACGGCCAATCCATCAAACCTGCGCATCTGTGGGAGGGTCACATATTATGTCTAAGTGCTCAGGATTGTAGATGAAGGCTCGTGTTACAAATACTTGACTGACACAAATTCTCTTTTTTTTTTCAAAATAAAATCTGGGGGAAATTTCAGCCAGAAAGATTTCGAATTAGCTCATGAGGAAGAGAATTCAAAACTCGTGCCACTGACCCAGGGGGCGCAGTGAAGTCACAGAGGTCTGGGAACCATCAGAAATGTAACAAGTTGTGAGCAAGGTGGGAGTGAGACAAGGACAAAAAGACAATCTGTCACACGGGGGAAGGCAGGAGAGATTAAATTGCAGAAATGGTAGTCCGTCAAGGCCATGGGGAATGGAGTTAGGGCTGGGAAAGAAACCAGGAAACAAGATGAGCAGCTGTCAAAGAAATACATTGAAAAAACAGATTATAACAACATAGAGGGCAGAGTACACAGTCTGAAATTGTTGCTCTCATTGGTGAGTACAGAACGCTGTAAAGCCTGGGTCATTCTATTACAGCCAACACATACAGGATAGGCCAAGTGGCCTCGATCTGTGCTGTAATTTTCTGATAAATTTATTCTGACATTTGGAGTTCAGGTCGGATGATGTTCATAACTTCTCAAATTGGACTTGAGTTTAATATTCTGGAGAAATGTTAAATCAATCACAATGATCCCATTCTGCAGACTTTAGTCCACAGCCCTGCATGTTCCAGCATCTCAGTTACATCCATGTCCTTTTATTCTAATGTGATGCTGGTTACTGCCTCTGTCACCCCATCAATGAGTTCCTGCTCCCCACCATCTCTGAGTGAAATGAATTCTCTCCTCCCCTTCTTTCTAGGAATTAGTTTCAATCTAAATCCTCCAGTTTCTGACCTCTCAGTTAATGAATAGCTCCTTCCTATCCACTCGATCTGGATTCCTCAGCATTTTATCACTTCAATTAAATCTCAGCACATCCTCCTCGGAAATCATTCCCAATCTATCCAACCTTTCCTCAGAGCAGAAATTTTCCAATTGTAGAAACATTCTGATCAATCTCCTCTGTACCTTCTCTGGTGTGATCACATCAATCCTGGAATAAGGGGATCAGAACTGTGTGCAGTACTTTAACCGCAGTCAAACGAGTGTTCCTGACATTTCCTTTGTCATCTCCGTGTTCTTGTGGTTGTCACTCACACAAGAAGTGTCCTGGTTTTCCCACATGGAACTGGATGTGCACTCCATGGGGCTGGGATTCCCTACCATGTGTTTATTTGTTAACTAATCCTAAATTAACTTCAGTTTAAAACAAGATTATCAGCTACCCACCAATCAACTTCTTCCATTATATTCAAGTCACCTTACTTTTTAAAATCTCTTTAAAATTATTACTATCTAAACACAACAGGCTTTAATTTGCTGATCAAGTATTCAGATGTCTCCACTGTTACTATCACTTGAAGATTATCTTTACCTTCAGCTACATTTGGTGAATTGAACACTGATTGTAAATATATGAATATCAAACGGACTTGAGGTTTATGATAATTAATCCAGTCTGACATTCTTGTTGGTTAATATCTTGAAGAGAACTGTCCTCAGAACTCCAGCTGTGCTCTGACTTCATTCACAACTGGATGTGGCTGGACTGCAGATTTTAGATCTGTTCTGTTGTTTCCCGGATTGCTTCACTCTGTCTATCAATTGCTGCTTATGCTGTTTGGAACACAAGTAATCCTCTTTGGGAACTTCATCAGGTTAACACCTCATTTTTTGGTATTCATGCTGCTGTTACTGGCATGCCGTCCTGAACTCTCTCATTTGAACGAGGATTGATACTCTGGTTTGATGGTAAGAGGTAAGTTGGGGAAAATGCTTGGCCGTGATTCTGTAAGTTTTGTTGGAGTACATTTCTACTGCTGTTGGTGGAAGGAAAGAGCTAAACTCCTGCACTGTAAGCCGTATATACAAGAAGCTACATGCCGTATCATGAACACTGATCGGCCAAGAAATGAAATGAAGGAGCATCACTGTACAACGATGCAGGATCACAACTGCAGCAAGGGGAGACTAAGAGCCAACATGACATAGGAGTAGGGAAAGAAGCAGCTGATCAGATTGTCTCATTCATAGTCACAAAGAGACTCTGTGAGATTATTGTTGGAGTGTGGATGGAGGAGGTTTGGGAGATGGAGAGCCCTTCAAAAGAAACTAATCTGCCTGAGAGTTATGGGATTGACTTGATTGCCATGCATTTAACAGAAAGCTCATTGAAACTGTTTTTATCCCCAAAAGATAACAAGACAATAGAAACAAACCCCAGAATACATGGTTCAGAGATGGATGTCAATAGCCCAGCAACATCCAACTCCTGCAATTATTCAGCAAACGTATGTGTGATTACCCTGTTCTGATGAACCAGAAAATCACTGTTCACTCTGTGCAGATGGACAGCGATGTGGGGAAGTATTGGCCGAGTTGTATTGTCGTGAGGATAGTTTATCTAAAACCCCAGATAGTGTTCTGGAGACCTGGGTTCAAAGTCTGCTGCAGCAGATGGGGGGGATTTAAAGTAAAAAAAAAATTGGAATTTAAGAATCTAATGATGGCCATTAATCGATTGTCAGAAAAACCCATCTGGTTCAGTAATGCCCTTTCAGGAAGGAAGCTGCCATCCTTCCCTGGTCTGGCCAACATTGTGACTTCAGACCCACAGCAATGTGGTGGACTCTTACCTGCCCTCTGGGCAATTAGTGATGGGCAGTAAATGCTGCCGGGCCAGCGACACCCTCATCCTGTGAATGAATAAAGGAAAATAAAAATCTCTACCCAGTGTGAATCTGTACATGTTCAACGATGTTGTGAACATTTCCAAAGGTAAGTTCTCTATGTGCAAAACGTTATGAGCTGCCAAAGCCATTGTTCATTACTTGGTGACTTGGTGTGAACAAGAGAAAACAAATCCTTCAACTTGTGGTTATGAGTAAATTCACTGGTGTCTCAGCAGAATGGATGCCTGAGTGAATCCCTCCCCCCCCACCCCCCACCCCCCCACCACACACACACACACACACACACACACACACACACAGTATGTGAACAGCTTCTCCCCAGTCTGACTGGTTTGGCCAGTTTCCAGATGGGATAGGTAAAGAATTCCCTTCTGGCATTCCCCACATTTCCAGAGTCGATCCCTAGTCTGGCTGCACTGGTGTTTTGCCATTTCAGATAAATGCTGGCAGACTGTTACACACACCATTACACCTCCCCCACCCCTATCCCCCACCACCCCCAGAATCCAGTATAACGCAGTAAACATTATCTCTTGCTGTGGAGGGATAGCCTGTATTGATCTGATTTACCTCAATGACAATTTAATCGGTGATCAGAGCAAGTTAAGCAAGTCCAACTAAAATGCATTCGAGCACAGAAAGAAGCCCATCAAATCCAGGCTGGCTCTCTGTAGCAGAATCCAACATTTTCATTCCCCATCTGTCCCCCAAACTCTGCGATTTTATTTCCCTCAGATCTGATATAATTGTTTTTATCAATCATTCATCTTCTTTGCTTGCACCACTGTAATAGGCAGCATATTCTGCATATTTCCAGCCAATACAGTCAGCAGAAACACTTACTCATCTCCCACTGTCTCAAAATCTCATATCTGATCTTAATTCTTGTGCTATCACCTATCGAATACAGATATTTTTGTCTGCTATATCTAGGTCTGTTATAATCTTATACAGCTTTATCAAAAATATATTGACCTTGTTTATTTCAAAGAAAATAGCAATCTCTTCAAATCAATCCAGTGACTGCATTTTCTTCATCAGTGAACCACTCCAGTAAGTCTGTACTCCACACCCTGAAGATCACTCATATCATTCCTTGTTAATGTCTGTTTTGTTCCACAAATCCAGATGACACAAGTTTTCTGTACAACAGCAGTAGCTTTATTATCGGACAGCTGGCAAGAATTTCAAAGCATCTCTAAAGTAGCCGAGTGTCTATTTGTACAGACTCTTCTTCATGAATCTCTACCTTACCCACAGAGACAGTATATTTAATAAGAATTAGACAAAAGCATATCAGTCACATGGGCGATTGCCATTACATAGTTTAAAGCTGGTAATTATGAATTTACAAAGCTTGATGAATACCAATGTCCTGTGATAATGTGTGATAGATTACAGAAACTGATTATCGTATTGTTCAAGATTATGTGTTGATGGGAAGAGATTAAGGCAGAAGGGTTCTTCCTTCAGTAAATGGGGGATTCACTTACCTATGCTCATATGGAGGGGAGGTAAGACAATGGGAGCAGGAGGCAGTTTAACAGGGTTGTGCCCAGGGCTCTCAGTCTTGTCTGGAAAGGGCAAATTGCTCTATCTGGGGTTATGGTGGAATCACATGTGTGGCTCCAAGAGGTTCTGTTTCGAAGATACAGTCTGCCTCACCCCTACTGAGGTGTTCAGTCTGTATTGGAAGAGTACAGGCCTTGTACTCTTACAATACGGCAGGAAGACCTTTGGCAGGAGAATGTTTAACCCTTGAGTCGCCAATGCATCCTGAAAGAGAAGCAAAGTATGGAACAGGGCCCTCTGTGCTATTTTAACTTCCTCATCCTGAACCAGGAATCTGTTGACCACAATTGGATGCAATGATTGACTGTGACCTAACTAGAACTTTGTCAATGGTCAGCATCTTTTCCATGAGTATGTTATCATTCCCTCTATTAATGAAGCCCAGCATCCCATACGTTTACTCAAAACACTTTATGTTCTCTCTCCTTTAAGGATTTGTACACATTGTCCCGCATTCCTGATGTCCTGCTCTCTATGTCTGTGCCATTCAAATATATATTCCCTTTCTACACTGCTTCTCTCAAAATGCATCAACTTACTGTGTGTTCTAAAGAAGAGACATATTATACTCAAAATGTTATCTCTCGCACCACACATTCTCCCCCCTGGAAAACAGAACAGTACAGCACTGGAATAATCGATGTTTCGGGCAAAAGCCCTTCATCAGGAATAAAAGCTTGTAGGGCAGAGTAAATGACTTGGGAGTTGCAGTGGGAGAGGGACTCCCTGAGATTCTTGTAGAGAGAGGAAGAAAACTTCTTCAAGGCAGGCATCCTTGCAAGAGGATTCGCAGTAGGGTTAAAATCAACGAGGTTAAAACAATGACTGTAGATGCTGGAGACCAGATTCTGGATTAGTGGTGATGGAAGAGCACAGCAGTTCAGACAGCAGCCAAGGAGCTTCGAAATTGACGTTTCGGGCAAAAGCCCTTCTTTTATTCCTGATGAAGGGCTTTTGCCTGAAATGTCGATTTCGAAGCTCCTTGGATGCTGCCTGAACTGCTGTGCTCTTCCAGCACCACTAATTCAGAATCTGGTTTCCACCATCTGCAGTCATTGTTTTTACCACTGGAATAATCGGCCCACCATGTCTGCGTGGATCATGATGCCATTCCAAACTGATTCCATCTGCCTGTATATGATCCATATCCCTGCCAACCCATACCTGCTTATCTGTCTGTCCAAATGCCTCTTAAACATTGTGATTGTTTCTGCTTTTACCATCTCTCAGGCAAGTACATTCTAGTCACTGACTACCTCCTGCATAAGAAACTTGTCTGACACAACCCCTTTAAACTTACACAGATGTTGTTGGAAATGCTCAGCAGGTCATGCAGCATCTGTGAAGAAAAATCAGTTAATGTTTCGGGTCCGGTCCCCCTTCCTCAGAAATGTTAACTAATTTCTCTTCACAGATGCTGCTAGAACTGCTGAGCTTTTTCAGAAACTTCTGTTTTTCTTTCTGGTTTACAACATCTGCTGTTCGTTCAGTTTTCATTTCCTTTAAACTTGCCCCCTCTCCCCTTAAATCTCTGGCCTGTGGAATTGGTAATTTCCACTTGGAAAAAGATTCAGATTATTCACTCTGTCTGTGCCTCTCGGATCACTCCACAGCCAGACTTTCCAAAGACAACAATCCGAGATTTTCCAATCTCTCCCAATCCAGGCAACATCCTGGTAAACCCATTTCCACCCTCTCCAAAGCCTCCACATCCTCCTTATAATGCGGTGCTCAACACAGCCCACAATACCCCAAAGGTGGCCTAATGACAGTTTTATATTCACTCCCCTGACAGAAGAAGGCAAGCCTGCCATCCACCTCCTTCACCACATTCAGGGAGCTGTGAACTTGCACCTGAAGATCCCTCTGTATATCAATGCTGCTCAGGGCACTTCCTTTTAGTGAATACATTCCTCTTACAATGAGCCGCCCAAAACGCATCACGTCACACTTGTCTGAATTAAAATCTATCTGCAATTTCTCCGCATAACCTTCCAACTGATCTCGTCCTTGATGTTTCCTTTGATAACATTCTTCACAATTCACGACTTCTTCACTTTGTGCCATCTACAAACTTGCTAATTATGTCGTTTACATTTTCAGCCTAATCATTTCTATGTATTACAAAGGACAGATGTCCCAGCTCTGACCCTTTTGGAACAGAGGCACTGGTCACAGACCTCCAGCCACCAACATTCCCCTGCACAACTGTTACTGGGAGAAATATCAAAGAGGAGCCTTGAGTTCTGTGCTGAGCAGCACGACCAATGTTTATTCAGAGCTCCTTACTAATGCAGGATGGAAGAGTTCCTTCTCTGGAATTCTGTGGCTCCCCCAGCCAAGTCCTGCATTTGGATGTGTTTCTTTCATAGGTTCCACTAATATTTCCCCCCCGACCCGATCTCCTGGGTTCGGGATGTCAGCTCGGATGTTTATGAGCTCCCTTTCCCAGTCTCTGATTCTCTGTCCCTCTGCACCGTCCCCTCTCAGCTCATGCAGTTGCTTTGTCAGTTCTTTCACAAATTGTTTCACCCTATCCTTGCCATTGTACATCTCCTGCCCTCCCACTACCGTACCCTCTGGCAGCTGCATGGTCCATCCTGTCACTAATTCAAAGGGGGATTGCTCAGTTCCCTTTGCTGGGGTTGACGTCAGTTTCATTAGGATTGTGGGGAGTACCCTAACCCATCTCGGCCTGTCTCTGTCAGGGCCTTAGTCAGACTAGCTTTCAGTGTCTGTTTCATTCCTTCTACTGTCCCTGAGCTCTGGGGGTGGGATGTGAGATGGGATTTCTGCTCAGTACCAAACAAGCCACAGAGTTGCTTAACTTCGTTTCCTGGAACATGTGTCCCTTGGTCAGAATCTGCAGGGGAATGCTTCCACCCACTGAGTAAACCTGTTTATTAAGACCCAGCAGGATTTCCTTCCCTAGGATTGGGATGGGGTGTATGTAAAATCCATCTGTAATTGTTCCCGTGGGCCTCTGGGTCCCTGTGGCTGCCTCCATTTTATCCTGATTCTCTTCCCTGGCTCACACTATGTACAGACTACACCCTTCGACAAAACCTTCTTGTTCCAGAACACCCCTGTAGTTGATCATCCGATATTGCATTTTATCCTGCTCAATATGGGCCAGCCCATGATATGTTTTTAATCATGTTTGTCTTGTACAGTGGCACTGCTGGATCATCCTATGTCCTATTACTGCTCCACCCTTTTCCCATTCCTGTTTCTCCTGCTATGGGACTGTTTCTGGAAATATCTTTAAACTTTCCTTTCTTGCTTCTGTAGCTACTGCCACTGCATCCTCCTCAAATGTCTGCACTGTTTCAGTAAGTATGCTCACCCATGCTCACCAACTACCCTGTTGGTGTGGGGTTTCTACTTTCCTGTGAGCTCTAATCTTCATTATTGCTGCTTCACTGGGAAAGTTAGCTGCTTCCACGAACTCTCTGACCTGTTCTTCATGCTCAATGTGGCCCCCAGACAGGGTGATATACCTTCACCGAGCCCAGTCATGAACTATAACAAAGGCATGCTGACTGTGTGCATTTTGCCTCCCTCACCCCTGGTTAATGTCCGCGCTTCTGCCAGGGCTCCTGATGGTTCTCTATTTCTGGATAATTCCAAAACAAAATTCCCACAATAATTAAACAATCCTAAAGTTTGCCTGAAGTGGGTAGATATTTTTATAAACATAGTTTTTGTTCCCGATGGGACTGTCCCCCCGCCCTTCCTGATTTGATCTCCCCAATATGATGTCCCAGTTCTGTCTCTCCCTACCTTCCCAGTTGCACTCTCTGTGCGTTAATTTTCAGCCTGGCCTGGCTAACCTGATCCAATACTCTGTATAATATCGGGATATGTTCTTTCTCACTGCTTGAGGTGATGAGGTCTTGGTAAGATCAGTGTGACGAAATCCATCAAACACACATTGGTGGGATATACTGGAATATTGCGGGATCCCTGAGGTAATAGTATCCTGGTGGACTGTTCTCCTCGGTCAGTAAACACCACTCTCTTCTGCCATTCAATGTCCACAGGTATGGACCCAGACTATTTCCAGCTTCTGTCAATCTATCACTGTCACAATTACTGCCTCCTTAGCCCCAGCTTTGATGAGATCCCGTTTGTGTGGGGAGTGAGAGGGCCCTCGATCTCTACAGAGTCGATAGACAACATCCCACTTTCCTGTTTGAGTTACGCACACCGCTGAGTAGGTCCGAGCTATAACCCACCAGATTCTCTGACTGTCCCAGTCTCCCTGCAATGTAGCTACTCCGGAGAGGTTGCCTCTCCTTTTCTTTCTGTCACAGTCCTGGCTGGAGCATCCCCATGTTTAAATTCGGGTGTTGATGTCAATAGTTGCCATTTTAGAATAAATAGGAGCAACTCCCAGAATGGTCCCTTCTTGAGTGTCACACCTCCATATCTGAATACATTTTGTCATACTCCCGGTCTACATCGGGATAGGTTTGCTTCATCCAGCTTCCTAGGTTCCCTCTCCGACTGCTCTCATTTTAGTAATTGAGGGGGTGAGGGGTAAATCCTTATCGGTAACTGACAAAGGTGCTCCGGTGTTAGAATCATGCAAGGGTTGGCCCCTTAACAGAACGTCAATGAATATTCATGGGCTATGCATATACCTACATGAACACAAGCCACTCACAATATGAACACCTATCTCCCTCTCTCTGCCTACATTCATTGTCTATGTGCCCTTTCCTGCTTCCCTTGTAACATTGTGGGTCTGATTACCCTCCCTGTACTGCAGCTATTCCCCTGTGTTTCTGTGTTTGCCTCAGCTCTCATGGCCCAATTCAGAATGTGGTTAGAATTATCTCTCACAGAGAGTCCCATATTTTATAATTACAGTTAAATGGGGTCCCATGTCATCTTTTAAATGCATCAAACCGATTTCATCATCACATGTTAGGGTTTGGTAATCCCCTGTGGTCCTTCCACACCTCAGGCTTCCTCTCTGTATGATCCTCGATATTACCCTTGGGTCCCTGAGTCACCAAGGTTATTTTAGCCCATTCAGCCTGTCCCCGCCCCAGTGTGTCCCTGTAATATCTGTAAAGGCCACTGATCAGCTGTACTCTTGGGGGGAAACGGCTCACACCCCATCCTCTCATTGCAGGTACAGTTTCTGCTGTACACTTCAGGGCATCTTGGGCCGAGGGAGGGTCCGTACATCATCTTCGGTGAGACTGTGTACCTCTACTAATTCATCCGTATTGTCCTAATAAGGCCCATTATTACCATTTCTCTATCAGGCTGGGTGTTCATTCACCAACATCTGTCATTCAGCGGGTGAACGGTTCAGGTTTGGTTTCCATCAGTTCCCTTTGTTGCTCCCTCCTGTCTGTCTAAGTTGAGCTTTGATGCCCAGTGGTGCCATAGACAGGGCCTTCTGGGCCTTATAGGGTGGTGGGTCATCCCACCCATTGCCGTCCCTCTGTCCATACGTAGGTGCTTTGTCATCAAACCCGTTCCAGTCAGTGTCACCATCCTCACTGCCTTCTGAGGAGAGCGGGGCACTAGGTACCTCCCCCACTGGAACTACCACCTGGCCCTTTGGCTTTAAGGCCTCACGTCTGAGGGTCACCACGTTCACTTGTTCCTGTTTCCCATAATAATGTAACACATCCTGTCATTCCTGGAATAAAACAGAGCAAAATGTGAATTTGGTTTTACTTGAAATATTAATAATTTGACATTCACTTTACATATCTATAGGGGTGAAATTCGACTGTGATTATTTAAGTGAATTTAAGGTGATCATACAATGAAGATAACTGATAGTCAATGACAATGAATGAACTGAATAATATGTGATTATTTGTACAAATTCTTGCAATGAAAATTCAATTTTATTTTAATGCTTGTCACCCATTACACCATGGGCATTCTTATTAGGGAATAAAGTAACGAAGGATATCAGAGAAAATAAATAGACTTTAATTTTAGCTTCATTGCAGTAATGGACCAAAACAATATTTGGAAATATGGTTAAACTACATAACAAAGTTTCCAGTGTCATTATTGACATGAAAACTCTTTTAGTTTGAAAGTTGTTTTGCACTAAGAATAATTGAAAATGAATTGTGATTTGGAATACACCATTTAAAATATATTTTGAAGAGAATAATCAGATACATTTTTTGTAGGAAATTAGGAATGGAAATAAATATATATTCATTGATATTAATAGTTTTAAAATGTTGAGAAGTTGATTGGGATTATTTGATTGAGAGAGGCTGCATGATTATAAAGACCAATTCACCTTTTTCATTGCATTGTTGGTTTCACTAGAATCTGTTGTGGTCTGAGCTCTTGTTGTGTGCAGTGGACTGTCACTAATAGCTTAATTAACCTGCGAGTCCCTGATCAGGTTTCCTTTGTCTGTAAGTCAGTCTGAAAGTGAGCAACACACCTCCTTTTGTGAGGGGAACCAGATTCTCTTCAAAGGAAATAAGTGGCAGATCATTTTGAGAATGGTTTCTCGCACACACCAACAGCAGGAAAGGGTTTTTTCAAAAGAATTCCAATCTCTATCTACAAATCTGATTTGTCAGTTTGTGGAGTTTTCAGCCCCTTTGTGCTGAGCTGTTTTTATACAAGCAGTTGGTTCATTCTGGCTTTGCCAAGAATGTTGTTTACTTTCCCCTTTTACTATGATTCTGCAGGTTCGCATATTCTGTGAGTCAATAATGTTCAGTAACTGAACATTGAATGATTTTGTCTCTAACAGAGCAGTGGCCTTGTTTTCAGCTAAGTATTCACTTTCCATTTCCTGGTTGTATTGAATGTTCCAGAACCAGACTCTGAGCAATGTTTCCATTCACTTGTGTTGGATTCACTGATAACCACATGTACAGTCAGTTTCAGCAGTTTGAATTCAATAATCATCTAGAATTATGAGTCTATTGATGAAATTATTCTCGATTGTCAGGAAACATCCAACTCGGTCACTGATGTCCTTTAGGGAATGAAGCTGCCATCCTTACCTGATCTAGTCTACATGTGACCCCTGACCCACAGCAATGTGGTTGACTCTTACCTGCCCTCTGGGTAATAAATGCTGCCCATAGCCAGTGGCACCTACATCCAGTGAAGGAATTTTCAACAAAGCTCTTAGTCCTTTGTCATGTGAAGAAGAAGCAGAAGGTGACCTCTCGGCCCCTCAAGTCCACTCCATCATTCAATAAGGCCAGGCCTGATCTGTTAGTGATTTATATTCCATCTTCCCCCAACAAGAATCTATCAACCTGTGTCTTAAAAATATTCATTGAGCTCACCTTCTGGGGCAGAGAGTTCCAAAGTTGCACAACCCTCTGAGAGGAAATAAATCTCCTCATCTCTCTCCTGAAGGGGTAAATCTAATTTTAAAGCAGTTCTCTCGAGTTCACGTATGACCCACAAGAGGAAACATCCTTTCAACATCCTACTTAACAAACCATTCAGGATCTTAGACACTTCAGTCATGTCACCTCTCACTCTCCCAAACTCTGCCTGAAACAAACCCAGCCTGTCCAACCGATCCACATTTTATTACTGTCACACCGGGTTGAAATGTTGTGTTGTGTTTATTATGCAGTGAATGTGTTGTTCCACTGTGTGGGGTCTAAGAGTCAACGTGAGCCATACTAGCTTTCCTGTCTCACTATGTTACATATATCTTACATCACTGTGGTGATCCAATCCCTCCCTACCTCATATAACCAAAAAGAATGGCAGAGAGAGATCAAGAAAAGTTGTTCGAAAATTTGTTGTTGCCTAAAAGGTACTTGGTCTGTTTGTAGAGATTGCATTGTAATTGAAGTAACCAGTTAATGAAAAGTTACTGACAAAATATTTGAAGTGGAGTTGCTGCTGGTGATGGAAATGCTGCTGGTTGGTATAAGAGAGGGCTGGGGGGAATACTGTACTGATGAGAAAGTTGAGCAAGGTAACCTTTTATCTTTGTCAATAAGAAGAGGCAGCTAGGACAGCGTTGGAGCTGTTTTGATCTTGCAGACATTATTTTAATATTTATTTGATGTGATTTGCTTGTCACTGGCTGGGCCCAGCATTTTTTGCCCGTCCCTGGTTACCCTTGAGAAATTGGTGCTGAGCTGTCTTCTTGAACCGCTGCAGTCTACCTACTGTGGGTTGACCCACAATACCATTGGAGTGGGGATTTCCAGGACATTCACCCACCGACAGTGAAGGAATGGCAATATATTCCCAAGTCAGGATGGGTTAGTACCTTGGAGGGGAACTTGAAGGTAGTTGTATTTCCATCTCGCTGCTGCCTTTGTCCTTCGAGATGGAAGTGGCCATCGGTTCCTTGAGTGTTGTTAGGACGGCACTAATCCAGGCAAGTGGGGAGTATTCCATCACACTCCTGACTTGTGCCTGGTAGCTGTTGGGCAGGCTTTCAGGAGCCAGGAGTTGAATTACTCTTGTAGCCACTGTGTTTGTGTGGTGAGACTAATTCAGTTTCTGAGCGATGATTATCCCCAGGATAATGTTGATAGTGGGTGTTCAGTGATGGTAACAGCATTGAATGTCAAGTGATGGTAGTTAGGTCATTTCTTATGCGTGATGGTCACAGCCTGCATTTGTGTGGCATGTATGTTACTTGCCCCTTGTCAGCCCAAACCTGGATATTGTCCAGATCTTATTGTTCTTGGGGTTGGACTGCTTCAGTACCTGAGGAGTTAATTGGTTATCAATGTTCAATAACTACAAAATTATGCAAATTCCTTTTTCTATCAAATGTCATGGACTGTATCGTGTAGTCACTCTGATATTAACTTTCGTTATCTCCTTATTTTCTTCCTAATTCAGACACAAATGTTTGAACATCGATCAGGATAAAATTAAATAATTTAAAAACATAAGTTTCTACGTGTAAACTAATTGAATGAAATACATTACTTCTGTATTGTCTGCATTTTGAGCAAAAGTCATTTCTTTTCAATAATTACTGAATTGTCCTCAATCCATCAATCTAGCTGTTTTACTTTAGTCTTCTGTTTACTGATCTTTAATGATGTCAAATCAACATCAGAGCAAAGTGCTTTTAAAATGTTGAGTCAACTTATTTGTTCAGATTACAACATTTGTTATGAATTCATTATCCTTATAATAATTACAGAATAATTTGTTTGTCTTTCTAACGTGTATAGTCAGATCCATGTTTTAATTTAATCCATTGTTTCATTTAATCCATTGTAACAATGATATTGTTTTCAGGTCAACTATCCCACAGTGGAACCAATAATTTTGCATCCAACACCCTTTGAAAACTGACTTTTGTTCATTTGAATAATCACAGTAATCTCAGCCTTATAAGTTCAGAGAACTGTAATTACTTTTCACTGCAATGATTGCTATTCATGTCTACACATTGCACAGTCACATAGCATCATTAAATATCTCCTTCTTTGAAGTGCACTGATATATTTTCAAAAATCTATGTGTTGCTAATTTGTAATTATTATTCAGTTCAGTAAGGGGTATAAATGTGCAATAATAGCTCAGTACATGAACTGATGTGAATATATTGCAGTGTACAAACGCACAATCATTGTGAATATCAATTTTTATTTTAACCATGGAAACACTGTTGAATTAATTGAATTATATTGCACTTTATTGTTCGCATTCATTGTATTTCTAATCACAATAAGAGTGAACTATTTCATGTGACACAATTATTTAAAATTCATGTCACTTTTTCATTGACACAAAATAGAAATAACACCCGTTTTTGCTTTCCTTTACCTATCACAGTCAAGTTTGAATTGTAGAAAGTCAAACTGATACAGCACGGAAACAGGTCATTCAGCCCAACTTGGCATTCCGGCCAGGTTTCCGAAACTAAACTAGTCCCATTTTCCTGTGTTTGTCCCATATCCCTCTGGATGTTTTCTATCCATGTAACTGTCCGAAAGCCTTTTAGATGTTGTAATTGTACCAGCCGCTGCCTTTCCTCTCACAGCTCATCTCAATATGCCAAACACACGTTGTGAAAAGAGTTGCCCCTCAGATCCCTTTTAAAACTTTCCCCCTCCCCTTAATAACATTCATACTTTAATCAGTGACCTGAAACAAATAAATTCAAGATATTGTGATCATTATAATCAACAACAGATACAAGTTGAGAAAATGTTGGATTGAAAAGTAATTCAATTGACACTTAGATATTTTCTAATCAACTCTGAGGTGCTTTGACAAATCTCTGTTTAAGGTAGGAATTGAACCCCTGCCTCCTGGTCTATTAGTACAGACATTACCAGAGCCCTCCATAATGTGCCCATGCAGGAAGGGCAGGACTATAATCACATACTTATTGTGGTTACTCTCAGGTAAATCTGCTCAGATATTTATTGTGATAATTGGACTAGGATTATATTAGACACTTCCAGTGTGTAATGGATAAAAAGAATTAGTAATTTCTAATAATGATGGAACAAAGCAACAATGATCTTAAATAAATATAAGTCTCATGATAATCAAATAATTCAATATGTTTGAAGCAGTTATTCATATACATAAATTAAAATTAAACTGCTTTGTAAAGCACATGATTTGGAAATAAAGCGTTGGTCATTCAATGTGACTACTCAGCGAAAGACAACTTCCCTCAGTTTCACAAAATTGTGATTTCTATGAATTCAAGATTTATTGTAAAAGAATTGATCAAACATTTGTTAATTCTGGTTTGTGTACACAAGAAACACGTGAAATTTAAATCATGTTTAATGTGAAAAATAGTTAGCTCTTTTGTAATAATCAGAAAGATAGAAATGTTAGCATTGAAGTGAAATACAATCAGTACAAGAACGCAAAAAACTGTGGATGCTGGAACTCAGAAACAAAATCAGTAATTGCTGGAAACCAATTTAGCAGGTCTGGCAGCATCTGTGGGAAGCATTCAGTGTTAATACTTTGGGTCCAGTGACCCTTCCTCAGAATGTATTTTTGCTCACAGCCAATTCAATCCAACTAAGCTTCCACACTGAAAATTATTTTGCTCAGATTAAGAGATTGTAGAGTGCAATATTATTTGTCAGTTGATGTATTGAGCCATCGTTCCACATCGACAGCTGGATATATTGCATTCAAACAATGATTACCAGTTAGACATTCGCAATAATTAGTTTTAAAATGGCTGAAACCAAATTTAAGGTTGATAAGAAAATCCTTATTTCAATGTAATTGTGCAGTATATTGGAAAAAACTGAAATATTGAAGTGAAAAATAATTAGCCATCTCTTAATTGATAAGGCTAATTAATAATCTTTCCATTAATATTAGAATTCATATGAAAGAGAATGAGATAGTTACTATGAGTGTTGGGTGAGAAAACTCTGGTTGATTGCAGGTGTGTTGACCTGAAAAGAATGTTAATATTTCATTATGATACTGGCACTAAGAAATAATGGATTCAACTAAAATGTGAATCTCATGATGGTGTGAGAATTGAAATGACAATCAAATAATAATTAATGTTAGAACTCAACACTTAAAATGATTCAATATATTCAAAGCAGTTTGTACTGGATATTCATTAAGATCAGAAAATTGAGAATTAAAGTATTGGATTAATTTAAAACAAAAGTCACACCTTCAGAGATTATTCATCAGAATTGTTTTGTCATTGAAAAAAACCTCATTTCTTCAAGAATTCTGCATTTCCCTTATTTTCTGTCTTTTTTCCACAGGGATCTGTACTGGAACCCTTCTGGTTCTGATACAAATATATAGAAGTGACATGAATTAAAATCTAATTGGGTGAGTTAATAAGCTTGCACATGATACAAATTTCAGTGCAGTTACGAACAATGTAGAAGGTTGTCGAAGAATGCGGTAGGAAAAAAAGATAAACTGCAGCTATGGCCAGAGAAATAAAGGTAAAGCTTAATCCATACAAGTGTGAGGTGTCTCACTTTGGGAGTTCAAATATTAAGGAAAAGTTGATAGTTAATGGCAGGACCCTGAACAGCTTTGTTGTTCAAAGGGATCTTGGCATTCAAGACCATGGCTCCCTGAAAGTGTCCATGCAAGTAGATAGGGTGGTGAGGAAGGCAAATGGCATGCTGGCCTTTATTGGTCAGGGAACTGGTTACAAGAGTCAGGATATCATGTTGCAGCTTCATAAGACTTTGGTTAAGGCATACTTAAAGTATTGTATTTACTTCTGTTCGCCACATTACAGGAAGGATATGGAGGATTTGGAGAGGGTACAGAGGGCATTTACCAGGATGCTGCCTGGATTTGGAGAGGCTGCTTTTTTATGGAGTGGCGGTGGCTGGGGCAAGAATTGATTGAAGTCTATACAATCATGAGATACATAGGTAGGGTTGTCAGTCAGGAAGTTTCTCCCTAGAGTTGAAACGTCAAAACTATGAGGCATGCATTTAAGGCTGGGGGGGGGGTTCAAGTGGCATGTGAGGGGCAATTATTTTTTACACAGGGAGTGGTACGTGTCTGGAATGAACTTCAAGGGTTGGTGGTGGAGGCAGATACATTAAGGCTATTTAATGTTCATTTCGATAATTTGGATGGATATGGATCAAGGGTCGGCAGAAGGGATGAGTTTCTTTTGCATTATGTTCAGCATAACGTTATGGGCCAAAGGACCCATTCCTGTGCTGCACAGATCTTTGAGAGAAAACTAATATCTCACTCATATGACATTTAATCTAACCAATATTTAGCCACTGGTGTCAGAAATAGGAAGAAAATAAGTAGAGAACGAACATGACTATAATCTAAAGATAGAGTCAATGACATTTACAGAGGTAATTTTTCGATTTTTTAAAAATTATAATATTAATAACTTTGGAGATGTGTTGAAAACTTTTGCAGTTACTGATGTGCTGAGCCAAAATTTTCCTTTTTAAGCTGAAGATTGGACTAGAAACCTGTTAGAAAACTTGAAAATATTCAGTCAGGTGTGATGCACATCATAATTTAATCCGTTGATTATTACTGCCAATACTATAATAAAAAAAAATCAGGTCTACACCAAAAAGCATCGATTTTCCATCCAATGCTCATTGGAAATATTGGAATACTACTCATTTCAACAATCAACTGATGAAAAAATATTGCAGTGTTCACTCTCCCAAATATTGTGAATATCGATGTATATTTTGATTTGATTTGATTATATTTTTCTTCAACACAAAGATTTATTCTAATTCTGATCACAGTAAGATTTAAATATTTTAAAGGTAAAAAAATTTAAATTTGTGACAATTTTTGTAAACAAAAAAATAGAATTTACAGGTGTTTGCTCTTTCCTTTATCAATCAGAATACATTTGGAATTGTTGCAAATTATACATTTGTGGAAGGAAGAGAAGATGTCTGCAGCTGAATAGTCACAGTGACTGATATCATCATCAGTGAACATCATCTTCCAATTCTGTCCGACTGCTGAACATTCTCATTATATTTTTCTTTATTAGAAAAACTATTTTAAACATATTCAGCAGTTGTTTTTTTTATGAATTTACAATAAGCTCATGATATGTCGATTTATCTTTCTTCCAATTATCCTGATATTAATTTGTAATTAAGAGCTTATGTGCTTAGTACCATTATTATAGTGAATTACTCGTTCATTCTCAGTCCATGACACAGAAACAGTCGAATTAATTCCCAACCCAATTATCGGAATGAACACTGGTTAGTTTTCATTTGAGTAATCCCAATTGATTATCATCCCAACCTTCCTTGTTGGGAAGATAATGAAAGGCACTTGTGTATCTCCAGTCGTGTCTCTCCTAAGGGACCAGATCACCTGATGCAGAACCATAGCCTTGAAAGCTAGTGCTTATAAATAAACCTGTTGGACTATAACCTGGTGTCATGTGATTTTTAACTTTGTCCACCCGACTCCAACCGGGAGAAAGTGAGGACTGCAGAGCTGAAAATGTGTTGCTGGAAAAGCGCAGCAGGTCAGGCAGCATCAAAGGAACAGGAAGAAGGGCTTATGCCCGAAACGTCGACTCTCCTGTTCCTTGGATGCACCCTAGTCCAACACCGACATCTCCAAATTATTGTTACACAAAGGAATTGTTGTAATTTTTAAAAGAAAATATGACTTTAATTAAGATCTTTAACACATGATTATTAATCCCCTCCTATATTAATATAATATAATTGTAATTGAAAAAAAATGCTCACTGAACACGGCACACACAACCACACAAATGTATTCCTGGTCATCTAATTACTGCTCAAGAGAAAAACCTGAGTAAATATTTTATTGTCCCTGAGAACAAGAATCACAGTAAACATTTGGTGAGCAGTTCCATCCAATAAATGCACTTGATTTCTTAAATTTCAGTTCAGTAATTGCACACGATGTATTTCGCTAAACCCAATAACAATGCTCTATTACAAATGAGCGAGGACGCTAACATCAGCATACATAGATTTCCAATCCCCTTGAAATATCGCAAAATAAAATAATGTATTTTGGCTTAGTACAACTGTAGTTGAAAACATTTTGAGCTCGCACATTAAAAATCTTTATCTGCTTATTCAGACAAAATAGTGAAACTTGGCACTGTAAATTTATTTTGACTTTCACTCACGAAAATACTCATGTGAATCGTTTCTCATTATCTTCCTAGTTCTGATCCAAATGTCGAAATATTTACGATAATAAAACTTCAGGAATAATAAGTGTTCTTTGCAAGAACGACATGAAGATGTTCAAGGTCCTCGAATTACTGTTGAATAGAATACTCTTCATAAGGGCCTTATTGTCTCGAGCCAATGTTTTCTGTGACTGGTATTTTTTTTAATAGTGACTGATGTGTTTCAAAAACGTGCACTGCAGAAGGATTTTTAAAATTTTCAATTTGTTATGAGCAAAACAACTGCTTTGAACACGCTGATTTACTTTTTTTACTCCAAAGTTATTTATCAATGTACAATCATCACAAAATTATGGGAGTTCCCTGTATCTTACGTTCACTGTCATACGCACTTTCACTATCTACTTATTAACTTCCTACTTCTGACAGGAATGTCTAAACATTGGTCATGAACAAAAGTATATAAATTAAAAGTACGTCTCAAGAAGCAAACCAATGGATGGAAACAAGTTATTCTTGTAATCCTGCATGTTTGACCCAAAAACAATTCTACTGAATAATTAACTGAATGGATCATTTTTGTGAATACATAAAGCTAGCCATTATATTGTATTCCTCAGTTTACCGATCTTAATGAATATCCAATAATCATTACAGCAAAGTGCTTTCAGAATATTAAATCAATTTATTTTTACGGATTATAATGTTATTTTTCCAGTCACTGCCATTACAATAAATGTACAGTGATTGGAGTTAGTCTTTCTAACAAATATAGTGAGAATCGCATTTCAATTGCATCAATTGTTTCTGAGAATGAACACTACAATATAAAAATCAGTTTATTTCTCAGTTGAATGATCCCATAATGGAACCAATGACTTCCCATTCGATGCCTCATTGTAAATATTTGATGATTGCTCATTTGAATGATCATGGTAATCTCAGCCTGAAGTGTTCAGAGAACTGTAATTATTTTTCATTAGAATAATTCCTGGTCGTTTCTCCACATTGTTCAGTGAAATAATCAACTAAGATTTCTCAGTATTCTTAAATTAACTGATAGAATTTTGACAATCCAATTACTGCAATTATCTAATCATTGTTCAATATAGTTCAGGGTATATCTGTGGAATTATGGCTCATGCATGAAATAATGTAAAGATTTGCAGTGTGTATTGTAAATATCAATTTTTATTTTAACCCTAGTAAAAGTTGAATTGATTTAATTATGTTTCGCTTAAATGTTAACATTTACTGCATTTATAAACACGGTACAAGTTAATCATTTTTCATTGAACAAAATCATTTAAAATTCTTGTGACGTTTTGAAGTACAACAAAAGGAACTAACATCTCTATTGTTTCATGAAATTGTCACAGTACATTTTGAACTTTGGGAAGTGAACATTTCTGGAAAGAAGGGAAGTTGTCTTCAGATGAATAGTCACATTGTGTGACTAATTCATTTATTTTCCTATTCATTTATGTTGCAAAAAACATTTGAATTTTCCTTTTATTCTGTGAAAACTTGCTTTGAACATATGGACTTATTTTATTGATTTTTGTTCATCAGTTTACAATGATCAAATGATTAGGCATTTTTTCCTCTCATGGATCATCAAGAGATTCATATTTAATTAAAGTCATTACTGCTTTGTTACATCTTTACTGTAAACACTAATTCATTTTGTCAGTTCATTACACACAGGAAATATGTAATTAATTCCCATACAAATTATTACAATAAACATCTGATTCGTTTTCATTTGTGTTGCCACAGAAAGCATGTGACTATGGTCCTACCCTTCCGGGGTGAGAACATTATGAAGGGTCCTTGTGGAGCTCTGATTGTGTCTCTGCGACAAGATCAGGAGGAATGATTTCAATTCCCACCTTCAGCAGAGATGTGTCAGACCAGCTCCAAATATTCATGAGAAAATACGTGAGCATAGATTGAACTCCTTTTCAAAACAACATGAAATATACTTCAATCTGCTGTGCATTTTAATCATCACCATATCCACTACTTATTTTCTTCAGGTCACTAATAAAACGATGCATCTAATTCTGCTAGTTCAACATTCCTTGAAAAAGTAATTGAGAATGTTGCAATCTTAAATTTGGAAGAGTCTAAGAAATGATACTGATTTTTTTTTCTCTGTTTGAAAGAACCTAGTTCAGACATTTCAAGCACATAAACCCTTATTCTCCAGTATTATAAAGATGAAAAAGTAAACAGTCAAAATTCCTCTTCAGCAAAATAACCAAATGCAACTTCATATTATTCATTGGTCAGTTGATCACCTACAATTGTAACTAAATATTGCAATTCATCTAAATATTGTCATGTGCTTTGAACAAATTAAATTTCTTATAACTATTCATTCTTGAATTGTCAGGAATTTGTTTTTATTTTCCATCCACCTATTCATAATTCATAAGATTGATATGCTTTCAAAATATCGACGTGTTCATTTGAACATTTAATTTGTCTCTCTCTCTCACTTATCTCACTTCATGCATGACAGCTTCAATGCATTTTGCTAATTAACTCCATGAAACTTAAAAATGTTGTTGACTTTACTTCTTTTGTACACAAGAAAACAATGTAGGTACACCCATCTGTTCTTTAGCTCAAATAACACTAAATTTTAAATTATTGAAAAGACTACACTGGGGGAAAAAGGATGATTCTTTATCTCAAATATCACATTAAATGACACTTTTTCAAATCATGTGACCTCTAAAATGATTTGTATTTTAATTTCATTATAAAAAAAAAACCTGCTTTGGAAATGTTAGAATCTGCTTCTTTTACTTCCAGCATTAGTTGTCAATGAACAATAATCACGTAATTATCAGTCATTTTGTGCAAAATAATTTTCTGTACGAAATGTCATTTATTCAACCTTTTGTTCACAATAGTACTCACTTTCCCAGCCTAATTATTTTCTTCCTTATTCTGATATAGATGTCTAAACATTTATCACGACAAAAATTTAAAAAATAAACATGACTCAACAAAAAAACCCAATGTTGAACTGTGTCAATTGTTGCTGAGTATTTTTTAGAATTATTAAAGCGACTTTTTATATATTAATTTTCTGTTTATCAATCTTAATTATTATATAATCGACGTCAGAGCAAAGTGCTTTCAAAATATTAAGTTAATTTATCTATCAATATTCTAGAAACAATGAACAATTACAATAATTACACAGCACTTTGTGCTTGTTACGAAGTCTAAGTTAATGTGTTATTAATATTTTCCATATTTCTTATTGTGAATGCTACAATATAAAAACCTGTTTGGTCGGGCCAATAGACCCAGAAAAGACCAATAACTGCCCTTGAGACACCATTTGTAAATATCTGACTTTTGCTCATTTGAAAGATCACAGTCATCACCGTCATTGATATTCAGAGAACACCAGTTACTTTACACTGCAATATTTCTCTTCATTTCTGCACATTACTCAGTGGAATAGTAAGATGAGATACCTCATTATTCTTAAATTCATTAATATTTGTTTTAAAATCAATTTGCTGCTAATATCGAATAATTGTTCAATTTAGTAAAGGATGTAAATGTGGAATTATGGTTCATTATAATAACTATTGCAAGGACTGAGCAATGTAGAATCTCTCAATCATTGTGAATATTGCTTTTCATTTTAAACTTGGAAACACTTCTGAAATGATTTGATTGTAATTCACTTCAATGTTAACATTTATTGTGCTTCCAATCACAATAATAGTTGAATATTTTTCTTGTACAAAATTATTTAAATTCCGATGAATTTTTTTGAAGTACACAAAAAAAGGATTGACATCTTTCTTGTTTCATTAAACACTCACGGGAAATGGTGGCTTCTTAGAAATCATACATTTTCAGAAACAATGAAAGTTGTCTTCAGCTGAAGAGTCCCATTGACTGACCATCATTTTGTTCCAATTTACGTGTAGAACAAAATAATTACGTTGCATTTCATAAAATGAGAAACTATTATGAACATGTAGAATGATTGTATTCATTTTTATTTATTAATTTACAGTATTCACACAAATCTGTCAAGTTGTCATTCCACAAATTAACATAAAAATCATATTTAATTAAGACATCTGTTAACTCCCATCATTATGGTAAATTACTATTTAATTTTCAGTGCATTACACACAGGATCCATCCATTTAATTCCAATCCAATTATCACAATAAACATCTGATTAATTTTCACTTGAGAAACCACAGTGAGCATGTGATTATAGACCTGCCCAGCCTGGTTGGGAACATTATGAAGGAATGTTGTGCAGCTCTGATAGTGTCTCTGTTACCAGACCAGGTGGTACAGTTTCAATTCACATCTTGCACAGAGTTGTGTCAGAGCAGCTCTGAATGTTGATTAGAAAATATCTAAGAATCATTGGAATTGCCTTTCAATTCAATATTAGATATGCTTCCATCTGTTATTCATTCCAATAATCACAGTATTTGCTATTTATTTTCTTCAGGTCAATAATAACAGAATGTATCTAATTCCACTCAATCATTATTCGTTGGAAAATATTTGAGACTGTTGCAGTCATACAGATGAAATATACAAAGTAATGATATTCATTGATTTTCTTTTGTTCTGAAGAGCTGAGTTCAAACAGTACATAGAACATGATGCTCCAGTGCTATAAAAATGAGGAGAAAAAAAAATTTCTTGTTCAGTCAAATAAACAAATGCCAATTCCTTTTATTTATCAATTTTTAATTATTGATCCGTTTATGAATTGTGTGAAATTTGTTTTTCGTTTTCCACTCACCTATTTATATTGAATGTGAGATTGAACTGCTGTGAAAATATCCAAGAGCATTCATTTGAAATTTGACTTTGCATATTTATCACTGTGGGATATATGTAAAGCAGTGTTACTTCTGCAATCATAATTGTTTATTCAAGGTAAATGAACTCGCACCAGTGTATAATTGTTTCAGCCAAGAGCTGAGTTAACAAGAATGAAAACTATGTGAAGGAAATATATAATTGCTTTTGTATTAGCTAAAATGTGCATACAAGAATGAAATGTGTCTGCAAATAATGGGAGATGTTATAGACAAATAGTTAAGGTGCTGTGAGGGGAGGGGGTGTAGGTTAAGCTAGATATGCCTGTACAAACAGTTACAAGCTTCTGTTTCCGCTTCAGCAGAAACAAAAAAAAACATCAAAAGGTCATAAGGGTCAGTGTAAATAAAGAATAAAAGGAAATATTGCTTTGGTTAGCACGGAAACAGATGGCAGTGAAGAAGGATAAATAACAATAAGACCACAGAGGGAGGTGGTCAAACGGCCTTGTGAGGCAAGAGATAAACATTTTGTCAGGGACGAGGCTGGCTGAGTTCAGAGATAAACAGCCGGTTTAGATTAGAAATAGTTGTAAACAGGGGAGGAGCAATGGGAGGAGGGAAAAGAAATGAATTACATAAATATTGTGTACTCGTTAAATTCAGTGTGTGTGTGTGTGCCTTGTGGACAGTGGACACCACATCCCTCTTGCAACAGCGTAATAAACGATACTACTGATTCAGGTCTTGTTCTGGACTGAAGTTATTGAAGTGACTGAACTTCGTTTCTCACAATCACTTATCTCATTTATTGCATGATGTCTGAAGTGTGTTTTGCTCAGCAATTCTATCAACTATTTAAAAAGTCTAATCTTAAATAAGATCCTTAACACCCAATTATCAATCTATTCCTAATTCATGTAAATATCTCAATTTTCTTGAAGTCAATGTTCACACAAAACAGTGCACATAAAGCAACACAAAGATATTCATCATCAGCTAATTACTGTTCAGTGGAATAACCTGAGTATCTTATTGTTCCTGAGACTAATGATAACAGTAAGCATTTGTTTACTAGTCCATGCAGTAAGTGCATTTGATATCTAATATTTCAGTTCAGTCGTTAATGACAATTTTTGTTGTTTAAACCAATAATTCTAATTTATCATGGATATTGACTGTAATACAGTAACACTGGAAACATTTTTAAAAAATATTCTAACAATCTTTAAGCTTCTCTTCTGTTGAGTGTGTGCAAAAGATAATTCAAATTATAACCATTTTTGTTGCAAATTCAACAAACGCTACATTTTGAATTTATGAACTTCTTACAGTTTTGCAAAAGGTTAGTCTTCACTGTATGTCATATTAAAAGACTGCTTTTTCCAATCATGCATGCTGCAAAATGATTATTGCTTTCATTGCATTGTAAGAAAAGAAGTGTTGAATTTTTTGTTGTTTCAATTCCAACATTATTCATCATTGCACAATAATGACACAATTATTACAATCGCTTCATATACCACCCAGTAGTGACTTCATTGTTTGTTTAGTTTCATCTCATTTTCATGATCTATTAATTCTCTTCCTAATTCTGACACTTTGATTATAATATTAATCAACATATCATCTCTACAAGGAATACAGTGAAAGAAATTCGCAATTTGTATATTGCATATATTTTTGAGTTCCGAAAAGAATTTTGTTCAATAATTACTGAATGTCTCATTTTTTTCTTTCATACGTAAAGCTAGCTACTATGTTTTATTCCTAAGTTCACTGATCTTAATAAATATTCAATCAACATCACAGTAAAGTGCTTTTGAAATATTGAATCATGTTAATTCTTCAAATGTATTGCAGTGTACGATCTCTCATTCATTGTAACAATCAATATTTATTTTACCTGTTGAAACATAGTTGTATTAATGTAAACATATTTCACTTCAATGCTAACACTTAAGACTTAAACATTTTTCATGCAACAAAATCCAATGAAAAAGCATCAGCATCTCTTTATTGTTTCATTAAACAATGACAATAAATTTTGAATTTTTGAAAGTTGAACATTTTTAGAAAGAAGGAATGTTGTCTTCAGTTGAATGTTCGCATTGAATGACTTCTTCACAGTATCTGCTGTTTATTCTCTTCTTCGGGTTCCCCAAAAAAGAAATTAACTAGTTCTGCTGGTTCTAAATTCCTGAAAAATATTTGAGAATGTTGTGGTCTTAAAGGTAAAAAGCTAAGTGATCGTAAGTGATTAGTTTTTTGTTCGAAAGAGCTTGATTCAAACATTTCGGACATTCACATTTTTATTCTGCTGTGTTACAAGGGTGGAAAACAAGTCGCTTCCTTCATCTGTAAAGAAAACATATGCCACTTCCAATTATTCATTAGTCAGCTAATTACCTACATTTGTTATTAAAAATTGCAATTCATCTAAATATTGGAATGACCTTTGATCAAATTAAATTTCTAATTATTTTTCATTCGTGAATTGTTGGAGTTTTTTTTGTTTTCCATTCATCTATTCGTATTGAATGTAAATTTTACGTGCTTTGACAATAGCGGAGGATGCTTATTTGAAATTTGTCTTTGCATACCTCTCACTGATTTTACTTATTGCATATAGTTTCACAGTGGCTCAGTCATTAACACTGCTGCCTCACAGTGCCAGGGATTTCGGTTTGATCCCATCCTCGGTGACTGTCTTTGTGTACTTTACCCATTCTCTCCAAGTCTATGTGACTTTACTGTGGTTTCCTCCCACAATCCAAAGACGTGCAGGTTAGGTGAGCTGGCCATGCTAAATTGTACATTGTGTTCAGGGATGTGTATGTTAGTCAGCAGTAAATGTCGAGGAATATGGTTGGGAAAGTGTTTGGAAGGGTTACTCTTTGGAGGGTCATTTTTTTTCAAAGGAATGACCTGTTACCACACTCTGCTAACAGGGATTCTACAACAGTTTAATTGCGTTTCTCTAAGCAATTCTAACTAATTAAAAGTTGACTTTAGTTAATACCTTTAACACTTGATTATCAATGTATTCCTAAATCTTGTAAAATATCTCAATATTTTAAAAATCGTTGCTCACACAAAACACTAAACATGAGGCCACACAAAGGACTTCATGACCATCTAATTACTGTTCAGTGGAATAATGAGAATAACTATCTGATTGTTCCTGAGATCAATCCCCACTGCCACAGTAAGGATCTGGTTATCATTCCCTCCAATAAATGCAGAAGTTGTCCTCTGGTATTTCAGTTCAGTAATTACACACGATACTGGTTGTTCAAAGTAGTGGTTATTCTTTAGTATGAATGGCAAAGGATTCTAACGGAAGAGGTGTTCATATGTCCTAATGTGTTGCATGATCACAAACAATTTTCAGTCCAAATATTGCACAAAAAGTGTAAATTTGGTTTTGTTCAACTGCCGAGGCTAAAAATTTCAGTTCATGTCCATTACAAATATTTGGAGAAAGTGATGAAAGCAGATGCTGAAGATCAGAGTCAAGAATGTGGTGCTGGAATAGCACAGAATGTCAGGCAGCATCTGAGGAGCAGGAGAAACCATGTTTCAGGAATAAACCTTCATCGGGAATCTGTGGCTCCATGGATGCTGCTGGGTCTGCTGTGCTTTTCCACCACCACACTTTCGACATAAAAAATATTTGCTTATTAGGAGCAAATACTCTCTGTTTCCTCAGTAATTTAAATTTACTGTGCTTTCTATTCACTCAAGTTCTCGTTTTAATAGCTCCTCGTCTTCTTCTTAATCCGATACAAATCTCAAAACTCTGGGCACAATAAAAGCGATATGAATTATAAACTAGCATCTGGACAAGAGAACCAATGAACAGCTACATAGACCTCTTGAACAACATAGATATTAGAATGAAAAAGCAATGCCTTCCAAAAAAAAACTCTGTACGTCTGTATCCATTTTCAATTCAATAATCCTGCAATTAGCTTATAATTGTCAGTTGATCTCTCTTAATGACTATCTAATCAATGTCATTGTAAACCACTGATAAAATTGAAACATCTTATTTATTAAGATGCAAAGATTCATTCTCAATTCGTTATTACAACAATAAGTGAACCATATTTTATCTGTCCGCTAAGGTCAAGTGACCTGTGGCCCATAATTGAACATTCTAAATATTCCTACATCTGGGGAAAGCAGAGCCAAAAAGGTCAAACTAAAGGAAACAGAAGACAAAGTAACCAGCTCCAGAAAACAGTGGAAAGCCCGGTCAAAGAGCTCAGAAAGGTTCGGTAGATCCTGTTACAACCAGCCCAAGAGCTGTGTTTTGGAGAGGTTGAAGCAGACTTCCTGGCACCTTGACTTCCAGCCAGTGCCTGAGCATGAGACACCTCACTTGAGAATGACGACAAGTGAAGGGTGTTTGCATGAAACCCATTGAATGCTTAGAATCCAGAATTTTGGTAAAATGTTGTGAAACCTTTCCCAGATCATTGAAATCAGCTCAACATTATTGAAATCAAAGTACTTGTAATGGTCTTCAAGACCACCTAATTACTGTTCGGTAAAAAACACTTTGTACGTGCCTTATTGTTCTCAGGATGAATAATCATAGCAAACATCACAGTCTCACCAGATCCAAACATATGGAGGAGACACCTTATTATAATTTACACACTACATCGTTCCCAGACCCATGATGACACGTTATGACTGAGGATACTACGTGTAACATGTATCGAGATGAAGCAAGTCCTGAATATAGGAATTTTTTTCTGATAGATTTCCAATCCAAAACTTATGATAATAGTGATATTGTGGTTCATTACATTGTCAACAGATTCCCCATTAAACGTATTTATCCGTTTATTCAGAGACAATATTGAAACAAATACGTTGATAAATGCTGTTGACTGTATGCTTCTGCGAAAATAAATCTTCCTTATTGACTTATTTTCATTATAATTCTGACTCAAATGTCTAAATATTGATGATATGAAAATTTGCATGAATTAAATACAATGCAGAATTTGTTCTTATTATATATTATATTACTCCAGAAGAAAAGTAGAGAAACCAAGTATAGAAATCTTGAAGATCTGAGAAGATTGAATGACAAACCATTTCTGATCAACGTTCACTGAATGTCTAATGTCTTTCCATGTCATCATGCCAGAATTTGCATTCTCAGCTGAAAGATTACGAAATATCTAGTCAACATCAGAGCAAATCCATTTGGAAATATTGAATCATTTACTTTGCCAAAGTTCTAAAAATAATTATCAATTCATTGTCATTCCAAAAATCACACAGTAATTCAGTTTAGGTTTTGTAACAAACATTGTCAAATTCACATTTTAATTTAATCCATTATTTCTTAGTGTCAATATTAAAAGAAGAATAATAGTTTTCTTATTCCAGGATAACACAAACACAAACTAATTAATGATTCCCTATCCAATGCTCACAGATAATATCTGTTCCCTTCACATTTGAACGTTCACAGAAATCATTGGATTAATATTCGTCCTTACATATGAAGAGACGTCTGATTATTTTACACTCCAATAAATGTTGCTCATTTTTACACATGACGGGCAACGATATGAGATTTCTAATCATTTTTAAGTTTTGCTATGAAATGTTTTTAAGATTAATTGTTGCTTATATCTAATATTTAAGAATTGATCAAATCCAGTATATCAAGCCTTAAGTGTGAAATTAAGGCTCAGTAACGTAAACGTATTGCATTGTACAGAAACCAATGGTAGTGAATGGTGATTTTTATTTCAATACTTGAATCTTAGTTGATTTGCTGTTCTGGGCATGGCCTGCCCCCACCTGGAATAGAATGGTCCATATTGGCTCATACAAAATGCCTGACAATCAAAAACAGGCAGCCTACCTTAGAACTAAAACACAAGGTGTCAGGGAGTGATAAACTAGATTAACATTCTGTTCCAGCCTTAAATTAAAAGAAAGCACATTACCAATGGACCTACTCCACCGCCAGGACTACAGCATTCCTGACATTTCTTGATAAGAGCATGCCGACATACAGACAAATGACCAATCCTGATCTTCATAAATGAAAGGATAATTGTCCCAGTAAATGAATAAACAGCAGCTGCAGGGTGCAGCCCAGTTAACTCACTACGCAGCTATCATGACAACAGAAGAGTTCGTTTGTCAGATATAGTTATTATTTTACAGTTACTCAGAATATTAAACAAAGGTTCGAACTACAGATTCTTGGGTTTGATATATGTAACTAATGCCTACTAAAAACATTATAGAAAAGCATTTAGACAGAGATTTGAAGTTAGCTAGTTTTAGGAATTAACTTCACGGTATGATGTTGACTGCTCATTAATTATAAAGTCCTGACAGAAAGAGTAGCTGTATAATTTTACACAATATAACAAACTTTATAACACAAGTCATATTACTAATCTTATAGCAAGTAAGCTAAAATCAACTGTCTTTTCGATTTCTTTGTACATATATAATTAAGACAGTGAACGATATGAGGAGTAATTGGCTTTGATAAAATAAAATATAATGAATAGCCGAACTCAAAACGTCCCAGCTGATAAGGTATCCTGAGAGGCCCGGGGGAGTTCAGGAATACCTTTGGATTCTAAGTCAATAAGATACATGGAAAGATCCCAATAGGAATCTGGGAAGGTCCATTAGAATGCCCATCTGCGATTATGTGTTTCAATTGGGTGGCTGGATGAGGAGGGAAGGGCTGTAACCACATTGCATGTGGCCATTGTGATGCAGAAAGTCCATAAAAATGCTGCTTTTTACTGTACATGTTACATTGTGTCATGGATCTCCCTTCCGAGATTGGCCTCGGGGGACGATCCCTTCATTAACTGGTTGCTGCATGAGTAAACATCTTCCACATGCCTGAGCTCAGATTGCCTCCTGAGTCCTCATTCCCTGCCCGTGAAAACAATTCTACAGCTATGATGACATTTCAATTCAACACATACATTTATTGTGTGTGAAATGATTACATTCAGAGCGATTTAATTTTCATGATAAAATTGCTTTACATTTCCTTTTTTTGGTGTACAAGAAAACATTTCGATTATATCCATTTGTTTTTTTGTTCAACCAACACTAAGTTTTAAATTATTGTAAAGACTACAATGGGGGAAACGGGAACGAGTCTTCAGCTCAAATGTCATATGAAATGACTGTTTCCTTTTTTCAAACAAATTGCCCTACAAAATTATTTTTATTTTCATTCCATTATAAGAAAAAAATTGCTTGGAAATGTTGACAATTCTCTTTTTCCTCCCATAGTAGATCTCAGTGAACAATAATCACACAATTATGAGAATTATTTTTATTTTCATTCCATTATAAGAAAAAAATTGCTTGGAATTGTTGACAATTCTCTTTTTCCTCCCATAGTAGATGTCAGTGAACAATAATCACACAATTATGAGAATTCCTTTCCGTATCAAATGTTAGTGACTTTATATTTTGTTCACAGTAATAGTCACTTTTATGGCCTAATTCTTTTCCTCCTAATTCTGAAATAAATCTTCGAACATTTATTGTGGTAAAAATTACATCAACAAAATTGACATGAAAACTATTGGAAGCATATAAATCTTGCATTGCCTGCATTTTTAAACAAAATCATTTTTTTCAATTGGTGCTGAATGATTTTTTTCACACCATCCAGCTAAGTTTTATGCTTTAATTTTCAGTTTCTTAATTTTAATGAATATTCTATCAACATCAGAGCAAAGTGTTTTCAAAATATTAAGTCAATTTATCTGTCAGGATTCTAAAAGCAATTATCAATTACAGTAATTGCACAGCAATTTAACATAGACTTGGTAAAAATGCAGTGTTTTTTTGAAAATGCCATTCATTATTTCTTATTGTCAATGCTACTATATTAATACCTATTTGTTCAGGCCCATGCACATACCAAACGACCAATAATATCCCTTGCAAAATTCTTTGTAAATATCTGATTTTTGCTCAGGTGAAATATAACAATTATCTCAGCCTTTGAAATTCAGAGAACTCCAATTCCTTTTCCCTGCGATATTAGTCTTCATTTCTACATATTACTCAGTCTAATATCAAGATGAGATATCTCATTATTCTCAAATTCACGAATATATATTTTAAAAATCCATTTGTTGCTAATATATCTTATATCTAATAATTGTGCAATCCAGTAAGGGCTACAAATGTGGAATTATGCTTCTGTACAATAAATACTGCAAGGACATTACAATGTACAATCTCTCAATCATTGTGAATATTGTATTTATTTTAAACTTGGAAACATTTTTGAATTGATTTGATTATAATTTACTTTGATTCTGACACTTACTGTATATCCAATCACAATATCAGTAGATTATTTGGAGGTATCATCGTCCATTTCAATAATCACAGTATCTGCTATATACTTTCTTCTGGTCACTCATAGCGAAATGTATCTCATTCCACTCAATCAATATTCCTCAGAAAATACTTGAGAATGTTGCAGTCATAAAGCTGAAATATGCAAAGTTATGATAGCCATTAATTTTCTCTTGTTCTGTAGATCTTAGTTAAAACAACACAGAATTTTATGCTCCCGTGCTATAAATATGAGAAAAGATCAATTACTTCTCAGTAAAATAAACAAATGTGACTTGCTATTATTTATCAATTTTTGGTTATTGGTCAGTTTATGAATTGTGTGAGATTTGTTTTTAGCTTTCCAGTCATCTATTTATATTGAATGTGACATTGAAATGGCATGAAAATATCAGGGTATGTTCATTTGTAAGTTCAATTTGCATATCTCTCACTTATCCCATTGATTGCATGATGGTTTAAGAACGTTTCATTCAGCAATTCTCGTAAATATCATAAACTGTCTGATTTTAAATCAGATCATTCACACCCAATTATCACTCTGTTCCTAATTCATGCAAATACCTCAATTTTATCGAACCCAATGTTCACACTAAACAATACACATAAAGCAACAGAAAGACTTCCATCACCATCTGATTGTTGTTCAGTAGAATAACCTGAGGAAGTAACTTATTGCTCCCGAAACCAATGACAACAGTAAGCATTTGTTTACTATTCCGTGCAACAAGTGGAACTGATATCTTCTATTTCAGTTCAGTAGTTAATGATGATTTATGTTGCTTAAAACAATGCTTCTACTTTATCACGGATATTGACTGTAATACAATCATGCAAACAACAAACGTTTTGTGATTCTAAAAATCTTTAAGTTTACTTATTTTAAATTTGTGTGCAATAGATATTTCAAATTGCAACCGTTTTTGTTGTATGATTCAGCAAACCTAAGTTTTGAATTTGGGAAAGTCTCCATTTTTGCAAAATGGAAGTAGTTTTCAGTTTATATAACACAGTAAATGACTGTTTTTTTTCCAAATCACGTGCTTTGCAAAATGATTATTGGTTTCATTTGATTGTAAGAAAATAACTGTTTTGAACATGTTAATTCTTTTTGTCTTTTCTATTCCAACATTAGTCATCACTGTACAATAATAAACAATTATTATAATTCCTTTATGTACCAAATGTCATTGACTGTATCATTTGTTCACTTTCATGCTCACTTTCATTATCTATTAACTTTCTTCCAAATTCTGACACAAATGTCTGAACTCTGACCATAATATTAATCATCTAAATTAAAATAACGTCTCTATGATGAAACCATTTGATAGAAATTCATATTTCTTGTGTTACCTTCATTTTTTAGTAAAGAAAGAAAAACATTTTCTATAATCACTGAATGGCTCATTTTTTCTTCAATTTATTCCACAAGTTAACAATTTTAATAAATATCCAATCAACATAACAGCAAATATTTTGAAATATTGAATCATTTTAATTGCTCATATAGCAACATTATCAAGTCATTGTCATGATAATAATTGTGCAATTATTTAAGAAAGTCTTTTGAACAAGTAAAGTGAGATTCACATTTTAATTTAACCAATTGTTTCTGAGTCCCAAAACTGCAATATGAAACTTTATTTTTAGGTCAAGTTTCCCACAATGGACCTAAGGACTTCCCATCCAACATTAATTGCGAATGTCTGATGTTTGCTTATTTGAATGATCTCTGTAATCACAGACTTTAAATTCACAGACCTGCAATTACTTTTCATTGCAATAATTCCTGTTTGTTTGCACATATTCCTCAGTCACATAGCAAAACGAGATTTCTCATTATTTCTAAATTCATTGATCGAATTTTATAATTCAGTTGTTGCTCATACCTAATAATTATTCAATCCAGTACGTGCTGTGAATGTGGAATTACGGGTCTTTACATGAATAACTAATATAGTGTGCAATCTCTCAATCATTGTTAATATTAATTCTTATTTTACCCGCAGAAACATAATTGAATTCATTTAAATATATTTCACTTTGATGCGAACATTTACTGTATTTCTCATCATCATAAGATTGAAGTATTTTTCATGACACAAAATTATGTAAAATTCCTGCGTTTTTTTAAGTCAAATGAAAAAGAGTTAACATTTCTGTATTATTTCATTAAACAATGAGAATGCATTTTGAATTTTTCGAAGTTGAGCATTTTTGCAAAGAAGGGATGTTGTCTTTAGCTGAATAATCACATTGAATGACTAATTTACAGAATCAGCTGTTTATTCTCTTCGAGTTCCCAAGCAACCAAATTAACTAATTCTGCTGGTTCTAAATTCCTGGAAAGTATTTGATATTGTTGCAGTCTTAAAGATGAAGAAGTCAATGTGATTTTACTGATTTTTTTTTATTGGGAAGAGCTTAATTCAAACATTTCAGGCACATAAATTGCTATTCTGCAGTGTTACGAAGATGAAAAGCAAGTCAATTTCTTCATCAGTGAAGTAAACAAATGTCACTTCCCGTTATTCATTAGTTAGCCCTTTCCCAAATTTGTAATTAAGCAATGCAATTCATCTGAATATTGTTCTGCCCTTTGATCATATTAATTTTCTAATTATTGTTCATTCATGATTTGTCAGGGATTTCTATTTTTTGTTTTCGATTCACCTATTCATATTGAATGTAAGATTGATACGCTTTGGCAACATCAGAGAGTGTTCATTTGAAATTTGACTTTGCACATCTCTCACTTATCTCACTTCTTGCATGGGGTTAGACATTGAGAACGGAGGATCAGTGGTTAGCACTCGTGTCTTACAGTGTTATGCACTTGGGTTTGATTCCATCCTCGGCCACATGTTTGCGTGGAGTTTGCATGTTCTGCTTTTCTCCCATAATCCAAAGATATGCAGGTTAGATAAATTGACCATGCTAAGCTGCACGTTCTGTTCAGGGATGTGTAGGTTATGTGCATTAGTCAGGGGTAAATGTCCAGGAATCTGAGAGCAGAATGGTGCTGAGTGGATTATTCTTTGGAACGTCAGTGTAGACCTGTTGGATCAAATGGCCTGTTTCCACACAGTAGGGATTGTATAAATTTAGAATTGTGTTTTGCTAAACAAAACTGACAATTTTTTTAAATGTTGCATTTAAAACTGATCTTTAACTGTTAATTGTCAATCTTGTAAAATATCTCAATGTTACTGAAATCAATGTTCACACAAAACACTGCACATTAAGCCACACAAATATCTTCATGACCATCTAATTACTGTTCAGTGGAATAATCACAGTAAAATTTTATTGTTTCTGAGATCAATCACCATTTTCACATAAAGGATCTGGTTATCATTCCCTCCAATAAATGCAATCGTTGTCCCCTGGCATTTCAGTTCAGTAGTAATACACCATACTGGTTGTTCAAAGCATGGTTATACTTTATTATGAATGGCCAAGGGTTCTAATGGCAAGAGATGTTTGATCTGATTTGTTGCATGTTCTCAAACAGGTTTTCACTATAAATATTGCAAAAGAATGTGTTAATTTGGTCTTGTTCAACTGCTGATGCGAACATTTTCAGTTCGTGTTCATTTAACATATTTGGAGAAAGTGAGGAAAGCTGTAGCATTGGAAAGGGGCAGGCACATCCAAAGAGCAGGTGTATCAACCTGTCGGGCATTAGGCCATCATCAGAAAAGATTCCTGATGAAGGGCTCATGCCCAAAACATCGATTCTGCTTCTCCTCGAATGCTGCCTGACCTGCTGTGCTTTTCCAGCACCACTCTCTTTTGACATTAGAAATATTTGACAGAATGTTCAGAGATAATACTAAAGGTTGCCTCTGTCAATTTAATTTACTGTGCTTTCTATTCACTGAAGTTTCCATGATAATTCTTCCTCTTTTTCTTCTTAAATCTGATGCAAATTTCAAAATACGAACACATTAGAATTCACATGAATTATAAATTTGATTTCTCGACAAGAAAACCAGTGAAAGGCGATATAGAATTCTTGAAAAGCCTACACATTTGAATGAAAAAGCAATTTCTTCCAAACAATGTTTGCACGTCTGAATCTTTCTTTCAATTCAATAAGTCTGCAAATAGTTTATAATTGTCAGTTGATCTCTCTGAATGAGTACCTAATCAATGTCAATGTAACCAGCTGAAACATTAACATCAGATTGATAACTGGGTGTTAAAGACCTTATTTGAAGTGAACAAATGTTTGGGATTTACTTGAATTCCACCAGAAAACATTCTTGAATCATAATACAAGAAATGAGATATGTGAGAGATGTGCAAACCTTATTTTTAAATGAACGAACTCCAATATTTGCAAGGCATTTCAATCTTACGGTCAAAATGAACAGGTGAATGGAAAATTAAAAAAACAAGTATCTGACAATTCATAAACTGAACAACAATTACAAATTCACTTTGATCAAAGGACAGAGTAATATTTAGATGAATCACAACATTTAGTTACAAAGTAGGCAATCAACTGACTGACAAGTAATAGATTGTAGAGTTTGTTAGTTTACTGAAGAAGGTATCAACTTTATTTCAAATTTATAGCATGAGAGAACAATGTTTAATGTGTTTCAATTGTTTGGAGTTGCCCCTTTGCAACAAAAAAAATCAATCTAATTATTTAGACATCGTAATCTTGAATTCTGCAGCATTTTCAAATATTCTCCAGGAACGTATAAGCCACAGAATTAGATACAGGTATCCCCACTATCCGAAAGTAAAGCGTTATTATGAAACCTTACATAATCTGAAAAGGCGTCGAAGAAGCATTAATTTATATGGGAAACATGTCCCCTTTTTTCGTAAAAGTGAAAATCCTCTTCATATTTCTTTCAGTTAGAGAAAACAGGGACAGATGAAAGTCTTTTGTAAATGCAAAGTGGCTAAAGCGAATTTTCCAACACATATTTCTTGGTAACCTGGTAATCTGATAAGTATCAGATTTTGTGATGATTGATATTATAGATAAAAGCAGATCTAATGTTGTATTGAATAGCAATTCAGTCTGTGCTTAGGTACTCTCTAATCTCCATTCAGATAGCTCTTGCTATATTTCTGTTGAAGGTGTGATTTGAAACCTTCCCTCGGGTCTAGTAATAGAGACACTGCCACAGCTCCACAGGCTCCTTTCATAATGTTCCCACTCAGGACGGTCAGAACTGCAATATTGTGTTTCATGTAGTTTCTCAAATAAAAACTAATCAGCCGTTTATTGTTGTAATTTGAATGGAAATTAATTCGGTAGTTTCTGTGTGTAATGGACTGGAAATTAAACAATATTTTACAATAACAATAGAATAAATGAATAATACTCTTAAATAAACAGGAATCTCATGACAATTCTTTGAAAGACAAATTGACAAAACTGCGTGATCATTGTACTTTGATTTAAAAATGCATCAGTCATTCAATGTGAATATTCAGCTGAAGACAATTTCCCTTCCTTTCAACAACGTACAACTTCCACAAATTCAAAATGAACAGTCATTGAAAAAGGAAGGAACAAGCAGATGGTAATTCTATGTTCTGTACATAAACGTGCGATGAATTTTACGTTTTATATATGTAAAAATGAAACTCTTATTGTGGTTTGAAATACAATAAACATTAGCATGATGTGAAATATAATCGAATCAATTCAACTGTGTTTTCTCAGTTAAAATACAGTTCAATATTCAAAGTAATCGAGTGATTACACTGCAATATCTTTACATTAATTCAGTGCTGAGGCGTAATTCCACATTTATATCCCTTATAGTGAAGCAAGCTCGTGCCAGGAGTCTGAGAGGGTAGGGGAGGTCCTTAATGAGTACTTTGCTTCAGTATTTACGAGTGAGTGGGACGTTGTTCTTTGTGAGGACAGCGTGAAACAGGCTGATATGGTCGAACAGGTCGATGTTAAGTCTGAGAATGTGCTGAAAATATTGAAAAGTCATGTGGATAGATAAGTCCCCTGGTCCAGAAAGGATATAACTTAGGTTGTTATGGGAAGGGAGGCAAGAGATTACTGTATTTTGGCAATGATCTTTGCACCCTCACTGTCCACCGGAGTCAGACCAGATGATTGGAGGGTGGCAAAAGTTATTCCCTTATTCAAGAAAGGCAATTGAGATAATCCTGGGAATCATCGATGAGTCAGTCTTACATCAGTTGTGGGCAATTATTGGAGAGTATTCTGAGAGACAGGATTTATGATTATTTGAAAAAGCATTGATTGATTAGAGATGGTCAGCATGGCTTTGTGAGCAGCAGGTTATGCCTCACAAACCTGATTGAATTAATTGAGGATGTGACAAGCACATTGGTGAGGACAGAGTAGTGGATGTGGTGTATATGGATTTTAGCAAGGTGTTTGATAAGGTTCCCCATGGTAGGCTCATTTAGAAAGTAATGAGGCATGGGATACAGGGAAACCTGCCTGGTTAGATAATAAATTTGCTGGCCCAGAGAAGACAGGGTGAGATTACATCGATAGTTTTCAGCTTGGAGCACGGTGACCAATGGTGTTCTGAAGGGATTAGTTCTGGGATCTCTGCTCTTTGTGATTTTTACAAATGACTTGGATGATGAAGTGGAAGGGTGAGTTAGGAGGTTTGCCAATGACATGAGGGTTGGTGGAGTTGTGGGTAGTGTGGAGGGCATTGGTAGGTTGCTAGAGGACATTGACAGGATGCAGAGCTGGGCTGAGAAGTGGCAGATAGAGTTCAACCGGGGAAAATGTGAAGTTATTCATTTTTGAATTTCAAATTTGAATGCATATTTTCAGATTAAATGCAGGATTCTTGGCAATGTGGAGGAACAGTGGGATCGTGGGGTCCACGTCCATAGATCCCTCATACCTGACATCCAAGATGATAGGGTTATTAAAACGGTGCATGGTGTGTTGGCTTTCATTAGCAGGGAGATTGAGTTTAAGAGCCACGAGGTTATGTTGCACCTCTATGGATCCCTGGTGAGACTACTCTTGGAATATTGTGTTCGGTGCTGATCACCTCATTACACATTGGATGCGGATGCTTTAGAGAAGGTGTCGATGAGATTTATCAAGATGTTGGGTGGACTGGAAGGGCATGTCTTATGGAGAAAGGTTGAGAGAGCTGGGGCTTTGGTCATTGCAGTGAAAGAGGATGAGATTTTACTTGATAGCTTTGTGTAAAATGATGAGAGGCATAGATAGAGTGGATAATGAAAGACGTTTCCCCACAAAATGCATAATTTTAAGGTGAATGGGCGAAGTTGTGGGGAGATGTCAGAGATAGTTTCTTTATAGATAGTGGTGGGTGCGTGGAATGCACTGCCAGTGGTGGTAGTAGATTCAGACCCATCAGGGACATCTAAGCAATTCTTGGATCGGCACATGGATGATAGTAAATGAAGGGCATGTTGGTTAGTATGATCTTAGAGTAGGATAAAAGGTCGGAATAACATCGTGGCCAAAGGGCCTGTACTGTGCTGTACTGTTCTATATTCGATGGACAGAAATGAACATTTATATATTAGCAACATATAGATTTTCAAAATTGTATTAGCATACTTAAGAATAATGATAAATTTCATCTTGCTATTTGACTGTGCTATATGCAAAAATAAACAAGAATTGTTGCAGGGAAAAGTAATTAGGTTTTTCTAAATTTATAAGGCTGGGATTACACAGATCATTCAAATGAGCAAAAGTCATATTTTTAACAGTGCTTGTTGCATCAGAAATAATGGATTCTTTTGTAGGTGTGTTGATTGGAAATAAAATGGATTTTTATATTACTTTATAGGTACGAGGGAAGATTGGATTAAATTCAAATATAAACTTCACTGTAGTTGTTAGCAAGATAAACTAAACCATATAATAATTATTGTCATGCAAATTCTTTAATAATTTCTGTTAGAATCCTGAAAAAATGATATACTGTACCATTTTTCAAACAGTCAATAAATTAAATTGTGAACCTCAGTATACTTATTACCCAGACCAATTATTATGCAATTATTGTAATGGCAATGACTTGATAACTAATGCTAAAACCTAAACAGATACATTGGTTCAATACTTTGTAAGCATGTTGCTCTGAAATTGATTGGATATTTATTAAGATCGGTAAACTGAGGGATCAAATAGCTCGCTTGATAGAATTGAAGGGAAAGAAATGAGAGTGTTTATTGAACAGGATTGTTTTTGTTTAAAAATGCAGTTGATGCAAGAATAATATATTTTCCTCCATTGGTTTTCTTGTAGAGACATGTCCTTTTAAAAAAAATGTCATGAGTCAATGTTGACACTTGTGTCAGAGTCTGCAAAGTGGAGAGTAAGAGAGAAAGGAATTTTTTAAAAGGAGAAAAGAAAGGAAATGGCGAGAAGAGGAGTTCCAACTGTAGTTTCTCACCCTGCTAACATCTTATTGGGTGAACTGGAACGCAGACTAGTCAAGCAACAAGCTGACACAATCATATGCACAGAATCATAGCTTACAATGACTTAGACACCATCGTCACCATCCTTGTATGTCCTGTCCCACCGACAGGACATGGATGTAACTGAAATGCTGGAACATGCAGCGTAATGGACTAAGATCTGCAGAATGTGATCAATGTGATTTATTTGACACGTCTCCAGAATATTAAACTCCAGTCCAATTTGAAAAGTTACGAGCGTCATCAGACTTTAACGACAAATGTCAGAAAAAAAAATTATCAGAAAGTTACAGCACAGTTCGAGCCCATTTGGCCAATCCTGAGTATGTGTTGGCTGTAAACACCCCAGGCTTCCAGGCTTTACAGCTTTTTGTACTCACCATTGAGAGCAACAATTTCAGACTGTACTCTGCCCTCTATGCTTTTATAATCTGTTTTTAACATATTTCTTTAACAGTTGCACACCTTGTTTCCTTGTTTCTTTCCCAGCCCTAATTCTATCCCCCGTGACCTTTGGGGGGGGGTCGACCATTTCTGCTGTTTAATCTCTCCTGCCTTCGGCCGTGTGACAGAGTGTCTTCATGTCCTTGTCTCACCCCCACCTTGCTCACAACCTGTTACATTTCTGATGGTTCCTAGACCTCTGCAACTGTCACTGCGCCCCCTGGGTCAATGGCACGTGTTTTGAATTCTCTTCCTCCTGAGATAATCAGAAATCTTTCCGGTTGCAGTTTCCCCCTGATTTTATTTTGAAAAGCAGAGCATTTGTGTCAGAGTCAAGTATTTGTGAACCTTCATCCACAATTCCGAGCATTTGGATGAAATTTGTGACCCTCCCACAGATGTGTAACGTTACTGGATTGGCTATGCTAACATGGTCGCAGTGTGCAATTTAGGTGGGTTGGGCTAGCCATGGTTAATGTGGGGTTATGGGGGTAGGGTGGGTGAGCAGGTCATTGCAGACACGATGGGCAGAATAGACTCTTTCTGCACCCACTAGATTCTGTGATTCTAACTAGTTGCGAGTGTTGTCCCATTTTCCTCATGCCAGGTTCATTCAACTCACACATATGATTCTGTGGGTGCTCACTCACTCCTTCCCTTCAGTTTTACATCAATTTCACACTGTATGTGAGGGTGGGAATGGATTTGTAAATATAAATACTCCAACCAAAACCCCTCACAGGTCAGGAACTGTTTCTGCTCCTTTCATCACTCACAAGGAACAGGAAAATAAAGGTTCCGTCACAAATCCTACAGGAACATAGCAGTTATAATCACCAGGAAAGGCTGAATAGCTCAAAACGCTTTTTCTCAAGAAAAGAGGAGGCTCAGAGACAGCCTGGTACAAGTAGAAAGCTTTGTGTTTGTGTCTTCAGAGATTTGTGGTTGAAATCATTGGGTTGGAAGCATGTTTCATTGCACGAGATCATCAAAGGTGCTAGCTAAATGTGCATCTTTCTATCTATCTATCTGAGTTAACAATCAGATGGACAGGTCATTGTCTGAGTGTCTTACCAAATCCCTGATTGAATCTGCCTCCCCCCACAATCTCAGGTGCCTCACCACTTACTGTGTCACGGAGAAACTCTGCCGTTACAATGAGAACTGTCTTTGCTGTCACCTCTCCTCGTGTTTCCGCCTCATCCCCACTTCCCTTCATTAAATCCCAGCTGTCTCGCGTCCACCCACACGGACATGTTGAAGAGCATGACAGGAGAAAGGATTGAAACCGAGAGTTCAATAGCCCAATAGCCCGAATGAAAGTGGAAGAAGGAAATAAACGGGGATTGTGGATCCCAGGGGATACAGACTCAGTGATTCATCCTGCCCCCGAGACTCCAGCGGGTTCACGCTGGGTAGGAGCTGTTCACCCCTCTGTGTGACAAGGATTTGCTGCGTCTTCAACCCGATTGAGAGCCCAGTGAGTGCTCACAGGGAAGTGGTCATCCCCCTGCTCCATGTGGGCTGCAGGATTCTGAATCTGATGTTACTGTCCATCAGAGTCAGGAGTGGACCTTGTACATGATGACACTGTTGGAGTATTGATGTTGTTGTTGTTAATTACATTAACTGGGCTGGAGGTGACTGAACTTACATTGCCACTTTCTAAACCTCAGGATGTCTCTCTGGGCAGTAAGTCTCCACAAACAGCAATGTGACAATGAGCAGGGATCATCAGTTTTGATTTAAATTGTGATTGTAGCACGGCTGCTTCACAGCATCAGGTACAAGGTTGGAGTCCAGCCTTGGTCAACGGCCTGTGTGGAGTTCCCACATTCTCCCCATGATAGTGTGGGTCCCCTTCAGGTGCTCTGGTTTCCTCCCACAGTCCAAAGATGTGCAGGTTAGGTGGATCAGTCGTGCTAAATAGTTCACAGTATCCAGGATTGTGCAGACTAGGTGGATCAGCCATGGGAAATGCAGTGTTACAGTGATAGAGTGCTCTGGGCGTGATGTTCTTCGGATGGTCGGTGGGTTCTGATGGACCAATGCTCTCCTTCCACACTGTAGGGATTTTATTCTATGATTTTATTCTAAGGCTTCACAGCAGGGTGTCCTTGGAGAAGGAGCATGTAGTGTGGATCAATGCCCTCGATGCCTTTAGATAGAGGTGGGCACCGCAGGGGATATAGTGCTTTGTCTCCACCGCTGCCCCCTCCGCACAACTCTACTTTGATTTAGTCCCTTCTCACTCTGTCACTTGTAATGGTTTGCTTGGCCTGTAATGGGCTTTGCTTGGAAATATTCAATTGGTTACACAAATGGTTTACTGCTGGTGATGATACGTCTAGATTAGAGTGGTGCTGGAAAAGCACAGCAGGTCAGGCAGGATCCGAGGAGCTGGAAAATCAACGTTTTGGCAAAAGCCCTTTTCCAGCACCACTCTAATCTCGGCTCTGGTTTCCAGCATCTGCGGTCCTCACTTTTGCACTGCTGGTGAGTAAATGTTAACCAAAAGCAAAACGGCGTAATGATGATTTTGATGGTGGGAAGTTTGCTGTGATAACATTTCTGGGTCGGAAAAATGGGGAAAAAGAACGCTTCACATCTCACAGAACGAGAACTGAAAAGCTGTTAAATCAAACCAAAGGTTCAGACAGGGAGGGAATATTTCCCTGGAGTTTGAGGAGCTGGAAAGTGATGGTGTCTGGGAATCGACAGGATTTTGTTTTACAGGAGGTTGAAAGCTTTAAAACTGTTATATTCAAACAGTTCAATTTATTTTCTTTAATTTTGCTTGCGGTGCAAAAAGCTCTTACAACGTTTTAAAACCAAAATTTACAAACCTTGTGTTAAAGATAAGTGTTAAATAAAATCCATCAAACCATCCCTCACTGAAAACTGTTGTGGAAGTGCAATCTCCTGGAGAATCCCTGCCCCCTTCTTCCTATCCGGGCTCCATGACTATATACATACCTGGGAGATAGCAGCAGGAGGAGACCATTCAGCCTTTCAATCCTGCTCCACCATTCAATGGGAAACAGCCGACCATCCAGCTCAGTCTCCTGTTCCTGCTCTGTTCCAATCCCCTTTCGTGACTTTACCTCGAAGAACTATATCTAAGCCCTCCTTTGGCTTCACTGCCTTTTGTTCCAGTGACGTTGCTGTGTGGGTGGAGGCAGGGGTAATGTGATGGTGCTGCCTCCTGGAGGATGCACTCAGCGTCCCTCATCATCCTGCAGTAACATCAACTGGGTTTCAGCAATGAGAGATAGAACCCATTTCCAGGATATGGACATCACTGGCTCAGCCAGCATTTATTCCCCATCTCTCGTTACCCTTCAGAAGATGGGAACCTCTGCTGTCTTGAACCATTCACAGTCCATTTGGCGCAGAGAGACCGACAATGCTGGGAGGGAGAGTGTTGCTGGATTTTGGCCGAATGATTCTCCATCTTTGGTTCTTCAAATGTTGTTTAACATAATCACAATCTGCACGTGATTTTGAGATTTCAGTCTGCAAATCTTCACTATCTAGCACCCTGTATAAAGGAATATGTACAGATAAGAAATTCAGAACAGACTATTCTAGTTTCTCTGGAATATCTTTTTCCTCTTTCTTCCCCCAGAGCTGTAACCCTCCAGCCCATTTACTCTCTCCCACCATTCTGACTCTACTGCCCCCTAATGTACACCCTCCCCATTCTCATGGAGTAACTGATAAACAAATCCATGGCACCACTTCCCGTCCCTGGTTAGACACTTAACCCTTTCTGGGTTCACTTCCTTTCCCTTCAGTTGCTGCAAGTCAATAATACAACAGCAGAATGAAACAAAATAAAACAGAAAGGGAGGTGGCAGATCCTGGACAGAAGAGGAACCTTCAGGCTGGGAGAATGGGTCAGATTCTTCCTTGTTTCCCATTGGTCAATTCCCAGTGTTATGACAAGTTGCGAATGGAACTTGGTCCCATCTGGGCGTAGTGACACTTTGCACCCCCCCCCCAACTGATCAATACCATCGGCAGATGCGTCCCTTTTCCTGCCAATCACAGTGTGAAATGCTTTCCACTAGTTAACCCAAAGAACATGCTCCAAAACCCGCTCACATTCTGTACATATACAGAATATACATATATTTCCCCACACACATGTGGTCCCTGCCTCAGGGACTGTGGGAGTTGTAGTCCCCATGAAGCCTCTGGAGACCTGTCCCTGGAAAGTGAAAGAAAGTGTGGGCTGGAGGGTGTTGTCTATAGGATATCCAGACACACAGGACATGTGGGCTGTCACTGGGATTTACTGAGACATCCGCTTAGACACCTCGATTTCTGACGTAAGGAATATACATTCAGCCAATTGTGGGGTGGGGAGGTTAATAATGGGCAGCAGATTTTAAGCAGAGGTAGCTCAGTGGCTAGCACTGCTGCCTCATAGCGTCAGGGACCCGGGTTTGAATCCAGCGTTAGGCAACTGTGTGGAGTTTACACATTCTCCCCACGTCTGCATGGTTTTGTTCGGTGCTCCAGTTTCCTCCCACAGTCCAAAGATGTGCAGGTTAGGTGGATTGGTCAGGACAAATTGCTCATAGGGTCCATGCATGTGCTTGTTAGGCAATTAGCCACAGGAAATGCAGGGCTACAGGGAATGGGTGGGTCTGAATGGGATGGTCATCATAGGGTTGGTGTGGACTCGATGGATGAATACCCTGTTTCTGCACTATAGGGACTCTATTCTATTCTCATGAGGAAGAATGTACCTATCTCAATGTGCTGTGAATCTGTGGAATTCCCTATTCAAAATGCGGTGGATGCCAGGACAATGAACCAATTTAATGAAGAGATACAGATGTTGAATTTGCAATGAGTTGAAGGGTGAGAGAGAGCAGGCGGGAAAATCCAGCTGAGACCGAGGTGAGCTCAATCATCACCGTATTAAATGGTGGAGCTGGTTCGAAGGGCTGCATTGCCTCTCCTGTGCCCAGTGCTTATCTTCTTACGGTAATAACTGGAAAGATGAATCCAAAACTCACCACCTTCACCAAAGGAGATTTTCAGAAACAGCAGGATAGTCAGGTGGATTAGCGTTCCAAACTTAGGTCGTGAGGAAGCGTGTAGGAGATAATGGTTTTGCAATTTTAAACTGAGGGGTGACAGTGATTTATGGTTTTAGACTGTGTAGTACATTCACACCGTCCAGAATACTCTGTTGTGAATATCTATCCTGTACTTTTTTACAAAGCCAAGGTCACTGACAATGAAAACCAAAACACCCAGGAAACATTGCCTCCCCTCGTAATCTGATAAAAAGATTTATCATTAATCTGGTTGAATTTAGAACACAGATGGAAAGCGGGAAGATTAAATCCAATTCCAAGATACTGTGCTTAAACAAAGGAAACTACAATAGGATGAGGCAGGAGTTGGCTAATGCAGACTGGAAGCAAAGACTTTACTGTGGGACAGTTGACAGACAGTGGAGGAATATCAAAGTAATTTTTCAAATTTCTCAGCAAAAATATATATCAGTGAAAAGGAAGGACCAGGAAAAGGAGTAATCTGCCATGTCGAAGGAAATAAGGGAGTCTATGAAATTGAAGTCGAAGGCATACAAATTGGCAAAGACCAAGGATAAATTCGGAGATTGGAAAAACTTCCAAGCTCAACAGAAAGTGTGATGGAATTGGGGATAAAAAGTGATGAGTAGCTATCCCCAGGGACAGAATAGCAGTTTACCCTGCTAGAGGGGAACCTATTGTGTGGGGAACATATGGCCTCTGTAATTGTTGAAGCACGTAACTGTTACCAGAGAGATAATCCTGATCAAGGTAAAAATCACAGCACACCCCAAAAGCTTGTACTTCCAAATAAACCTGTTGGACTATAACCTGGTGATGTGTGTTTTTTAACTTTGTCCACCCCACCCCAATCCCGGGTCCTTCACATCAGAATCCCGATAGACAGCCCCACTGAAACTGAAGTGCCTGTCAGGTACTTGAGGGAGCCACGGGGCGGGGGGGGGGGTGGGGGGGGGGGGGGTGGTGGGGCGGGTGGGGGAGGGGTGTGTGGTTTAACCACAAAGTGCTGAACTGAACTGGACTTTTGAACTGTCGTTGCCATGGAGATAATATTGAGAGACAGTCTGTATTCAAAGCCACAAACCACAAAAGATATAAGAAGGGGAGCCATACATTGGACAGGCGGGGAGTTACCTGATGCTGCCTCAAGGCGTTTTGCATGTACACTATCCAGGGAGCTGCCGTGTCTCATCAATAAAGACTCAAAGAAGATCTCTCATTTTTCTGTGCCCAGTTATTCCTATCCAGCAGGGTTTAGGAATATGAGCACACAGCAGTCAGTCTTCACAGTGGAGGATACGAAGAACATGCCAGTAATTGATAAAGAGACTGAGGAAGGTGAAGACCAACAAACAACCATTATCACGATAGAGTTAGAGCTGGGCAAGTTAATGGAGATAAAGGTAGACAAGTCACCTTGCCCCGATGGAATACATCCCATGATACCAACAGAGTTAGGGGGAGAAATAGCAAATGCACTTAGAGTTATAACGTCCTGCAGCAGAGACAGGCCCTTTGGCATGAGCCAGCTTGGGCCAATCAGATTGTCCATCCACACTAACCCCATTTCCCTGCACTTGGCCCATCTGCTTCTGAAACTTTCCTATCCATGTATTTGTCCAATTGTCTTTTACTTGTTGTTAATATCCCCACCTCAACCACTTCTACTGGCAGCTCATTCCATATACATACCACCTTTGTGTAGAACAGTTGCCCCTCAGGTTCCCATGTATTCTTTCTCCTCTACCTTTAACCTGATGCCCTCCAATCCTTGAGTCCCTTCGAAAAAGACCGAGTGCATTCGCCTTACCCATGCCTCTCATGGTCTTATACACTTCTATAAAATATTCCCCCACTTTCCTCTGCTCTAAACAAAAAAGCCCTCACTTGTCCAACCTCTCCCTGTAACTCAGACCCCTGAGACCTGGCATCATCCTTGCAAATTTCTTCTTCACCTTTCCAGTTGAATAACTGAAACCTACACTGCACTCATCAAATTTCTTGTGTTTCCCCACAGCACTGGAACCGATGTGACAACGCCAATGGATTACAATCAATGATCGATAACTCATTCCATTACAACAATCCCATTTTCATAGCTTTTTCCATGATGCAGGAATCCATGATGTGGGCGGCACGGTGGCACAGTGGGCGGCACGGTGGCACAGTGGTTAGCACTGCTGCCTCACAGCGCCTGAGACCCGGGTTCAATTCCCGCCTCAGGCGACTGACTGTGTGGAGTTTGCACGTTCTCCCCGTGTCTGCGTGGGTTTCCTCCGGGTGCTCCGGTTTCCTCCCACAGTCCAAAGATGTGCAGGCCAGGTGAATTGGCCATGCTAAATTGCCCATAGTGTTAGGTAAGGGGTAAATGTAGATGTAGGGGTATGGGTGGGTTACGCTTCGGCGGGGCGGTGTGGACTTGTTGGGCCGAAGGGCCTGTTTCCACACTGTAAGTAATCTAAAAAAAAAAATCTAATCTAAAAAATCCTTTTGTCTTTCTGGTTTCATGGTTAATTGTCCTCATACAAAACCAATCTGTGTCTTACCTGTTCCAGGGAAATGTTCCATGATTGTTTAGACTTTCAAAAACCAATGAAATCTCTCTCCACAGTCCACACGCTAACATGGACTTCGCTGTCTCAGTACTTTTTTCCAGTCACTCGGACATTTGAAATATTCCCCCACGGACAGAATGCACACCTTTCCATCCAGATGAAAAGGTCAATGATATTCAGATCGGCACGGATCCAGTAACATGAAGTTCAATTTGAATTTCTAAACTGCAAATCCCCCCTTTCAATACTCTATAACAGAGAAAACAGAAAGTGCTGGAGATCCTCAGCAGGTCTGTCAGCATCTGAAATGGTGACAGATGCAGGAAACATTGCAGCCTTGAAGAAGTGTTTAGGTGATCACACCAGGCATGTGTGCTTGATGACCATTATGGATAAGATGGGGGCAGGGATCCCTTTCTGGAAGGGCCTTGGTGAGACCACACCTGGAGTACTGTGTATACCTTTGTTCCCCTTTTCCAAGGACGGCTCTCCTGGTTATTGAGAGAGTGTAAAGGAGGATCACCAGATGAGTCCTGGGATGTGAAGATAGTTAAGGAGTGCAGATGCTGGAAGTCAGAGTCTGTACAATGTGAACCTGGGGAGGTGCAGCAGGTCAGGCAGCATCAGAGGAGCAGGAAGGTTGATGTTTTGGGTCGGGACCCTTTGTTAGTCTTGGTAAATAGCCCTGACCCGAAATGTCACCTTTCCAGCCCCATCGTATTCATGCTGGTCATCAAGCACCTATTTATTCTAGTCCCACATTCTGGCACTCAGCGTGTAACCGATATTGTCCTGCTTGGTGTGATCATCTGAACACTTGTTCAAGGCTGCAATGTTTCCTGCATCTGTCATCATTCCAGATACTGACAGACTTGCTGAGGATCTCCAGCGCTTTTTGTTTTTATTGCAGATTTCCACCATTTTGCTGAAGCACACAGAGTCATAGACATGTAAACAGCTCCAGATTTTGTTGACTCTCATTCCTGGGATGTCAGGACTGATGGCTGAAGAGGGACTCAATCTTCGTTTAATCCTCCTTTCCTTTGACTTTCGGAGCCGCTAACTACATTAGTGGGCGGCACGGTGGCACAGTGGTTAGCACTGCTGCCTCACAGCGTCAGAGACCTGTGTTCAATTCCCGCCTCAGGTGACTGACTGTGTGGAGTTTGCACGTTCTCCCAGTGTCTGCGTGGGTTTCCTCCGGGTGCTCCAGTTTCCTCCCACAGTCCAAAGATGTGCAGGTCAGGTGAATTGGCCATGCTAAATTGCCCATAGTGTTAGGTAAGGGGTAGATGTAGATGTAGGGGTATGGGTGGGTTATGCTTCGGCGGGGCGGTGTGGACTTGTTGGGCCGAAGGGCCTGTTTCCACACTGCAAGTAATCTAATCTAATCTGAAAATCACTAATATTCTACCTCCCATGCCCTGTCCTGAATCTGACCCATATAATCCTACACTTTAGTTCCCATTCCCCTGCCAGACTAGTTACAAACTCACCAATAGAACTGGCAAAAGTCCCAACGGATTTGTCTCAGCTCTGCCCAGGGGTAACCGGTCAGGCTGGTACAGGTCCGTCCCCGAAACGGTCCCAGTGCCTGATGAATCATAACCCTTCTAGAACATAGAACATAGAACAATACAGCACAGAACAGGCCCTTCGGCCCACGATGTTGTGCCGAACTTCTATCCTAGATTAAGCACCCATCCATGTACCTATCCAAATGCCACTTAAAGGTCGCCAATGAATCTGACTCTACCACTCCCTCGGGCAGCGCATTCCATGCCCCCACCACTCTCTGGGTAAAGAACCCTCCCCTGACATCTCCCCTATACCTTCCACCCTTCACCTTAAATTTATGTCCCCTTGTAACATTCTGTTGTACCCGGGGAAAAAGTTTCTGACTGTCTACTCTATCTATTCCTCTGATCATCTTATAAACCTCTATCAAGTCACCCCTCATCCTTCGCCGTTCCAACGAGAAAAGGCTGAGAACTCTCAACCTATCCTCGTACGACCTACTCTCCATTCCAGGCAACATCCTGGTAAATCTTCTCTGCACCCTCTCCAAAGCTTCCACATCTTTCCGAAAGTGAGGCGACCAGAACTGCTCACAGTACTCCAAATGTGGCCGAACCAAAGTCCTGTACAGCTGCAACATCACCTCACGACTCTTGAATTCAATCCCTCTGCTAATGAACGATAATACTCCATAGGCCTTCTTACAAACTCTATCCACCTGAGTGGCAACCTTCAAAGATCTATGTACATAGACCCCAAGATCCCTCTGTTCCTCCACCTGACCAAGAACCCTACCATTAACCCTGTATTCCGCATTCTTATTTGTTCTTCCAAAATGGACAACCTCACACTTGGCAGGGTTGAACTCCATCTGCCACTCCTCAGCCCAGCTCTGCATCATATCTAAGTCCCTCTGCAGCCGACAACAACCCTCCTCACTGTCCACAACTCCACCTATCTTTGTATCATCTGCAAATTTACTAACCCACCCTTCGACTCCCTTCTCTAAGTCATTAATAAAAATTACAAACAGCAGAGGACCCAGAACTGATCCCTGCGGAACTCCACTTGTAACTGGACTCCATGCTGAATATTTACCATCTACCACCACTCTCTGACTTCGACCGGTTAGCCAGTTTTCTATCCAATTGGCCAAATTTCCCTTTATCCCATGCCTCCTGACTTTCCGCATAAGCCTACCATGGGGAACCTTATCAAATGCCTTACTAAAATCCATGTATACTACATCCACTGCTCTACCCTCATCCACATGCTTGGTCACCTCCTCGAAGAATTCAATAAGACTTGTAAGGCAAGACCTACCCTTCACAAATCCGTGCTGGCTGTCCCTAATCAAGCAGTGTCTTTCCAGATACTCGTAAATCCTAACCCTCAGTACCCTTTCCATTACTTTGCCTACCACAGAAGTAAGACTAACTGGCCTGTAATTCCCGGGGTTATCCCTATTCCCTTTTTTGAACAGGGGCACAACATTCGCTACTCTCCAGTCCCCTGGTACCACCCCAGTTGCCAGTGAAGACGAGAAGATCATTGCCAACGGTACTGCAATTTCCTCTCTTGCTTCCCACATAATCCTAGGATATATCCCGTCAGGCCCGGGGGACTTGTCTATCCTCAAGTTGTTCAAAATGTCCAACACATCTTCCTTCCTAACAGGTATCTCTTCTAGCTTATCAGTCCGTTTCACACTCTCCTCTTCAACAATACGGTCCCTCTCGTTCGTAAATACTGAAGAGAAGTACTTGTTCAAGACCTCTCCTATCTCTTCCGACTCAATACACAGTCTCCCACCACTGTCCTTGATCGGACCTACCCTCGTTCTCGTCATTCTCAGGTTTCTCACATACGCATAGAATGCCTTGGGGTTATCCTTGATCCTATCCGCCAGGGATTTTTTATGCCCTCTCTTAGCTCTCCTAATCCCTTTCTTCAGGTCCCTTCTGGCTATCCTGTATCCCTCCACTGCTCTGTCTGAACCTTGTTTCCTCAACCTTATGTAAGCCTCCTTCTTCCTCTTTACTAGACATTCAACCTCCCTCGTCAACCAAGGCTCCCTCACACGACCATTTCTTTCCTGCCTGATCGGTACATACATATCAAGGACACGTCGTATCTGCTCCTTGAAAAAGTCCCACATTTCCACCACATCCTTCCCTGACAGCCTATGCTCCCAACGTATGCTCCTCATATCCTGTCTTACGGCATCGTAATTTCCCTTCCCCCAATTGTAAAAACTTCCTTGTTGTGCGCACCTATCTCTCTCCATAACCAAGGTGAAAGTCACAGAATTGTGGTCGCCATCACCAAAATGTTCACCCACTAACAAGCCCACCACTTGTCCCGGTTCGTTACCGAGTACCAAATCCAATATGGCCTCCCCTCTGGTTGGACAATCTACATACTGCGTTAGAAAAGCTTCCTGGACACACTGCACAAACACCGCCCCATCCAATCTACTTGATCTAAAGAGCTTCCAATCAATATTTGGGAAGTTGAAGTCGCCCATGACTACGACCTGTGGCTTCTGCACCTTTCCAAAATCTGTTTCTCAATCTGTTTCTCCACATCTCTGCTGCTATTGGGGGGCCTATAATAAACACCCAACAAGGTGACTGCACCTTTCCTATTTCTGACTTCAGCCCATACTACCTCCAGAGGCAGATCCCCCTCAAACTTTCTTTCTGCAGCCGTTATACCATTTCTAATTAGCAATGCCACCCCCCCCTCCTTTTTTACCACCCTCCCTAATCTTACTGAAACATCTGTGGTACAGCATTTCGCCAGCCACACATCCAGCTGATCTACCTTCTCATTCCTGCTCTCATTAGCACATGGCACTGGGAGTAAGTCTGACATTATTACATTTCAGGAGCTATATTTTAATGTATCTCTGCTCTCCCTATGTCCAGCTTTCAGGCCCTCATCCCTCTGTTTAGCGATGTCCTTGGTATCTGTGTGTTGCACCACCACGGGCTGTTTACCCTCCAGCTCCAGAATGTCCTGCAGCCACTCCATGATATCATGGATCTTGGCACCAGGGAGATTACATACCATCCTGGATTCATGTCTGTGGGCACAGAAGTGCCTGGCTGTACCCCTGATTATTCAATCCCCTGTCACTATAGCCCTGCCACTCTCATTCCTCTTGTTCTGATCAGCAGAGCTCTCTGTGGTGTCATGAACCTGGCTGTTGCTGATTTCCCGAGAAGCCACCCCACCCATTCCCGCCCTTACAGAATCCCAAGCGGTAGACAGTATCTGTATGAGAAGGGGATAACAACGGGGGACTCCTGTACTCCCTTCCTGAGCCTTTTACTCGATCTGATGGTCACCCATTCCCTTTCTGCCTGTGTAACCCTCACCTGCAGTGTGACTAACTCACTAAACGTGCTGTCCATAACATTCTCAGTATTGCAGATGCTCCACAGTGAGTCCACTCTCAGCTCCAGATCTGAAAGGCAGTTTCCCAGTAGCTGCAGATGGGAACCCTTCCTGCACAAATAGCCGTCAGGGACACTGGAAGCGGCCCTTATTTCCCACATTGTGCAAGAGGAGCACACCACGGGTCTGAGGGCTCCTGTCACAACGTCTCTCTACATTCATCTAGTTACTCCCATTAAGAGAATTTAAATGAGTGAGTAACCTTCCTTCACTTCAAACATGTCCATTACAATAACAAAAAAAATCTTTACTTAAGCTGATATGTCATACTTTAAAAACTTAAATACTCCACAGGTATCACTGACAAATTGGCTATTCCCATTGGGACTGTGAATTTCTGAAAGGCCTGAACTAAAACGGAGTTTCAGCTTCACCTTCTCCCTGTCTCACCTCACTATTTACATCCAACTCCAAAACACTCTCATTGAGCCAAGCAGCCCTCACAGTGCAGCCCTGTCATTTTCATTGTCTGCTCACACCTACACTGCCCTCAGCCTCCTGTACTGTTCCAATGTATCTCAATGGGAGCTCAGGGACAGCACCTCATCTTTCAATTCAGCCGAATTCAGACTCAATTCAGAGTCAAAATAGACTTTAGCAGTTTCTGAATGATGAGACAGTTGTCAAAATCTGGAACATTCCACCTGAAATGGTGCTGGAATTTGAGTCCACGAGAAATTTGCGGAGAATTGGAAGTAGGGAGTTTACAGATTAACATTATAAAGTGGATGATTGAGACTAAATCTGACAGTTCCTGCAAAAAGGCGAGGTGTAATTTGGATAAATCTGTGCTCTCTCTCAGGCCAATACCTCCTTCCACAGCTGCAGGACCAAGAATTGAACACATACCCAAAGGGTGATCCAACCATGACCTTGAACATCTTTCTGCTTTTGGCTTGACAAAAATATTGAAGATATTTTCCCAGAGACAGAACAGACAAACCTTTCTCATTCCACAGTTAAATGCCAATGATATTCAGATCCTGATGACTCCGCTGACTGTCGGAACTTATTTATTGAGATCCCTGTCTCAATTATTCTCAATTAATATCCTACAAAATGAATTCACAAAACAAAGCTCAATCAGTGCAAGATGAACAGTGAAGACAAACACTTCTCTTGGTATGTGTTTGATGTATAAATGCTCCTCTTCAAATCACCCCTCCCCCACCCAGGAAGAGGACACGTGCATGCTCCTTGCTGTACCTTGCCCCAAATAAAGATGGTGGCCATAACCCAGAACCTCTCACTACCTGAGGCCCAAGCCATCTTCCCCTTTGCTGCAAATGTGGGACCAAGAGTTTCTAATTCAGACTAACTACCTGCACAGAGTGTAACTAAATCCTCCCAGTCTACACTGATACATTTCATCTGGTTTCTGCTGCCACTCTCCCCTTTCCGCCTCCTGCACACACCATGGGTCATCACGGGTCCAGTGACCCTTCCTCAGAACCGATGACAGCTGGGAAAATTAGAATCCCTTCAGGAAACAGGCCCTTTGGCCCAACAATTCCACACCCACCCTCCGAAGTTTATCCCACCCAGACCCATTCTCCTACTCTATTACTCTCCATTTCCCCCGAACTAATGCACATCCCTGAACACTACGGGAACCTTAGCTGGGCCAATTCACCGAACCTACAGATCTTTGGACTGCAGGAGATAGGGGTTAAAGAGTAACTAATAGGTGGGGACAGAGCCCAAAGAGAGACAGGAACATTTGGAAAGATAAAGGAGTGGGAAGGTGGAAAGCTGTTAATGGAGGAGACAGGAACCTTCTGGCCTCTCAGTGGCGGTGGTGGAAATGGTGGCTGATGATCTACATTGTGCCTGCAAAAAAGACCCTGAGCTTCCAGTTGCTTGCTTATTAACACACAAGACTGTTCCCTGTCCAACATCTCTGTCTCATGCTTACTGCAGTGTTCCAGTGAAGTTTGATGCAAGCTGGAAGAACACTTCAGAACATACCAAATGACTTCCTATTTCAAGGACTGCAATCTCCCCTCACATGTGGTCAACAATGCCCTCCAGTGTATCTCCTCCACTTCCCACACCACTGCCCTTGAACCCCACCCCTCCAAATGCAACAAAGATGGAATCCCACCATCCTCACCTTCCACCCAGATACAACCCATCATCCTCTGCTCTTTCCACCATCAGATCCAACCCCCTGAGATATATTTCCCTCCCCACCCCTTTCAGCATTCCACAGAGACCATACCTTCTGTGACTTCCACATTAGATCCACACTCCCCACCAACCCACCCTCCACTCCAAGCACCTTCGCTTGCCACTGCAAGAGGTGGAAAACCTGTGCCCACACCTTCCCCTCACCTCCATCCAAGGCACCACTGGATCCTCCTACATCCAGCAGAGATTTCCCTGCCCACCCAAACACCTCAACTATTGTGTTCCTTGCTCTCAGGACACCAAATTGTGGAATATTTCAGGGAACATTTCTGGGACACATGCACCAACCAACCCCACCGCCCTGTAGCTGACCATTTCGGCTTCCCCCCACCCCATCCGCCACCACGCTGCCAAGGACATGCAAGTCCTCCATCCCGAATCCGAGTCACCTGACACCTGGAGGAAGAACACCTCATCTTCCATCTTGGGAACTTTCAACCACACGGCATCAAGGTTTCCTCATCTCCCACCCCCTAACTTATCTCAGATCCAACCCTCCAACTCGGCACTGGCCTCTTGAACAGTCCCACCTGTCCATGTTCCTTCCCAATTATTTATTCCATCCTCTCACCACGACCCTACATCTACAACCACCTATTGTCTCCCTAGCTCCCTTCCCCCTAACCCCAAACACCCCTCCCTATTTATCTCTCAGCCGTATTCCCCCACCCACATTTCTGATGAAGTGCCGACATTCCCAATACATCAATTCTCCTGCTCCTTGGATGCTGCCTGACCTGCTGTGCTTTTCCAGAGCCACACTTTAACACAAACTGGAAGAACAACACCTCACCTCCCACTTGGGGACCCTGCAACCCTCTGGCTTCAACATCAAAGTCAATAATTTTAGGTCCTGAACTCTCCCACATCCTAGTGTCTTTCCCCCCTACCCCACATACCAGGCCTTGTTGTTACATAGCCTGCCATTACACACGACCTATGGTTAGCCACTAACAGTCCCCATAAACAGCTATTCACTCTCCCCCCAACAGATCGTTATTCACTCCTTTGTCCAACTGCTCTTATCTCTTTGGACTCTATCCCAACCTATTATTTACTCCTTAACCTCTACCTTCTGCATAAAGACAGACTTTTTTTTCTCAGTAACATCAGTTCCTGAGGAAGCGTCACTGGATCGAAAATGCGAACTGATTTCTTTTCACAGATGCTGCCAGATCTGCTGAGCTTTTCCAGTACCTTTTGGTTGTTGTGTGTGATTTACAGCATCCACAGTTCTTTTGGTTCTAATTTACCCGGAGTATCTAATTCAGGTCCAGCAGACTGAAATAGTGTTTATCAACCTTCCCAGTCCACACTAACTCCATCTCTCTCCCAGTATCTGCTGTCTCTCCCACTCCTTCACATTCAGTCCCCCCCTCACAGTGACACTGCGCCTGCAAAGCTGATGGTCATGTGTTGGCCTGCTGGACCCACCCCTCATTCACTCCCATTGGCTGGAGGATCACGCCAACTCTCCTATTGGTCTGAAGCTGTGTCAATCAGCCAGGCCCCATTGTGACCTGAGTGGTGGGATCCTCCCAGGTGCATCAGAGGCTGAGGGGTGACCTCATAGAGGTTTATAAAACCATGAGGGACAATGGGTAGGATAAATAGACAAGGTCATTTCCCTGGGGTCGGGGAGTCCAGAATGAGGGGGCATAGGTTTAAGGTGAGAGGGGAAGGATTTAAAATGGATCTGAGGGGCAATTTCTTTTCCCACTGAGGTTGGTGCGTGTATGGAATCTTCTGTCGGGAAGTGGAGGATGTTGGTACAATTAAACCATTTGGCATCTGGATGGGTATATGAAGAGGAAGGGTGTAGAGTGATATGTGCCAAGTGTTGGCAAATGGGACTAGATTAGGTTGGGATATCTGGTCAGCATGGACCAGTTTAACCAAAGGGTTTATTTTCATGCTATACATCTCTATGGCTCTGCCCTGTGATGAGCTTCATCATTCACAGTGAATGGGTCAGTATCACAGAACATAGGGGCTGGAGGCTATTCAGCCCATTGGGGCTGTACTCTCTCCCTCTGGAGATGGTCCCAGTCAGTCCCAACTCACCTCCCATTTGGACATAGCCCTCCAAATCCTTCCTTAAAATTGTTAAATTTCAAATTTGTTTTGACAATAACTACTGAATCTTCATCCAGCTGTCGGTCAAACTGTTCCAGATGCTCAGAACTTAGTGAGCAAAATAATCTTCACATTTTTCTTTGCATTATTTGCCAGTTGCCTGAAAATCGTTACTAAAAATTGTGACGTTAAAAATTTCTCACTCTATACCCTAGAAACAAATCAACTCCTGGTCGAAATCACTGCTTAACCTTCTCAGCTCCAAGGAGAATTGTCTGGCCTTCGGCTAACTCTCCATAAAAGAGAAACCTATATTAATTTTAATTTATTAGTGCCATAGAGATGTACAGCACAGAAACAGACCCTTCAGTTCAACTTGTCCATGCCAACCAGATATCCTAAATTAATCTCGTCCCATATGCCAGCCCTTGGCCCATAGCCTTCTAAACCTTTCCCAATCATATATCCAGTGAGATGCCTTTTAAATGTTGTAACTGTACCGGCCTCCACACTTTCTCTGGCAGCTCATTCCATGCATATACTACGTTCAGCTTGAAACTTTGCCCCTAATATCCCTTTTCAATCTTTTCCCTCATGCCTGTGCTTTCTGGTGTTGGACTCACCTAAACAGGAATAAGACCCTGGCTGTTGACCCTATCCATGCCCCTCACGATTTTATCAACCTCTATGGTCACCTCTCAGCATCCGATTCTCCAGTGAGAACAGCTTCAGTCTATTCAGCCTCTCCCTATAGCTCAATCCCTCAACCCTGGCCACATCTGTGCATCTTTTCTGAATCCTTTCAAGTTTCACAATATCATTCCAATAGCGGGGAGACCAGGACTGAAAGCAGAATTCCAGAAGTGGCTGAATGAATGTCCTGTACAGCTGCACACTGATGTCACAACTCCTGTACTCAATGCACAGACCAATAAAGGCAAGTACACCAAACACTTCCTTCACTACCCTGCCGATGATTCCACTTTCAAGGAACTATGAGCCTGCACTCCAAGATCTCTTTGTTCAGCAACACTCCGCAAGATCTTCCCATTAAGTGTATAAGTCATACCCTGATTTGCTTTTCCAAAATGCAGAACCTCACATTTATCTAAATTAAACTGCATCTGCCACTCCTCAGCCCATTTGATTGGAGTCGCATTGTACTCTCAGGTAGCTTTGCTGTCCACTGCACCTCTAATTTTGGTATCTATTGTAACCATAGCTCCTATATTCACATAGAAATCATTTATATAAGTGGCAAAAAGCAGTGGACCCAGTACCCAGCCTGACAGCATATTGCTCATCACAGGCTTCCAGTCCAAAAAGTACCCTCCACTATGACACTGACTTCTCAGCAAGGTTAGAGCTCATGGCATACAGGGAGATCTAACCACTTGGATACAGAACTGGCTCAAAGGCAGAAGACAGAGGGTGGTGATGGAGGGTCGCTTTCCAGACTGGAGGCCTGTGACTAGTGGAGTGTTACAAGGATCACTGCTGGATCCACTATCTTTCGTCATTTATATCAATGACTTAGATGTGAACATCGGAGGTATAGTTAGTGAGATTAAACCCAAACCGGAGGTGTAGTGGACAGTGAAAAAGATTACCTCAGAGTACAATGGGATCTTGATCAGATGGGTGAATGGCTGAGGAGTGGTATTTTGGGAAAGTAAATCTTAGCAGGACATATACACTTAATGGTAAGGTCCTGAGGAGTGTTACTGAACAAAGAGGCCCTGGAGTGCGGGTAGATAGGATAGCGAAAGCGGCATTTGGTATGCTTGCCTTTATCGGACAATGAATTGAGTACAGGAGTTATGAGATCATGTTGCAGCTGTACAGGATATTGGTTAGGCCACTTTTGGAATGTTGTGTACAAATCTGGTCACCCTCCTATTGGAAGGATGTTGTGAAACTTGAAAGGGTTCAGAAAAGATTTACAAGAACGTTGCCAGGGTCGGAGGATTTGAGCTAGGCTGGGGGTTGAATAGAGGTTGAATAGATTGGGGCTGTTTTCCCTGCAGCGTCGGAAGCTGAGAGGTGATCTTATCTATGTATATAAACACATCAGGTGCATGGATAGGATAAATGGACAAAGTCTTTTCCCTGGCGTGGAGGATCCCAGCAGTAGAGGGCATAGGTTTATGGTATGAGGGGAAAGACTTTAAAGAGACTTGAGAGGCAACGTTTTCACACAGAGGGTGGGACGTGTATGGAATGTGCTGCCAGAGGAAGTGGTGGAGGCCATTACGATTGCAACATTTAAAAGGCATCTTCACGTGTATATGAATAGGAAGGATATGGGCTGGGTGCTGACAGGTGGGACTAGATTGCATTGGGATATCTGATCAGCATGTACTGGTTGGACCGAAGGGTCTCTGTTTCTGTGCTGTCCATCTATGACTGTTTGACCTTCCAGCCAATTCCGTATCCAAACAGCTAGTTCCGCCAGAATTCTATGGTTTTGAACCTGCTAACCAGTGTGTTATGTGAAACCTTGTGTCTTTCTCAAGTCCAAGTTAATGATTTCAATGCACAAAGCCATGTTGACTCTCCCGAATCATTTTTTGCTTTTCCAATGACATGTAAATCCTGTCCTGGAGAATCCCTTCTAACAACTTCTCTGCCACTGACTTCAGGCTCACCGGTCTATAATTCCCTGGCTTTTCCTTACCACCTTTCTCAAATAATGCCACCCATCTTCCAGCACCTCACCTGTGGCGATCGATGATACAAATATTGCAGCGAGAGGCCCAGCAAAAGCTTCCCTCATTACCCACAAAGTTCTGGGATACACCTGATCAGATTCCAGGGATTTATCCACCTTTATGCATTTTAAGTCATCCACTACCTCCTCCTCTGTAATATGTACACTTGCCAAGTTATCACTATTTATTTCTTCAACTTCTCTAACTTCCATATCCCCTTTCAGTAAAAACTGACATGAAATACTTATAGAATCTCTCCCAGCTCCTGCTGTTCCATAGACAGTCTTGTTGATCTTTGAGGGTCGCTATTCTCTGCCTAGTTATTCTTTTGTCTTTAGTGTATTTGTAGAATCTCTTTGGATTCTCCTTAAACCTATTTCCCAAAGCTATCTCATGTCCCCTTTTTTGCCTCCTGGTTTCCCGCAAGTATACTCCTACTGCCCTTATAGTCTCCTAGGGACTCACTCAAACCCAGTGTTTTGTACCTGTCATATCTTCCCTTCATTTTCTTGACCAGAGCCCCAATTTCTCAGGTCATGCAGCATTCTCGACACCTCCCAGCCTTGGCCTTAACAGGAACATACTGTCTGTGTACTCTCATTGTCACAGGCCTATGGAGGCAATGGCAGATGAGGACAGAGAAACAATCATTATCAGTAAAGAGGAAGTGTTGGGAAAGCGAACAACTCATCCTTATCTCTATAATTCCTCTCTAGCCTCAGAACTATCACTATCTCTGGGATCAAAAACATCTCAATCACTGCAACATCCTCCAATCTCTAATCTCCTCCAGTCTCAACACCCTGTCTATCTTTAATCTTGTCCACCCTCACAAATCTCTGTGATGTGCCTTTCTTTAATTCCAGCCTTCAGGATAACCCATTTATATTTCAGATTCCTGCACCCAGAGCTCCACAATTTCCTGCTTAACCTCTGTCACATTTTCCTCCAAAAAACATTAATTAATCACGTATCATCTATTCTAATATCACCTTCTCTGACCTGGTTTCTGTTGTGGGTTGTCATATTGCTATATTATGCGTCTGTGGTCTACATGACAGAAAACGGTTTTGTGGTCCATTGGGTTTATGCTATAAAAAAATCTCCCAGCTAACTATTTTAATCCCATTTTCCAGCACAGAGCCTATAGACCTGTCAGCCTTGGCCTTGCAAGTGTGTTCCTAAATAGATTTTAAATGCCTTCGGGATTTCTGGCTCTCGCTCTCTTCCAGACAGTGAGGTTTAGTGCAACTGTTGCTCTATGCTATCACCCACAGGGTTCAGAGCAGCTGGGTCTGTGCGAACCACAGATCGCCCACACTTTGGGAAGGATGGCAGGGTCCCTGAGAGGGGGTACAGGAGATTTACCAGGATGGTTCAAGGAATGGGGGATTTTAGTTGCAGAATTTGTGGGGCTTTTTTAACATTAATTGTTCACGTGACATGTGTGTTGCTAATACACATCAAGAATAACCACCCACAATTAATGGACTCTCCTTTTCAACCTCTACCCTTGCCTGCGCTGTGATAATATTCAGTCTAACCACTACCAGACATCTCTCTCTAATGAGAGAGCAGTCTATGGTCGGGTCGGACAATGCTGACTTGACCTTTTACACAGTGATGCCACTGCGCCTTGAGGGTGGGGAGAGGGAATGCTGAAGGCTGTGCATGGGGAACCACTCAGGTTTTAGATTAGATTAGAACAATACAGCACAGAACAGGCCCTTCGGCCCACGATGTTGTGCCGAACTTCTATCCTAGATTAAGCACCCATCCATGTACCTATCCAAATGCCGCTTAAAGGTCGCCAATGAATCTGACTCTACCACTCCCTCGGGCAGCGCATTCCATGCCCCCACCACTCTCTGGGTAAAGAACCCACCCCTGACATCTCCCCTATACCTTCCACCCTTCACCTTAAATTTATGTCCCCTTGTAACACTCTGTTGTACCCGGGGAAAAAGTTTCTGACTGTCTACTCTATCTATTCCGCTGATCATCTTATAAACCTCTATCAAGTCACCCCTCATCCTTCGCTGTTCCAACGAGAAAAGGCCGAGAACTCTCAACCTATCCTCGTACGACCTACTCTCCATTCCAGGCAACATCCTGGTAAATCTTCTCTGCACCCTATCCAAAGCTTCCACATCTTTCCTAAAGTGAGGCGACCAGAACTGCACACAGTACTCCAAATGTGGCCTAACCAAAGTCCTGTACAGCTGCAACATCACCTCACGACTCTTGAATTCAATCCCTCTGCTAATGAACGATAATACTCCATCGGCCTTCTTACAAACTCTCTCCACCTGAGTGGCAACCTTCAAAGATCTATGTACATAGACCCCAAGATCCCTCTGTTCCTCCACCTGACCAAGAACCCTACCATTAACCCTGTATTCCGCATTCTTATTTGTTCTTCCAAAATGGACAACCTCACACTTGGCAGGGTTGAACTCCATCTGCCACTCCTCAGCCCAGCTCTGCATCCAAGAAAAGTCCCTCTGCAGCCGACAACAGCCCTCCTCACTGTCCACAACTCCACCTATCTTTGTATCATCTGCAAATTTACTGACCCACCCTTCGACTCCCTCCTCTAAGTCATTAATAAAAATTATAAACAGCAGAGGACCCAGAACTGATCCTTGCGGAACTCCACTTGTAACTGGACTCCATGCTGAATATTTACCATCTACCACCACTCTCTGACTTCTACCGGTACAGTACTTTCTCCTGGAGGATGTTCACTTTCTTTAATATTGTTGGGGGAGGGGGTGCACTGATGCAGGCAAGTGGAGAATGTTCCAACACAACCCTGAGGTGTACCTTATAGAGAGCAAACAGACATTGGGGAATCAGGGGTTTGGAAAAACTGAGATTGTTCTCCTTGTAGCAAAGGAAATTTGGGGAGCTGTGACAAAGTGGTTTACAAAAGTTACACATTATAATAATAAACCTTATACCCATCAGCTCATTATACAAGGATTACAGGACACATGTTGAAGATTTGGGAAGATCTATTGAGAGGATGGTTTGATTGCATGGAGAACTTTTATTCAGCAAATGGTATTGATCTGGAACACACAATACTCTCACACAATAAGAATATACAGAGCGTGTTGGATTGAGTAATTCTGTCAGAGTTTGGCGCTACAATGACTGAGATGACCATCTGAATATCTGCCTGTAATACAAGTTTATAAAATCCGTCAGTGTCAGTTCAAGTTTGAGACTCATACAATCCCCTCCTCCTGGCCCAGGAGGACTGTACACATTACCCCTGGTGGAGGTTAGCAGGAACTTCAAGGGCAAATCTATGTGGGTATTGATGAGTTTCCACCTTGGGACTTCATGTGACTGAATATGGGACAGAATATCCCAAGATTCAGTGAGACATGGAGAGCAGGATTTGCTTCATTTTCTTTCCTTCCGTGCTGCCGCTGTGCCTCCTCAATAAGACATGGGGGGGGGGGGGGGGGGGGGGTGAAAGGCTCATGCACCTTGATGGGCAAGTTGTCTCCATTCTGACCAATGGGCAACAAGCTCCTCCCAGTCATGAAACAGAGTATCCCTGAAAGATAGCAACTGTGCATGCTTCCCACTGCCCAGTGCTCACAGGACATGTTTCGAATAATAAGGGGGGAAATCTCCTAGAAAAGGCATAACAGGAAAGTTCCAAAAGGTTATAAACAGTTTACAGAGAGATGTTCACAGGAAGCGTGGGTAACAAGTTGGCAAATAGAGTATAACTTTGGATAAACTGTAGAAAGCTGCACCACAAAGGGACTGGGGGAACATGAGCAGGAAACACAGAAAGCGAGCACACAGTTACAACAGGGAATCAGGAAGGGGAATGGAATTCTGTCCCTTATTTCAAAGAGTTTGCAATATAAAAGTTTGGTGCATATACCTTAGGGCAACTAAACAAATGGCAAGTGAGACCACATCTGGAGGAACGTGAACGGACTTGGTCGCTTTAGTTAACGAAATAGAGCAGTTTATTGGAGGCATTTCAGAGAAGATCCATTGGGATGATCCCTGTTTTGAAGGGATTATCCTGTAAGCAAAGGCTGAATAAGTTGGGAATCTACTCACTGGACTTTGGAAGAATGAGAGATGATCTCTTTGAAACAAACAGGATGCTGTCGAGGTTTGACAGGGTAAATATGGAGAGGATGTGTCCCATTACGGGTGAGTCTTGAACCAGATTCTGGATCAGTCGCGGAATCAAGGGTTCTGTTTCAGATTTGTCAAGTTAAAGGCAACACTGACACAGGTTAGGGTTTCAGTCGCAATGAAGCTGGGGTGAGAAGGAGACAAGCAGCATTTTAGAGATTGGAATTCCTGGTGTTTGTGATTGTGTAGATGTGTGATCAGAAGGTCACCTTGGGGTCAGATATGAAAGCAATATTGTGAAGAATGTAGACACTTCCCAGTGAGAGGGAGGGACACAGCAGTAAGGGAAATGAATTTGGAATAGCAACTGAAGGCAATGGATTTAACAATTGCGGTGTTTCATTGGAGTGAATTGCAGCTAATCGAAGCGTGGTAAGCAGTTTGATAACTGAGTAATAGTGGAGAAATGGAGACGGATGATGGGGAGGGAGAGCTGGACATTGTCAGTGTACATGTGAAACCTAACACAGTGCTTTTGGGCGATGTTACCTCCTGGCAGTATGTAGGTGAGATACAGGACGGGCCAAGGTTAGATCCTGGAGGGACACCAAATACAATGAATTCAGAAAGGGAGAGTGGAGATGGAGCAGGATTTTCCAATGATGGTGAAGTCAACTATTAGGTTTTAACAGAATGGGAGAGAAGGACATAACCAGAAAAGACAGACAGACAGATCATGGAACAATATCATGGTACATGCCACAGGTGAAGACTTATCGATGGGGCAGTGGCAATTATATTGCAATTCAGCAAGAATTAGGATGCATAGAATGGGGTAGCAAAATGCAGTGGATGCAGACAATAGAAATGTGGAGCTGGTTTAAGGAACAGATATTGCGTGTCCTTGATAGGTATGTCCCTGTCAGGCAGGGAGGAAGTGATAAGGTAAGGGAACTGTGGTTTACCACAGAAATTGCATCTCTTGTTAAGAAGAAGTAGGAGGCTTATGTGTTGATGAGACAAATGGTACAGATGAGGCCATGCAGACTTACAGATCACCTCAGAAGGATTTAAAGAGAGTTAAGAAGAGCAAAGAGAGGACATGAGCAGTCTTTAGCAAATAGAATAAAGGAGAACCCTAAAGCTTTCTGTAGGTATGTGAGGAATAAAGGATAGGGTAGGAATAGGGCCAATCAAAGACAGGAGTGGGAAGTTGAGTGTGGACACTGTGGAAATTGGAGAGGTGCTAAACAAATATTTCTCATTGGTTTTCACTCAGGAAAATGAGAATATTGCAGACAATAATGAGGTAGAAGATGTTAGACGAGAAAGGATCGAGGTTAGTTACGAACAGGTGTTATCAATTCTAAAAGGATTGAAAGTAGACAAGTCCCCTGGGCTGGATGGGATTTATCCATGGATTTTCTGGGAAGCTAGGGAGAAGATAGCGAATACTTAGGCTTTGATATTGAGTTGTCATTGCCTACATGTTCAGTACCAGAGGACTGGATGATTGCAAATGTTATGCCCTTGATCAAGAAGGCCAGTAGAGATGACCCAGGTAATTATATACCAGTGATCCTTACTTCTGTTGCCGGAAAGGTTTTGGAAAGGATTATAAGAGACAATATTTGTAATCATCTGGCAAACAACAATATGATTTCAGATTGTCAATATGGTTTCGTCAAGGGCAGGTCGTGTCTCACAAACTTCATTGAGTATTTTTGAGATGGTGACCAAGCATATAGATGAGGGTAGGGCAGTTGATGTGGTATACATGGACTTCAGTAAAGTCTTTGATAAGGTTCCAAATGGGAGGCTCTTAGATAAAATGCAGTGACATGGAATGGAGTTTGATTTAGCAGTTTGTTTTAGAAATTGGCTTTCTGAAAGAAGGCAACGAGTAGTGGATGATGGCAAATAATCAGCCTCCAGTGCAGTTATTAGTGGTGTGCCACAAGGATCTGTTTTGGGACCACTGTTGTTTGTAATTTTTTATAAAAGTCTTAGATGCAGGCATAGGTGGATGGATTGGTAAATTTACAGACGACATGAAAGTCAGTGGAGTAGTGGACAGTGTGGAAGAATATTACAGGTTGCAAGGGGACTTGGATAAACTGCAGACTTGGGCTGAAGGGTGGCAAATGGAGTTCAATGCAGCTAAATGTGAGGTGATACACTTTGTGAAGAATAACAGGAAGGCAAAGTACTGGGTCAGTGGAAACATTCTTGGTAATGTAGATGTGCAGAGGGATGTTGGAGTCCACGTACATAGATGCCTGAAAGTTGCCACCCAGGTGTACAGTACTGTTAAGGTGGCATACAGTGTGTTAGGTTTTATTCATAGATGGATTGAGTTCTGGAACCACAATATCACGCTGCAACTATACAAAACACTGGTGCGGCCATATTTGGAATATTGTGTGCAGTTCTGGTGCACATATTTCGGGAAGGATGTGGAAACATTGGAAGAGGTGCAGAGGAGATTTACCAGGATGTTGTGTGGTCTGGAGGGAAGGTCTTATGAGGAAAGGTAGAGCAATTTGAACGTGTTCTCATTTGCAAGAAGGCGGTGAAGAGAGGATTTGATAGAGACATACAAGATGATCAGAGGCTTAAATAGGGTAGACAGTGAAAGTCTTTTTCCTAGGATGATGACATCAGTGTGTTTGAGGGGGCATAACTACAAATTGAGGGGTGATAGATGTCAGAGGCAGGTTCTTTACTCAGAGACCAGTAGGTAGTGGATTCCATGCCCTAACCAATGTAGTTAACTCAGCCACGTTAGTGAGATTTAAACAATCCTTTAGATAAGCACATGGGTGATTTTGGGATAGTGTAGGGGGATGAGCTGAGAATAGTTCACAGGTCGGTGCAACATCAAGGACCGAAGGGCCTGTTCTGCGCTGTGTTGTTCTCTGGCTATTGTGCTACAAGAGATTTTTACTGTCTTAAACAGAGTGATGGATCTTGTATTGTGAGCTTACGAAGTGTCACTGATCTCTACCAAACATGTTCGAGGTAGCGAATGCTGCCTGACCTGCTGCGCTTTTCCAGCAACACATTTTTCAGCTCTGATCTCCTGCATCTGCAGTCCTCACTTTCTCCATGTACGAGGTAGAGTCAGGGCAATAATAAGATGCTGCAACAGGAGGGGGACAGGTAGCTCCATACAAAACCCGACTCCTTCTCAACTGTTATCACCACAAAAACCGAGCGCCTTCCAGAAAAGCACCTCTATATCCCACCACAACATTTTGCCCCACAATCGTGGTATCTGGCTGTGCACGAAGAAGAGTGCAACAGCTTGGACTGGGATCCTGAAACGCTTGGTAAAGAGTCAAATCATCTGAGCATTGAAAGCCCCACCACATTGCATGCATTTTCTATTGTTTTCTCTCTGTTCCTGACTTCCCTTGTTTTTCCTAATAAACCTGCTAAAAGTTGTTGTTACACACATCTGCGCAAGCTGCGAATTGAACCCTCTTGGTCCAAGATTCGGGATATTTTCTCCGCGTCACAAAACATCGACTCGAACTTCCTTTGTCCCTTGCCTGCTAAGTCACGCCTGAATCAACTCTGCAATTGGGAGGAAGGGGCGGAACAGGAGGACGAGTAGCGGCCGGTCCTCCAACCAGAGTGAGTGAGGAGTGGGGCCAAAGCATTCTCGGAGAGTGATCGCTTCAACATTGGTCAGAGAGCAAACTATTTTGCAGGATTGATCATTCTCATGATATAGTGGAGCATTAAATCTCTCTCATAAATCAATGTGAAATTTTAAGAAATCCTGTAGTTGAAATGTAAATCTGATAACGTACATATTTCAAATCGATTTGCACAACTCGAGTAAGAAACTTCTTTTCAAACTTCCAGAACGATTAGAAATTTACATACCTGGCCGTTATGGTTGATTTGGACCAGACAATCTATTTGCATGTTAGACATCTCTATGACTGTAACTCGACAAAACAATTATTAATGACTGATATTTTACCCATCAGTCTGTGCAGTTATGAATATTCTCTATGAACTCACTGATAACCTCAGGCGCACGCGCAGTTTGGTTTCTATGCTGAGCATGCGCAGTGTCACATTGGTCATGGCAGAGAGACATGGAGCTGCTTTCTCCGGCAGCGGCTGCGATCGGCTTCAGAGAGTAACGCTCAGAGCCGGTGTGAGGGAGCCTCGCTGGGAGAAAGGAGCGGAGAGAATTCACAAGTAAAGGTTAAAAAAAAACTCGAAAAAGATCCTTCAGGCCCGGGTAAGGAGGCGGCGGTCTCTGATCGGGGAAGCGGCCCAGAGTCACGGCCGCCATTTTTTTAAGGGAAGAGGGAGCGCGGGCCTGAGGGCCGCCATCTTGAGAAGGTCAAGGTGCAGGAGGGCGGGGCTCTCTGGGTCTGTAGAACAATCAGAGGAAAGGGCAGACCCATTGTTATTGATTAATTCCACGAACACAGCTTCACTGGGCGATCCTGCAGGAATATCCTCTCTCAGTCCTGCTGGGATGTTTCACCCAATCAGAACCAGCAGCTCTCCTCCTCTCTCAGCTCCCCTTCTGTCCTTCCTGCAGCATCTGTCCCCTGGAACATTGAGCTGCCTGTCCTGTCCCTCCCTCAGCTGTTGTTTCTTTAATACCTGGGATATCCCAGTCCCATCTTAGATTACTTCACGAAAGACAGGAATGCACCCGATGGATGTTTCTTAACATCAGCAATTGTTTAATACTCATTTACAGGTTTTTAATTACATCGTTTTTGAAGCGTTTATTTCACATTCAATCATTTGCAAAGGTGGGATTTGACCAGAGAACACTTGCTGAGTTTCTGGATAAATTGTCACACAATAATGCCACTAGGCCACCACTTCGCCTGCTTACAGTTTGTATATCCCAGTGCAACATGAATCAAAACTCTGTCCTCCTGCACAATTGTTTGACCCAGCTCTCTGGTGATGTGAATCAATACCTCTCCATGTGGTATCCCTCACTGTGTGGGTCTCATTGCTGCCTCTGTCAGCGTCTCTCACTCTTGAAGCTACTCCAGATCATGAGGTAACATAATTCTCCACTCCAGAGAGATGAGGCAGCACAGGTCAGGAATGGAGACTGGGATTTTCCAGATCTCTGTGGGCTCAGAGCCATTCTACATGTGTAACCCTCACAGCATTAGTCTAATTTCCCATTCTGCCTATTTCTGTGTCTTCTACAGGTAATCAGGGAGTTCCTGACTCAATAGACTTGCCAACTGCTGGTTGGGACAATGGTTGGTCAGCCGGAAAGACAAAGTCAGGGAGGTCGGGAGTCTTCAATAAATCCTGCTGCCAGGTAAGATCATTCCAGTGCACCGAGCAGAAATTAATAAGGGGGATCCAAACATCAGCTAACAAGACATGACAGAGAAAGTGCTGGAGGGTGAGCACAGTACAGACACACCCCAGGCTCAATCACCACGCCTGTTTCAAGTTTTGTTGTAATGAGACAGCATCGGGAGTTCCCAGTTATCAGTCCAGGCCTGTGCTTTCTTAGGGAGCATCAGAACAACTAAGGGGAAAGCAGGCCTCCCCCGAGAGGGTGGTAATGCTGCCTGGGATCTTTCTGTTCCCTACTCCCTCTCCAACACTATCTATGGCTTGTATTGAGGACCAGTGTCTTCAATCATTCTAACTCCTATAACAGTTCCTATCTCTGTCATCTCCTCCCCTCTCTCCAATTATTTCACATATTTGAAACCTCCAGGCCAGATGACCATCCCTATCACTGTAACGTGCTTCAGTCTCTACAACATGCCTTGTCTCGATAGTCTCCTCCTCCAATAACGGGAGACACAGGCTCTGTTTCTGTGCGGCATGACTCTTTGGCTGAGATTTCCGAAATGGAATGAGTCGTGTTTGCCTGTGTTTGGCCCATAGCCCTTCAAACCGTCTCCTCTCCATGTACCTGCCCAAGTGTCTTTTCCATGTTGTAATTGTACTTGTTTTTACCATTTCCTCTGGCAGTCCATTCCGTCTATGCACCATCCTCTGTGGAAAATGTTGCCCCTCAGCTCCCTCTTTAAATCCTTGCTCTCTCACCTCACGTTTATGCCTCTAGCTTTGGACTCACTTACTCTTGGCAATTCACCTTACTTAGACCCTACATGGTTTCATAAACCTTTATAAGAAATATTGACGACAATGTTACCAATATCTCCAACTCATGTACTCAATGCTCTGACCAATGAAGACAAGTGTGCCAATTACCGCTTTCCCCACCCTGTCGCCCTGTGATGCCAGTCCAAGGAACAATGTAACTGTGCCCCTTGGTCTCTCTCTTTTCTACAACACTGTCCAGGGCCCGACCATTAACCGTGTTAGTCCTCTCTGGTTTGTCTGAACTAAATCCAACACCTGAATTAAACTCCATCTTTCATTCCTTGGCCCACTGGCCCAGTTGATTACCATCCCCTTCGATAACGATATTCCCTGCCCACTCTTCCACTAATCTTGGTATCCATAAAATACTAACAGGGGCTCCTAAATTTTCACTCAGATTGTTTATGTAAGTGGTGCACAACAGTGGTCTCAGCACCAATCCTTACAGCGCACTGCTGGTCAGAGGCCCCAGTCTGAACAACAACCCTCTCCCCCCACCCTCTGTCTCCCACTGTCATCCCATTTTGTGTCCAGTTGGCTAGCTCTCCCTGATCCCTTGTGATCTACCCTTACTAACCAATGTATCATGGTACACCCTGAACAAGGGTTTGATGAAGCCAGAAACAACGTCTGTTGCTCTGCCTTCGTCTATCTTTTTGGTCACATCTTGAGCAAACTCCAGTCAAGTTTGTGGGACATGTTTTCCCATGCACAAAGCCATGCTGGCTGTCCATAATCAGGCCTTATCTTTCCAAATGCATGTAAGGCCTACCTCTCAGAATGACCCCCAACAATTAACCTACCCTGATGTCTGGCTCATCAGTCTGAAGTTCCCTGGCTTTCTCTTGCAGCCTTTCTTAATTAATGACGCAAGATTATAATCATAGTCAGAGAGTCATACCGCACTGTTTGGTTAACACTGACCATACTCTAAAACGGATCTCATCCCAACTGCCTGTTCCTGGATCATGTCCCTTCAAACCTTTCCTATTTCTGTACTAATTCAAATGTCTTTTCAACATTGTAATTGTCCCCATGCTCACCCATTCCTTGGGAAGTTCATTTCACACACAACCCACCCTCTGTGTAACAATGTGCCTCATGTCTTTTTTTATATGTCTCTCCTCTAAACATAAAAATGTCGTGCCTTGTCTTGAAACTCCCCTGTCCATGGGAAAAGACAGCTCCCTTTAACTCTATCTATCCCCCTCATGATTTTATAAACTTCTATGAGGTCATCTGTCAACATTCAGGTTTCAGTGAAAAATACCAACCTATTCAGCCTTTCTTTATACTGAAGCCTTTCGTATCCAGCCACATCCCAGTAAATCTCCTCCCAACCCTTTCCAGCTTCATAATATCCTTCCTATAACTGGGCGACCAGAACTGGACACAGTATTCCAGAAGAGGACTCACCAATGGCCTGTATAATCTCAATGCAACTTCCCAACTCCTATATCCAAAGGACTGAGCAATGAAAGCAAGTGAGGCAAGCACCTTTTTTTAAACCATCCTGTCTCTCCATGTTACAAACTTCAATGAATTATGTAGCTGAACCCTGAGTTCCCTCTGTTCTACAACACTACTGAAGGTCTTGCCATTAATTGTATAAGTCCTGCCCGTGTTTGTTGTACCAAATGCATTACCTCGCATTTATTCAGATTGAACTCCATCGACAGTTTTTCAGCCATTCACACATTTCATCTGGATTCCTTTGTAATCTCAGAAAACCTTCTTCACTGTCCACAATGCCACCCTCCAGTCTAACAGCCTATCACATGGTACAAATATCTCTGCTAGGGGCCCTACAATTTCTTCACCAGCTTCCCACAATGTCCTCAGATACATTTGATCAGGTCCTGGGGAGTTATCTACCTTTGTGTTTTAAAACCTCCAGCACCTCCTTTTCTATAATGTGAACTCATTTCAAGAATCTGAGTCATAGAGATGTACAGCACAGAAACAGGCCCTTCGGACCAACTCCTGCATGACGTTTCTGGTCACATTTGATACAATTTTGCCAATATCCCTCTGAACCTTTGCTATTCATACACCCATCCACATGCCTTTTAAATGTATTTCTATCAGCCTCCACTATTTGCTCTGGCAGCTTATTCCATCCACTCTGCGGGAACCAGTTGTCCTTTAGATCCCTTTGAAAAGTTTCCCTCGCCTGGGGAAATGACCTTGTCTATTGACCCTATCGATGACCATCATGATTTAAACACCCTTTATCGGTTAACTCCTCAGCTTCCCATGTTCAACTGAAAACAGCCCCAGCCTATTAGGGTTTTTCCCTGAAGCACAAACCCTCCAACCCTGGCAACATCTTCGGTCATTTCTTCTGAACCCTTTCATGTTCCACGACATCCTTCCGATGGCATTGAGACCAGAATTGCACACTGTATTCCAATAGTGGTCTGGCCAAACACTGTTTAGTTCCCTGAGCGCCCCAGTCTTTATTCACAGTACGTTCCAAAGTGAAATATTTGTTTTGGAACTTGTAGTTTCACACATCGTTGCCTTCATTGATCATTAAGGAGACCGGGTTTGTCCCGAGCTCTTCTTTTGCTCTTAACACACTTGTAGAGTCTCTTTGGATTCTCCTTAACTTTCTCTGCCAAAGCTATCTCGTGTCCCCTTTTTACATTCCTGATTTCCATCCTAAGTGTATTTCTACAGCCCCGATGCTCCTGAAGGGATTCCCTTGAGTCAGCCAGTTATTTCTGACATGTGACCCCTTTTTTCCTTGACCACAGCCTCGAAACTCAGCCAGTGTTTCCTAATTCAGTCAGCATTGAGCTGCACACTAACAGGAACACGCTGGCCCTGAACACTCCTTTCATCGCGGTTTTAAAATATTTCCACTTGCCAGACTTCACTTTACCTGCAAATAGCCTCCCCAGATCTACTTTAAAAATTCCTGTCTAATACTATCTTGCTCCATTGAATAACTTTAACTTGTGGACCAGGCCTGTCCTTTTCCATCACTATTTTCAAACTAATACAATTGTGGTAACTTTCCAAAGTGCTCCCCCACTAACACCTCAGTCCCGTTCCCTACCTTGTTTCCCAAGCGGAGGTCAGGCATAGCCCCATTCTCCAGTTGGGCCACTTACATAATGACTGGGAGTTTTCGGAACACACTTAACAAATTCCTTCCATGCAAATGCTTAACTTAGGAGCAATCCCAGTCCAGGTTTGGAACGGTTAAGATCCCCTATCATTACAACCCTATTACTCTAAGAGATATCTGAAATCTCCTGACATATTTGCTCCTCCATCTCCCATTGCCTATCGCTGTAGTCCGACCGTAGAAAACTAATGACCAATTTTTATTTCTCGGTTCCACTAATATCGTTTAACTGGGTGATCCTACATGAATCCTCCCTCTAGTTACTGCTGGGATGTTTCCCCCAATCAAACCCACCAGCTCTCCTCCTGTTTTCCCTCCTGTTCTATCCTTCCTGTAGTATCTGTCTCCGGAACATTGAGCTGCTGCTCCTGTTGCTCCCTCAGCTGTGTTTCTGTAATATCTATGGGATCCCAATCCCATGTTCCCATCCATGCTCTGGGTTCATCGGCCTTATCAGTCTGGCCCTTTGCATTGAAATAACTGCAGTTTAATCCACCAGTTTTCCCTCATTGTCTGCTATGTTCTTGCCTGCCTTGTCTACTTATATTGCTCTCTTGAACATTTGTACCAGCCTCAACTTTCTTTCTGGCCTTACGACTCTTTGGGTCACACAGCCATGCCAGACGAGTTTAAATCCTCTCGAGCAGCTCCAGCAATGCTCCCCACCAGGATGTGGGTCCCCGTCCTGCTCCCAGTTCAGGTGTATTCCCCACCTTGTCTACCTGTGCTGACACCTTCAGACATCCAGGGACTTGCCCACCAAGGTCCCTGTATTCCTTAGTTCTCCAGGAGGACCTACTCTTCATGATGTATATCATTCGTTTATTAGACTTCCCACAGTGCATGACCTCACAGTGATCAGAAGTAAACTCTGTCTGCCATTACTCTGCTCAGTTTATCATCTGATCGATATCAGACTGCAGCCTGAGACCATGCTCCTCACTGTGGACAATATCCTCACCTTTCATGTTATCTGCAAACCTACTAATGATTCCTTCTACTTTCACATCCGAGTGATTAATGTCCATAATGAACAGCAATGGCTCCTGCACAGATCCCTGTGGTACACCTGCTGGGCAAAGGCTTTCAATCACAAAACCAACCCTCCACCAATTGTGGACCCAACTTACCAACTTACCTTGGATCCCATGGGAACTTCCCTTTTGGAGCAGCCTTCCGTGTGGGACCTTGTCAAAGACCTTAATGAACTCCATATAAACCACATCATCTGCACTGCCCTCATCAATATCAGAGGACAGTCGTCGAGCAAATCCATACAGACAATCCCGAATGAAATTGCGGGGGTATCCGTTTTTGGCGAATACATTGTAGAGGTGTCCTTCTTCCTCTTTTTGCAGTTCTGGTGTACTGCAGTGTGTTGTGGCCCTTTTGAACAGTGTCCTGATGCAACTTCTTTTGTGTGTTTTGGGGTGGTTGTTTTCGTAGTTCAGGACTTGGTCTGTGTGTGTGGCTTTCCTGTAAACCTTTGTGGTGAATTCTCCGTTCGGTGTTCTCTGTACCATCACGTCTAGGAATGGGAGTTGGTTGTCCTTTTCTTCCTCTCTAGTGAATCGGATTCCTGTGAGTGTGGCGTTGATGATCTGGTGTGTCTTCTCTATTTCTGTGTTTTTAATGATTACAAAGGTGTCATCTACATATCTGACCCAGAGTTTGGGTTGAATTTGCGGTAAGACTGTTTGTTCTAATCTTTGCATTACTGCTTCTGCTATGAGTCCAGAGATGGGTGAGCCCATGGGTGTGCTGTTGATTTGTTCACATATTTGGTTTTTGAATGTGAAGTGTGTTGTGAGGCCCAGGTCCAGTAGTTTGTGTATGCTGTCTTTGTTGATAGGTTCCCCGTCTTGTTGTCTGTTATGTTTGTCCAGCAGGTTGGCTATTGTTTCTCTGGCTAGGGTTTTGTTGATAGAGGTGAACAATGCCGTTACATCGAGTGAGACCATAGTTTCTTCCTTGTCTTTGTGTATATTTCTGATGATGTCCAAGAATTCCTGTGTTGATTGTACAGAGTGTCTGGATCCGCTGATCAGGTGTTTCAGTTTCTGCTGTAGTTCTTTAGCCAGTTTGTGCGATGGTGTCCCTGGTAGTGATACTATGGGTCTGAGTGGGATGTCTGGTTTGTGCACTTTGGGTAGTCCATAGAATCTGGGGGTGTTGTTGCTTTCAGTTTTCATTCTCTCTAGTTCAAACCTGGTTATCTGTCTGTTTTTTTTTGTAGGTTACTCAGTGTGTTGTTTATCCAATTGGTGAGCTGCGGGGTGGGTTCAAACTCCACACAATTTCATCAACAGATGCCTAAGAGAAAGACAACGGAACGAGGACATGCCATAACCAAAAGGACTAGCCACACTACCATACATCAAGAACATTTCGGAACTGACATCCAGACTACTGCGACCACCAGGACTCATAACAGCACACAAACAAACAGCCACTCTCTGACAACAACTCACCAGGACGATGGACCCGATACCCAGCATAACCAATGTAGTGTACAAAATCCCATGCAAGGACTGCACAAAACACTACATACGATAAACAGGAAGACAGCTAACGATCCACATCCACGAACACCAACTAGCCACGAAACGACACGACCAGCTATCCTTAGTAGCCACACACGCAGATGACAAGCAATGTGAGTTCGACTGGGACAATACTACTATTATAGCACAAGCCAAACAGAGAACAACCAGGGAATTCCTAGAGGCATGGCACTCATCCACAGATTCAATCAATAAGCACATCGACCTGGAGCCAATACACCGTCCACTGCAACGGACAGCTGGAACTGACAACTGGAAGTGGCAGATACAAATCACTATAAATGCCGGAGGAGAGATCACAGAAGCGCTTCACAGGAGGCTCCCTGAGGATTTCACCTAGACAGGGGACGAAACGTCTGCAACACAAATTCCCAACTCTGTGAACAGAACCACAACAACGAGCACCCGAGCTACAAATCTTCTCACAAACTTTGAAGCCCTTTAGACTCTACAAAGCTCCGTCATGAACAAGCCACCATCTCTCTATTTCCTTCGCCTTCTTCAGTGTCTGCAACTCTCGTTCCAGTAACGTTCTTTAGTTACTGCAGGTCTGCCTAGCTCCCCGATAACCTGTTCCATCCCCTACAGCTCCCTCAATCACTGTAACACCCTCTGCTCTGTCTAATCCTCCTCTTTCCCACTGTCTCCCAGGTACAACGGTGATCCTGTAAGAGAGCAGTGCGGAATGGGATGTTATAAATCTCAGCTGAGGCTTGATGCCTACCATTACCTGGGAATCACAAGGGGAGAGAACCTGAGAGAGAGCAGCACAAAGAGGGAGAATATAAATCATCAGCGAGGGTCAAGGCCGACTGGGACTTGGATTTGGATAAAAAGCAGAGCAGGAGGCTCGAAATCAGCACCGAGTCACAGAGGGAGGGACCGTGTGAGGGAGCAACTTGGAGCAGGAGCTTGAGGCTGACTCACACCTGGGAGAATATAAATCCGCACTGAGGATCGAGGCCTAGTTGTACCTGGGAGTCACAGAGACGGTGACCCTGTGAGGGAGCAGACTGGAGTGAGAGCTGGGCGATTACACGTCCGAGGAGACACATCACTGTGTGTGCACGTGTCCCTTGTTCTGTGTTTGTGTGTGTGTATGCGTGTGTGTCCCCTTCCCTCGCTGTGTGTGTGTGTAAAACTCTCCTCACTGTGTGTGTTTGTCCCTTCCTCACTGTGTGTGCGTGTCCCTCCCTCACTGTGTGTGAGAGCATGTCCCTCCCTCACTGGTGTGTGTGTGTCCCCTCGCTGTGTGTGTGTGTCCTCTCGCTTTCTGTGCACATGTCCCACCCTTGCTGCGTCTGTGTGTCTCAACCTCGCTGTGTTTGTGCGTGTCCCACCCTCGCTGTGAGTGTGTCCCTCTTGCAGTGTGTGTGTGTGTCCTCCACTCGCTCTGTATGTGTGTGTATGCGTATCACTCACTCACTGTGTGTCTGTGTGTCCCTCCCTTGCTGTGTGAGTATGTGTGTGAATGCGTGTCCCTCTCTTACTGTGTGTCCCTCCCTCGCTCTGTGTTTGTGTGTCCCTCCCTCGCTGTGTGTGTGTGTGTCACTCCCTCGTTGTGTGTGTATGTGTGCGTGTCCCTCCCTCGTTGTGTGTGTGCGTGTCCCTCCCTCGCTCTGTACGTGTACCTCCCTTGCTGTGTGTCTATGTGTGTCCCTCCTTCGCTGTGTGTGTGTGTGCATGTCTCTCACTCTTGCAGTGTGTGCGTGTCCCTCCCTCGCTGTGTGTGTGTATGCGTGTCCCTCCCTCGCTGTGTGTGTGTGTGCGTGTCCCTCCCTCGCTGTTTGTGTGTGTGCGTGTCCCTCCCTCGCTGTGCGTGTGTGCGCGTCCCTCCCTCGCTGTGTGTGTGTGTGCGTGTCCCTCCCTCGCTGTGTGTGTGTGCGTGTCCCTCCCTCGCTGTGTGTTTGTGTGCATGTCCCTCCCTCGCTGTGTGTGTGCGTGTCCCTCCCTCGCTGTGTGTGTGTGCGCGTGTGCCTCCCTCGCTGTGTGTGTGTGTGCGTGTCCCTCCCTCGCTGTGTGTGTGTGCGCGTGTCCCTCCCTCGCTGTGTGTGTGTGCGCGTGTCCCTCCCTCGCTGTGTGTGTGTGCGCGTGTCCCTCCCTCGCTGTGTGTGTGCATGTCCCTCCCTCGCTGTGTGTGTGCGTGTCCCTCCCTCGCTGTGTGCATCCCTCCCTCGCTGTGTGTGTGTGCATCCCTCTGTCGCTGTGTGTGTGCATGTCCCTCCCTTGCTGCGTGTCTCAGCACTCACTGTTATGTGTGTGTGCGCGCGTCTCTCGCTTGTTGTGTGTGTGTGTTTCCCTTCCTCTAGTGTGTACGTGTCACACTCTCACATTATGTGTTTGTGTGTCCCCTCCTTCGCTGCGTGTTCCTCACTCACTGTGTGTGTGCGTGTCCCTCCCTCACTCTGTGTGTGAGAGTGTGTCTCCCTCCCTTGCTGTGAGTATATGTCCCCTCCTCGCTGTGTGTGTGTGTGTGTGTGTGTGTGTGTGTGTGTGTGTGTGTGTGTGCGCGCGTGCGTGTCCCTCTTGGTGTGCGTCTCCCTCCCTCGCTGTGTATGTGTGAGTTCGCCCCCTTGCTCTGTGTGTGTGTGTGTGTGTGTGTGTGTATGTGTGTCCCCGTCTGTCCGTCCCTCCCTCCCTCTTGGTGTGTATGGCCCTCCCTTGCTGTGTGTGCATGTGTCCCTCTATTGCTCTGTGTGTGTGTTTGTGTGTGCCCCTCCCTCGCTGTGTATGCATGTCCCTCCCTGGCTCTGTGTGTGTGTATGTGCGTGTGTGTGTGTGTGTGTGTGTGTGTGTGTCCCGCTTGCTGTGCATGTGTGTGAGTGGCCTTCCCTCGCTGTGTGTGTGTCACTCTCTCGCTGTCTGTATGTGTGCGTGTCCCTCCCTCACTGTGTATGTGTGAGTTTCCCCCCCTTGCTCTGTGTGTGTGTGTCCCTCTTGCTGTGCGTGTGTGTGCGTGGCCCTCCCTCGCTGTGTGTGCATGTGTCGCCCCCTCGCTATGTGTATGTGTGTGTGTCTCTCCCTCGTGCTGTCTCTGTGTGTGATCCCACCCTGGCTGTTTGTGTGTGTGCATGTCCCTCCCTTGCCATGTATTTGTGTGTCCCTCTCTCGCTGTGTACCTGTGTTTGTGTACTTGCGCATGCGCGTGTCCATCCCTCGCTGTGTGTGCATGTCCCCCTCTTGTTGTGAGTACGTGTGTCCCTCTTGCAGTGTATATGAGTGTCCCTCCCTCGTTGAGTGTGTGTGTGTGTCTGTGTGCGTGTCACTCCCTCACTGTGGTCTGTGTGTCCCTCTCACGCTGTGTGAGTGTGGTTTGTGTGTGTCCCTGCCTCACTGTGTGTCTGCTTGTAACCCCTTAACTGTGTGTATGTGTGCGTGTCCCTCCCTTGCTTTGTGTGTGTGTGACCCTCTTGCTGTGTGTGCACGTCACTCCCTCACTGTGTGTGTGTGTCTGTCCCTTGTGTGTGTCCCCCTCCCTTGTTCTTTGTGTATATCCCCCTCACTGCATGTGCGCATCTCCCCTCGCTGTGTGAGTGCATGTTCCCCCCTTGCTGTGTGTGCGTGTGTCCCTCGCCATGTTTGTGCGTGCCCCCTCTCAATTTCTGTGCACATGCCCTCCTCTCGCCATGTGTGTGTTTGTCCCTCCTTCCCTGTGTGTGCCCCTCCCTCGCTGTGTGTGTTTGTGTATGACCATCCCTCGCGGAGTGTGTGCATGTCTTTCCCTTGCTGTGTGTGCATGTCCTTCCCTCCCTCGCTGTGTGTGTGTGTTGTGTGTCCCTCCCTCACTCAGTGTGAGTGTGTGTACATTTCACTCCCTCGCTATGTGTGTGCGTGTCCCACCCTCGCTGTGTGTGCGTGTCCCACCCTCGCTGTGTGTGCGTGTCCCACCCTCGCTGTGTGTGCGTGTCCCACCCTCGCTGTGTGTGCGTGTCCCACCCTCGCTGTGTGTGCGTGTCCCACCCTCGCTGTGTGTGCGTGTCCCACCCTCGCTGTGTGTGCGTGTCCCACCCTCGCTGTGTGTGCGTGTCCCACCCTCGCTGTGTGTGCGTGTCCCACCCTCGCTGTGTGTGCGTGTCCCCCCCTCGCTGTGTGTGCGTGTCCCCCCCTCGCTGTGTGTGTACGTGTCCCTCCATCGCTGTGCGTGTGCGTGTTCCTCCCTCTCTGCGTGTCTCAGCAAGTCCCTCCCTTGCTGTGTGTGTCCCTCTCTCGCTGTGTCTCACTTGCTGTGTGTGTGTCCCTTCCTCATTGTGTGTGTGTGTGTGTATGTGTCACACCCTCACAGTATATGTTTGTGTGTGTCCCCCTTCGCTGCGTGTCCCTCTCTCACTGGTTGCGTGTGTGTTACTCCCTCACGTTGTCTGTTACTCCCTCACGTTGTCTGTATGTGTCTCTCTCTCTCGCTTTGTGTGTGAGTCTCCCTCCCTCGCTGTGAGTGTGCGTGTCCCCCTCGCTGTGTGTGTGTCTCCATCCATCCCTCTGTGTGTGTGTGTGTGTGTGTGTGTGTGTGTGTGTGTGTATGTATGCACGCACGTGTCCTTCCCTTTCTGTGTTTGTGCATGTCCTTCCCTCGCTGTGTGCGCGTGTGTCCCTCTCAATTTCAGTGCACATGCCCTCCCCCTTGCCGTCTGTCTGCTTGTTCCTCCTTCCCTGTGTGTGTGCGTGTCCCTCCCTTGCTGTGTATGTGCATATCCCTCCCTCGCTGCACGTATCAGTAAGTCCGTCTCTCGCTGTGTGTGTGTGCGTGTCCCTCCCTCGTTGCGTGTGTGTGTGTGTGTCCCTCCCTCGCTGTGTGTGTGTGCCTGTCCCTCCCTCGCTGTGTGTGCGCGTATCCCTCCCTCGCTGTGTGTGCGCGTATCCCTCCCTCGCTGTGAATGTGTGTATCCCTCCCTCGCTGTGTGTGTGTGTCCCTCCCTCGCTGTGTGTGTGCCTGTCCCTCCCTCGCTGTGTGTGTGCCTGTCCCTCCCTTGCTGTGAATGTGCATATCCCTCCCTCGCTCTGTGCGTGTGTATGTGTGTGTGTGTGTGTGTGTGTGTGTCCCTCTCTTGCTCTGTGTGTGTGTATGTGTGTGTGTGTGTCCCTCCCTCGCTGTGTGTGCGCACATCCCTCCCTTGCTGCGTGTCTCAGCAAGTCCCTCGCTCGCTGTGTGTGTGTCCCTTCCTTGCTGTTTGTACGTGTCACATCCTCACTGTTTTTGTTTGTGTATCCACCCTTCTCTGCGTGTCCCTCACTCGCTGTTTGAGTGTGTGTCACTCCATCGCGTTGTGAGTATGTTTCTCTCTCTCTCGCTGTGTGTGTGCGTATCCCTCCCTCAGTCTGTGTTTACGTGCGTGTCCCTCCCTCTGTGTGTGTGTGTGTGTGTGTGTGTGTGTGTGTGTGTAAGTGTGTCTCCCTCCCACACTGTGAGTGTGTGGGTCCCGCTTGCTGTGTGTGTGTGCGTATCCCACTTTGCTGTATTTGTGTGTGTGTCCGTCCCACCCTCGCTGTCTGTATGTGTGTGTCCCTCCCTCGCTGTGTATGTGTGAGTTTCCCCTACTTGCTGTGTGTGTGGTTGTGTGTATGTGTGTGTGTGTCCCTCTTGCTGTGCATGTGTGTGTGTGTGGCCCTCCCTCGCTCGATCTGCATGTGTCTCCACCTCGCTGTGTGTGCGCGTGTCCCTCTCTTGCTCTGTGTGTGTCTCTCCCTTGCTGTGTGTGTGAATTTGTGCATGTCCCTCCCTCGCGTTGCATGTGTGTGCCCCGTCTCAATTTCTGTGCACATGATCTCCCCCTCGACATGTGTGTGCTTGTCCCTCCTTCACAGTGTGTTTGTGTGAATTCCCCTCACCGTAAGTGAATGTGTTTGTCCCTTCCTCACTGTGTGTGCGTGTCTCTCCCTTTCTCTGTGTTTGTGTGTGTGTATGTGTTCCTCCTTTGCTTTGCGTGTTTGTGTCCCCGTCCCTCGCAGTGTGTGTGTGTGTGTGTCTCTTTGCTGCGTATCCCTTCCTCGCTGTGTGTGTCCCTCCCTTGCTGTGTGTGTGCGCGTGTGCCTCCCTTGCTGTGTGTGTGTGTGTGTGTGTGTGTGTGTGTGTGTGTGTGTGTGTGTGTCCCTCCCTTACTGTGTATGTGCTTGGCCCTCCCTCATTGTGTAAGTGTGAGTTTCCCCCCTTGCTCTGTGTGTGTGTGTGTCCCTCCTGGTGTGCGTGTGTGTGCTTAGCCCTCCCTCGTTCTGTGAGCATGTGTCTCTCCCCTCGCTGTGTGTGCGCGTGTCCCTCTCTTGCTCTCTGTGTGTGTTTGTGTGCGTCCCTCCCTGGCTGTGTGTGTGTGTCCATCCCTCGCTGTGTGTGCGTGCCCCCTCTTGCTGTGAGTATGTGTGACCCTTTTACAGTGTATGTGAGTGTCCTTCCCTCGCTGCGTGTGTGTATGCGTGTCACTCCCACACTGTGTGTGTGTCCCTCCCTTGCAGTGTGTCTGTGTATGTGTGCGTGTCCCTCCCTTGCTTTGTGCGTGTGTGTGTGCGTGTATATGTGTGCGTGTCACTCCCTCACTCTGTGAGTGTGTGTCCGTCCCTTGTGTGTGTGTGTCCCTCCCTTGCTGTTTGTGCATATCCCCACCATTGTGTGTCCGCATCGCCCCTCGCTGTGTGAGTGCCTGTCCCTCCTTGCTGTGTGTGCGTGTGTCCCTCCCTCGCCATGTCTGTGTGTGCCCCCTCTCGCTGTGTGTGCGTGCCCCCTCTCAATTTCTGTGCACATGCCCTCCCCCTCGCCGTGTGTCTGCTTGTCCATCCTTCCCTGTGTGTGTGCGTGTCCTTCTCTTGCTGTGTGTGTGTGTGTCCATGTCCCTCCCTCGCTGTTTATGTGCGTGTACCCCTCTCGCTCTGTGTTTGTGTATATCCCTCCATCGCTGTGTGTGTGTGTCCTTCCCTCCATGTGTGTGTGTGTGTGTGTGTCCCTCCCTTGCCGTGTGTGTGCATGTCCCACTCTCACTGTGTGTCTGTGTTTGTGTGCTTGCGCATTCGCATGTCCCTCCCTCTCTGTGTGTGTTCCCCCCTTGCTGTGAGTATGTGTGCCCCACTTGCAGTGTATGTGAGTGTCCCTCCCTCCCTCGCTCTGTCTGTGTGTGTATGCGTGTCACTTCCTCACTGTGCCTGTTTGTCCCTCCCACGCTGTGTGTGTGTGTGTGTGTGTGTGTCCCCCTCCCTCGCTTTGTGTCTGTGTGTGTGTCCTTCTTGCTGTGTGTGCTTGTCCCTCCTTCCGTGTGTGTGTGTCTGTGTGTCCCTCCCTCGCTGTGTGTGTGCATGTCCTTCCCTTGCTGTTTGTGTGTTTCTCACTTGCTCTGTGTGTGTGCATGTCCTTCCCTCCCTCGCTATGTGCGTGTGTCACTCTCTCACTGTGTGTGTGTGTGTGTGTGTATACGTTTCACTCCCTCGCTGTTTGTGTATCCCTCGCTCGCTGTGTGTGTGTGTCCCACCCTCGCTGTGTATGTGTGTGCGTGTCCATCCCTCGCTTTGTGTGTACGTGTGTGTACGTCCCTCCCTCGCTGTGTGTGTGCATGTCCTTCCCTCCCTCGCTGTGTCTGTGTGTGTGTGTGTCCCTCCCTCGCTGTGTGTGTGCATGTCCTTCCCTCCCTCGCAGTGTGTGTGTGTGTGTGTCCCTCCCTCGCTGTGTGTGCGCGTGTCCATCCCTCGCTGTGTGTGTGTGTGTGTGTGCGCGCGCGCGTGTCCTTCCCTCGCTGTGTATGTGCATGTCTCTCCCACGCTGTTTGTGCATGTCCTTCCCTCCCTAGCTCTGTGTGTGTGTGAGTGTGTGTGACCTTCCATTGCTCTTTGTGTATATCCCCCTCGCACACACACACATCTCCCCTCGCTGTGTGAGTGCTGTCCCCCCTTGCTGTGTGTGCGTGTGTCCCTCCCTCACCATGCCTGTGTTTTTCCCCTCTAGCTGTGTGTGCGTGCACTCTCTGAATTTCTGTGCACATGCCCTCCACCTCACCGTGTGTCTGCTTGTCCCTCCTTCCCTGTGTGTGTGGTGTCCCTCCCTCGCTGTGTGTGTGTTGTCTCTCCCTCGCTGTATGTGCCCATATTGTTCCCTCACTGCGTGTTTCAGCAAGTCCCTCCCTCGCTGTGTGTATGTGTCACATCCTTACAGTATGTGAATGTGTGTCCCCCGTTCACTGCGTGTCTCTCTCTCTCGCTGTGTGTGTGCGTGTCCCTCACTCGCTCTGTGTGTGTGTCTACGTGCGTGTCCGTGTGTGTGTGTGTGTGTAAGTGTGTCTCCCTCCCACGCTGTGAGTGTGCGTGTCCCCCTTGCTGTGTGTGTACATGTCCCTCCCTCGCTGTGTATGTGTGAGATCCCTCCCTTGCTGTGTGTGTGCGTGGCCCTCCCTCGCTGCGTGTGCATGTGTCCCTCTCTTGCTCTGTGTGTGTGTGTTTGTGTGTGACCCTCCCTCGCTGTGTGTGCATGTCCCTCCCTGGCTGTGTGTGCGCGATCCCTCTCTTGCTCTGTGTGTGTGTGTGTGCGGGTGTCCCTCTAGTTGTGCGCGCGTGTGTGTGGCCTTCACTCTTGTGCATATGTTTCCCCCTCGCTGTGTTTGCGAGTGTCCCTCTCTTGCTCTGTGTGTGTGTGTGTGTGTGTGTGTGTGTGTCTCCCTTGCTGTGTGTGCATATGCCTCACCCTCGCTGTGTGTGCGTTCGTGTCCCTCCCTCGCTGTGTGTGTGCGTTTGTCTCCCCCTCGCTGTGTTTGCGAGTGTCTCTCTCTTGCTCTGTGTGTGTGTGTTTGTGTGTGTGTGTGTCCCTCCCTCGCTTTGTGTTTGTGTGTCCCTGTTGCTCTGTGTGCGCGTATCACTCCCTCACTCTTTGTCTGTGTGTGTGTGTGTCTCCATTGCTCTTTGTGTATATCCCCCTCACTGTGTGCGCGCTTCTCCCCTTGCTGTGTGAGTGCATGTCTCCCTTTGCTATATGTGCGTGTGTCCCTCCCTTGCTGTGTCTGTGCGTGTCTTCTCTTGTTGTGTGTGCGTGTCCCCTCTCAATTTCTGTAAACATGCCCTCCCCCTCGCCATGTGTGTGCTTGTCCCTCCTTCCCTGTGTGTGTGTGTCTCTCGCTGTGTGTGTTTGTGTATGTCTCTCCCATGCAGTGTGTGCATGTCCTTCCCTCCCTCGCTGTGTGTGTGTGTGTGTGTGTGTGTGTCCCTCACTCGCTGTGTATGTGTCTCTCGCTCGCTGTGTGTGTGTGTGTGTGTGTGTGTCACTCCCTCGCTGTGTGTCTGCGGGTAACCCCCTCACTGTGCGTATGCGTGTCCCTCCCTTGCTATGTGTGTGTATATCACTCCTCGGTGTGTGTGTGTGTGTGTGTCCATCCCTCGCTCAGTGCGTGTGTCCCTTCCACGCTGTCTGTCTGCGGGTAACCTACTCACTGTGTGTGTTTGCGTGTCGATCCCTCGCTGTGTGTAGCCCATGCTCGCTGTGTGTGCATGTGTCCCTCCCTTGCTCTGTGTTTGTGTGTGTGTATCTGTGCATGTCTCTCCCTCGCTTTGTGTGTGTGTGTCCGTCCCTTGTGTGCGTGTGTGCATGTCCCTCCCTTGCTCTGTGTTTCTGTGTGTATGTATGTGTGCATGATTGTGTCTGTGTCTTGTGTGTGTGTGCGTGTCCCACCCTTGCCGTGTCTGTGTGTCCCCTCTCGCTTTGTGTGTGTGCTCCCTCTCAATTTCTGTGCATATGCCCTCCCCCTCGACGTGTGTGTGTGTGCCTCCCTTGCTCTGTGTTTGTGTGTGTATGTGTGCGTGCCCCTCCCTTGCTTTGCGTGTGTGTCCGTCCCTTGTGTTTGTGTGTGCATGTGTGCACGTGCCTTCCTTGCTCTGTGTGTGTGTGTGTGTGTGTGTATGTGTGTGCGTGTGTGTCCGTGTCCCTCCCTCACTTTGCGTGTGTGTGTGTCTGTCCCTTGTGTGCGTGTGTGCATGTCCCTCCCTTGCTGTGTGTGTGTGTGTGTGTATGTATGTGTGCGTGTCACTCCCTCGCTTTACGTGTGTGTGTGTGTCCGTCCCTTGTATGTGTGACCACCTTGCTGTGTGTGTGTGTCCCACCCTTGCCCTGTCTGCGTGTGTCCTCTCTCGCTGTGTGTGTGTGCCCCCTCTCAATTTCTGTGCACATGCCCTCCCCTCGACATGTGTGTGCGTGTCCATCCTTCGCTTGGGGTGTGTGTGTGTCCCTCCCATGCAGTGTATGTGTGTGTCCCTCCCTCACTGTGTGTGTGTGTGTATTCCCCTCACCATAAGTGTGTGTGTTTGTCCCTTCCTCGCTGTGTGTGTACGTCTCTCCCTTGCTCTGTGTTTGTGTGTGTGTGTGCGCATGTCCCTCCTTTGCTTTGTGTGTGTGTGTCCCTCCCTTGCTGTCTGTCTGCGTGTATCCCCCTCACTGTGTATATGTGCGTGGCCCTCCCTCACTGTGTGTGTGTGTGTGTGTGTGTGTGTGTGTGTCCGTCCCTTGTGTGTGTGTATTTGTGCGTGGCCCTCCCTCGCTTTGCGTGTGTGTGCCCCCTCTCAATTTGTGTGCACATGCCCTATCCCTCTGTGTGTGTGTGTGTGTGTGTCCCTTCCACGCTGTGTGTATGCGTATCCTTCCGTCGCTGTGTGTGTGCGTGTCCCTCCCTCGCTGTGTGTGCATGCATGCCCCTCCCTCGCTGTGTGTGTGTACCACCTTCTGTGTGTGTGCGTGTCCCTCCCTCGCTTGTCTGTGTGTGTGCATATTCATGTTCCCCCCCTTCGCTGTGTGCATCCGTGTCCCTCCCTCGCTGTGTGTGTGCGTGTCCCTCCCTCGCTGTGTGTGTGCGTGTCCCTCCCTCGCTGCGTGTGTGCGTGTCCCTCCCTCGCTGCGTGTGTGCGTGTCCCTCCCTCGCTGTGTGAGTGCGTGCCCCCCTCGCTGTGTGTGTGTGTACCTTCCTCGCTGTCTGTGTCCCTCCCTCAATTTGCGTGTGTGTGTGTCCCTCCTTCGCTGTGTGTCTGCGTGTATCCCCCTCACTGTGTGTGTGTGCATGTCCTTCCCTCGCTGTGTGTCTGCGTGTATACCCCTCACTGTGTGTGTGTGTGTGTGTGTGTGCATGTCCTTCCCTCGCTATGTGTCTGCGTTTATCTCCCTCATTGTGTGTGTTTGCATGTCGCTCCCTTGCTGTCTGTGTGTGTGTGTGTGTGTGTGTGTGTGTGTGTGTGTGTGTCCAAAATTTGCACCATCAGTGAATCGGCCATCATAAATTGACTGTCATATTCAGGAATGTGTGGTTTAAGTAAGTTCACAACGAGAAATGCAGGATTTAATGTATAGGTGGAGGGGTGGGTCTGGGTAGGATGCTTTTCAGAGTTTTGGAATGGACTGGTTGGGCCGAATGGCCTGGTTGCACACGATGGCGATTCTATTGAGGTTATTGCCCAGCCCTGTCAACCATCCCCGTCTCTTATACCTGGCCTTATCCCCAATATTCTCCTTAACACAGTAATCTCCTTCAGACTCTAAAACACTCCTTGGCAATGTAACCTTCTCCAGTCCTTACAAAGATCGATATGTCTGTCACCTCTTCCTGCTTTTAGAACCCTCCCTCTAACTATTACCATTTGGTACAGCACTCCCAATCATTGTTCCCTCTTGAAACTCCCATAAACTTTTGCATCTCTGAAGACTCATCTGGACTGTCTCAACTTCCCTTTGACAGTTACGTGCTCAGATCTGCTTTATATCAGTGAAGTAATTAAGTCTTGGCAACACTCACTGTTATAATCTCCCTCCAGCCTTACAGCACCGAGGATCCGTAGAAGCTCTTTTCAACCCGACAGCGATATCTGTGTCTGTAATCTCCTCCACTCCCCATAATACATTCTCTCTGAGCTCCTCTGTAGTCCACTAAGCACTCCCTAACACTGTCTGTATCAGTGTAACCTTTTCCAGAAACACAACCTTCTCTATCTGTGAAAATCCCTACACCGGTCCCTATCCCTCTCAGCTCCGTCTAACAATACAACCCTCCATGTCTGTGTATTCACCTTCAGTCCCTACTCACCTCCCTGTCTGTGTAACCTAATCCATGCATTTTTGCTTCAGTCTCTTCAACTGTCCCTGTCAGTGTCGCCTCTTCCAGACGCGAAAACTCTCCTCTTTTTGACTTACTCAGACCACACACCCCTCACTATCTATAACCTACTCCTGTCTGAGAAACCTACCTCTGCAAATTGCTCCAACTCTTCAACTCTTCACAAGCTCCTGCAGCTCTTACATCCCTCCCTATCTACCAAATCTCTTCCAGTCCCTAAACACCAACAGTCTGTGGAGACCCGACCACCATCCCTATCAGTGTAATCCTCTCAGGTCTCTGCAGTAATCCTGATCTGTCGAACTCACTCCATGCCTGTGCCTCTCCCAATCCAGCCCCTACAAAACCAACAATCTATTTAACACTCTCCTGTCACTATCACCCCCATGTCAATGTAAGCTCCTCCTGTGTCTCCACCATCTACCCATCTCCATAACCTTGTCCAGCTCTTACACCACTACCTGTTTAAACGTCACCCTCCCCTCCAACTTCCTCCTGTTTGTGCTATGCTCCCTTATCTGTTAAACTGTTTCTGAGCAAAATTGTTATCCCAATCTCTGAAAAGAAATCCAGATTCCACAGCCTCCATAACCCCCAGAACCTAAGCCTTCCTATGTCTATAACCATCTTCAGTCATGACTACCCTGCATATCTCAGTTTGTTCTTCCAGTCGATACAAACATCTTTATCTCTGTAATCTGCTCAGCTCCCTAAAACAGTCCCTGTCTGTGATCCAGCCCTGACCTACAAACATCCTTATCCCTGTAAACTTCTCCATCCCTCCCAACATTCCCATCTCTATGAACCCCCGTCAGCCCTACAGCTTTCCACATTTCTGTAACCTCCTGTGGCTCTATGGTCCTCTCTCCCTGTGAAATCCCCTCCAGTCCCGACATCCCTCCCAATCTGGGTCCTCTGCTCCAGATCAGACCATTACTGTCTCTGTAAACACCTCCACTCCTGACAACTCTTCCCAATTGTGTAACCTCGTTCAGACCCCATACTCTCCAGCTTCCTGAATCCTCTTCCTGCCATTGCAACCAAAACCACAGGTTTATGTAATATCCTCCAGTGCTTACACCCTCCCCAACTCAGTAACCATTTGCAGTCTTAACAAAACACCAAACTATGAAACCTCTCATTTCCCTACAATCCTCCCTCCCTCCCTCCTCAAATGCCTTCATCACCATGAAACCTCACAATTACTGAAGCCTCCTTTTGACACTGAAACCCTCCTAATGTCTGCAAAATCCTCCTGTCCTGATATCCCTCCCTGACTCTGTAACTCCCACCACAATCCAGTGCCCTTCTTGGGAACATGGCAGAGGAGAGAAGGTTTGTAGAGTTTGGACCATGTTACGGAGGTAGAATTCTGGGAATTACAGATTTGGTCGAATGTCTGTGGTGTGCAGATTATTGGCGAGGACTCTAAAGACAGGATTTATGACTACCTGGAAAACCATCGTTACATTAGAGACAGTCAGTATGGGTTTGTGAGGGGTCAGGTCATGCCTCACAAACCTTATTGAATTCTTTGAGGATATGGCAGAATATTTTGATGGCTCATTCAGAAAAGAAGGAAAATTGGGATACAGGGAAATCTATCTGTCTGGACACAGGATTGGATGGCCTAGAGAAGACAGAGGGTGGCAGCAGATGGACAGTATTCAGCCTGGAGCTCAGTGACCAGTGGGGTTCTGTAACAATCAGCTCTGGGACTCTGCTCTCTGTGATTTTTGTAAATGACTTGGATGTGGATGTTGGAGAGTGGGTTAGTAGATTTGCCAATAACGTGAAGGTTGGTGGAGTGGTGGGGAATGTGGAGGGCTGTTGTAGGTTGCAATGGGACATTGACAGGACGCAGAGCTGGGCTGGAAGTGGCAGATAAAGTCCAATCCGGAAAAGTGTGAAGTGATTCATTCTGGAAGGTCGAATTTGAATTCAGAATACAGGGTGAAAGGCAGAATACTTGGCAGTGTGGAGGAACAGAGATCATGGGGTCCGTGTCCATAGATCTCTCAAAATCGCCACGCACGTTGGTAGGGTTGTTAAAAAGACATATGTTGTGTTGGCGCCCCTTAGAAGGGGATTGACTGTAAGAGCCGTGAGGTTTTACTGAATCTTTATAGCGTTGGTGAGACCACACTTGGAATATTGTGTTCAGCTCTGGTCCCCTGTTTGCAGGAAGGCTGTGCACGTGTTAGAGAGCGTACACAGGAGATTTACCAGGATGCTGCCTGTAATGGAGGGCAGTTCTTACGGAGAAAGGTTGAGGGAGCTAAGGCTTTTTTCATTGGACTGAAGAAGGGGGCGGGGCGACTTTGTGGAGGTGAACAAGATGATGAGAGGCACAGAGTGAGTGAATAGTCAGAGATGTTTCCTCATATGGTACAAATGGCTATTACAAGGCGGCATAATTTTAAGGTGAGTGGAGGATGGATAAGAAGAAAGAGAATAGTAGGTGATTGGAATGCACTGGTCGTAAAATTAGACACATCTGGGACATTTAATAGACTCTTGGACAGATACATGGATAATAGTAAAATGAAGGGTGTGTAGGTTAGTTTGATCTTACAGTTGGATAAAAGGTTGGCATGAAATCATGGCCGAAGGGTTTTGGGCTGAACTGTTCTGCATTCTGTGTTCTGTCCGATAAACTGGGTAATAAGCTCAGATCAGTGTAAAAGGATATGGCATTCAGGAGGAGCTAGTGAACTGGATACAAAATTTGCTTGATGGTTGTAGACAGAGGGTGGTGGGAGACATGTTGTTTTTCTGACTGGAGGCATGTGACCAGCGGTGGAGTGGGTCCCCTGGTGTTTGTCATTTGGATAAATGGTTTGGATGGAAGTATTGGTTTCCTGGTAAGTAATTGTTTTGGGTGTCACTGAAATTGGTGGGAAAGTGGACAGTGAAGAAGGTTATCTATGATACAACAGGATGAACAGTACTGCTGGGATAGTGGGCTGAAGAATAGCAGATGGAGTTTAATTAGATTAAGGTGAGGTGTTCCATGTTGGTCAAACAAACCAGGGTGGGACTTGTACAGTTAATGTTCGGGCCCTGGGTAGGGTTTTCAGTCAGAGATCCATTGACCCAGGTACACAGTTCTTCGAATGTGGTGTCACAGTTAGACAGGCTGGTGAAGCAGGCGTTTGGGATGGTTACCTTCATTGGGGAGAGCATTAAGAGTAAGAGTTGGGATGTCACGTTGCGGCTGTAAAAGACATTGATGGGGCCACCATAAAAACATTATTGATCAGTCGGAAGAATTCATCTAGTTCACAAACCTCCTTTAGGGAAGAACATCAAATATTCTAACCTGGTCTGGCCGACATGTGACTCCAGACCCACAGCAATATGGCTGACTCTGTGCTTCCCTCTCAGTAATTAGCAGAGAGGTCAAAGAATGTTGTTCCAGGCAGTGACACCCACATCCCATGAATGAATATATAAAAATATGTATGTCCCTCCGTACCTCTGCAAACACCTCCAGCTGCAGCAATCCGTACTGGCTTTGTAACACCCTGACCACTCTCTCTAACACTCTCACCACCTCCAGCACCTTCACCTCTCCCTGTTTCTATCGTGTCAATGAACCCTGACAATGATTCCCCTTCCCACAGCCGTCATTGAAATCCATTAACATTTATTCCTAAAACACTCTCTCACTTCAGGATTTTAAATACTTTTTGGTGATCTTCTCAGCCTCATAATCTAGTATGATTCCTTTTGTCCTAAGTGAGGGATCAGTGGGAGTTTCTTGCTGAGTTTTTTACTGTTTCAATCGAATGTCTTTTTGTTGAGTATTTTGCATTGTCCCTTCAAATATTTTCTACTGTTCATTTACAGACACATATTTCAGTCTGTTTCCCCCGTTTACCTTGGTCAGTTATCCTCTCAAACTCATGTCATTGGCTGTTTTTGTTTCTAGTTGTAGCTTGTCCTTTCTGTGATTCACTATAAAATTTTATATTTCTTTAAACTGCACTTTTTCACAATTTCCCAGAGGGTCTCTCCAGGTGACATTACTCATTCACTAAGTTTCATTACACCATCGCTCTGCGTTAGTTATGTCCCTTAACAGTTGCACAATGTGTTTTTCAATGAAACACTGAAAAAAAAATTAACCGAACTCCTCTTCCAATATCAATGCTGTCCGTGTGATTGTCCCAGATTATACGAATATTGAAGTTTTCCAAAATTATCACAATGCCTTTGTTAAAAAATTCCAATGAGTTCCTGGTAAATGCAGTGGTGAGCAATGAAATGCTGTTCGGTGACTAAAGCTGTTCTGCTGCTTGTGTCCTTGGCAAGTAGTAGCCAGAATTTACATTCAGACTGACTCTACTTCATGATCTGCGGCCAAATGCTTTCTCTGTAATGCCTTTGGTATCTATTATTGTTAGCGTTGCCCATTTTGCCTGAGCTTGCACAAGATTACGAACCACTGAATATTTTTGTTCACCCTGTATCCATGTCTCCCTGGTGTCTAAATCTCTTTTATCTCTGTGTCACAAATCCAACGACCTTATTGCAGCAACGTTGTCCATTCAAAAAAAAACATAATATACTCTCTTCCACAATTTTCTGTCACAAATCTATTTGCTGATGTACAATTTTAGTTAAACTCTGTCCCATCCTGTTCCTTTTTGCTTGTCTTCAGCCACATTCCCATGCTGTTCCATTGCTTTACCTTTTCCCTTTGGATTTGGAAAGCTCCTTTCACCTGCATCCTCTCTGTCAGTTTAAAGCCCTGTCCATAAACCTACCGACATGATTAGCCAGGACACTGGTCCCAGCACAGTTCCAGGGGGACCATCCTAATAGATTTTTTTAATCTTGCCCAGCCCTAGCTGCCCTTGAGCTGAGTAACTTGCTTGGCCATTTCAGAGGGTAATTGAGAGGCAAACCCTTTGCTGTGGGGATGTCGTGCAGACCACGTGAGGATGGGCAGATGTCCTTCTCTAAAGGACAAGTGTTTGGATTTGTTGTACATCAGTAATGGTTTCATACTTATTTGTGGATTGTTAATTATTTTTAAAATTATTGATTTCAAATGTCTCCTTTTCAGATGGCGGGATTCAATCCTGCCTCCCCTGAACATTAGCTGAGGTTTTGGATACATTCTCTCGCAATAATACCACTAGGCCATGACTTCACCTGCTCACTGGGTGCTCATCCCTGAGCACTGATACCAGGGCATCATGAAGCTAAACCCATTCTTCCAACATGACTGTGTGATCCTGACATCTTCCAGCAATCTGGGACTATTACTTAATATCGCTCCATTTTCCAGATCTCTGTGTGACCCAGTGCCATTCTCCATGTGTAACCCTCACTGCATCTGTTTAATTTCACATTCTGTCTATTTCTCTGTCTCCTGTAGGTACTCAGGAAAGTCCTGACTCAATAGCCTTCCCAGCTGCTGGGTGGATCGTCCATCACCTCATTGAATGCAGTTGGTCTGCCAGAGAGAGACAAAGGGAAAGGAGATCTGGAGCCTTCAATAAATCCTGTAGTGAAGTAAGGTCACCCACAGTGCACAGAGCAAAGAACAATGAGAGGGCTCCAAACATCTGTTAACACAACATGACATAGATACAGTGCTGGAGGGGAGCAGTGTACACACACACACCCCAGGCTCAATCACCACCCCAATGTAAGTTCTGTTATATTAAAACTCACTACTCTGCAACAGTGTATCTATGGCATGTCTTGTGGTCCAGTGTCTTTAATAATTTTTAATTCCTATAGCAGATCCTATCACTGTAACCTCCTCCCTTCCCGATAGTCCCTCCACATATTTTAAATGTACTGCATTCCAGACTACCATCCCTATCCCTGTAACTTGGTTCAGTGTCTACAACATGCACTGTAGTCTTTCGGTAGTCTGTATTTCGGTAGTCTTCTCCTCCAATAATGTAAACACAAGGACTGCAGATGCTGGAAACCAGAGTCTAGGTTAGAGTGGTGCTGGAAAAGCACGGCAGGTCAGGCAGCATCCGAGGAACAGGAAAATCGACGTTTCGGGCAAAAGCCCTTCATCAAGAATAGAGGCGGGGAGCCTGCAGAGTAGGGAGATAAATGAGAGGGGGGTGGGGATGGGGGGAATGTGGCATAGAGTATAATAGGTGAATGGGATGGGGAAGAAGGTGATAGGTCAGAGTGGACGACAGGGGAAGGTAGTAAAGAGTACATTGGGTGAATGGGGGTGGAGATGGGGGTGATTGGTCAGAGAGGAGGGTGGAATGGATAGGTCGGAAGGGAGACAGGCTGTTAGGACAGGTCATGGGGGGCTGAGCTGGAAGGCTGGAGGTGGGGTGAGATGGGGAAGGGGAAATGAGGAAACTGTTGAAGTCTCCATTGATGCCCTGGGGTTGAAGTGTTCCGAGGCGGAAGGTGAGACGTTCTTCCTCCAGGTGTCGGGTGGTGATGAAGCAGTGGTGGAGGAAGCCCAGGACCTGCATGTCCTCGGCAGAGTGGGAGGAGGCGTTGAAATGTTGGGCCACAGGGCGGGAGGGATTGATTGGTGCGGGTGTCCCAGAGATGTTCCCTGAAGCGCTCTGTTAGGATGTGTCCAGTTTCCCCAGTGTAGAGGAGACCGCATCATGAGCAACGGATACAATAAAAGATATTGGTGGATGTGCAGGTAAAACTTTGGATGTGGAAGGCTCCTTTGGGGCCTTGGATTGTGGTGAGGGGAGAGGTGTGGGCGCAGGTTTTGCAATTTCTGCAGTGGCAGGGGAAGGTGCCAGGAAGGGAGGGTGGGATTTTGGAGGGCGTGGACCTGACCAGGTAATCACTGAGGGAACAGTTTTGCGGAAGCGGAAAGGGGTGGGGAGGGAAATATATCCCTGGTAGTGGGGTCTGTTTGGAGGTGGCAGAAATGTCGGCGGATGATTTGGTTTATGCGAAGGTTGGTAGGGTGGAAGGTGAGCACCAGGGGCGTTCTGTCCTTGTTATGGTGGAGGGATGGGATCTGAGGGTGGATGTGCGGGATGTGGACGAGATGTGTTGGAGGTCATCTTTTACCACGTGGGAAGGAAAATTGCGATCTCGAAAGAAGGAGGCTATCTGGTCTGTTCTGTGGTGGAACTGGCCCTCCTGGGAGCAGGTACGGCGGAGGCGGAGGCATTTATTAATCCTACCTTGTCCCTACCTGTCCTGACTGTTTGACTCACTTCTGTTCTCAGCTGTACCCATCTCAGATCGAGCTCCCAAAATCCTCCCTGTGATTGTTATCACGTCCCATCCCTGCATTCCGCCAAATCCCTGTAAAGTCCTCCCATTCCTAAAACCCACCCTGTATCTGTCACCTGCTCCAGCTTCCACAACCATCCCTATTTCTGTAAGACACCCCCCACTCCCACCCCGTCCCAGTTCCTACAGCCCGCTGTATCACTAAATGCCAGTAGTCACTATAATATCAGAGTAAGGTGTGAAAGCAGGAATACTGTACTGGGTTAAATGATCAGTCGTGATCATATTGAATGGTGGGACCGACTCTGTGGTCAAATGGCCGATACCTGCTCTTCTTTCCTGTGCTTCTCTATAAACTTACTGTCTATATAACCTCCTTCAGTCCCCACAGCCCTCCCTATGTCCATAAACTCCTTCAGTCCCCATGACTCTTCCTATCCATGTAACCTGAATCATTCCCCACAAACCTCCCTAACTTCATAACCTCCAAAAGGCCCCACGACCCTCCCTATCTCCATAATCTCATTCTGACCCAATGGCCCTCCCGTTCAGAGTAACCTCCTTCAATCCCCATGATCCTCCTGATCTGTGCAACCTCCTTCGGGCCCAACAGCCCTGTAGATCTCTTTGGCCCCTTTCAGGCCCCACATCACTCCCTATCTCCATAATTTTCTTCAGTCACCACTGCACTCTCTGTGTCCATAATCTCATACAGTCCCCACATCATTCCTATCTCCATAATGTCCTTCAATCCCCATGACCCTCCTTTTTCCCAAAACATCTTTTACCTGTTGAAACTGTAAGCAACATTTTTCAGATTGATAAACACGAACTCCCATAACTCTTTCTGCTGCCAGTCTGAAACTAAACAGTGTTAACGTGATAATAGGTCGGGAGCTGAAATATGTTTGAAAGGATATGTCAATGAACAATAACTGGACCCTTAGAAACACTTTTAATAAAAAGAGAATGTGTTTTTGAGCATGTTGGATTTTATTTTTATTGGTGAGAATATAAATAGCAGAGTAGATACGGGTGTAGGGTTGGTTGTACCGAGGATACGGTTTATTTGAATTTTCAGAAACCTTTACACAAGTTTCAATAAGGGCTAAGGAGTAACTTGTTAGAGAATAGGGCACCTTAACTGTCAGGAGATGGGTGAGATATTAGACAAAATAGTGTTGTCAGAATTTACTGTGGAGAAAGACATGGAAACTCGGGAAGTTGGGGACATAAATAGTGATGTCTTTGAAAGAATCCTCAACAGAGAAGAAAAAGTGCTAGAATCTTAAAACAAATAAAGGTAGATCAATCCTCAATCGCTTGTTAGGTTGATCCTAGAATATTGTGGGAATCTGGGGAAGAGATTTCAGTGTCCCTAACAGAGATATTTATATTATCAACAGACAGAATTAGTTACCGGAAGACTGGAGGGTGTTCCATCACTTACGGTCTGCAGGGAAAAGCCAGGAAATTACAGCCCAGTGAGCCCAGTGATGGGGAAGTTGTTGGAGGAGATTCTGAGCAAAACGAGCTACATATATTTGTAAAGGCAAGGGCTGATTAGAGATAGTCAGCATGGCTTTGTGAGTTGAAAACCGTGTTTCACAAACCGGATTGACTCTTCGAGGAGTTGACCAAGAGATAGATGAAGGCAGAGCAGTCACCGTTGTCTACATGGACTTCAACAAAGCATTTGATAAGGTTCCAGGGGATGTAGAACATCTAGTCAAGAGGAAGCAGGAAGCTAACTTACGTTTGAGGAACCAAGGATCAGAAGAAGGGCTCTAGAGAATTACATGGGGCAGCACGGTGGCTCAGTGGTTAGCACTGCTGCCTCACAGCACTAGGGACGCGATTTCAAATCCAGCCCCAGGCGACTGTCTGTCTGGAGTTTGCACATTCTCCCCATGTCTGCGTGGGTTTCCGACAGGTGCTCCGGTTTCCACCCACAGCCCAAAGATGTGCAGGTTAGGTGAATCAGCCATGTGTTGTTCAAGAAAGGGAATAGAGATAATCCTGGGAATCACAGACCTGTCAGTCTTCTGTCTGTGATGTGCAGATTATTGGAGAGTACTCTGAGATACAGGATTTATGATTCCTTGGAAAACCACAGTTTGATTAGAGAAAGTCATCACGGCTTTGTAAGGGACAGGTCATGCATCACAACTCTAATTGAATCCTTTGAGATTGTGACAAAACACATTTATGGCTCATTGAGAAAGTACAGAGCATGGGATACAGGGAAACCTGCCAGTCTGGATACAGAATTCCTGGCCCATAGAAGACAGAGGGTGATGACAGATGGAAATCATTCAGCCTGGAGCTCAGTGACCAGTGGTTTTCTGCAGGGAGAGGTCAAAAAAATCTCTGCTCTTTGTGATTTTATGTATGACTTGGATGTGTGAGTGGAAGAGTAGGTAAGTAAGTTTGCCAATGACACGAAGGTTGGTGGAGTGGTGAATAGTGTGGATGTCTGCTGGAGGTTGCAATGGGACATTGACAGGATGAAGAGCTGGGCTGAGAAGTGGCAGATGAAGTCAAATCTGGAAAAGTGCTGCATTTTGGAAGGTGAGACTTGAATGCAGAATGCAGGGGTAAAGGCAGAATACTGAATAGTGTGGAGGAACAGATGGATCTTGGATTTCATGACCAGAGATCCATCAAATCTGCCACCAAGCTGAGAGTGTTGTTAAGAAAGAATATGTTGTATTGGCTTTCATTAGCTGGGGGATTGAGTTTTAAAGCCATGAGGTTATGCTGCAGCTCTATACAGTCCTGTTTAGATCCCATTTAGAATATTGTGTTCGGTTTTGTTCCCTTCATTACAGGAAGGATGTGGAAGTTTTAGAGAGGGTAAAGAGGAGATTTACCAGGATGCTACCTGGACTGGAGGGCATGTCTTATGGAGAAAGCTTGAGGGAGCTAAGGCTTTTCTCATTGGAGTGAAGAAGAGTGTGGTGTGATTTGGTCGAGGTGAACAAGATGGTATGAGTCAAAGATAGAGTGAACAGTGAGAGATCTCTTTATCCCATGGCATACATGGTACAAGGGGGCATAATTGTAAGGTAATTGGAGGATGGGTAAGGGGAGATTTCAGATGTTGGTTCTTTACACAGAGAGTGATGGGTGGGTGGAACGGGACATTTTAACAGACTCTTGGTGGGCAAAATGCAGGGTATGTAAGTTAGTTTGATCTTAGAGTCTGGTAAAAGATGGGCATGGCATCATGGCCGAAGGGTCTTGTGCTGTACTGTTCTGTGTTCTACGTTCTGTATGGTAAACTGGGTAATAAGCTCAGATCAATGTAAAAGGATATGGCATTCAGAAGGAGCTAGTCAACTGGATACAAAATTGGGCTTGATGGTAGGAGACAGAGGGTGGTGGGAGACATGTTGTTTTTCTGACTGGAAACATGTGACCAGCGGTGGAGTGGGTCCACTGTTGTTTTTCATTTGGATAAATGGTTTGGATGGGAATATTGGTTTTGTGGTAAGTTTTTTGAGTGACAAGGAAATTGTTGGTAAAGTGGACAGTGAAAAAAGTTATCTATGATACAACAGGATGAATAGTACACTGGGATAGTCTTCTGAAGAATAGCAGATGGAGTTTAATTAGATAAATGTGAGGTGTTCCATTTTGGTGTAACAAACCAGGGTGGGACCTGTACAATTAATGTTCGGGCCCTGGGTAGTGTTGTCAGTCAGTGACCCAGGAATGCAGGTAGACAGTTCTTTGTAAGTGGTGTCACAGGCAGACAGGTTGGTGAAGCAGGCGTTTGGGGTGGTTCCCTTCTTTGGGCAAAGCATTGAGAGTAGAAGTTGGGATGTCATGTTGTGGCTGTACAGGACATTGGTGAGGCCTCCATAAAAGCATTGTTGACCAGTAGGAAGTACTCATCTGGTTCACTTGCGTCCTTCAGAGAAGAACATCTGACATTCTAACCTGGTCTGGCCTGCACGTGACACCAGACCCACAGCAATATGGCTGACTCTGCTATACTCTGGGTAATTAGCAGTGGGGCAAAGAATGTTGGTCCAATCAGTGACATCCTCATCCCATGAATGAATAAATAAAAATACATATATCCCTCCCTACCTTTGCAAACCCCTCCAGCTGCAGCAATCTGTACTGGCTTTGTAACACCGTTCAGACCCTGACCCCTCTCTGTAACACTCTCACCACCTCCAGCACCTTCAGCTCTCCCAGTTCCTTTTGTGACATAAAAGCTTGACAATTATTCCCTCTTCCATCTGACCTCCTCCTGCGAGCAGACCCTTTGCAATCCCTTTAAAACTTACTCCTAAAACATTCTCTCACTTCAGGATTTTAAGTACTTTTTGGTGATCCTCTAAGCCCGATAATCTAATGTGATCCTTTTTACTTGAGTGAGGGACCGATGGAGATTTCTTGCTGAGGATTTGTCTGTTTCAATGGAATGTCCTTTTGTTGAGTGTTTTCCACTGTTCATTGACAGGCACATATTTCAGTCTGTTTAGCCTGTTTACCTTGGTCAGTTCTCCTCTCAAACTCATGTTATTGGTTATTTTTGTTTCTAGTTGTAGTTTGTCCTTTCTGTGATTCACTTTAAAACTTTATATTTCTTTAAACTGCACTTTATCACAATTTCACAGAGGATCCCTCCAGGTGACATGACTCATTCACGAAGTTTCATCACACGGTCGCTCTGAGATAGTTATGTCACGAGCCAGTTTCACAATTTGTTATTCAAAGAAACACTGAAAACTAATTCTCTGAACTCCTCTTCCAATATCACTCTTGCCAGTGTGACTGTCCCACATTTTGAATATTGATGTTTCCCAAAATTATCACAATGTGTTTGTTAAAAAAATTCCAAAGACTTCCTGTGTAATGCCGTGATGAGCAATGAAATGCTGTTCGGTGGCTAAAACTATTCTGCTGCTTGTGTCCTTGGCAAGTTGTAGCCAGAATTTACATTCAGACTGACTCTACTTCATGATCTGAGACCAAATGCTTTCTCTGTGATGCCTTTGTTATCCATTATTGTTCGTGATACCCATTTTGCCTGAGTTTGCACAAGATTGTGACCATTGAATATTTATGTCCCCCTTTTGTTCACCCTGTAACCATATCTCTCTGGTGTCTCAACCTCTTTTATCTCTGTGTCACACATCCATCTGCCTTACTGATCAGACTTCTTCCATTAAAAAAAAACATAATTGACTCTTTCCCACAATTTCCTGTCACAAACCTATTCACTGATGTACAGTTTTAGTTCATCGCTGTCCCATCCTGTTCCTTTCTGATTGCCTTCAGCCACATCCCCAAACTGTTCCAATGCTTCACCTTTTCTCTTTGGATTTGGAAAGCTACTTTCACCTGGACCCTGTCCCTGCATCCTCTCTGTCAGTTTAAAGTCCTGTCCATAAATCTACTGACGTTATTGGACAGGAAACTGGTCCCAGTGCGGTTCCAGTGATAATTTTATAATAAATCAGGTAGGGGATGTGGATGTCTCTGACTGACCAGCCTTTATTGCCCAGCCCTAGCTGCCCATAAGCTGAGTTTCTTGCTTGGCCATTTCAGAGGATAATTGAGAGGCAAACACTTTGCTGTGGGTATGTCGTACTGACCACGTGAGGATGATCAGATCTCGTTGTTGAAAGGGCAAGTGGACGGCATGGTGGCTCAGTGATTAGCACTCCTGCCTCACAGCACCAGGGTCCCAGGTTCGATTCCAGCCGCGGGCGACTGTGTGGAGTTTGCACATTCTCCCTGTGTCTGCGAAAATTGCCTCCGGATGCTCCAGTTTCCTCCCACAGTCCAAAGATGTGCAGGTCAGGTGAATTGACCATGCTAAATTGCCCATAATGTTAGGTGTATTAGGTCGAGGGAGGTGGGTCTGAGTGGGTTACTCTTCGGAGGGATGGTGTGGACTGGTTGGGCCGAAAGACCTGTTTCCACACTGTAGGGAATCTAATCTAAGGGATTGTGTTTTTTGTACTTCAGCAATGGTTTCATATTTGTTTATGGATTGTTAATTGCTATTTTTAATATTATTGATTTTAACTTCCACCATATCTTATGATGAGATTCAAACCTGCCTCCCCTGAACATTAGCTGAGGTTTTGGACAAATGCCCTAACAATAATGTTACTCGGCCATCACTTCACCTGCTCACTGGTTGCTCATCACCGAGCACTGACACATGAAGCTAAACCCATTCTTCCAACATGATTGTGTGATCCTGAAATCTTCCAGCACGCTGGTGATATCACTCAGTCTCTCTCCATGTTGTATCCCTCACTGTGTGGGTCTAATTGCTGCCTCTGTCAGTGTCTCACTCTTGCAGCTACTCTGGATCTTGAGCTAACAGAATTCTCCACTCCAGAGAGACGCAACAGCACAGGCCAGGGATGGAGTTTGGGATTTTCCAGATATCTGTGGGGCTCATTTCCATTCTCCTTGTGTAACCCTCACTGCATCAGTCTAATTTCCCATTCTGTCTATTTCTCTGTCTCCTGTAGGTACTCAGGAAGTTGCTGACTCAATAGACTTCCCAACTGCTGTGTGTCTCATCCATCACCTCATTGAAGATGGTTGGTCAGCGAGAGAGACAAAGGGAAGGGAGATCTGGAGCCTTCAATAAATCCTGATATGAGGTAAGATCACTCATAGTGCACAGAGCAGAAAGCAATGAGAGGGCTCCAAACATCGCTAACAAGACAGGACACAGATACAGTGCTGGATGGGGAGCACAGTATAGACACACCCCGTGCTCAATCACCACGTCTACTTTAACTTATGTTGCACTGAGACAGCATGGCGAGTTCATAGTTATCAATCCAGGCCTGTGCTGTCTTAGCGAGCATCAGTACAACAGAGGGTAGAGTAGGCCTCCGACAAGAGGTTGTGAATGCTGCCTGGGATCTTTCTGTTCTGTGTTCTCCCTCCAACACTGTACTAAGACTCACTACTCTGCAACACTATCTGTGGCATGGCTTGCGCACCAGTGTCTTCAGTCATTTTTAACTCCTACAATAGTCCCTGTCCCTATAACCTCCTCCCTTCCCGATACTCCCTCCACATATTTGAGACATACTGCATTCCAGACTACCATCACTATCGCTGTAACTTGCTTCAGTGTCTACAACATGCCTTATTTTGGTACACTAATCCTCTTTAGTTGGATACAGAGTGATACAGCACGGAAATAGAACCTGTGGTCAAACACCGCAATGCTGCCCATGTTTCATATATTCAATGAGTCTCATTTGCCTGCATTTGGCCCTTATCTCTTCAAACCTTCTCCTTTCCATGTACCTGCCCAAATGTCTTTTCCATGCTGTAATTGTTCTTGTTTCTCCCATGTGCCTGAGGCAGTCTGTTCCGTCTATGCACCATTCTCTGTGGATAATGTTCCCCCTCAGCTCCCTCTTAAAATCCTTGCTCTCTCACCTCCTGTTTATACCCTCTAGTTTTGGACTCACCTACCCTTGGTTATTCACCATTCTTAGGGTCACCTCGTGGCCTCCTCTGCCCAAGGGAAATATTTAGGACAATGATACAAATATCTCCAACGTATGTAACAAAGTGCTGGCCAATGTCGGCAAATGTGCCAAATGTCGCTTTCCCCACCCTGTCCACCTGTGATGCCACTTCCGAGGAACAATGTAACTTGCACCCCCTGGTCTCTCTCTCTCTCTCTCTGTCTCTGTCTCTCTCTCTCTCTTTCTTTCTTTCTTTCTCTCTCTCTCTCTCTCTCTCTCTCTCTCTCTCTCTCTCTCTCTCTCTCTCTCTCTCTCTCTCTCTCTCTGTGGTCAACAACCCTGGCCAGAGCCCTTCCATTAACTGTATTACTCCTCCCGAGTTTGTCTTAACAAAATCCAACAGCTGAATTAAACTCCATCTTTCATTCCTTGGTCCACTGGCCCAGTTGGTCAAGATCCCCTTTGATAACCGTATTTACTGCCCACTACACCATTCATTTGATCATCAACAAACTTTCGCACAATCACTCCGATATTTTCAACCAAATCGTTTATGTAGATGATGCACATCAGTGGACCCAGCCCTGATCCTTTCTTCAATAATGGAATCAAACCATATTCTTGTCATAGACCCATACAGCATGGAAACTGACCCTTCAGCTGATACCCACCATCATCTAAAACTAAACTCTTCCCAGCTGCCTGTTGCTGGCCCATATCACTCCAACCCTTCCCTATTCACCTGTTTATCCAAATATCTTTTAAATGTTGTAATTGTACCCACATCAAACCCTTTCTCAGGAAGTTCATTCCACACTCAAACCACCCTCTGTGCAGAAAATTGCCCCATATCTTTTTTTTGAACATCTCTCTCCTCTAACCTTAAAAATGTGGCCCCTCCTGTTGAGACTCCCCCTTCCTGAGGAAAATGCAACTACCATTAAATTGATCTATAAATCACTTTTTTTTCATAAACCTTTATAGCATCATGTCTCAACCTCCAGGCTCCAGTGAAAAAAAGACTCAGCCTATCCAGCCATTTTTCAGAACTCAAGCCTTCCATACCCAGCAATATCCTGGTAAATCTCTTCTGAATGTCCTGCAGCTTAATAATATCCTCCCTGTTTACTGGGCAACCAGAACTGGATAGAGTATTGCAGAACAGGCCTCACAAATGTCTGTGCAATCTCAACATGACGTCCCAAATCCTCCACTCAATGGACTGAGCAATAGTCAGGCATGCCAAGCACTGTCTTATCCATTCCGGGGTTGCAACCTTCAAGAATTATGTACCCGAACCTGGAGGACCCTCTGCTCTAAAACACTAACCGAGGCCCAAACATTAGTTGTATAAGCTCTACCCTTGTTTGTTTTACAAAATGCATTACCTCGTATTTATTCATATTGAATTCCATCTCTAGTTTTTCAGCCCATTCACTCCCTTCATCAAGATCCCTTTGTAATCTCAGAAAACCTCCTTCACTGTCCATGATGCCACCCTCCAGCCTGCCAGCCCATCACACATGGCTCTCATTAGTACACATGCCTTTGCTAGGGTCTCCACAATTTCTTCCCTAGCATCCCACAGTGTCCTGTGATACACTTAATCAGGTTCTGGGACTTGCCATACTTTTGTGTTGTAAAACCTCCAGCACCACCTCTTTTATAACATGCACTCTTTTCAAGTCATAGAGATCTACAGCATAGAAACAGACCCTTCGCTCCCCAACTCGTCCAGGCTTACCAGAAGATCTAAATAAGTCCATTCCCTTTTCCAGCATTTGGTCCATATACGTCTACACCCTTACTATTCAGATGCCCATAATGTTGTAATAGTATCAGTCTCCATTACTTTCTCTTGCAGCTCATTCCATACACACATCACCATGTGTGTGAAGAAACTGTCCCTTCAGTCCCTCTGTAAACCATTTACCTCTAACCTTAAACCTATGCCCTCTAGTTTTGGACTCCCCAACTTCTGGGAAAAAGCCTTGAATGTTTACCCAATCCATGCCCCTCATGTTTATATAAACCTCTGTAAGGTCATCCCTCAGTCTCCGATTCTCCAGTGACAATAACCCCAGCTTATTCAGCAACAACCCGGGCAATATCTTGTTAATCTTTTCTGAGCACTTTCAAGTTTCACAACATCATTCCTATAGCAGAGAGACTGGAATTGCAGAGAACTCCAATTGTGGTCTAATGTATTAGTCTTGTTCCCTGAGTTCCCCAGTCTTTCTCCACAGTAAGTTCTAGATTGAAAAAATAGTTTACAATCTTAGCAAATATCCTGCAGTTCCAAACATCGATGGCCTCATTGATCTTTAATGGACACTATTTTGTCCTGAGTTACTTATGCACTCTTAATATACTGATGCAATCACTTTTGGATTCCCCTTTCCTTCTCTGCTGAGGCTATTTCATTTAGCCTTTCTCCATTCCTGTTTTCTACTCAAAGTGTATTCCTATAGCCCCTGTATATCCTCAGGGATTCCCTTGATCCAGCTGGCTATACCTGACATGTGCCCCCTTTTCCTTGACCAGACCCTCAATATACAGCCAGTGTCTCCGAATGCTGTCAGCATTGACCTGCACACAAACAGGAACATGCTGGCGCTGATCGATCAATTTATCTCACTTTTAAAATATTCTCACTTGCCAAACTTCCCTTTCCCTGTAAATAATTTCCTTCCTCAATCACATTTTGAAATTTCCTGGCTAATACGATCAAGATTGGTCAGGCTCCATTTTATAACTTGCACTTGTGGACCAGGCCTGTCCTTTTCCAAAGCTATTTTCAAACTACTAGAACTGTGGTCACTTTGGCAAAATGCTTTCCCACTCACACCTCAGTCCCTTTTCCTACCTTGTTATCCAAGGGTAAGTCAGGTTTTGCCCTTTCTCTTTTCAGGCCATTTACATATTGATTGGTAGTTTTCTGGAACACAATTACCAAATTCCTCCCTTGCAAACGCTGAACATTGGCAGTCCCAGTCGAGGTGTGGAAAGTTCAAAAACCCTACCATAACAGCCCTATTATTATGGTTGATATTTAAGATGTCCCGGCATATTTGTTCCTCAGTCTGCCACAGATTATTCGGGGTCAGCAGTCCAATCGTATTAAAGTGATGACCCATTCTTATTCCTCTGTTCCACTAACATAGCTTCACTGGGCGATCCCACAGGAATATCCTCTCTAAGTACTGCTGTGATGAATCATGCAATCAAAACCCACCACCATACGTCCTCTCTTGCCTCCCCTTCCTGTAGCATCTCTACCTTGAAACAATGAACTGCCAGTCCTGCCCCTCCCTCAGCTGTGTTTCTGTAATAACTATAATATCCCAGACCCATGTTAGAGGGCCCTACTCTACTCAGGCAGGTGCAACATTGAAACTCCCTCAGAAAACGAGGTCGGGTAAGTGACTGAAGTGTCATTCAGAGAGCACTTTGGGTCCAGTGCCCACAACTGTCTTCGTTTTAACATAGTTATGGAGAAAGATCAGCAGGTCCACAGATTGAAGAGGAAAACTGGAACAGGGCCAGGTTTGGGGCCATTCTGCAGGATCTGACCAGCGTCAATGCTGTGAATTTAAAATTGCACAATGCCCAGTTATAATCCAACTCGCTTTGGAAGCGCTGGTGATCACTGTAACAGATGGAAGGCTTAAACTAAATTTGTTTGATATTATATTCCATGACACTGCCATCCTGTTGCTATAAATTCTGTACCTTAGGATTGTGCTCCACAACCACCTGATGAAGAAGCAGTGTTCTGAAAGCTAGTGCTTTCAAATAAACCGGTTGGACTGGAATCGAGTGTCGGGTGATTTTTAACTTAGTACACCCCCAGTCCGACACCGGCACCTCCACATTATGATTCTAATCGATTGGGTGAGTCTGTTTGAAGGAAAAGGAACAACTGGCAAATGGGAGGCTTTTCAAAGTGTGATCTCAAGAATGAAGGACCCGTATGCCCCATTGGGGTAAAGGGAAAAGCTGGCAGGGTTAGGGATCCTTGGCTGGTGAGGGATAATAAGGCTCTGGTCTTGAAATGAAGACTGCATGTATTGGGTTTAAGATTTCCATATCTACATATTCTTAAAGACACGATCAATCTGTGGAGACCCTACAATCCTCTCAGTCCCTGTAACACTCCCAATCTGCAGAAGTCATTCCAATGCCTGTGACTCTTTCAATACAGTTCCTACCAGACCCACTATCTATGTGATAGCTTTTCATTGCCAGCACCCACCCTGTCAATGTAAGCTCCTCCAGTGTCTCCATCCATCTAGTCCAATCTCTGCAGTGCTCTGTATAATCAGCCTCACTGTGCCTGGAACCTGGCTTCAATTCCAGCAGTGGCCGACTGTCTGTGTGGACTTTGCATGTTCTCACCCCGACTGTGTGGGTTTCTTCCGGGTGCTCTGGTTTCCTGCCACAGTCCAACATTTGCACGATACGTGATTGGCCATCATAAATTGCCTGTAGTATTCAGGCAAGTGTGGTTTAGGTGAGTTCACCATGAGGAATGCAGGGTTTATTGGACAGGGAGAGGGATGGGTCTGGTTAGGATGCTCTTTCGAGGGTTGGTGTGGACTTGCTGGGCCGAATGGCCTGTTTCCACACTGGAGATTCTATTCAGGTTATTGTCCAGTCCTGTCAACCATCCCTGTCTCTTGAACCTTGCCTCATCCCCAATACTCCCCATATGTGTGTAATCTCCAACAGACTCTAAAACACTCCTTGGCGATGTAAGCTTCTCTGGTCTTTACAAAGATCGCTATGACTGTCACCACTTCCTGATTTTAGAACAATCCCTATAACTGTTGCCATTTGCTACATCACTCCCAATCACTGTTCCATCCTGAAACCCCCAAAAACATTTATGTCTCTGGAAACTCATCTGGACTGTCTATACTTCCTTTTGACAGTCTTGTTCGGAGACTTTCTCTCTATCAAAAAAGTCATTAAGTGTAGGTAACCCTTATTATTGTAACCTCCCTCCAGCCTTACAGCACCGAGGATCTGTAGAAGCTCTTTTCAACCCGACAGCCATCTCTGTGTCTGTGATCTCCTCCACTCCCCATAATACATTCTCTCTGAGCTCCTCTGTAGTCCATTCAACACTCTTTAACACTGTCTGTATCATTGTAACCTTCTCCAAAAACACAACCTTCCCTATCTGTGTAAATCCCTACACCAGTCCCTATCCCTCTCAGCTCCGTCTAACAATACAACCCTCCATGTCTGTGTATTCACCTTCAATCCCTACTCACCTCCCTATCTGTGTAAGCTTCTCCATGCATTTTTGCTTCAGTCTCTTCAACTGTCTCTGTCAGTGTAATATCTTCCAATCCCGAAAACTCTCCATCTCTTTAACTTTCTCAGGCCACACAACCCTCACTGTGACCTACTCCTGTCGGAGAACCCTTCCTCTGTGAACTGCTCCAACTCTTCAACTCTCCATAAGCTCCTGCAGCTCTTACAGCCCTCCCTGTCTACGTAACCTCTTCCAGTCCCTAAAACGCCATCAGTCTGTGGAGACCCTACCACCATCCCTGTCTGTGTTATCCTCTCAGCTCCCTGCAACACTCCCAATCTGTAGATCCCACTCCAATGCCTGTGCCTCTCCCGATCCTATTCCTACAAGACTCATTAACAATGTAACATCCTCCCGTCACTATCACCCACCCAGTCAATGTAAGCTCCTTCTGTATCTCCAAACATTTACTCATCTCCATAACCTTCTCCAGCTCTTACCCCCATCTGTGTAAACATCACTCTCCACTCGAACCCTCCCTACTGCAGGAACTTCCTCATGTTTGAGCTCTGCTCCCTTATCTGTGAAACTGTCTCCAACCAATCTTGCTACCTCAATCTCTCAAAAAAGAATCCAGATTCCACAGCCTCCATGTCTAAATAACCCCCAGAACCTAAGCCTTCCTATATCTATAAACATCTTCAGTCACGATGACGCTCCATATCTCTGTTTGTTCTGCCAGATGATACAAACCTCTTTATCTCTGTAATCTGCTCAGCTCCCTAAAACAGTCCCTGTCTGTGTAATCCAGCCCTATCCTACAAACATCCTTATCCCTGTAAACTTCTCTATCCCTCCCAGCATTCCAAACTCCATGAACCCGTCATCCCTACAGCTCTCCACATTTCTGTAACCTCCTGTGGCTCTATGGTCCTCCCTCCCTGTGAAACCACCTCCAGTCCCCCATCCCTCCCAATCTGGGTCCTCTGCTCCAGATCAGACCATTGCTGTCTCTGTAAACACCTCCACTCCTGACAACTCTTCCCATTTGTGTAACCTCGTTCAGACCCCATACTCTCCAGCTTCCTGAATCCTCTTCCTGCCATTGCAACCAAAACCACATGTTTATGTAATATCCTCCAGTGCTTACACCCTCCCGGACTCAGTAACCTCTTACAGTCCTAACAAAGCAACTAAACTGTGAAACCTCTCATTTCCCTACATTCCTCCCTCCCTCCTCAAATGCCTTCATCACCATGAGACCTCACAATTACTGAAGCCTCCTTTTGGCATTGCAACCCTCCTAATGTCTGCAAAATCCTCCTGTCCTGATATCCCTCCCTGACTCTGTAATCCCTACCACCCTCCAGTGCCCTTTTGGGGAACATGGCAGAGGAGAGAAGATTTGTAGCGTTTGGACCATATTATGGAGGTAGAATTCTGGAAATTACAGATTTGGTCTAATGTTTGTGGTGTGCAGATTATTGGCGAGGACTCTAAAGAAAGGATTTATGACTACTTGGAAGACCATAGTGAAATTAGAGACAGCGTGGGTTTGTGAGGGGCAGGTCATGCCTCACAAACCTTATTGAATCCTTTGAGGATATGACAGAATATGTTGATGGCTCATTCAGAAAAGAAGGATGATTGGGATACAGGGAAAACTGTCTGTCTGGATGCAGGATCGGATGGCCCAGAGAAGACAGAGGGTGGCAGCAGATGGACAGTATTGAGCCTGGAGCTCAGTGACCAGTGGGGTTCTGTAACAATCAGCTCTGGGACTCTGCTCTCTGTGATTTTTGGAAATGATGTGGATGTTGGAGAGTAGGTTAGTAAGTTTGCCAATAACACGAAGCTTGGTGGAGTGGTGAGGAATGTTGAGGGCTGTTGTCGGTTGCAATGGGACATTGACAGGACACAGAGCTGGGCTGGAAGTGGCAGATGGAGTTCAATCTGAAAAAGTGTGAAGTGATTCATTCTGGAAGGTCGAACCTGAATATAGAATACAGGGTGAAAGGCAGAATACTTGGCAGTGCGGAGGAACAGAGAGATCATGGCGTCCATGTCCATAGATCCCTCAAAGTTGCCACGCACGTTGCTAAAAAGTCATGTGTTGTGTTGGCTTTCCTTAGCAAGGGGATCGATTTCAAGAGTCGTTGGGTTTTACTGCATCTTTATAGCGACCTGGTGAGACCACACTTGGAATATTGTGTTCAGTTCTCGTCCCATCTTTACAGGAAGGATGTGCAAGTTTTAGAGAGCGTACACAGGATATTTACCAGGATGCTCTCTGGAGTGGAGGGCATTTCTTATGGAGAAAGTTTGAGGGAGCTAAGGCTTTTCTCATTGGAGTGAAGAAGGGGGTGAGGTGACTTGGTAGAGGTCAACAAGGTGATGAGAGGCACAGAGAGAGTAAATAGTGAGGGGCCTTTTCTCCTATGGCATAAATGGCTATTACAAGGAGCATAATTTTAAGGTGATTGGAAGATGGATAAGAGGATAAAGAATGTTAGGTGGTTGGATGGTCTGCCAATGGTTCTAGTAAAATTAGACACATTCGGAACATCTAATAGACTCTTGGACAGACACATGGATAGTAGTAAAATGAAGGGTATGTAGGTTAGTTTGATTTTAAAGTCGGATAAAAGGTTGGCATAGCATCATGGCCGAAGGGTCTTGGGCTGAACTGTTCTGCGTTCTGTGTTCTGTCTGGTAAACTGGGTAATAAGCTCAGGTCAGTATAAAAGCATATGGAATTCAGGAGGAGCTAGTGAACTGGATACAAAATTGGCCTGATGGTTGTCGACAGAGGGTGATGGGAGACATGTTGTTTTTCTGACTGGAGGCATGTGACCAGCGGTGGAGTGGGTCCACTGTTGTTTGTCATTTGGATAAATGGTTTGGATGGGAATATTGGTTTCCTGGTAAGGTTTTTGGGTGTCACTGAAATTGGTGGTAAAGTGGACAGTGGAGAAGGTTATCTATGATACAACAGGATGAACAGTACTGCTGGGATATTGGGCTGAAGAATAGCAGATGGAGTTTAATTAGATAAACGTGAAGTGTTCCATTTTGGTGAAACAAACCAGGGTGGGACTTGTACAGTTAATGTTCGGGCCCTGGGTAGTGTTGTCAGTCAGAGATCCAGGGATGCAGGTAGACAGTTCTTTGAATGTGGTGTCCCAGGTAGACAGGCTGGTGAAGCAGGTGTTTGGGGTGGTTACCTTCACTGGGAGAACATTCAGAGTAAGAGTTGGGATGTCATGTTGTATCTGTAAAAGACATTGGTGGGGCCACCATTAAAACATTGTTGATCAGGAGGAAGAACTCCTCTAGTCACTTACTTCCTTTAAGGAAGGGCATTAAATAATCTAACCTGTTCTGGCCAACATTTGACTCCAGATCCACAGCAATATGGCTGACTCTGAGCTACCCTCTGGGTAATTAGCAGTTGGGTCAAAGAATGTTAGTCCAATCAGTGACAACCACATCTCATGAATGAATAAATAAATATACATATGTCCCTCCCTACCTCTGCAAACCCCTCCAGCTGCAGCAATCCGTACTGGCTTTGTAACACCGTTCCGACCCTGACCCCTCTCTGTAACACTCTCACCACCTCCAGCACCTTCACCTCTCCTTGTTCCTATTGTGTCAATAAACCCTGACCATGGTTCCCCTTCCCACTGCCCTCCTCCTGCTGGCATACCCTTTGCAATCTATTTAACATTTACTCCTAAAACACTCTCTCACTTCAGGATTTTAAGTACTTTTTGGTGATCCTCTCAGCCTCATAATCTAGTGTGATCCCTTTTGTCCTGTGTGCGGGACCAGTGGGGATTTCTTGCTGAGGTTTTTACTGTTTCAATGGAATGTCCTTCTGCTGAGTGTTTTACACTGTTCCTTCAAATGTTTTCTGCTGTCCATTTACAGACACACGTTTCAGTCTGTTTAGCCTGTTTACCTTGGTCAGTTCTCCTCTCACACACATGTAATTGGCTATTTTTGTTTCTAGTTGCAGCTTGTCCTCTGTGGTTCACTTTAAAACTTTATATTTCTTTAAACTGCACTTTTTCACAATTTCCCAAACGATCTCTCCCGGTGACATAATTCATTCACTAAGTTTCATTACTCGGTCGCTCTGCGTTAGTTATGTCCCTTAACAGTTGCACAATGTGTTTTTCAAAGAAACACTGAAAAAAAATTAACCGAACTCCTCTTCCAATATCAGTGTTGATCGTGTGATTGTGCAAGATTATACGAATATTGAGGTTTTCCAAAATTACAACAATGCCTTTGTTAAAAAATTCCAATGAGTTTCTGTTTAATGCAATGATGAGCAATGGAATACTGTTCAGTGGCTAAAACTGTTCTGCTGCTTGTGTCCTTGGCAATAGTAGCCAGAATTTACATTCAGACTGACTCTACTTCATGATCTGCGGCCAAATGCTTTCTCTGTAATGCCTTTGGTATCCATTATTTTTAGTGTTACCCATTTTTCCTGAGTTTCCGCAAGATTACGAACCACTGAATATTTTTGTTCACCCTGTATCCATGTCTCTTTTATCTCTGTGTCACAAATCCATCTACCTTATTACAGCGATGTTGTCGATTGAAACAAAAACATAACTTACTCTTTCCCACAATTTTCTGTCACAAATCTATTCGCTGATGTACAATTTTAGTTAAACTCTGTCCCTTCCTGTTCCTTTCTGCTTGTCTTTAGCCACAACCACATGTTGTTCTGATGCTTCACCTTTTCTCTTTGGATTTGGAAAGCTCCTTTCACCTGAACCCTGTCCCAGCATCCTCTCTGTCAGTTTAAAGCCCTGTCCATAAACCTACCGACATGATCGGCCAGGACACTGCTCCCAGCACAGTTCCAGTGGGACCATCCTAATGGATTATTTATTAAATCAGGTATGGGATGTGGGTGTCTCTGGCTGACCAGCCTTTCTTGCCCAGTCCTAGCTGCCCTTGAACTGAGTAACTTGCTTGGCCTTTGAAGAGGGTAATTGAGAGGCAAATACTTTGCTGTGGCTATGTTGTGCAGACCACGTGAGGGTGGACAGATGTCCTTCTCTGAATGACATAGCAGCCTGGGATACATTTCCCTGGGCACTGGGGATTTATCCACCTTTATGCCTGTGAAAACATTTAATACCTCCTCCTTATTAATCTTAACATGTTCTGGAACCTCAGCATCCCAACTGAAATCCCCGGCGACAATGCCTTTCTCCTGTGTGAATACAGATGGGAAGTATTCATTGAAGACCTCACCTGCTTCCTCTGGCTCCTTGCACAGATTGTCCCTTTGATTTCTCACAGGCCTCCCTCTTTCTTTGGGAATCCTCTGACTCTCACGATGCTGATAAAATACTTGTGGCTTTTCCGCAATCATATCTGACAAATATATTTCATGACCATTGTTTGTCCCTCATTTTCCACAATCCCCTTGCCCTCTCTATACTTGTGAAGGGCTTCACCTGATTTTATTGCACTGTATTTCCTTTATCAAGCTCACGACATCACTTGATAAGTATTCCCTGGACTTGCTGCCTTTATTATTCACTCTTCAAGGAGCACACTGGCCCTGCGTTCTCACTGCATCACTTTAAAATACTCCACTTTCCTAACATGGACCCAACTGCAGGGAGTTCCTCCCAGTCTCTGTTTGCCAGATCCTCTGTAATGATCGTGATACTGATAGGAGGCACAGTTGTGAGGGGACAGACAGGAGACTGTGTGCCTCCAGAGGAGACCCCAGGATGATGTGCTGCCTCCCAGGGTCAGAGTCGTTATTGAACATTATGAAGGGGGACGGTGAACATCCAGAGGTCATTGTGAACATTGGTCCACATGACAGAGGTAGACAAAGGGATGGGGTCCCGTGAAATGAGTACAGGGAGTCAGGTGAGAAGTTAAAAAAGCAGGATATTGACCATAATGATCTCCAGATTACTCCCAGTGCCAAGTGCCAGTGAGGATAGAAATAGAAAGGTAGGCCAGATGGATGTGTGGCTGAGGAGCTGGTATAGTGGGCAGGGTTTTCAGTTCTTGGGTCATTGGGATCTCTTCTGGGGTAGAGGGGACCTGTACAAAGGGGATGGTTTGCACTTGAAGCAAAGGGGCACAAGTATCCCAGGGAGGAGATTTGCTAGTGTTACCCGGGAGGATTTAAACTAGTTTGGCAGAGAGTTGAGACTCTGAGTGAGGAGAGGGACCATCAAAAAGTCAGGGGAAATACATCAGCCATCAAGAGCAAGTTACCTACTCAGGATATCCAGGGGCACAGTCGAGGGAGGGAGAAGACTTCTGGTTTAAAGGGCATTTATTTCAACACACGAGGCCTGACTGGTAAGGCAGACGAGCTCAGAGCATGGATTGTCTCTGGAGGACTGGGATATTATAGCCATAACAGAATCGTGGCTGAGAGAAGGGCAGGACTGTCAGCTCAGTGTTCCAGGATACAGAAACTACAGGCGGGACAGAAGGACAAGTAAGTGAGGAGGGGGAGTTGTCCTTTTGATTTGGAAGGATATGACATCTGTGTATCGAGACAATTCTGTTAAGCAGTCATCAAATGAGGCCATAAATTTAAAAGTTAGAAACAAAAAAGGGATGGTCAGTCTGCTGGGATCGTGTTCTAGACCCTCAAATAGCCAGCGGGTACGAGAGGAGCAAATGTGTAGTGAGTTTGCAGGTACCTATACAAATAATAGAGTAGTATTGGATGGAGATTTTAACTGTCCCTGGATTGACTGGGTCACCCAGAGGGTAAAAGGCCCGCACTGGGTGGCATTTGTAAAATGTGTCCAAGAAAGTTTCCTAAACCAAGACGTAGAGGGCTCTATGCTACTCAGGCGGGTGCAACACTGGACCTCTCCTCAGAAATCCAGGTCAGGCAAGTGACTGAACTATCAGTCGGAGAGCACATTGCGTCCAGTCATCACAACTGTCTTTGTTTTAACATAGTTGTGGAAAAAGATCAGGCAGGTTGACAGATTTCGGTCTTAAACTGGAACTGGGCCAATATTGGGACCATTCAGCAGGATTGAGCAGGGGTTGATTGGGTGAAGGTAAAACTCACACAACACTAGGGTATAGTCCAGATGGTTTACAGACGAACCTCGATTATCTGAACAAGATGGGTGGGCACTATTTCGTTCGGATAATTGATTATTCGGTTAATCGATTCAATACCTTTCCTCTGGGGCTCGGAGTTTTCAGTCCAGTCTGCTCCCTGTTCAGGTGACTAGGCAGCAGCAAGCCATGAGTGAGCCCCCACACCCTGCCAAACCCCAAAAACACACCCTGCTCACCTCCAAACCCATCCAACACCGCCCCCACCTGCCTCTCAACGTCACCCCCCAAACTGACCCAACAGCGAATCCTGCCCCCAAAAGCGTCCGACACCACCATCCACCCGAGGCCTGCCCCCACTTCCCAGACACGTCCGACATCACCCTCAGCCCGTCCCCAAACCCGTTCAACACCGCCCCCCCCCGCCCACCACACCCACCGTCCAATCCATGTCCATGCCCATGCCCCCGTGAGTGTTACCTCTGTAAGCGGATAGTGGAGAAGGTGTTTGATATTCTTTCCTTTATTGGTCAGAGCATTGATTATAGGAGTTTGGAGGTCACGTTGCAGCTGTACAGCACACTGTTTAGGGCACTTTTGGAATATTTCAAGCAGTTCTGATCTTTTTCCTATTGGAACGATGTTGTGAAACTTGAAAGTGTTTAGAAAAGCTTTACAAGGATGTTGCCAGGATTGGAGGATTTGAGCAATCAGGAGAGGCTGAAACGACTGAGACTGTTTTCCCTGGAGCGTCAGAGGCTAAGGGGTGACATTCCTGAGGTTTATAAAATCATGAGAGGCATAGATAGGATAAACAGACAAGGTCTTTTCCCTGGGGTAGTGGAGACCAGAAATGGAGGGCGTAGGTTTAGGGTGAGAGATGGAAGATTTAAAAGGGACCTAAGGGGCAACCTTTTCACTCAGAGTGTGGTGTATGTATGGAATTTACTGCCAGAGGAAGTGGTAGAGTCTGGTACAATTCCAGCATTCAAAAAGCATCTGGATTGGTATATGAATATAAAGGGTTTATTGGGGTATGGGCCAAGTGCTGGCAGATGGGACGAGATTAGGACGTGGACGAGTTGGACCGAAGGGTCCGTTTATGTGCTGTACATCTCTAGGTCTCTCTGGCTATAAATGTTTTCCACTGTTCATTTACAGCCTGACATTTCAGTCTGTTTCCCCTGTTTACCTTGGTCAGTTCTCTCTCAAAATCATATAATGGTCTTTGTTAGTGATGGTCGGGTGTGCTTTATGGTCACTTTAAAATGTCGTAATCTGTTTGAATTCCGGTATAATTTCTTGGAGGATCTCTATGTGATATTACTCATTCACTCAGCTTCATCACCCAACGGTCGATCTGAGATAGTTACATCCCTAGCTATTTGCACAATGCGTTATTCAAAGGAACACTGACAAAAACATTCAAGGAGGATCTCGGATAATATCACTCTTGCCAATGTGTGTGTCCCACATTATACAAAGATTGAAGTCTCCAAAAATTATCACACCACCTTTGCTACAATTTCTAATGAATTCCTGTTTAATGCAGGATGAGCAATGAAATACTGCAAGGCAACATAAAAACTGTTCTCCTGCTTGTGTTTTTGACACATAGCACCCAGAATTTGCATTCAGGCTGATTCAGCTGCATAATCTGAGGCCAAATGCTTTCTCTGTAATGCCTTTGTTATCCATTAGTGTCAGGGTTCCCATCTTGCTTCTCCATTCTGCCTGAGATCCTGTAAGGTTGTTTACTGTTGAATATTTATGTTCCACCTTTTGTTCACCCTGTAATCATGTCTGTCTGGTGACTAAGTCTCATTTATCTCTGTGTCCCAAGTCTATTACCTTATTGTAGGTGCTTTGTCCATTCCAAATCAAAACAACATTATAATTTCCTCTTCCCCACGATGTCCTGTCACAAACCGATTCATTAATGTACAATTTTAGTTAAACTCTGTCCCTTCCTGTACTTTTCTGCTTCACTTCAGCCACATTCCCATGCTGTTTCGACGCTTCACATTTTCTCTTTGGATTTGGAAAGCTCCTTTCACCTGAACCCTGTCCCTGCATCCTCTCTGTCAGTTTAAAGCCCTGTCCATAAACCTACCGACATGATTGGCCAGGACACTGCTCCCAGCAGTGTTGATTTTAAATCACTCATGGGATGTTGCTGTCTCTGGCTGGCCAGCATCGCATGCACACCCTGACCAGCCTTAGAGCTGAGTGACTTGTCACATCATTACAGTGGGCATTTGAGCGTCAATCCCATTGCCCTGGGTCTGGATTCATATGTAGGCCAGACTGGCAGCCTAGAACAGATTTGCTTACTGAAACGGTATTATTAAGTGGTTAGATGGGTATCCCTGCCTCTGGCATTAAATTAGGAAAGGATATCTGGTCAGCGTTAAATTCTGGATGAACAGTCAAGTGAGAGCATCACGAGGTCATTGCCTGGTCCACTGATAGCTCCCTCATCCCTGAGTACTGATTCCAGTGCACCTTCTTCCAGACCGTGGTTTGATCCTGATACCTTCCTGCACTCTGGTGATATCCCTCAGTCTCTCTCCATGTGGTATCTGTCAATGTGAGGGTCTAATTGATGCCGGTGACTGCACCTTTTGCAGTTACTCCAGATCCTGAGCCAACAGAATTCTCCACTCCAGGGAGATGAGGCAACACAGACCAGGGATGGATACTGGGGTTTTCCAGATCTCTGAGGAACTTAGTGCCATTCTCCATGTGTAACCCTCACTGCATCAGTCTAATTTCCCATTCTGTCTGTTTCTCTGTCTCCTGTAGATACCCAGGATGCTCTTGACTCAGCGGAATTCCCAATTCCTGTCTCGTCCATCATCACACTGAAGACAGTTGGTCAGCCAGAGTGATGTAGAGTGAGATCTGGAGCCTTCAGTAAATCCTGCAGATTGGTAAGATCACTCACAGTGAACAGAGCAGAGTGTATTTAAGGGATCAAACTTTGGTCCAGAAGACATGACAAAGATACAGTGTTGAAGGGTAAACACAGAGCATGATGGTCCCAGGCTCAATCCCCACCTCTTGTTAATTTACATCTCTGCTGTATTGAGCATTCCTATGTCAATACAGTAAGTTGACAGTTATCAATTCAGGCCTGTGCTGTCTTAGTGAGGATCAGTTCAACAGAGGGGAAAGCAGGCCTCCCTCAAGGAGATGGTATTGAAACCTGGGATCTTTCTGTTCTATATTCCCTCCTCACGCTATCTCTTGTCATGTGATAGAGTCATACAGCAAGGAAACATGCCTTTCAGTCTAACTTGTTTGTGCCAATGTCTTGAATGCTTGTAATTCCCAGAAATGTTTCTATTTCTGTAACCTCCACCCCTCCCATATTCCTGCTGTATATTTGAAACCTACTCCGATGCTGATGACTCTCCCTGTATGTAAATTGCTCCAATGTCGATAACATGCCCAATCTGTATAATCTCAGCCGGCACTCAGTACAGTAATTCCTATTTCTGTAGTTTTGCACAATACTTAGAGTGCCCCTGTCTCTGTAAGATCCTCCAGCCTGGAGCAAAATACCCACCTGAGGACCTTCCTCAAGCCCCAAGAAAACATGATATCACTGTAACCTTCTGCAGGTCCGATCACACTCCTGCCGCCTGGCCTATAGTACCACACGACCACAGTAACCTTCTCCCAACCCTACCCACCTCCTTACCGATATGAACACCTCCATACCCTTTTCAAGCCACAGCAGCACTCCACATCTCTGTTTGCTCATCCACTCCCTACAGTCCTCCCAGCACCTCAAACACTCTCTCTTTGTGTAATTCTGCAATTTGGGCAGCACGGTGGCTCAGTGGTGAGTGATGGTGTCTCACAGTGCCAGGGGCCCAGATTCGATTCCAGCGTTAGGTGACTGTCTGTCTGTGTGGAGTTTTCACCTTCTCCCTGTGTCTGCGTGAGTTTCCTCCAGGTGTTCCAGTTTCCCCCACAGTCCAAAGATGTGCAGGACAGGTGAATTGGTCATGCTAAATTGTCCAGAGTGTTGGGTGCATTGTCAGAGAGAAGTGGGTCTGGGTGGGTTACTCTTTGGAGAGTTGGTGTGGACACGTTGTGCCAAAGTACCTGTTCCCATGCTGTAGGGAATCTAATCTAAACTCTCCCTCTGCGTTCCATATTACTGCCCCTAAATATATCCATCTATCCATAATCAGCCCCAACCCCTTCAAACCTCCGAGTCTCTGTGAACTCCCACAGCTCCAACATCCCTCCTTAACTGTGTAACCTTTCCCATTCCTGAAACACTCTGAAAATGTGGATATCCTACAAACCTCCCTATCTGCGTAATCCTCTCAGGACCTTGTAAAACCCCCGATCTGTGAAACCAGCTCCAATGCTTGTGACTCTCCCGATCAATTTCTATAAGACTTACTATCTATGTAACATTCTCCCGTTGCTATCACCCGCCCTGTCAATGTAAGCTCCTCCGGTCCCCCCACCAATCTAATCATCTCCATAACCTTCTCCAGCTCTTACACCCCTATCTTGTAAACGTTACATTTCCCTACAACCATCCCTAAAGCAGAAACCTCCTCCAGTGTCTGCAATACTCCCTATCTGTGTTAGTGTCTCCAGGATCTATTGCTGCTCCTTTCTCTGTAAACTCAGACAGATTGTACAGCTTGCCGGTCCGTATACTTTCCAGAACCTCAGCATCTGACATCAACAAAAGTCTTCATTAACTACAGCCTTCCATATCTCTGTTCGTTCCTCAATTCTATACAACTCTCTTAATCTCTGTAAGTAGCACAATTCCATAAAATACCCCTTGTCTGCGTAAACTGACCCAATCCGATAGTGAGAAGCCTCACTGCCCTCTTGATCATCTGTAGTCCCTTCAGATCTCCCTCTATCTTCTCTGACTCCATTGAATACAGCCCATCTCATGTTATAACTCCTCTAACTCATATGTTACTCCCCATCTCTGTGATATTCTTCAGTTATTGCAATTCTCATTCTTTATCTCCAGAGTTTCCAATCCCCCAATCGATGTAAGGTTATTGATCCCTTGCAGCATGTTTAACACCTGTAGCAGCCTCCAACTCCTCAACGCATCCTGTTGCTGTAACCTCCTCAAATACTACAGCTCACTGTCTTTGTAATATCTTCCAGTAGCTGCAACCCTCTCGATTTTTGTAACCCCCACCAGAACAGCATTCCACATCTCTGTGTAACTGATGGGAATGCTGTAAACCTGCCTTCACAGTCCTCAGTAACTCTCTGAACTCCTGCAGCTCGACTACCCTCAGTATCTCTGGCTACTCCAATCTCTACACTTCTCCCTGGCTGTTTGAACTGATCCAGCCCCTTCAACCCTCCCCTCCACTCTTGTCCATGTCAGTGTAATTCCCAGCACCAACAATCCTCCCAGTCTCTATAAACTCCTGCAGCTCCAACGACCACCCCAATCCGTGTAATCTCCAGTCCCTCCAGTCCTTCCTTTTTCTATAAACTCCTGTAGTTCCAAATACCACCCCATCTGTCTACTCTCCAGTGCCTATAATCCTCCCTTTCTCGAAACATTCCTGTAGCTCCAACTACTACTGTGTAATCTCTAGTCCCTATATTCCTCCCGGTCTCTGTAAATCCTTCACAACTGATAATCCTGTAACTCCACTTGACATCTTTCAGCCCTACAACCACCTGATCTCTAACCACCAACAGTGATCTCAAACCACCGAACTCTGTAACATTCTCCAGTCTCTACAGCCCAGCTTTACTCTCTTAGCTTGTCTGGTAACTGTATTCCCCTTCATCTCTGGTTACAGATCCTTGCACAGTGAAACAATGTCTCAGTATCGAATCTGTAAGAATACAAGAATCTTTGGTGTATCAATAAATTTGCCTCATTTTCTAAATTTTAACGACTGCAAGTTCAACCTTCTCCACCTCTTCTCATCAATATCCCTCCATTTTGAAGACCAGCCTGGTGAACCTTTCTGCAGTTGATCTGAAACCAAGAGCTGACAGTAATAATCACGAAAGTGCTGGAATGTATGTTAAACGATATGCCAGAAATACTAACTGCACACTTAGAAACTTATGGAATAAGCACAGTCCATAAGACCATCATATATAGGGGTAGAATTAGACCATTCAATCCATCAGGTCAATTCCACTATTCGATTGTGTATGAATTGTTTCTCAACCCCATTCTGTCACTCCCTGTAACCCTTGATCTCCTTATTCACCCAGAACCTGCTTATCTCTGAGTAAGATACACTGAATCACTTCGCATCCACAGTCCCATGAGGCAGTGAGTTCCACAGATCCATCACCCTCTGGCTGAATAAATTCCTCCACATCTCTGTTCTAAAGGGCCGTCCCTTCACTCTGAAGCTGTGCCCTTGGCCTCTGGTCTCTCCTGCTCGTGGAAACATCTTGCCCACGTCCACTCCATCCAGGCCCCTCAGTATTCTGTAAGTTTGAATGAGATTCTGCCGCCGCCTCTGAAACTTCATCAAGTCCAGACCCAGAGACTTCACCTGCTCCTCATATTACACGAATTTCACCCCTGAGATCTTTCTTGGAAACCCATTTCTCATATCCCTTCACATCCTTTGGTCAGACTTTTAATGAATAACGTGTTGAATTTCATCCCAAAACTGACCCCTGCGGTGCTCCCCCCATCACCAGTTCCCATCTTGAAACATCGCCCTTTCTTCACACCCTCTGCCTTGTGCCAATCAGACAAATCCTCTATCCATGTTCTGCATGATGTTCTGAAACGGAAATTTCATTTCACACCCACTGCTGGATTTATTTTTCTGTCTGGCTGTAAACAGCAGAGTTTCCCCATTACCTTTCCATCTGTAATTCCCTGGAGAAGGTGGTGGGGAGCTGCCTTCCTGACCCATTGCAGTCCTTTGGGTGTAGGGACAGACACAGTGCTGGGAGGATGGAGCGTGGCTTGGGGGGTACCTTGGAAATGTTGGTGTTCCCGTGTACTTGGAGTTTCTCTCTTTCCAGGGTATAGTGGTTCCGGGTTTATGAAGTGCTGTTGAAAGGGCCTTCCTGAGAGACCTCAGTGCTACTTGTAGATCTTTTATTCCTTCATTCATTCATTCATGAACATGAGATTTGTTGGCTGGACCAGCATTTATTATTGATTTGGAGTTGTCCCTGAGAAGGTGATGGTGAGCTGCCTTCCTCAGCCACTGCACCAGCCGTTGGAACTGTTGTTATCTGTGTAGCCTCCAGCAGGCGCTCCAACACTCCTCATGTCTGTAACTGCAAACAGATAATGCACCTCTCCCTTTTATATCTCACATCCTCCCCGCCATATAAATCTGACAGTTCCTCACAATATCTCACCTCCTCCATTCCCATCTGTGCTAGAGATCACTGAAATTACTTTATTCTTGTTTAAACTTCTGATCATCCAAAATCTCTCCCATTTTAAATGTGTAACCCCTTCAGTTTCTGTTACTCTCCATATAACTGCAATCAATGTTAGCACAGGTTCCCTTCCTAAATCTCTAATTACAATGATTGCGTGTGCTAAAGTGGCACTTTTCTTCCTCCCTATGCTTCTCAGGACTTCCAACCCCTACAATCCCACTATTTGGAATGCTCCCAATCTCTACACCTCCTCATGTCCTGGGGGTCCTTGAAAATTACTAGTGCCCCAAAGGTTTATATTCCCCCCAGTTACTGCAAGTCTTCTCACTCTGTCACATCCAAGTCTGACACATCCAAGTCTCCATCCAAATCTCCAGGACCAGACAACACTTGCTGGCTCTCAATTTGCATTTGTTGAAGTCTACACATCTCTGTAAGCAGCTCAGAAAAAGTCACTTAGACTCTACAAAGCTCCGTCATGCACAAGCCACCATCTCTCTTTTTCCCTTGCCTTCTTCAATGTCTGAAACTCTCACTGTATCTTCCAGTAACGTTCTTGAGTTGATGCAGGTTTGCCTAGTTCCCCAGAATACCTGTTCCATCCCATATAGCACGCTCAATCACTGTAACACTCTCTGCTTTGTCCAGTCCTGCCTTTTCTAATGTTTTTCCAGGCACAACGGCGATCCTATAAGAGAGCAATACGGAATGGAATGTTATAAATTTCAGCTGAGGCTTGAGGCCTATCATTACCTGGGAGTCACAAAGGGAGGGAACCTGAGAGAGAGCAGCACAGAGCGGGAGAATATTAATCAGCAGCAAGGATCGAGGCCGACTGGGACTTGGAGTTGGAGAAGCAGCAGAGCAGGAGGCTCGAAATCAGCACCGAGTCACAAAGGGTTGTGAACATGTGAGGGAGTAACTTGGAGCAGGAGCATGAGGCTCACTCACACCTGGGAGTTACAGAGGCAGCAAAGTGGGAGGATATAAATCAACACTGAGGATCGAGGCCTAATCGTGTCTGGGAGTCACAGAGACGGTGACCCTGTGAGGGAGCAAAGTGGAGTGGGAGCTGGAGGATTACACGTCCCTGGGAGTCACAGAGATGGTGACCCTGTGAAGGAGCAGAGTTGAGTGGGAGCTGGAGGATTACACGTCCCTGGGAGTCACAGAGACGGTGACCCTGTGAAGGAGCAGAGTGGAGTGGGAGCTGGAGGATTACACGTACCTGGGAGTCACAGAGATAACTTCTGCTGCTGGGACCTGCCTGCACTGAGTTTGAAAGAAGTGCAAGAGCCATCGCAGAAAAGGCTGTAATTTCATTGGCTGATAAATACACCACTATTAGCGACTGTCAGTTAATTTCTATAAGTTAGCAATTTTTTTTCAACTTCTGAAATAAGGGTTGAACACAGAAATAAGAGGGAGAACTGAAATTGTGAGCCAATATAATAAATTAACCTCAGTAAGACCAGTTGAATAAGGGACTTAACCATATTATTATTTCCCAAATGCTAACTTCATTCTAAGTAATTAATTAAGTTACTCCAGACATATTGCATTTTAAGACATGGCAAGACTTGTTTGTCAGATGGAAAATGTGTTCTGTTACATTGGGAAGTCATAGCCCCTGCTTGTATCCTAGATGGGCACTTGGTCATGGAGTTCAGACAGTGACTAGAGACTCAATGGCACATCTGTGATGCTGAGAGTTAGGTGGATAGCACACACACACAGCAGATTACCCTGCCGACATGACAGCCTGGAAGAAGGAAGGGTCTGGGGGATGAGGCAACCAGAGAGAAACAATGAGGGAATACAAGAAAATCCTGGTATCTCCCTCCCAATTCAGTTTCCCAGTTTGGAAGCTGATTACATTGTAGGCTGCTCAAGGGCGGGCAGTCAGAGCCATGTCTGTGGCACCACAAGCAGCCTGACTGTACGGGAGGGGAGGGAGAAGGAAGGAGGAGCAATAGGCACAGGGGAGTCAGGAAAGTGAAGAAGGTGTCAGCGTGTCTGTAATTCCAGGATAGTGTGGTTAAGAATGTTACTGTGTCTGCAGGACATTCGTCTGGGGAACAGTGAGCAGTCAAAGGTCATGTTCATGTTGGTAGGAATGACCTGGGTAGGAAGGGCGAAGTGGTCTGGGAGTCAGACATTAGGGAGCAAGGTGGATGGTTCGCAAGCCGATCCGCAAATGCAACAATCCCTGTAATACTCCAAGTGCCGTGTCCAAGTGAGAACAGGACTCGTGGTTTTAGGTAGATGAGAGTGTGACTGGAACGATGATTCAGCAGGAAGGGCTTCAGATTTTTGGGACTTTGGGACTGGTTCTGGGGAAGGCAGCAGCTGTACAAGCTGGATGGGCTAACGTGACAGAGCTGGGACTGAGTTCCTTGTGAGATGTTTGGGAGGGATTGAAAATAACTTGGTGTGTGCTTAGGATCCAAAATGGAATCGAAGAGGAGACTACCAGAATTCTCAAAATAATGGGAGATACAGTTGGTACTAATTTACAATAACAAGTTTATCAGTGGAAGATGGAGTAAGAAAGAAAGGCTTAATCTGAGGTATTCTGCATAGACATGAATATTCGGAGTGTGGGGAGTTCCAGATGCAGATTGGTGTGTGGAAATCTGATGGACTGATCACCGAGAGCTGGCTCAAGGAATGGCAGGACTGGGTATAAGGGATTCCGAAATGATAGAAGTGAAGGGAAAAGATGAAGGTAGAAGTATTTGTTTTGATTAGCGTTAGTTAAGGGGTCCAAGAGAAAGAGGATCCGTCCTAGGACAGAATGAATTTGGCTGGAGCTACAGAACAAAAAGTGTACACTTAGACTGTGAGGTACAGTCTGTCGGCCAGCAACCAAAGAACTGATGGAGAGAATAAATATGCAGGGTCATTTGAGAGCGATGACAATGCTACAGATCGGTTATACTGAGAAACGTAATGTTTCCAGATATAGACAGGGATACTGGTGGTGAAAGGTCACTAGGGGCAAGTGTTCCTGGATTACATGGAGGAGAGCTCACTGCAGGAGGATGTCTCCAACCCAAGAGAGCATGTACTATTGGATCTGGTCCTTGGGAAAGAGGTGGGGCAAGTGGATCCAGTGTCAGTAGGGGATGGTTTTGGGGCACAGCGATCAATTTATTGTAAAGTTCAGGATGATGTAGAGAATGACATGCAATAATTGTGACTGAGAAACATTGTTGATTGAGAGCAGGCTTCAATGGGGGCAAGAATGAAGCTGGGAAATTTTGAACAAGGCCAGTGAAATGGTAGCGTTAAATAGTGTGAACCAGGTCAGATTGAGCTGGGATTATGGAGATATGGCTGCAGTGTGACCAAGACAGATCTGGATAATCAAAATTTTTCCCCATTTCTACAGGAAGGATAAACAGGACAACACAGTGAAGTAGCATTGTGTATAAAGGATGGGATTAGTATTATTGTGATGCTAATCAATTCACACACTGTTTCTCCCTGCCCTCACCCCTCATCCCTGTGTATTAATCCTATCAGATAGTGGTAACCTTTGCAAACATCAGAAAATAGCACAGTATAGAGGAGATCACTCTGTCCACGGTCTGCATTGGACAAGATGTAATGTTGTTTTTTAAAGCCCAAGTTCTTTCTCCCCGGACAGTGTAGGACTTCAGGTGCAGATCCCGGCACCTTTTTAAAATGGTTTGAGAGTTTCTGCCTCTACGCCACTTCCATGTGTGACTCCCAGATCCCGACCATAAACTGCGTTAAATAACAAGTTGCCTCATCAATTCTCTAATATTTCAACCAATTGCATTAAATATTTGCCACTGATAACTGAGCTCTCCAACATGAGCAAGGTATTCTCTCCCTTTCTACCCAGGCTCCTGACAATATTGCACCCCAATCTAATCTCCTATCAGCACCGTCCGTTCCAATCTTTACTCATAACTGCACTTCCACTGTCACCGGGTGAAGAATCTCCTCTGTACCCTCTCCAGGCTAATTCCATCCTTCCATGTCATGGGGTGACCAGAACTGCACACAGTCCCCAAGCTCTGACTGAACTCATTCTTCATACAGTTCCTGCATAAGCTTCCTGCTGTGAAACTCTGCCATTTGGCTTACAGAGGAAATTATGCCATTTGCTCCATGTGAGAGGTAATTTCGGTTTGCAATTTTAAGATGTGCCTAGACCACAGACTGATCTATAATAAAAGATAAAGCTTTTGCTTCTTTTCTAAAACATTAGACTTTTGCTTTCTTAAAACATTTTGTATACTCAAAAGTAGAATGGTTTACAATTGTGCATGCAGTTTGTGAGCAGAGTGACTTCTTTTCGAAAAACATTAGACTTTTTGTTAGAAACGAAAATTGCTTCTTAATAATCGCTCTAGACAAATTCAGGAAAACAAAGCTTTATTAGCAAGTCTGCAGAGATGGGCAGCCTTCTGAGTAAAAAGGCGCGCTGAGGCTTACAAAGTTTCTCATTATATACAGCACAAGTCCCTCCCCTCCTTGGTTCTAACGAGCCATGAGGTTCACATTCTTAAAAACATCATTATTCTCCAACTTGCATCCTTATCACAAAGTCTGCAACAAATGTCTTCAGACCCTCCCCTTCCTGGCTCTTAACGAGCAATGAGGTTCACATTCTTAAAAACATCATTGTTCTCCAACTTGCATCCTTATCACAAAGTCTGCAACAAATGCCTCCAGACCCTCCCCTTCATGCCTCCAGACCCTAGAGGTGTTATTTTTCTCTCCCTGTAGTCTTATCAGTCAAAGACTTATTCTTCTCTGTCTGTGCTAACGGTCTTATCAATCTGTAGCAGATGTCTCTGTACCAATCTGTAGCAGATGTCTCTCGAGTCGTTTCCCTGTCCTGCAGTCTTTATCAGTCAAGGACTCATCCTTCCCTGCCTGTGTTTATGGTTTCATCAATCAAGGGCCTGCTTGTTTTACTCTGCTCACAAACTGCATGCACTATTTTAAACTATTCTCCTTTTGAGTATACAAAATGTTTTAAGAAAGCAAAAGTCTAATGTTTTAGAAAAGAAGCAAAAGTTTTATCTTTTATTATAGATCAGTCTGTGGTCTAGGCACATCTTAAAATTGCAAACCGAAATTACCTCTCACAATTCCACCCTTTTCTCTTTTTAAGATGTGCCTGACCAAGATAAGCCCCCCCCCCCCCCCTTCCTTAACGGCCCGGGAAATCTTTGGACTTTCGCAGCAACATCACCTTAATTCCCGTGTCCCATGTTGTGAAAACACCACTGCCTGGAGTCGGGAAATATTTTTCTGAATTAGAAGCTGAATACAGGGGATTAGGCAGGGTAATACGAGAAGAAGAATCACGCCCCCCCCCCAACCATCAGTAGCGTTGTGCGCCACCAACTACCACCTAGGAGACCACCCCACCATCCGATGCCACTAAGAGGATGCCAAGATTGTACTGGCACATGGGCCAATTTCCGAATTTCATCGGAAATTTCCAAAACCGCTTTACCATTATCGTCAATTTCTAGGCAGCAGTTAGTCAGGTTAACCTTCCCGCACACGCCCCCCTCCGAGGCCAACAGATAATCCAAGGCAAGTCGGTTTTGATATATAGCAGCCCTCATCTGATCCTGCTGCTTAGCCAGCAGCTCCAGGGCCAGGGCAGTCCGGTTAGTAATAACCTCTACGACTGCTTGGAGCCTGATAATTCGATTTAACATATAGATAGGAGTACGATATCCCCATGATCCGTCCTGTGCCCATGTAGCCGGCCCGTAGTATGCAATAACCCGGGCCGGTGGCCACTCATCCCCCCAATCACCGACTTGGATATCCCTTGGCGACCTACGGAGAGAGTCAAAGAGTTTAATTCCCAAATCATCGCCTTCCTCCCGGGGTAATAGGAAGAACTCAGGTCGTATTAGACCTAGGAAGCATACCCCAGCCCATCCCATGGGCAGTTTGGAATATGCCTGATTACCGCATATCCAAAATAGGCCATCTGGAGCAGGCCCTCCCTGTCTCACAACGTCATCCCACAGCTCCTTTACCCCAGGGACGCCCTCATAAGGACCAGGACCACTGCAATTCCAGTAATCAGCCCCCAGCTCGTCAGAGGAGGAATCAATACGTAATGGAACGCACGAGCCATGATCTCGGTTTGCAATGTACCAAGTAATATCCTCAGGCCACCATACTCGCGTGGTCGCATCCAATACATTCTGACAGGGACTAATCCCTACCACCACGGTCCCCTTGCCTTCAATACAGAACTGGCCCTCAGGGCTGTTTGTCAGTCTCCACCCCTGGCTTTTCCTTTCGTTGACATGAGTCCAAGTGGTTTGCAGCAATTCCCCTATGTCTAAGCTTTGACCAGTCCACGGCCATTGTTCCGACATATGCGGCCCCCCACAAACCCAGCAATTGCTAACATTTAAAACAGTGGCTATTCTAGAGGTGAGATCAATAAACAGGTTTTGTGTTACATCAGGGAGTTCAATCTTTTCTTCTACCTCTTCGTATACAGATGGTACTTTAGAGAGCACGACCGTTCCCTGACGGTCTTGCTCTTTCCCCAACGCCCGATCAGTGTTCTGTATCTTGGCCTCCTTGACTCTGTCAACCTGCTCCCTGAGCAACACGGAAGATGGGTTCCACCTTCCAGTTTTGCTAATACATACCCAGCGCTCATTTATAGGGCATCCACGGATTTTGCCACCGTATCCCTTATTATACACCTGATAATAGGGTCTTCCGCCCTCCCAACATTCATGGCGTGCACTCACATCATAATACCAATCGTCCACATAGGAATGGGACACAAATGATCCCGTGTAGATTCGAATCCCAAGTCTTACTATAGTTCGACATTTGTCACATCTCCCCTCACCCTCCCCCACATACAGGAGTAAACTGATCAATATCCCCACCAATACAGTCCAAGTAGAGTTCATTTTCGCTGTCTTTTCAGTTTTACCACCAACGGCTTGTCCCCTTGCTCGCATGTCCAAGTGCTCTCTCCTTCTGGTGGAACAGGCCCCTTTATCCTTGATGCGTGGACCCACCCTTTTTCTTTCGTCCGAACAGCTGCTTCAGTTGTTAACAGAACCAGGAACGGTCCTTCCCACCGCGGCTGGGTCTTAACAAGTACCCAATCTCCGGGCTCCACCTTATGCAGGAGGAAGTCGAGCGGTGGAGTCTGAGCCAGGAGACCTTTCCTCTGGAGTTCTGCAAAAGAACGGGATAAGGCCAGTAAATAGTTTCTGATAAATACATCTCCCCCTTGTAGAGTGGGACATCCATCAACCTTACTCCAATATGGTAATCCGAACAGCATTTCATAGGGGGAAACCCCGACATCCCGGCGAGGTGCCGTACGTATCCTCAATAGGGCAATTGGCAGGCACTTCGGCCAAGGTAACTTAGTTTCTAACACCAGCTTAGTCAATTGGGTTTTGAGTGTGCCATTCATTCTCTCAACCCGACCCGAACTCTGAGGATGCCAGGGTGCATGGAATTTCCATTGGATACCCAGGGCAGTACAGATCAAATGGTGTAGTTTAGAAATAAAATGCGTCCCGCAGTCTGAGTCGATAGATTCCATTATGTCATATCTCGGGATTATGTTCTCTAACAACAGTCGGGCCACGGTTGGTGCATCGTCTTTGGCAGTTGGGAAAGCCTCTACCCAGTGAGTGAAATGGTCTACTATTACTAGCAGATATTCCCATCGCTGCACTGGGGGTAAGTCTGTAAAGTCGACTTGGATCCTCTGAAATGGCCTGATCGCGAGGGGCTGACCACCGGCTGGCATAGAACGCATGGCTTTCTGGTTAATACGCCGGCAAGTGGGGCATCCGACTACCTCTTGTTGGGCTAATGTGTGTATCCCCCTGCATACATAGTCTCTCAGGATCGTGTCACACATGGCTTGCACCCCCCAGTGGGTCTGATGGTGTAATCGGTGCAGAATACCCCGGGTGATCTGTTTGTTCAGTACTTGTCTCCCATCAGGAACCGTCCACTTCCCGTTAGTATCTAGCCGGGCACCCAATTGATCCATTTTATCAATCTCCCCCGGGTGAAGACGGGTTGTTTATCGAGCCCTTCCCTCAACGGTATTAACGTTAACAATTGGACGGATTTTTCGACCGCTGCCCGCTTGGCTTCCTCATCTGCCAGCCGGTTTCCCACCGCTTCCGGTGTCGACCCCTTCTGGTGACCGGGTACATGGACTACTGCAAGCTCCGTAGGTAACGCCAGGGCTTCCAACGTTAGGCTGATCATTTGTTCGTGAGCTAACTCTTTTCCCCGGGAAGTTATCAATCCTCGCTCTTTCCAGATTTTCCCGAAAGTATGAACGATTCCATATGCATACTTTGAGTCAGTATATATGGTTCCCACCTTCCCTTCCAACAACTTCAGGGCCCTCTGGAGGGCGTACAACTCACAGGATTGGGCTGACCACTTCCCAGGCAGTCGTCCGGACTCGATCGTCTGCTTCGCTGCACCATCTATGATAGCATAGCCACTGTACCGTACCCCACTGATGCACCGGGAGGACCTGTCGATGTACAGTTCCTGTCCTTCACCCAGCGGGGCCTCTTGCAGGTCCTCTCGGCTCTTGGTCTGCAAGTCTATAAATTCCACAGAATCATGCTCCTGTTCTCCATCTACAGGACGTCCGTATAGAAACTGGGCTGGGTTGCAACTGAGATCTTTTGCAAAATTGAGATCGTTCCCGGTCATCAAAATCGTCTCATACTTCAGGATGCGAGAGTCTGTTAACCAGCGGTGAGCCTTCTGAGCCAGTATGGCACTAACCGAATGTGGGGAATATACTGTGATCCTTCCTCCAAAGGTAAGTTTTCGGGCCTCTTCCACTAACATTGCCGTAGCTGCCACTGCCTGTATACAGGTCGGCCATCCACATGACACAGGGTCTAACATTTTTGACAAAAATGCAAACGGCTGACGTTTCCCTGCCCGCAGCTGGGTAAGCACGCCCTGGGCAATTCCGCCGGCGCTATTGACATATAACTGGAACGGTTCCTTCAGGGTGGGTAAAGCCAATACCGGAGCTCGGATCAGTTTACTTTTAATAATATTAAATCGCTGCTCCTCATCATTTGACCAGTCCACCTTTTGTCCTTCTTGTCCCAGTTTGTCGTACAAAAATTTTACTAAAGTGGAGTAAAAAATAGTTTAAAATAGTGCATGCAGTTTGTGAGCAGAGTGACTTCTTTTCTAAAAACATTTAGACTTTTGCTTTCTTAAAACATTTTGTATACTCAAAAGTAGAATAGTTTAAAATAGTGCAGTTTGTGAGCAGAGTAAAACAAACAGGCCCTTGATTGATGAAACCATAAACACAGGCAGGGAAGGATGAGTCCTTGACTGATAAAGACTGCAGGACAGGGAAACGACTCGAGAGACATCTGCTACAGATTGATACAGAGACATCTGCTACAGCACAGACAGAGAAGAATAAGTCTTTGACTGATAAGACTACAGGGGGAGAAAAATAACACCTCTAGGGTCTGGAGGTATTTGTTGCAGACTTTGTGATAAGGATGCAAGTTGGAGAACAATGATGTTTTTAAGAATGTGAACCTCATGGCTCGTTAAGAGCCAGGAAGGGGAGGGTCTGAAGACATTTGTTGCAGACTTTGTGATAAGGATGCAAGTTGGAGAATAATGATGTTTTTAAGAATGTGAACCTCATGGCTCGTTAGAACCAAGGAGGGGAGGGACTTGTACTGTATATAATGAGAAACTTTGTAAGCCTCAGCGCGCCTTTTACTCAGAAGGCTGCCCATCTCTGCAGACTTGCTAATAAAGCTTTGTTTTCCTGAATTTGTCTAGAGCGATTATTAAGAAGCAATTTTCGTTTCTAACACTCCATTAACGAGATTTTTGGTGTTTCCAGCTACCTTCATTTATCTGCCCACACTGACCACGTTCTCATTTATTGCACATTCCCCTTTATTGCTGATGTCCCTAAATGCCTTGCCTTACACTTCTCTGGGTTGTTTGCTTCATTCGCCTGGACCCCATAATTTCTGTTTTTAAACAGTCTGCCATGGGATCTCTCTTCAAATCCAAGTAATTCACATGCAGTTACAGGTTAGTGCCTCAGACCGACAGTCAGATTAATTACACACGATCTTCCTTGACCAAATCCAGACCGACTGTCCTGGAGTCCCTGGGACTTCCTCAGTGACCGGTTATTCACTCTCAGAGTTCCAGCCTCGACCTGTTCACTCAGCCCCTTGCTCCACAGTAAACAAAGTTGCGGTATTAGCCATTTTCCTGTCCTCCGGCATCATTGCTGCATCCAGTGAGGATTGGATAATGTCGGTAAATATAAGGCAGGGGATTTTCCCTGCTCCTTTTAACAGTCTGGAACATTGTGTTACCCCTTTTTTGAGGATTTTAATCTACTGTATAATTCTCCACTCCAAGTTTGTTGCTCCCAATATTTCATCCCTGTTTTGATTCAGACAGACAGAGGTCTAAACCATCTTATGATATGGTCAAGTATCATTTTAATCTGGTTTCATGGAGGGTTACTCTCCACCAGGTGAAGTGCATTTTCTCATGATACCATCCCCAATCTGCCTCATTAACTACTCTCTCTGCCCGCGTGGTCTTCCTCTCATCTGATACTAACACAATGATTTTTCCCCTTTGTCATAACAGCTGCCCTCTGACTGGATATCCCAGAATGCACCGGCCTCCCTGTTTCCAGGAGCCATCTTTAAAAAGTCATTTTACTCTTGAATTGTGAACCCGAAACTGGCCTGGACATGGCAGAGGGGTTAAAACTGGGGCTCCCCATTGTGGACAAGCCCCTGGTCCTGGGGTATGACATGATGCATGAGAGTGTCATTATCTTCCTCCAGGGCTGGCAGGGGAAGCTGTGACACCAGACCCTTCCAGCTTGGTCCGAGGCTGACCCCAGGGTCAGTGTGATTCCAGCCTTCTGGGTGAATGCCCAGCAGTGTAGGAAGGAGGTCAGTGACCTTTTCCCCTCTACCAGGGTAAGTGGCATCATCTCCACTTCTCCCACCCTCAGTGAATGCAGCACCTTCTCTCAGTCTCTCTCTAATCTCTTCTCTGCCCCTCTGCCCAACTCTGCCTGGTGTCTGTGCTGCCCACTCACTCAGTCAGAACACCTCAACAACTTTCCCCCAACTGTCCCAGCACTAACAGCTGTACCAACCACTTCCATTTCACTAATCCTCCTTGGTAATTCTCACATTCCGGAAGGAACTATCCCACACTAGGGCACAGAGAGCTAAGAGGGATATGGGGCAGCCTAACATTCATCTCCTCACCCCCTCACAGGGGAAGGATCCTGACCCCACCAACCATGAGAGGCTGATTGACCGTGTCCAAGCTCCCGAACTGGGATCTGAGACTCCCCCTGACTCCCTGTGCTGGGCACAGTGACTGACTGTGGACAGTGATATCAAGCTTCCTGGTTTGTGTCTCTGCTAAACACCAAGACAATACAGCAGACAGGTGAGCCTGGTAGCTCTGGCTGAGGGGAAGCGCTGCTAAAGGCAGGGTAAGGCAAGGCAATAATTTTGTGAGCATTGAACTCAGTTCAAAGTGAGTGTGTACAAACACGGAGTGAGCAGCCCAGAGGAACAGTCCATGAGCTGGGTGTGGGTCACTGTGCCCAGTGTCCTTGCAGCAGCATTGCAATGTGAGTTGTCAGCGCGCCCTGAGCTGCAGCATTGAATTACAGAAGAGTGGTGTCAGTGGGTCAGAGATGTGCTGGGATGGCATGGTGAGGCTGGCATGTGTCAGATGCCAGCATTGGTGGGTGTGGAGTACATGCAGCTTCTGTCAGTGCAGTTTCCCCCGAGACGTTGGTATCCAAGATAGAATGACGCAGGAGCGAGGGTCAAGATGGCGTCACCAGGTACCAGCTCAGACATTCATGTCAAATTCTCAATATTGAGTTTCCCCACAGTGGGGAAGGATATGAAGCTACAAGTTGATGAGGGGAGGGATCCACAATAATATGGCTGTTGGTAATCAGTAATCATTCAGTGAGCATCTCGCCACCCCCGGGCTCAAATCTTGACAAAAGGAACGGTCCAACACAGGAACAGGCCCTTCAGCCCAGCAGGCCCGCACTAACACAGGATGCCCTTCTAAAGTTAAAACAAAAGTTTTTTGCTCCGCTAGCTTCTATGTCATTCTATTCCCTACTTACTCATACTTGTGCCAAGATCCCTCTTAAACCTTACTATATTGGCTTCTTCCCCTCTATCCGTGCATTTCAGGCACTTTCACATTCTGTCTGGAACAGCAGAAAAAAACCCTTACCTATCATATCTACAGAACTTTCTCCCTTTTACCTTAAACCTACGGTCCTGAGTAATTGATATTTCTACTCTGGGGAAAAAAAAACTGTCCTTCTATCTATACCTCTGATAATTCTGTAAATATCTATCAGGTAGCCCCATATCCAATGATGCCCAGGTGCACACGAACCATGTGTGTTCAATTTCTCCTTCTGGCTAATACCCTCCAAACCAGACAACATCCTGGTAAAACGTTTCCATACCCTCTCCAACACTTCAACATCGTTCTGCTGGTGTGGCAACCAGTACTGTACACGATATTCTAAATGTACCTCGAACTAAGTTTCTCTCCAGCTGCAATATGACCTGTTAATGTTCATACTGCATGCTCCGATGCCTGTCTGCAAGTTTGCCGTCAGTTTTCTTGATCACCCTATTCACTCGTGTTACCACTTTCAGGGAACTGTGGAGCTGTACACCAAGGTCCCTTCGGATGTTGATGCGGCCAGTAGTTTTCCCATCCACTTTATACTTCTCTGCTGCATTAGACCTTCTAAAACACATCACATCGCAACTGCTCAGATAAAGTTACATCAGTATTTTCTCTGTCCATAACTGCAGCTGACAGTGGGAAGTATGTCGGGCCGTGATGGTTACTGTACGGTGGGAGGTATGTCGGGCTGTGATGGTTACTGTACAGTGGGAGGTATGTCGGGGTGTGATGGTTACTGTACAGTGGGAGGTATGTCGGGGTGTGATGGTTTCTGTACAGTGGGAGGTATGTCGGGGTGTGATGGTTTCTGTACAGTGGGAGGTATGTCGGGGTGTGATGGTTACTGTACAGTGGGAGGTATGTCGGCGTTTGATGGTTACTGTACAGTGGGAGGTATGTCAGGGTGTGATGGTTACTGTACAGTGGGAGGTATGTCGGCGTGTGATGGTTACTGTACAGTGGGAGGTTTGTCGGGCTGTGATGGTTACTGTACAGTGGGAGGTATGTCGGCGTGTGATGGTTACTGTACAGTGGGAGGTATGTCAGGGTGTGATGGTTACTGTACAGTGGGAGGTATGTCGGCGTGTGATGGTTACTGTACAGTGGGAGGTTTGTCGGGCCGTGATGGTTACTGTACAGTGGGAGGTATGTCGGGGTGTGACGGTTACTGTACAGTGGGAGGTATGTCAGGGTGTGATGGTTACTGTACAGTGGGAGGTATGTCGGGCCGTGATGGTTACTGTACAGTGGGAGGTATGTCGGGGTGTGATGTTACTGTACAGTGGGAGGTATGTCAGGGTGTGATGGTTACTGTACAGTGGGAGGTATGTCGGGTGTGATGGTTACTGTACAGTGGGAGGTATTTCGGGCCGTGATGGTTACTGTACAGTGGGAGGTATGTCGGGCCGTGATGGTTACTGTACAGAGGGAGGTATGTTGGGCCGTGATGGTTACTGTACAGAGGGAGGTATGTCGGGCCGTGATGGTTACTGTACAGAGGGAGGTATGTCGGGCCGTGATGGTTACTGTTCTGTTGGAGGTATATCGGGGTGTGAAGTCCCAGACTGTATGCGCTGTACGGGGTATGATTCTGCTGCTGCCGATGGCCCTCTGCACCTCATGGCTGCATCATCATTAATTATTCAATCTGTATAAAGTCTGTCCCAGTCAGTACTCAAGGGGCTACATATCATAGTGAGGAGGGACTGCAAAATGTGAAGGTACCCCTTGCTCCCCATTGTGCAGTGACCATTCTTACTGATATATGAAATGGAGAGGTGTATCTGTAGCAGTCAGATCGGTGATGATGTGATCAGTTATATGTTTCCCTTTTATTGATTCCACCATAACCTGCTCCAGACCAGTCTAGCAGCCACAGGATCCAGCACTATCATTAGATTTGATCCCTTACAGGATGGGAATAGGCCCTTCGGCACAACCAGTCCACACCAACCCTCCAAAGAGCAACGCACACTTCTCTGACTAATGCACTGAACACTATGGGCATTTTACTATGGCCAATTCACCTGAGCTGCACATCTTTGGACTGTGGGATGAAACCCACGCAGACACAGCGAGAATGTGCAAACTCCACACAGGCATTTGCCCGAGTCTGGAATCAAACCTGGGACCCTGATGCTGTGACGCAGCAGTGCTGACCACTGAGCCGCCACGCCACCCTATATTGACTATATGCCAATGAGCTGTCCCTCTTTGCCTGGCTGTGTCCTGTCAGTGGGACTGAACCTACCAGAGAGTGTGATGATTTTGCCTCGGACATTGTCCTTTTCACAGAAACCTGCTTTAGAGGCAATATCTGACTGTTGCCTGATTAGTCCATGGGAAATATATACCTGGTCACTTTCACATTTTCTGTAATGAAGAGTTAATATCACTTTATTTCTTACATATTTTTAAATAAACCAAACATCATTGTTTTTCAGTTGAAAACAATTGAAGTGAACAATAATTGAATTACCAGAGCGCACACCTAACTGTATTCTGTACACAATTGTGTACTGAACACAATTCAGTAACTATAGTAAACAGCCGCTTCATGTTCAGATCAGTGAACACGCCATCTTGCAGGCAGCAAAGCTGTTGGAAATGACTTTGATGAAAAGCCTGAATTCAGACACAGTGTTATTGGGCCTCACCAGGACCTCCAAAACACTGGCCATCTCCAAAATCTGTCAAAGAGCTTCCAAACTGGAGCTGGGCAGTTGCTCACACAATCCCTCACAATAGACTGGTTAGAGATACACCTGAACAACAGGGAGATATGTGTGGGGCAGACTGGTCAATGGATTAGCACATGGCGCTGGTCCAGATGCAGTTCAATATTTACAACAATGACCTATAAGCAGCCATGTCTTGCAAGTATATCTTTTCTTGTGTGCCACCTAAACATTTTAATTCTGCACCTTGGACCTGATCATGAATGAAGGTGTGATAAAGGTGATGGACTCCCGCAGCACATGGCATCTTACATTGAATCCCTCATAAACCATATCCAGTGTATGTTAGCCCCACAATGTCAGTGTCCAAACAGAATTGTGCAGTCCCATTGATGGCCGGCATCAGCCCAGCCCAACAACTTTGTGTGTGAATTGAGCTGGAAATCTCTGTGTAAATGTTTGCAGCATTGTTCTAACCATTAACAGCGAAGTCTCTTTACTGAAAGTCTGACATGCTTTCGTAATACCAACTTATAGTTTGTCCAACCAGCACAAAATCCACCCATTTATTCAGTACACTGTTATAACAACAATATGATGAAAATTCACAGTAAGCAGCATTGAAATGATGAGTCTCATTGCCACACCCAAGACCAAATTGTTATTAAGTACAAGGACTTTGAAAATACACAATTATTTTCCCTTGTATTAATATTGTTAACTAATAGTCGATTCTCCTGCTCTTCAGATGCTGCCTGAACGTCTGAATTTTTTTTTTAGAATCACACTTTTTGACTCTGATCTCCAGCATCTGTAGTCTTCACTTTCTCCCTGCTAATATTCACTCATAATCATTTTCCTGGCAACAATCTCACTGTGTGTTTAAACACGTCCCAGTCAGATATGAGTACGTTTTCAGTTGCTTCTGTCTATCTCAGAGCTCAGTAATGTGGGATGAGAATGCCAGTGTCTGTGTGATGCTCGGTATGTAGGCCATGCCTCTGAGAGACTGACAGATTGTTTGTTTCAAACAGCATATCCCTTCAGCTGTTCACAACATGCAAGGTACTGCCTGGACCAACCAGCCTGAGCTCACAAAACCCAAAACACAGTGTCCAGCATTGAATAGGTCAAGACAATTTTTTTATGTTAATTTATTCATGAAATGTGATTGGGACGGCATTTATTGATAGATAGGGAACTTAAAACAGTGACACTGAAGGAACGGCAATATACTTCCCAATCAGGATGGTAGATGACTTGGAACAGAATGCGAACATGGTGGGTGTCCTGTGTATCTGCTTCCCTCGTCCTTCTCGATGGTCGGGTGTTCAGAGGTACGTTGTTAGCAGCCTTGGTAAATTTCTGCAGAGCACCCTGTGGATGGCAGGTATTGCTGCTACTGAGCGTCAGTGGATGAGGGGTGAAGCTGCACTCACCCAGGCAAATGGAAGTATTTAATCACACACACATTCAACATGTGTCTTAGCAATCGGGGACAGACTTTCGGAAATTTTGGGGTGAGGTATTCCTGCAGAATTTTGAGCCCCTGACATATTCTTGTAGCTAAAGAATTTATATGCGTCAGGAAGTGGCGCTGGAAAAGTAAAACAGGTCAGGCAGCATCTGAGGTACAGGAGAGTCAATGTGTTAGCATAAGCCCTTCACAGGAATGGGTAATGAAATCATATGGTCAATCCAGTTCAGGTTAACGATAATCCCCGCGATATTGTTTGGTGTGTGTTCAGTGATGGTGGTGGAATTGAACGTTAGAGGATGTGGTTCAATTTTCCATTGATATCAGTAATCGTTGTCTGGCACATGTGTAATGGAAATGGGATTGTCACTGTTAAGCACACACCTGCATATTTCCAGGTTCTGGTACATTTGGACATGGACTGCTTCAGTATCTGAGTAAATCACGATTGATGTTGAACACTGTCCAATCATTGGCAAACATCCCCATTTGTTATTTTACAGTCATTTATGAAGCAGTTGGAAATTATTGGGTGTAGGGCAGAGAGCGCTCTTACAGCTCACTGATGCTGTCCCTGTCTCTGAGCTAAGAAGCTTGCTTCTAGTTCCACCTGCTCCAGAGGTGTCTAACAACATATCTGAATGGAATAATATTACAATATCTACCACAAGGAGCTGAGTGAGGACTTGGTTAGCTTAATTAGTTGGACGGCTAGTTTGTAACGCAGATTAATGCCAACAGTGTGGGTTCAATTCTGAGGTGACTGAAAAGGGCTGTCCTATTCAACCTCTCCCTTGCTTGAGGCATGATGACTGTCCAGGTAAACTACTGCCAATTATCTCTGTCTACTGAGAGAGCAGCCCTATCATCCCGAAGGAGTATGGTACCTTATTTTCCATTTCTGATCTACAGACTTACTCAAACACCAACACAGGGGAACTGCTGCGGAGATGTCCTGGAGCTGAGATGGCTGCTCTCCTCCAACTCCAATCCCCAACCACCTTCCTTTGTACCAGGTATAACTTCAGCCAGTGCAAATGATTTCCATTTGCTCCAGTTTTGCAGTTAATTCTGGATACGACACTTGGTGAAATGCAGTTATGATGATGTTAAGTGCAGTCACTGTTGCCTCACCTCTAGAATTCAGCTGCGTGGTCTCTTGTACACCGTTAAGCCAAGGCTTCAATGAGCCCAAGGGATGAGAGCCCAAACTGAGCTTCAGTGAGCAGGTTGGTGCTGAGGAAGTGCTGTTTGATCCCACTGTGGGTGACATCTTCCATCCCTTTATTAATGATAGAGATGAGAGCAATGGGGCAGTCATTGATTGTCTGATGGTTTGTCTGTGTGTGTACAGGACGCACCCGGATAATTTCCCACATTGACAGGTTGATGCCAGTGCTGTATCCCAGCAGGAACAGCTTGAATGGAATATTATCAGGGCCCCCAGCCTTTGCATTCTCCATCCCTCCAGCCGTTTGGAATTACCACACACAGTGAATCGAATTAGCTGAAGACTGCCATCTGGAGGAGACTAAAATAGATCGTCCTATCGATACTTCTGTCTGAACATTGTTGTGGTCGTTTCAGCCTGAGCTTTTCTATTGTTGTGTTGGGTTCTTCCGTCACTGAGGAAGGCGATATGTGGGGATCCTTCTCCTCCAGTGAGTTGTTTGATTGACACCACCAATCAACCTGACTGCCTGTGAGAGGATTGCAGAGATTCGGTCTGATTTGTTGGTTAGATCTGTCTGTCACTAGCTGTTTATGCTATTTGGTGAGTAAGTGGTCCTGTTTGGTAACTCACCTCATTGTGAGGTGTACCTGGCGCTGCTCTTGGCCAGCCCTCCTGTATTCTCAGGGTGTATCCTCTGGCCTGATGGTCAGTGTAAAGTAGACCATATGCCAGGCAGTGACAGTGAAAATTGTGCTGGAGTACTATTCTGCTGCTGTAGGTAATGACACAAATCACCTCACACAGGCCAGTGCTGAGTTCTGGATCTCTTCGAAATCTGTCCCGTTTAGTATGGTGATAGTATCTCTCACATGTGTGCTCACGTGTGTACACACACACATACCATACACCGCCCCCCCCTCCCCCCCCCACCCCCCCCCCCCCCCACACACACACACACACAATTCACAATGTCTCCAGAAATGCTGTGTGCCGTAGTCCTTGTTCCCAATATGGGCATCGATCAATGTCTCTGCAGCCGTGGTGAAAATTAGGTCAAGAATGTTTCTCCCTGTCAGTCGTTCCCTCCCCACCCGATGCAGACCCAGTCCCGAAGATATGTTCTTTTGGATACGACCATCTCGATCAGGAATGCTGCTGCTGAGCACCTCTTGGTGGTGATTTGAAATAGCCCACCCAGTATACATTCTTCAGTTCATTCACTCTGTCTGTTTCCTCCAAGTTTTCAATGTAGAGGGACACTGATCCATCAGCTGAGGGAAGGTAGTCAACAGGAGGTTTCTGTCTCTGTGTTTGATCTGACACATGAGGCTGTGTTTTGTCACATTGTTGCTTGAGGAGTCTGTAGGACGCCTCTCCCACATTTAGCCCTAGCCCCCAGACGTTAGGAAGGAGGGATTTCCAGTGTCTGCAGGGCTTTTACTTTTCTGTCACTATCAATTGAAGGGCCTCTTCTGTGCTGTATGACACTCAGTCTATAACTCTTGTGATTGGACAGTCCAAGGTCTCACTCCTTCAGTTCCTCCCAGTACCTTATCTATTCCACAGATGTCTACAATATTTTCTCTATTAAGACATTGCACAATTCCATTTTTAAACTATCTATGCATATCTCTGTATCTTTCCCTGTCATCTCCTCCAGCCGCTACATCCATCTGTATCTCAGTAACCCTCCATATCACTACAACATTTATATCATACTATAGCCCCACCTATCACTGTAAACTCTGCCAGCCCCTACACCCCTCCTTATCTCTCTAAACTCCAGCTGCTTCACCTTTCCCCATATCCTGTGAATGAGTTCAAAATATCTCACTAACCTGTTCTAGCATGCACAGGCCACATTATTTCTGTAATACCTCCAGTCTTGCTTTCCTATCTCTGTAACATCTCGCACCTTGTTTCTTATCTCTGTAACATGTCCAGCCTTTCTTTCCTACCTCTGTTGCATCTCTAGCCTTGCTTTCCTCTCTCTATAACATCTACAGCCTTGCTTTCCTATCTCTGTAACATATAGAACCTTGTTTTCCTCTCTCTGAAACATCTCCAGCCTTTCATTCCTATCTCTGTAACATCTCCAGCCTTGCTTTCCTATCTCTGTATCATCTTCAGACTTGCTTTCCTTCACACCTCAGTGAATTGGTTTTTACACACCTCGGTGAATTGGTTGTATATTTGCTTCTGCATGTTCATCTTTCTGGGGCTCTTTAAAATATCCCCAGCATTGTGTCTGTCATCTTTTGGACCCTAACCTCGACCCATAAAGCCTCATTTCAACACACGTCCAAGGTATTGTCCCTCCTTACTGCAATAACTGTTCCTTAATTGATAATGCAACACCACCTCCTCTTTAATACCCTCTCCTGTCGTGCCTATAGTTCCAATACAACAAAATATTGAGTTGTTAGCCCTGACCCCTCTCAAACAGGTCTCTGTGATGGCAAAAAAAGTTCCATGTCAACTCATGTCATTACCACAACAGTTTGTCTGATAATACTCCCAGCATTATTGTAAGCTGGAATATAACACCTGGAATACTCTGTGTATCGGAGTTCCTCAATCCTTTACTATTTGTTATCAGGCTGCCCAAACCATGAACCAAAATTGTAACTCTGGGACTGAATCAATATTGTAATTTCTTTTTTTTTAAATGTATTCATCAAATGCAACTTTCCAGATCTGAGCAGTCAGCTCCACATACATTGATTTTTGATGGTTAATTCCCTGCTCAGTGTGCAGAGGGGACAGCCCTCAGTAATGGAGAAAGTGAGGACTGCAGTTCTTGGAGATCGGAGTCGAAAAGTATGATGCTGGAAAAGCACAGCAGGTCAGGTAGCATCCAAGGAGCAAGAGAGCCGACGGTTCGAGCATGCGCTGTTCATCAGGAAGGGATTGGTGCATTCCTTTTTCTTTGATTCCGTGATTCGCAGGACGTTGGAGAACTATACTTGCTCAGGAAGGCAGCACGGTATATAGCACTGAAATGGAAAGCAGTCAATCAGTTGGTTGTAAAGGGTGTAGACAAGTTGAGGGTAATACAGACTGATTGAAGCACAAACATAAGGATAGATAAATCCCTTGTGCCAGATGGGGTATATATGAGGTTACTCCAGCAAGTGATGGAAGATGTGCCTTTGGTGGTGATCGTTGTGTCTTCACTGTCCACTAGAGTGGGGCCAGATGATTGAAGTGTGGGAAATGTCATTCCCTTGTTCAAGGAAGGGAATAGGGTTAATCCTGAGAATGATCAAACAGTCAGTCTTACATCAGTGGTAGGCAAAGTATTGGAGACGATTCTGAGAGACAGGATTTACAATTATTTAGAAAATAATAATTTGATTAGAGATAGGAGGTTCACAAACCTTATTGAATTATTTGAAGATGTGAAAAATTCATGTTGATGAAGGTAGACCGAAGGAGATGTGGTGAACACGAATTTTAGCAAGGCGTTTGATAAGGTTCCCCATTGTAGGCTCATTCAGAAGGTAAGGAGGCATGGGACGCAGGGAAATTTGGCTCTCTGGATACGGGCGTGGCTGGGCCATAGAAGACAGAGGGATGGTAGCAGATGGAATGTATTCAGCCTGGAGCTCAGAGACCAGTGGTGTTCCACAAGGATCGGTTCTAGGACCTGTGCTGTTTGTGATTTTTATAAATGACTTTGATAAGGAAGTGGAATGGTGGGTTAGTAAGTTTACCGAAGACATGCAGGTTGATAGAGTTGTGGATAGTGTGGAGGGCTGTTGGAGGTTGCAACAGGACATTGACAGGATGCAGCGCTGGGCTAATAATTGGCAGATAAAGTTCAACCTTAAAAAGTGTGAAGTGATTTATTTTGGAAAGTTGCATTTGAATACAGAATACAGAGATAAATGCAGAATTCTTGGCAATGGGGAGGAACAGAGGGATCTTGGGGTCCATGTCCATAGGTCCCACAAAATTGTCACCCAAGTTGATAAAGTTGTTAAGAAGGTGTATGGTTTGTTGGCTTTCATTAGCAGGGGGATTGAGTTTAAGAGCAGTGAGGTTACTGCTTAGCTCTATAAAGCTATAGTTCAAACACATTTGGAATATTGTGTTCAGTTCTGTTTGCCTCATCATAGGAAGGATATGGAAGCCTTAGAGAGTATGCAGAGGAAATTTGCCAGGATGCTGCCTGGACTGGAGGACATGTCTTAGAAGAAAGTTTGAGGGAGCTAGGGATTTTCTCCCTGGAGCAAAGAAGAATGACAACTGACTTGATAGAGGTGTACAAGAATTGAGAGTCAAAGATTGGACATGGGAGTCTAATCCAATGGCAGAAATGGCTATCTACCAGGGGTGTTATTTTAAGGTGATTGAAGGAAGGTTTAGGGGAGATGTCAGAGATAGCTGCTTTGCACAGAGAGTGGTGGGGAGGAATGCACGGCCAATGAGAGAAATAGAGTCAGATACATTAAGGATAATTAAGAAGACTCTTGGATAGGCACATAGAAGCTAGTGAATTGAAGGTTATCTGGGTTAGTCTGATCTTAGAGTAGGATAAAATGTTGGCAAGGCATTGAGGGCTGAAGGGCTCTTATTGTGCTGTACTGCTCTATGTTCCAAATTTCTCTCAGCTGGTGGATTCTCATTCATTGGTGAATGTGTGAGGGAGTGAGGTGTGTGAGGTCAGGAAGCTGGAAGGGGCGTAAGGCCAAGACTTCCAGTTATGGTGTGCATGGTTACAGTCAGCTGAGTGCCAGCACAATATGTGTGGTTACCTCGACCAGACAAAATCCACCAAGTTTAGTTATTAAACTGATTTTTGTCTTGCATTAGCTCCTGGTTTCTTCAGATACATTCTGTTGGGTGACCCATGTATTAATATCTGACCATCCACAGGCAGGTACAATTTTATTTTGATACTGGTGAATGTGAAGGTGCCTTTATTGGATATAATTTCAGAGGATTCACAGTGAGACACAAGATGCTGCAGAAAACTGTCAATTGTGAACATGTTCACACAGCTCTGGACCAGGGAGCCGATGTAGGAAGTATGGGGAAAATGCCAGCTGTCAGCACCATAAGCAATACCATGTGATTCTGACACTCCATGTCCATACAATGCTCTCTGGGTCATGCCCTGACTGAAGATGAATTTGTAAGACCTGGTTCCTGATCAAATATTGGTATCTAATTTAGACAGTATTTTTAACTACACTAAGAACATTGATAGGTAAAAAACAAGGACTGCAGATGCTGGAAACCAGAGTCTAGATTAGAGCGGTGCTCGAAGAGCACAGCAGGTCAGGCAGCATCGAGGTGCAGGAAAGTCGACGTTTCAGGCAAAAGCCCTTCATCAGGAATGATGACTAATAGCGTGTTGGCTAGTTTCCTCCTGCCCAAGGTGGAATCCAAATGATTCACTTTGAAGGAATGTTTGAATGATTGTCCTGACCCAGGTTGGAAACTTTCTGGTAAGATTCTGGAGCAGGCCAGTATCTCACTCAGTGTCACAGGCAGCTGTGGGGTACAGTAGCACGGTGCCTGAATTCAGGCCTTTTGGAATCCATTTTGAATGTCGGCCATGATTGCAACGTGGTGGGTTTACTGACCTGAACAATGATCAGGAGTTAGCCATGTTTGTGAATTCGGCAATGATGAGGTATGAACTACAGTTATTCAACTGAACAATAATTGCATCATCTCTGAAAACAATTAGGTTGGTTCTATATTGATGGAACTAAAATGTAAACACCTACCAACATTTTATGATACAAAAGTAAAGAGTGTTCATTTTGTTTTATACCAAAAAGAAAATGTTGTCTGATTATTCTGGTGATCACAATTACACACTAAATGCCAGTATTCAAATACATACATTGTGGCTATATCATTTGCAAAGTGGTTGACCTCTGACTGATTGCATATTCAGAGTGAGCAAACGATTGAACAATCAGATAGAATTATCATTCTGACACATTTATGTATAATCAATCGATTAAATTCTGACTGAAATGTGTGAGCTTCAGCTATCTGCCAACAATTCTATTTGTTTTAAAATAGTGATGGAAAATGATAGACCAGATCTAAAAGTTGAAGTTCTAAATTGGAGTAAGGCTAATTTTGATGATATTAGGCAAGAACTTTCAAAAGCTGACTGGAAGCAGATGTTCGCAGATAAAAGGGCAGCTGGAAAGTGGTAAGCATTCAGAAATTAGGTAACGGAGTCCAGAGACAGTATATTCCTGTTACGGTGAAAGGAAGGGATAGTAGATATAGGTAATGCTGCTTGACTAAAGAAATTGGGGGTCTGGTTAAGAAAAAGAAGGGACCATATGACAGGTACAGACAAGGTAGATCGAGTAAACCCTTAGAAGAGTACATAAGATAATATGAATATACTTAAGAGGGAAATCAGGAGGGTAAAAAAGGGGACATGAGATAACATTGGCAAATAGAATTAAGGAAAATCCAAAAGGATTTTACAAAGACATTAAGGACAAAAGGGTAAATAGGGAAAGAATAGCGCACCTCAAAGATCGGCTTGGAATCCTTTGTGTGGAATGCAGGCGTTGGGGGTGATACTAACTGGGTATTTTGCATCAATGTTTACTGTTGGAAAGGGCATGGAAGATATAGAACGTTGGGAAATAAATGGTAACATCTTCGAAATGTTCTTATTACACAGGAGGGCGTGCTGGATGTCTTGAAACGTATAAAAGTGGATAAATCCCCGGAACCTGATCAGGTGTATAGAGAACTCTGTGGCAAGCCAGGGAACGGATTGCTGGACCTGTGACTGAGATATTTGTAGCATCGCTAGTCATAGGTGAGGTGCCAGAGGAGTGGAGGTTGGTGAACGTGGTGCCAATGTTTAAGAAAGTTGGTAAAGACAAACCAGGAAGCTATAGAACAGTGAGCCTGACAGCGGTGGTGGGCACGTTGTTGGGGGGAATCCTGAGGGACAGGATGTGCAAGTATTTGGAAAGGCAAGGACTGATTCGGGATTGTCAACATGGCTGTATGCGTGGGAAATCATGTCTCACAACCTTCTTTGAATTTTTTGAAGAAGTAACAATAATGATTGATGAGGGCAGAGTGGTGGACATGATTTATTTGAACTTCAGTAAGTTGTTTGACAAGTTTCCCCATGGGAGACTGGTTAGTCATATTAGATATCATGGAATAGAGGGAGAAGTAGCCATTTGGATCCATAACTGGCTCAAACGTAGAAGGCAGAGGGTGGTGGTGGAGGGTTGTTTTTCAGACTGGAGGCCTGTGACTAGTGGAGTGCCACAAGGACCGGTGCTGGGTCCACTACTTTTCGTCATTTATGTAAATGATTTGAATGTGAGCACAAGAGGTATAGTTAGTAAGTTTACCAATAACACCAAAATTGGAGATGTATTGAACAGCAAAGAAGATTACCTCGGGTTGCAACAGGATCAGATGGGCCAATGGGCTGAGGAGTGACAGATGGAGTTTAATTTACATAAATGTGAGGTGCTGCATTTTGGGAAAGCAAATCTTAGCAGGTCTTATACTCCGAATGGTGATGTCCTAGGGAGTGTTGCTGACGAAAGAGACCTTGGAGTACAGGTTCATTGTTCCTTTAAAGTACAGTCGTAGATAGATAAGATAGTGAAGAAGACGTTTTGTATGCTTTCCTTTACTTGTCAGAGTATTGAGTACAGGAGTTGGAAGGTCACGTTGTGGCTGTACAGGAAGTTGGTGACGCCACTTTTAGAATATTGTGTGCAATTTTGGTCTCCTTCCTATCGGAAGGAAGTTGTGAAACTTGAAATGGTTCAGAAAGGATTTGCAACGATGTTGCCAGGGTTGGAGTATTTCAGCTGTAAGGAGAGCCTGAACAGGCTAGGGCAGTTTTCCCTGGAGTGTCGGAGGCTGAGGGGTGACCTTATTGAGTTTTATAAAATCATGAAGGGCATGGATAGGATAAATAGACAAGGTGTTCTCCCTGGTGTGGGGGAGTCCAGAACTCGAGGGAAGAGGTTTAGCGTGAAAGGAGAAAAATATAAAAGAGACCGAAGGGGCAACTGTTTCACGCAGAGGGTGGTACATGTATGGAATGAGCTGCCAGAGGGAGTGGTGGAGGCTGGTACAATTGCAACATTTAAAAGGCATCTGGATGGGTATATAAATAGGAAGTGTTTGGAGGGATATGGCCTGGGTGCGGGCTGGTGAGACTAGATTGGGTTGGGACATTGGGTCGGCATGGCTGAGTTGGACCAAAGGGTCTGTTTTCATGCTGTACATCTCTATGACTCTCTGACTCGAATTTAGAAATGACAATAATTTAACATGCACTGTCAAATACATAAATAGTTTATGTTATTAAATTGTAACATACAATAAGTTGAAAACTTGCAATTTTTAGAATGAAAAATGAAGAACGACTAATAAAGAAAATTCCAGTACAGCAGCAGGCCCTTCGACCCTCCAAGCCTGCACCGATCCAGATCCTCTGTCTAAATCTGTCGCATACTTTCTGAGGGTCTGTATCCCTTTGCTGCCTGCCCATTCTTGTATCTGTCTAGATATATCTTAAATGATGCTATTGCAAACATACTCCAAATATGGTCTGATCAGAGCCTTGTAAAACCTCATCAATCCATCCCTGCTTTAATATTAAAGAAATCTCCAAATGAATGCCGTCACTGTATTTGTCTTTTTGACTGAATAGGCCACCAGGAACAATTAACACATGATGGAGTTTAATAAACTTACCAAGGAGATCTAAAAATGAACAATGATTAAAGCATGCTGGGAAATGGATCCCAGCCTTGAGTAAACTCTCTACTAATCCATATGCTGCAGAATCCAGACAAGCTGCAGCTCCCCACAGACGGTTTGCAAAAAAACCTGACAGTTACAGACCCTGCAATACCCACCTGAAATTGGACTTGAATGATACATAGGAATGTCACCCTTGGACCATCAATATGCCAACCCCTGGTTGAGTCTGATTGATCTGGGTAAATCAACTTGATCATTCCATTGGAAGATCTTCCATACCCTCCCAAGGGCTTGAAGACTTAGACGGATAAGAATCACCTCAAAACCCCACAGAGTGCGGCAACTGGAGAATAACCACTGAGAAAGAAAACAACTCCAAGACCATCGGAAGAATAAGAAGGCATCACCACGTGGGGCCCGGCCAAGTTCTAGTGTGGTGGTACACAGTCAGTCAAAGTTAAGTTAAAACATAAGACAGTTTACAATATTTTTCATTACTTTACAGTAAACTTTATTGGACTAACATTGATTGTGCTCACAAACAATAATATTTGTTTATTAAGAGTTGACTCAGTTCTTTTGCTGAATGGAAGAATTTAAGCAAACTGTGCAGTAGATGCAACAACTTCCTAACTATTGACTCAACCTGCAAGTTTACCATGAGACAATCCTGTACTAGAACTCGCAACTCTCTTTGCTCTTCAGACTTCTGAATTTTCTCTCTCCATGCCTCTCTCCCTCTTCGCAAAGTGCATCACTTCAGGTTTTCGCAAGATGTACTCCATCTGCCATTTTGCCCACTCTCCTACCCTGTCGAAATCCTTCTGCAGCCTCCCTCTCATCTCAATGCTGCCTGTCCCTGTACCTACCTTTGTATCATCTGAAAACCTCGCCACAATACTCTCAGTTCCTTAATGTAGATCGTTAATGCACAAAGTAAAACGTTGTGGTCCCAACACTGAACCATGTGGAACACCAGTTGTCATCGGCTGCTATCCCAAGAAGGACCTTTTTACCCCCACTCTCTACTTGCTGCCAGACAGCCAAGCTTCTGCACACACTAGTAACTTATCTCGAACAAAATGGGGCCTTATTTAACTCAGCAGCCTCCTGTGCGGCACCTTGCCAAAGTCGTTCTTGAATTTCAGGTGGATAACATTCACTGGCTTTCCTTTGTCTCACTTGCTTGTTACATCCTCAAATAACTCTTACAGATTTCTGAGGCAAGACGTCCTCTTGATGACACCATACTGACTTTGCCCAATTTTACATTTCACTTGCAAGTATTCAGAATCTCATCCTTCACAATGGATTCTAGGATCTTACACGTGACTGAGGTTAGGTTAATTGGTCTGTCACTTTCTGCCTTTTTTGCCTTATTCCCTTTTAAAAGAGGCCGTCACGTTTGCAATTTTCTAGTCTTTTGAGCCTCTCCCTGATTCTAGAAATTCATGAAAGATCACCACAAATGTATCCATTATTTCTTCAGCTATCTCCCTTGGAACTCTGGGATATTGTCCAGTTTATTTACCCATTTAGTTTTTCGAGCAATTTCTCCTAATAAGCTCTGTCCCTTCGCTATCTTGAATTTTTGGGATACTATTCGTGTCTTTAACTGTGAAATGTGACATGAAATAATTGTTCTGTTTCTCAGCCATTATTTTTTCCCTATTACTATATCAACAGCGTCGTATTCCACGACCAATGAGCATTTCTGCCCCTCTTTTGCCCTTTCCATATCTAAAGAATCTTTTACAGTCTTTTATATTACCGGCTAGCTTACCCTCATATTTAATCTTCATCCACCTATTTCTTATTTGTTTGCCCTCTATTGGTATTTGTAAGTTTCGAAATCCTTTGGTTTCCCATTGCCATTTGCCATGTTATCTGATTTCTCTTTTCCTTTTACGCTATCCCTGATTTCCCCTGTCAGCCGTTGTTGCCTCATCCTCCCTACACCATGCTTCTTTTAGCTTGGGATGAATTTCTGCTGTGTCTCCTGAATTACTCCCAGAAACTCCTGCCATTACTGTCCCACTGTCCTTCCTGCTAGCCTACTCTCCCAGTCAATTCACCACAGTTCCTCCCTCATGCCTTTGTAGTTGCTTTTATTCAGTGGTAATATTGTTAACTCTGATTCTACCTTCACCCTCTCAAATTGAAGAGTAGGTTCAATGATACTATGATTACTGCCTCATAAAGGTTTCTTTACCTTAAGCTCTCTTATCAAGTCTGCCTCATTGCACAATTCTAAATCCAGTATTGCCCATTCCATCGTTGCCTGCACCATAAGCTGCTCCAAAAAAGCCACCTCGCAGGCATTCCACAAATTCCTTTCCTTGCAAACCTCTGCCAACCTGATTTTCCCAGTCCAGCTGTATGTTGAATTCCTCCCAATCACTGTAACTTTGCCTTTTCGACACATCTTTTCTACATCCTGATGTGACATCCGCCCCTGCTCCTAACTATGGTTCGTGGACCTGTACATAACTCCAACTATGATTTTTCCACTTTGCCGTTCCTCAATTCTAACCACACATATTCTACACCATCTGTCCCTACTTAGAGTTTTGGGAACTGAGTGATGGGACTGCAAAACAGTTTAGCATTGTCACAAGTTCATAGTTTAGACATAATTTAAAAATATTACATTGTCATTTCCATTGGAATGTGGCCACAATCTACTTCTTTGGCCAAATATTCTGTGTGTGCTTTAGAAGAATGCAGACTTTTGAAACTGTTCGAAAAGCATCATATGAAGAGGACTTGAGTCTATAAAGAGATTAAGGTGGGTCAAGTGAACAGAAAAATATTGTTGTATGGAGTATCGTATGATGTATTGTCTGTGCGCTCAAAGATGTTGGCGGGTTGAATCGAAAGGCAGTGTATGATTTCAGTGGAGAAATTGGCTTGAAGCGCAGAAGAACCGGGCACCTGGATTACAAAATAAAAACTTTATGTGTGCATAAAGTTTTGAGGGTGGTAAAATAAATGTAGACATGTTCGGAAACAGAATACATTCAACATTAGGGAAAAAATTCTTAAGTTTTGCAGAGTAGTGGCGAGACCACATCGAGAACACAATGGTCATACTGACACGCAAATCAGTCCAGAAAAGGTTCACTCAACTGCCTTCATTGTGGAACATTTATTTCAGATGGAAATCTTGAACTGACTGACTGAGGATCTGCTGGAGTTTAGGCGAACAACATGTGATCTTGGTGACCCCAAGATATTCTAAGTAGTCTTTTCATGTTGAATTCTGAAACCATATTTCAGCTTGTGTGAGAGATTACCAGGAAGAGATGGACTATGAAACTGAAGGTTATCTCAGTTCAGAAGATGTTGGATATTTTAATCCTCTCAAAGTGTCGTGTAGTTGTGAATTCTCTTCCCAGGTAGCAATGGAGGATAACACATTGAATATTCCTAAGGCAGAAGCAGGCAGATTCTTGATTAACAATGATGCACTGACATTGTAAGGGCAAAGGAGGAATGTGTGATTGAGGCCACAATCAGATCATCCACGATCTTATCACATGACTGTGCTGTATTGGTGACTTATACAGCATTTCTGTTGACTTTAGATACTGAAAAATTTATGAGATGATTCTCATGAACATGGAGACATTTCCTGTCAAATTATTGGGCAGAGGTTTCCATATGTGACTTTTAAACAGCACTCAAAAGCACTCAGGGAAGTTTCATGGTCTTGGAGAAAGATCAGGAGCATCGGGCAAAGTGAAAGCCTGCCTTGAAACTGCTTAAGAAATCAGATTGGGTCGAATGGATAACTTGAATTCTGCTCATTCCTTTCAGTTCTTGTTGCGAGGTGAGTTTCATTAGCGAGGCTAGGATTCTGTTGCCTATGTGTAATTTCTATTCAGAATATGGTGATAAACCCCAGGGATTCTTGTGGTGCAGGAACACTAACAGGTATGTTACACAGAGAGAAATGGGGTTCTGATCCATTTGATAGAGAAGGCAGAATGATATAGCTTCATGTCGGTGTGCTGTGTGACCTTGGAGATTGCATTCCTCAGCACATGATGCTCACAAGCTATGGAAATAGTGAGACTACATTCTTTGTTTTCAACAATTAAAGTGATAGTCATACAGCATATAAACAGGCCCTTCAGCCCAATACATCTACGCCAGCCAGAAAACACCAATGTACATTATTCCCAGTTTCCTGAAGACTTATAGCCTACTATGCCCTGGCCGTTTTTGCTGAAATGCTGCATTCTCTTTTTATACACTTAATGGTAAGGTCCTAGGGAGTGTTGCTGAACTAAGATATCTTGGAGTGCTGTTCATAGATCCTTGAAAGTGGAGTTGCAGGTAGATAGGATAGTGAAGAAGGCGTTTGGTATGCTTTCCTTTATTGGTCAGATTATTGAGTACAGGAGTTGGGAGGTCATGTTGCGGCTGTACAGAACATGCCACTGTACAGGCCACTGTTGGAATATTGCGTGCAATTCTGGTCTCCTTCCTATTGGAAAGATGTTGTGAAACTTGAAAGGGTTCAGAAAAGTTTTACAAGGATGTTGCCACGGTTGGAGGATCTGAGCAACAGGGAGAGGCTGACCAGGCTGGGGCTATTTTCCCTGGAGCGTCGGAGGTGGAGGGGTGACCTTATAGAGGTTTATAAAATTATGAGGGGCATGGATAGGATAAATAGACAAAGTCTTTTCCCCTGGGGTCGGTGAGTCCAGAACTAGAGGGCATACATTTAGGGTGAGAGGGAAAAGATATAAAAGAGACATCAGGGGCAACGTTTTCACACAGAGGGTGGTACGTGTATGGAATGAGCTGCCAGAAGATGTGGTGGAGGCTGGTACATTTGCAACATTTCAGAAGCATTTGTATGTGTATATGAATAGGAAGGGGTTGGAGGGATATGGGCCGGGTGCTGGCATGTGGGATTAGATTGGGTTGGGATATCTGGTCGGCATGGACGGGTTGGACCGAAAGGTCTGTTTCCACGCTGTACATCTTTATGACTCTATGAGTCTATCTGTGACCTGAGCGTTTTTTGTTCTTTTTTGCACAAAATGGTTTCATGGACAGAGATAACACAATGATAAAGACAGTGGCAAACTCATCAGATCAACAAAAACAGACTCTGCATTTTTCAATAATTGCAGAAAATCCGATTGTCGTTTCAATTCATTAGGAAGTTTAATGGAACTAGACCAGCATTAATTGCCCTTGAGTCGTTCCAGTACAGTTGATGTTGGTCTGTCCAAGTGGCTGGTAGGATGGAGTCCCAGCAGTGCATCTCATGTGCTGGGTTAGCTGGGACTAAATATTACTGGTGGTGGATGGAGTGTTACACCAGCCGTCATGCTGTAATGAACAGCTCGCAGGAAAACAGGAAAACAGACTCATTGTCAAAGCAAAATATAGGATGGAGTTTATTATTGTTCTGAGAAATAGCAACTTTACAGATACAAGTCTATATAGTAATGAAGGGAAGTCTGTATCTATGTTATTGGTGTCCTTAAAATAATGGTGTCAAACAGTTGGAATTATGTTATTGCTTTGGAGGGACGATGCTTGCACTGAGCATGTGATTTATCCTGGATATTTTAACAGATGGCTGAGCTGTCCTAGGTTGAGTAAGTGCTGATACTCCATGGGATGATGTTGATTTGTAATCTTGCCACTTACTGAGCACCATTCGCCAGAACAAACCAACAAGTACCGGTGGTTTGTGCTTCAGAATATATCAGAGCTGTCATGGCTGCCACAACATGGAATCATGTATAAAGACACGGCCAATCGAGTCTGCACCATCCAGTGCTGATACTCGTGTTTTATAAAGTTTGTGAGGTTACCTTCCTGAACCACCCTCTCAGGCAATGCATGCTAGACACAAACCATCCTCTGGGTTCAAAACGGATTCCCCAAATCCTCTCTCAATATCTTCTCTTTCTCTTCAACCATGTGTCCCTTGTTTTTGACCCTTTGACTAAGGGGAACAGCTGCTGTCTGTTCACTCTGCCCATACCTCTCATGCTCTTATACACCTCTGTCAGGTTCACCCCTCACCCTTCTCTGCTCCAAAAGCAAGACTAGCCTATCTTCATGGTTTGAGTTCTCTCTTGTCTTGTTACTTCTTCCAAAGTGCAGCATCTCACATCTTTCCGTGCTAAGTTTTATCGGTCATTGATTGTTCAGATGGCCAGATCAATGTGTACCCTCCTGTAACCAACACATACCTCCTCACCATGTCCCATTCGGCCTATCGTTGTGTTATCCACAACATTGTTTATCATTCTCCACCCACCACCCCCATCAATATCATCACCATTTCGGAGCAACGAGAGGGGGAGCCGGCAGGAGGTGACGTTGGTGCAAGGTGATTGTCAGGAATGCCAGTAAGTATATTTAAACTTGTTACCTTCAGGCCAGCGAGGGAGAAGAGAGCAAAGGACTTCTGGGAAGGGTAAGTAGAACAGTTTATATTTGCATGGTTGCATTACCAGAGACACTACTCGTTAACTAGTTTATTTCCTACTCTGTTTTTTTAGTAGTCACTTCGGGAGTTAGAATAGTGGGAATGGAGTTTAGGGCAGTGGAATGTTCCTCTTGCAGAATGTGGGAAGTAAGGGTCACCACTAGTGTCCTTGCTGATTACATCTGTGGGAAGTGCATCCAACACCATCCCCTCGAAAACCGCGTGAGGGAACTGGAGCTGGTGTTGGATGAACTTCGGATCATTCGGGAGGCAGAGGGGGTTATTGTCAGGACTTACAGAGAGGTAGTCACTCCCAAGATAAAAGAAAAAGACAGATGGGTGACAGTTATGGGACAGAAAGGGAACCAGCAAGTTGTGCAGGGATCCGCTGTGGCTATTCCCCTCAACAGTAAGTATACCATTTTGGATAGTGTTGGGGGGATGACTTACCGGGGAAAGCAGTGGGGCACCTGCTGCTCTGAAGGGAAGGGGGAAGAAGAGCAGAGCAGTAGTCAGTGGGGACTCAATACTTAGGGGGAACAGATAGGAGGTTCTGTGGGGCGAGAGAGACTCACGGTTGGTGTGTTGCCTCCCGGGTGCCAGGGTCAGTGATGTCTCTGATCATGTTTTTGGGATCCTCCGGGGGGAGGGACAGCAGCCCCAAATCGTGGTCCATACTGTCACCAACGACATAGGTCAAAAGAGAGATGGGGACTTGAGGCAGAAATTCAGGGAGCTCGGATGAAAGTTTAGAGCAAGGACAAGCAGAGCTTTTTTCTCTGGTTTGCTGGCTGTGCCACGTGCTAGTGAGGTGAGGAATAGGCATAGAAAAGAGTTGGAACACGTGGCTACAGGGATGGTGCAGGAGGGAGAGTTTCGGGTTTTTAGATAATTGGACTTCTTTCTGGGGTAGGTGGGACCTCTACAAACAGGATGATCCTCATCTAAACCAAAGGGGTACCAATATTCTGGTTGGGAAATTCGCTAAAGCTATTAAGGTGGATTTAAACTAATACAGCAGGGGGGTGGGAACAAAAATTGTAGGACAGGTACAAAAGTGGATGACAGTAGGGAGTTCCAAAATCAAGTATCTGACACTGGCAAGCGAGAACCTGGTTTGAAGTGTGTGTACGTCAACGCGAGGATCATCTAAATAGAGTGGTTGAACTGGCAGCGTGGGTTGATACCTGGGACTTTGATTTTGTGGCCAATAAGGAGACATGGATAGAGCAGGCACAGGAATGGCTGTTGCAGGTTCTGGGATTCAGATGTTTCAGTAAGAACAGACAAGATGGTAAAAGAAGGGGGAGGTGTGGCATTGTTGATCAGGGACAATATTACAGTTGTAGAAAGGATATCTGGGGACTCGTTAACTGAGGTAGTATGGGCTGAGTTTAGAAACAGGAAAGGAGAAGTCACCATGCTGGGTGTTTTCTATAGGTCTCCAAATAGTCCCAGAGATGTAGAGGAAAGAATAGCAATGATGATTCTCGATAGGAGTGAGAGGCAGGGAAGTTGTCATGGGGAACTTCAATTATCCAAATATTGACTGGGATCACGACTCTACGAGTACTATAGACGGGTCCGTTTTTGTCCAGTGTGTGCAGGAGGTCTTCCTGACACAGTTTATAGACAGGCCTACAAGGGATGAAGCCACTTTAAATTTAGTTCTGGGCAACGAGCCTGGCCAGGTGTTAGATTTAGAAGCAGGTGAGCATTTTGGAGTCAGCGATCACAATTCTGTCAGGTTTACTTTAGTGATGGAAAGGGACAGGTGTACTCCACCGAGCAAGTGTTACATCTGGGGGAAGGGAAATTACGATGCAATTAGGAATGATTTAGGAAGCATAGAATGGGGAAGGATGAGCACATTAAAAATGTGGCGCTTATTCAAGGAAAAGTTCCTGCGTGTCTGAGATAAGTATGCACCTGTCAGGCAGGGAGGAAGATATAGAATGCGTGAGCCGTGGTTTACGAAGGAAGTGAAATCCTTGGTCAAGAAGAAGAAGAAGGCTTATGTTGGGCCAAAATGTGAAAACTCAGGGCGCTTGAGGGTCACAAGGAAATCAGTAAAGACCTAAAAAGAGAGCTCAGAAGAACCAGGAGGAGACATGAGAAGTTGTTGGCTGATAGGATCAGGGTAAACCCTAAAGTTTTCAATAGGTATGTCAGGAATAAAAGAATGACGAGAGTTAAATTTGGACCAATCAAGGATAATATTGGGAAGTTGTGTGTGGAGTCAGAGAAGAAAGGGGAAGCACAAAATGAATATTTTTCGACAGTGTTCACTATAGAAAATGAAAATGTTGGCGAGGAAGATACAGAAATATTTGCATCTAGACTAGAAAAGAGTGAGGTTCACAAGGAAGATGTATTAGAAATATTGAAGTGTGTGAAAATAGACAAGTCCCCTGGGCCGGATGGGGTCTATCCTAGGATTCTCTGGGCAGCAAGGGAAGAGATTGCCAGCTTTGGCATTGATCTTCAAATCATCATTGTCCACAGGAATTGTGCCTGAGGACTTGAGGATAGCAAATGTGGTTCCCTTGTTCAAAAAGGGTATTTGAGACAAGTCTGGTAATTACAGACCAGTGAGTCTCACTTCAGTTGTTTGTAAAGTGTTGGAAAAAGTTATAAGGGATAGGATTTATAACCATCTAGAAAAGAATAATCTGATCAGGGACAATTAGCACGGTTTTGTGAAGGGTAGGTCGTGGCTAACGAAAATTATTGATTTTTTTGACAAAGCGACCAAACAGGTAGATGAGAGGAAACTGATTGATGTGGCGGAAATGAATTTCAGCAAGGCGTTCGATAAGGATCCCCACAGTAGGCTATTGTACAAAATGCAGAGGAATGGAATTATGGGAGACATAGCAGTTTGGATCAGTAATTGGCTTGCTGAAAGAAAACAGAGGGTTGTCATTGATGGAATATGTTCATCTTGGTGTCCAGTTACTAATGCCGTACCACAAGGGTCGGTGTTGGGTCCACTGCTGTTCATCATTTTTATAAATGACCTGGATGAGGGCTTAGAAGGGTGGCTTAATAAATTTGTGGACAACACTAAGGTCAGTTAATTTGTGGATAGTGATGAAGGATGTAGCAGGGCGCAGAGAGGTAGGATGCAGAGTTTTGCTGAGAGGTGGCAAATGGAGTTTAATGTGGACAAGTGTGAGGTGATACACTTTGGACGGAGAAATCAGAATGCAAAGTACTGGGATAATGGTAGCATTCTTGGGAGTGCAGATGAGCATGGAAATCTCAATGTCCATGCACACAGATCCCTGAAAATTACCACCCAGATTGACAGGATTGTTAAGAAGGCATACAGTGTTTTGGCCTTTATTAATAGAGGGATTGATTTCCAGAACCGGGAGGTTATGCTGCAGCTGTACAACGCTCTGGTATGGCCACACTTGGAGTATTGTGTACAGTTCTAGTCACCACATTATAAGAAGGATGTGGAAGCTTTGGAAAGGGTGCAGAGGAGATTTACTAGGTTGTTGCCTGGTATGGAAGGAAAGTCTTACGAGGAAAGGCTGAGGACCTTGAGGCTGTTCTCATTAGAGAGAAGAAGGTTGAGAGGTCATTTAATAGAGGCATGCAAGATAATCAGAGGGTTAGATAGGGTGGACAGGGAGAGCCTTTTTCCAAGTATGGGGATGGCAAACACGAGGGGACACAACTTTAAAGTTATGGGAGTTTGGTATAAGACAGATGTCAGAGGTAGTTTCTTTACTCAAAGAGTCGTAAGGGTATGGAATGCTTTGTCTGCAGCCGTGGTAGCAATTTAAGTGCATTTAAGCCGTCATTGGGCAGGCATGGAATCGTGTCGGTGGGATGAGCTTCGGATTAGTATGACGGGGTGGCGCAAAACCGAGGACCAAAGGGCCTGTACTGCGCTGTAATGTTCTATGATCTATGTTCTATTCATGAATATCAGATACAAACCTTGATTTTCTACTTGTTCGACAGATCTGTTGCAGACGAAGAATTGGGAACTCCAGTCTCTTTTTTTCATATTTTGGTGAATTTACAGCGTGATGCAGTTGAGGTCTTTTATGAGGAAGCCAGAAATAATATTTTGGACATGGAGCTGAATTCTGCTTTTACACTCCACCCCTCTGCATGTATTATTTATAATTCTTGTATATCATTAATTTTGGAATAGGTTTTGGCACTGTGCACTGCGACAGTTCAATTCGATGTGGGCCTGCAGCTTATTCTGTAAGAAATTCGCTGCAATAGTTAGAGCTGAAGATTTTTCTTCTCATGTGCAGTATGGACGCAGCCTCGTTCATTAAGTTTGTTTCAAAGAGCTGGAGGGATGAGGATAAAGATTAAATTAATTTTTACATTATAAACACACTATAGAAGATCAATTCACATTCTCATTTCTACGTTGGATTGGAAGCAAATTAAAAGAACAAGGACCCTTCGTTCTGAATAATGTTTTATAAGGTAACATCATGTTGCAATAATGCATTGGGGGAAAAGAAAATGCTGTCTGCATTTGTTAGAGATACAAAAATGCAGAGTGAATGTACTATGTGAACAAGAATCAAGTGTTAATAAAAATGTATGAGAAATCTTTTCATAATTTCAAAGGAAGCCAGATCCCAATTTTCCTGAACAGTGATGTTTGATTGTCCATCAATCTCATTTTTTCAACTATATGCTTTTCCTGCCACTGATGCGCCTTCGGCACACCACATCCTCCCTTCTTACTCAACTCCCTCCCATCTCCCTCCTACTTCCCTTGCATTGCCCATTCTGATGCTACATACCCTTCCACTGACCATCTCCCTTTACACTTCTCGCTCTGTATGTCACACCACGTCCCCTGACCCTCCCTTTCCCTTTTTGCTCTCACATTAGATGCAGGAATCTGCTGATTTAAGTGCTTCTACTGGTTATCAGTGAATGGTGGGTTTGGAATGATCAATGTCCAATAGCAACAGACAATAGGATGTTTGCCATTGTCTGATGCACCGTGAACAGGATAGTTTTGTTCACTATTGGTACAGACTGGAGCTTCTTCCTGTCTGTCTGACACAATGTTTAACGAAACAGCCTCATCACCAAGACAACCACATCTGACAGAATTGTAACACCATGTATCAATTTTCTTTTGAATATTGCGAGGACATTGTTCTAACAAACAGTGTTCTTGTCTTTTGCTCTTTATTCTTTCAACTGATTTTCCCACGTAATTTAAGCTGAGATCAGAGTGACTTCCCTTTCAATCGAAGCAGGACTTGACTAAGGGTGGAATCAAAGACCCTGAGCAAAACTGTGGTTAATGGTAATTTGAGAAAAATCTGCAAGGATATGGGAACAATGGAAAAAGCAGTCTCTGCAAGTTATCTTCCAAGTTGCATGTCATATTGACGAGTAACGAATTTGCTCTTCCTTCACAAGTATTTGTTAAAAGTCTTGGAATGTCCCTACAACAGCTCTGTGTGGATTTGCATAACTTGTATTGAAGAGATTCAAGCAGGCAGTTCTCTGGCGACTTATCCAGAGCTACTGGGGACGACAAATAAACTCTGCCCTTGCTAGTGCCTTCCAAAACCCTGGATGAATATGTTCTGTTAAAGAAATAAACAAATGATATTTTATGTTTGCACACTCTTATCTAAAGTTTCGGAAAAGTATGACCTTGCTGGATGAGTATGATGCCAGTGACATCAGCAGCATGACAAGACATTGATAATAATTGGAATCGTTAATTCAGTTAGTTACTGACAGATGATTGATTGTGTGATGTCAATGCCATGGAATTCAGCATTTTCATTGTGTGTAATGGTAGTCATTCTCATATTTTAAATTTTTTCGTTCAGAAGCCATAACCAAATACTCGAGAGCCAACAGAAATGGCAGCTACATTGTTCCCTTTCAGATCAGATGAATATCCACAGTCCAAAAGACTAAGTAAGTTGAAAGTGTTGTAAAACTTTAACAGGTTCTGAACAGAGAGAAACAGATTTAACTTATTGAGTTGAATATGAATTTTTCCCAATTGGGTAATATCAGGCTTAATATTATAACTCTGTTTCTCTCTCCAGACACTGGCTCATCTGTTTTCTGTTCATGTTACAGATTTGCATTTTCCTCAGTATTCCCTAGCACAGTGATTCATTGGGGGGTAGCAGGGTGGGAGTGGCATGGTGTGGCAGTGGTTTGCACGACTGTCTCACAGTACCAGGGGCCAGGATTGCTCCCACGACCAAGACTGTTTGTACTGAGTTTTCACATTCTCCCCCTGTCTGCAAGTGTTTCCTCCAGGTGCGCAGATTCCTCCCACAGTCTAAAGACTTTCAGTGGATTAACTATGCTAAATTGTCCATCTAACACAATTTTGAATAAATGTAAACACACAGGCACCACAGAAGGTGGGGAAGAGAATTCCAACTCAAACGGTCCTTAGATAATTTCTCTTTATCCCTGTTCTTACCGAGGTTGGAGAGTCATTGTTTCTTTTTCTAGTCCCACTCCTCCATAGGTCATGACAAATTATCAGTGTAACCAAGTGTGTGATATGGCAAATGATATCAGTCTCAGACTGTGTTAGATACAGTGTTAGGAACATGTCAGATATGTTTCGTAAATTTGTAAAAATAATTAATCTAAAACAAAAGCAAAGTTACTCAAACAACGATGGAAAGATAAATGACATATAGTTTGGGCATTGACGATAAGTGTATCATTATTTATTTTCCTATAAATCTGAGACACACACACATACGTCAGAAAGTAAACAGAGAAAAAAATACAAACTCTGCAGAATATTAGTTTGGAAGACTTTTGTCCAGATAATAATTTCACGGCAAAAGGAAAATTGAGGTGGTCTTAATTGTTATTCTGCCTCACAGATGCTGCTGGCAATGTGGTTTCTTCCTGGAATACTTGGACTTGGCTGAATTCCCTTCTCTGCTGGCAGTGGGGAGATTCCAATGAATCCTCAAAAGGAACCCTCCATGAGTGGGAAAGATGCCTGATAGATTTTCTGCTCTCTGTTAAAAAGGCATAAAAAGTGTTTTCGGTTTCATTTGTCGAGCGATTGAGTTCGGGAGCCGCAATGTCATGTTGCAACTATACAAAACGCTGATGCAACCACACGTGCAATACTGTGTACAGTTCTGGTCCCCATATTATAGGAAGGATGTGGAATCATTGGAAAAGGTGCAGAGGAGATTTATCAGGATGTTGCCTGGTCTGGAGGGAAGGTCTTATGTTGAAAGGCTGAGAGGGGGTTTGATAGAGACATACAATATGATCCGAGGATTAGATAGGGGAGACAGTGAAAGTCTTTTTCCTAGGATGATGGCGTCAGCTTGTACGAAGGGGCATATTTACAATTTTAGGGGTGATAGATTTAAGACAGATGTCAGAGGCAGGTTCTTTACGCAGAGAGTGGTAAGGGCATGGAATGCCCTACCTGCTAATGTAGTCAATTCAGCCACATTAGGGAGATTTAAATTGTTAAATAAGCACATGGATGATTTTGGGATAGTGTAGGGGGACGAGCTGAGAATAGTCACAGGTTGGAACAATATTGAGGGCCGAAGGGCCTGTTATGCGTGGTATTGTTCCATGTTCTATGTTCTATATGTTATTGTCGAGTTGAACAAGTAAAGTGATGGATCAATGGCTGTGGCTGATCAGACAAGTTACATTTTCTTCCTCTTGGAGCTGAAACATATAATAATGTTACCTGAACACCAACGTGAACCATGTAATGTCTGGTTAAACATTCCCCTGATTGCATACTCCATCCCTGTTACCTGCTCCATTTAGGAGTAATTTGTAATTTATCATTTGAAAATATTTTTATATATGGCTTCATAATTATTGTACAATGAATGCATGTAACCCACTGAGACCCGTTCAAATGCTATGCTATGCTTACCCATGAATAATGCCCCTAACCTACACATCCCTCAGCACTATGGACAATTTAGCATGTCTAATTCAACTAACATCCACAACGTTGGACTGTGGGTGGAAACCAGAACACCCAGAGGGAACCCTCGCAGACACGGTGAGAATGTGAAACTCCACACGGACAGTCGCCTGAGGGTGGACACGAACCCGGGTGCTTGGTGCTGTGAGGCAGCAGTGCTTGCCTCAGAGTTTTGTGATTAGATTCATATAATACCTCCCTCTGCTGGACTACCCACACCACTGCATCGGTGCCACAGTTTTTAACTCTGAGAAGATAATAAATTCTTTGTTGTGAATCTGTCAAATTGCATGACCATTTGATTTTTCAAATAACATCTTTGGAAGCACAGAACAGTTTTGTCTGATACTAAGCGATGTTCCTGCGTCATTACCACCACAACTGGGATTTTTTCTGGACCATCCAATACTTTCTCACGTAATCTTTAAGCATTGCAAGTCACAGAATGAGAAATAAATTCATCTAAACTCCTGATAAAATGGTTCACTCGGAGGTGAGCATTTTCATTCTGAAAGGCCGAAGTATTTTACAACCCTCCATCTACCAGCATTGTGTGTGTGTGTGTGTGTGTGTGTGTGTTTTATGTGTGTGTGTGTGTGTGTGTTTCATGTGTGTGTGCGTGTTGATGGTGCTGTCAGTTTGGATGGTGCTGTGAGCTGTTGCCGTCTCTCCCTCCCAGATTGAATCATCGAAGGTTAGCACCCTCTGTCATTGTCACTGAAGTAGGTTTGGGAGGCCAGCTGAGGGAGTGATTGTGTCCTTTTAAACACCACAGAGACTGTCAGACCTGCACCCACTTATAGATACTCACAGAGGGAAATACAGGCACATTGGTACGGAGTGTTGGGAGGATAGATGGATATCGGACACTCCACCACACGGCTTGGCCCTTTCTGTCCTATTCCAAGCTGTTTCACCTGGTATAGGAGACAGTGAAGGATGGAGTGAGGGTGGGATTGGGTGACCATGCTGAAAGCGCTGGAGTAGGTAGGGTGGGTGAGGTGTGCAGGTGGGAGATGGTGTGTGTCCAGAGGGAGTCAGTCAACAGTGTTGTATCCATGCAGTGCTATTAGTGAGGGAGATATAGTAGAGGGGAAAGAGAGAGGGATGGTGCTACATGCAGCAGTGAGATTGTGGAGCATGAGCCTTGATCGGGGTTTGGTGCTATAGCAGATATACAGTGAGTGTGAGGGAGCAGGCACTATAAGGTGAGCTTTGTCCTGAAAGAGAGGGGAGGGTCAGTGATGCTTGTCCTGTATTACTGGACATTCCTTCAGACCACAGATACTACACTAAGGTCAGACCATGCTCGATGGGTCTGGTGGTGTGGCCCCCTCTGGGAAGACAATGGTCCTTGTCCGTACTAGTCCATCCACCAGGACCTCTGTGCCCCTGTCGACAAACCGTGGTGTAATTGCCACTTATCTGCCATGCTCGGGGTAACCTGAGCAGGGCAGCTCAAAACAGAGAATGCTCAATCGTGTGCCCATTGGCCTTTTAAAGATGGCACCAGTGCCAGGGATCACGGAATATTCAGGCATATACGGGCGATGCTGAATACCTACTGCCATGATAGGTGGGAGAATCCGGCTGGCATTGAATGAGAGGGATGCCATGGGGTGAGATGGGTAGATAATTAGTTGAGTTAGATAAGATAGCACCAGGAAACTAGCTCAGCCTCGTGCAGAACATCTCGCTGTCACACTAGATGAAAATGTCACTGAGACAAATTATTGTTCGAATCAACCCAATGAGTCGAAGACTCTGCTGACCCTAATCCCAGTTACAAAGCTGCAGCAGCTTGACCAATGCTCTCCACCACAGAGAAGGAGCTAAACGCCACCTTACCCTTTGGACATAAGGCAGTGGGGAGGGGGTGGTTGAGGGAGTAGTGGCGGAGCACTTTATGGCAAGTCATCATAATTCTATTAGTTTTAAACAGGAGATGGAAAAAAGATGAACCACGTCTCAAACTTAAAGTTCTAAATTGTTGAAAACCAAGTTTGATGATTAACCAATTATTTTCCAAATTCGATTGGGACAAATATTCTCAGAAAAGGGGGTCAGTTGGGAAGTGGGAAGGCTTCAGAAATGAGATGTCAGGAATACAGAGACATTATGGCACTATTAGGATGAAGGGTAACGCTGGTGTGTGGAAGGAATGCTGGAGCGTTGTAGAAATTGAGGCTCTGGTCACGAATAACCGGGAAGCATATGTCAGGTATAGACAGCAGGAATTGACGTTTTTTTCTTAAGTCCTTCACAGGATGAAGGTGTCCCAGGCGAGACAAGCATCTATTACCCATCCCTAATTTCCCAGAGGGCAGTTAGCAGTCAACCACATTGCTGTGAGTCTGGGGCCACTTGTCGGCTTGACCAGGTAAGAATGGCAGTTTGTTTCCTTAAAAGGTGTCAGTGAACCAGATGGACTTTTCCGACAATCGGAATGGTCATTATTAGCCTCTCAATTCCTGATTTAAAGTGAATAACGAGAAGAGTCTGAAGGCAACAAGAGTATAAATAATAGGGAAATTGGGAGCATAAAAAGGGGACATTTGATAGCTTTGACAACAGAGTTAAGAAGAATTCAAATGAATTCTACAAATACATCAAGGACAAAAGAGTAACTGTGGAGAGAATAGGACATCCTTAGAGATCAGCAAGGCTGCCCATGTGCAGAGCCATAGGAAATGGGGGAGGTACTAAACGAATATTTTGTATCAGTATTTACTGTGCAGGCAGATATAGAAGTTAGAGAACTTGGGAAAATAATAGTGACATCTTGGAAAGTGTCTGCATTACAGAGGAGCTGCTGGAGGTCTTAAAACATGCAAAAGAAGGAAAATGTCTTGGCTTTTATTGATGTACGCTAGAACTCTGTGAGAAGTTGGGAAAGTGATTGCTGGGCCCCTTGCTATTATTAATAGCCACAAGTAAAGTGCCGGAAGACTGAATGTTGGCTAACGTGGTGCCATTACTTAAAGGATTTAAGAAGGGTAATAAGGAGAAGGTAGTGAGCCTGACGTCAGTGGTGGGTAAATTGTTGAAAAGGATTATGAGTCATCGGATTTTCACGCATTTTGAAAGGTAACGATTAATTAAGGATAGTAAACATGGCTTTGTGCAAGCAATATTGTGTCTCACTGACTTGACTGAGATTTCTTTGAAGAAGTGACTAAAAAGATTAATTGAGATTGAGTGGTGTACATTGTCGATCTGGACATCAGTAAGGCGTTGAAAAACATTGTGCATGGACATCTGTTAAACAAGGATGGTTCTTATGAAAGTCATTTGGATACAAAATTAGCTCAAAGGTCAGAGACAGAGGGTTGCCATATCTGTTTGTGTCTTAGGCTGGATAAGCACACCCTCTCACTCTCCCCGTTACATACACTGATGCAGATTTTCCCTCTCTGCCCCTCACACACACTCGCACTACCCCTCACATTTCACACACGCACTCCACTCTGTCACACACACATGCACACACAGCCACTCTCTCTCCCTCCCACACTCACACCCACACACCACCTCACTCTCTTTCACATACAAACATTGTCTCTCTCTCTTCTTCACACTGACATGCCCCTCACACATATGCACACCCACACACACGAATGCACATATAAATCTGTGGGTTGAATTTGCATTTTCCCATTTGTATTCGCAGATGCATTTTATTTTGTTCCAAAACGTACAATTTGTAGACATTCAGTCAATGTGTTAGTTTATAAATCGTACTTTGTAAATAAAACCAGTCTAACTCCAGGTCAAGACACAGAGTCCAAACAAGGCGTCACGCTGAGAATACATTGTCTGACCGCACGTGTTACTTCATTTACATCGATAATACCTGAAGGTATCTCCAGGCAGTGACTTGAAATAAATTCTGCAATTTGCATATTAATCAATCAAACTTGCACCTCCATTCTAACTGATTAAGTATTTAAGAGCCATCTTAGGTGTGTACAATTCATGAGTTGTACAGCCCTTTGGTCTTTTCCTTATAACTTCTGTGTTTAAAGTCTTCCCCTCCCTCTTACAACTGATGAAGGAGCAGCGCAAGGAAAACTTGTGTTTACAAATAAACCCATTTGACTCTAATCTGGTGTCGTTTCATTTTTGACCTTGTCCAATCCAGTCCAAAATCAGTGGCTCCATATCATGATTTTTACTGGTTAGCTAATCCTCTCCCCTCGCAAGTAAATTGTTCCTAATCCACGTGTTCTTTCCTTGCATTTTCAAGACCTTTTCCAAGACACGTTACGCACTGATGTCTGGAAGTCCATATATAATACATCTATAGGACCCCCATTATCCACCGTGCTTGTTACACTTTTTTAAAAAAAGTTAGTCAAGTCATTAAAACATGATTTATCCTTCATAAAACTATGTTGGATTGTGGCTTGACTTTAGAAATCTCCTGTAATTAATTCCTTCATAACGCATCCTAACAATTTGTCTTCAATCCCAATAATTTTCTCACCACTTTTCATTTCCGAGTGAAGCTGGTTATTTGAAGTCCTTCCCTTTCTATCAGGATTATGTTCCCTTCCATAATTCCTGTGTAACAGGCACAAGGCTGTAAAAGATCGGCTCCAATTGCTGTGTAAGAGGCATGAGTGGCTGATTGGACTAACTCTATTCCTGCTTTACACGCTCGCTGGGCTGAATGTACTCCTGGTGTTCATACATTATAGTCTCAATGGACTTGCATGTCCTGCTCCTGTTCCTGACCAAGCCGTTCAATATCTCAATGTCCTCCTTCTGTCGCTCAATGAGAGTTTTGGTGACCTATGGAATCTCCATTCTCAAATGTCACTTTTCAAGGGCTGAACTATGGAGGCAAGTTTTGTTGCCCACACTGGGTAGCTCAATGGTTAGCACTGCTGCCTCACTGCACCAGCGATCCTCGTAAAATTTCAGTCTCCAGTTTCCTCCCACAGTCCCAGGATATGCAGGTTAGGTGGATTGGACAAGCGAAATTACCCATACTGTCCGGGATGTGGAGGCTAGGCGCATCAGTCGTGGAAAACACCAGGTTCTAAAGACTGGGTGAGGTAGGTGGTGGGGATTGGATGAGATGGTCTTCGGAGAGTCAGTGTGTTGTCGATGGGTCAAACGTCCTGCTTCCACACTGGAGAGATTTGATGATTAACACCTTTGTTGCAGACGTCCGTTGAGGGAACAATTTTTGAGTTCATTACAATATCCTTTCCACAGTGAGGAGATTAAATCTGTGTGCACTATTTCGGATGTGATCTCACGAAGATCCTGTACAGCAGCAGCAGCACTTTACCAGCCTGCTGTAAGGTTCTCACCCAGGTTAGAGCAGTCTCCGCTCTCTGGCGAATATACAGCATTGCTGGAAGATCATTGTCCTTCTCTACTACACCAGCATAACGGGAGATTTGGAGAAAATCTCACAATGCCGCTTGAGAAGAACGGGTAAGATGTAGTGAGATAATTTCCATGTTGAGATATGCCTCACCAAACATCTAACCTGAATCTGCCATTAACCTCGCCAGAGCCCACGTCACTCAGATTCCCCAGAATCTGTTGAGGTGGATCTTAGAAACAGCAAGGAGAAGCAAACATTCATGAGAGATATGTATCAAAGTGAAAGCTGCAATACAATTGTTGGGTTTGTTATAAAACAGGACATAAGACATACAGGGTTTGGGGTACTGCAGTAATAATGGGCAGCTTCGAGTTAAATCTAACCAGCGCTTACCCAAGTGAATGTTAATGTTGGGAAAATGGATTTCATGAGCGTGTATGAGCTGGGTTGCTTTAGTAGTATGTTGAGCACTGAGCTGTTGATCAGGCAATTTTGGAATTGGTGCTGTGTGATCAGAAGAGCAAATCAAATACTTTGCTCTTGAGGATCTTTGGGGAATAGTCATTTTAATATATTGAATTTTACATGACGTCTGAATACAAGCAGTTTTTTTTATGTTACGGGTATATACCTGGGTTGTGCAAGACATTAAGTTACGAGAATAAAGTTGGCTTTAGAGAATTTGGAAAATACATTAAACTGACTTAATGAAAGACAGGCAATATATGTTATTTACTGTAAGGTCTGTAATATACATATATCCCTCCAAGGCATAAATCTCAAAAGTCAAAGGTGACTCAACGATGGTGAACAAAAGAAGTCAAAAATTACATTAGATCTAAGAAAAGGGTCATATATTGTGGATTCATTGAACTTTTGGATGCAACAAAACAGGACTGATAAACTGATAAGTAAAGTATAAAGACAACAGGAACACAAACTAACCAGAAACAAAAAGACAGATGAAAAACTGCCATGAATATTTGAAAGGAAAATAAAAGCAAGGTCAAATGTGGAGAGTGAATGTGTGGACAGGATAATTTATTGTGGAGAACAGAAACAATGACAGGGGGAAACTAAGCAGTTACTTTATGTCTGTCTTCACGGAGGAAGGGCCAGAAAATCTCCCAGAAATACCAAGTGACAATGGGACTTGTATAACTGAAGACTAAAATCATTCATATCAGTGACCAGGTAGCATTTGAAAGCATAACTGTATTGATAAGTCTGACAGACCAAAAGTACTTCATATCAGAGTTTCAGAGATAGCTGAAATGGAAATAATAATTGCATTGGGAATCACTGTATTTTTCTGTATTCAGGTGGAAGGTTATAAATGCATTCCAAGGTTTTACAAAGGGAAGAATAGGGAGAATGGTGAAGTACCGACCAGTTAATGTATTGTTCACAGTGGGGAATCTGTTTGAATTTATTGTAAAGAATGTGATATTGGACACTTGGAAAGTAATAGCAAACGTCTAGAGAATGATGCTAGATTTCTGAAAGGGAAGGCAACATTTACAAAAATTTTGCTTGAAGATGTCTCTTGTCGATATAAACATTGGAGAACCAGTGGATATGGTATAGTTGGATATCAGGAGGACTTTTTAAAAATTCATACGGAAAGTTAGACCTAAAACAATAAAGCAAATTGTATCGGTAAGAACATATGCACATGGAGGAAGGTAAAGTTAAGTTTCCCTTTGTTTGAAGGGAATCAGATTATCGGCAATGAAAAGTTCTGTGCTCTCTCTCTCCACGGATGATGTCTTACTCGCTGTGAGTTCTAGCACTGGTTCAGTATAGATCCCAGCTTCTGTAGTAATTCGCTGTGAGTAGAAGTGAAGTTCTGCACCAGTGACACATCGTGTTGGTCAGACTGTACCTGGAGTATGGTGTACAGTTTTGATTTTTTGATCTAAGTAAACCATACTGATCACATATACTGAATGTACATTCTCTAGATTAACACCTCGGATGGCAAGATTGTCCGATGAGGGAACTCCGCCTGTATTCTGTAGATTTTCAGAGACTGAGACGTGATCGAAATGTAGCTTTCAAAAACTTTACACAGTGGGGAATGAAGAACATAGGGGTATTGAAAAGTGCGAGTAGGATTAGTGAGTATCTTAAGATATTCCACAAGGACCTCAAGTAGGACAGAATAACCAGGGAATAATTGGAGCCTATTAGAAACCAAGAGGATAATCAGTGTGTGAAGCTGGAGAATATTGATAGATTGGGACATGAGAGATTCACATCTGTTTTACGCAGGAGAAGGAGGAGGCATAGTTCAAGAAGATGGACTGGGAAACTCGTGGGCAGATTGATATGAAATACAAGCAAGGATTGATAGTTTTGGCTGGTATAAAATTAGACAAGCCCACAGGTCTGGCTGTGTTGTATCACAAACTGTTGTCGGAGAAAGGCCTTGACCCGAATGTTTAAGTAAATTCTGGTCACAGGGCAGGGGCCAGAGGAACTCAGAACACCTTTCACAGGAACGGTTGGTGCAGGTAGATAAGGGAACTATAGATCAGTGAGTATCAGATCAGTGTCAGTGAAACTATTGGGAAAAACAGGGTGGGAGAAAATGGATCTTCATTTAGAGAGGGATAGTCATCAGAGGGGAGTCATAACGAATTAATTTTATTGAACTTTTTTCAAGAAGGTTGATCATATGTTTTTATTTCAGCAAGACCTTTGACAAAGCCCCACATGGGAGACTGATAAAGAGAGTAAAATCTCATGGGATCAAGGGTAAGTTGGTAAGTGACATTCACAATATCTTTGTGGCAGGACAAAGAGGGAGATTCTGGAAACTGTGTGAATCGACATAAGTATCCAGTGGTATAGTATACGGGTCAATGGTGTGACCCTTATTATTTGTGATACTCATAAATAATGTAGATATAAAAGTGTAGGGCGTGCGTTTACGTGAAGTGTGGTGCGTGAGTTTACATGTATCGCAAAGATTGCACGGGTGGTTGGCAGTGAGGGGGTAGGTCTTATGTTACCGAAATATACAGATGGAATGGCCAGATAAGGAGATCAATGGCAGATGGATGTAACCCAGATAAATATGAGGTGGTGCACTTTGGAAGAAGGAACCAGACAGGGGAGTACTCAATGAATGGCAGCACACTAGGAAGCTCAGAGCGTGCTTCTCCACACACCCCTGATTGGGACTGGGCAGGGTAATAGTGGAGTTAACAAGTTGTTTGGAATAGTAAATATAACCTTTACACATCGAGACATAGCGTACAATACTAATACAGGACTTTAGTTAGGCCAAGATGTAATACTGTGTGGTGTTCTGGGAGCCAAATTACAAGAAGGATGTGATTGTACTGGAGGGGGTGCAGAGGAGATTCACCAGGATGTTTTATGGGATGGAGCATATCAGCTATGGAGAGAGGCTGGGTAAGCTTGGGTTATTTATATTGGAGCAGAGAATTCTGAGCGGAATGTGATTCAGAAGGATAAGATTATGAGGAGCATGGACCGGGTGGATAGACAGCAGCTGTTACTTTTCGTCAGTGGGCCAAAAACAAGGGAGCACACTTTTAAAGCGAAGGGTTTGACATGTAGAGAGGATTTGCTGATTGCTTTTCACCCAGAACGTGTTGGGGTCTGGAATGTACTTCCTGAGAGGGGAGTTATCGTGGTAACTTCATAACTGCTAAAAACCTACTTAGGAGAGCTCTTAAAGTGTCATAACATTCCCGGCTATTGGCCTGGTGTAGGAGAGTGGGACGAATGTAGATTGAGCTGTATTTCTGACGGTGCAGAGTCTATGCTCCTGTGATTATATGGTGTGCACATGAATTGCTGGGTTTCTGAAGACAACATTAATAAGAGTTATAAGGTGAACTGTCAATGGAAAAGATAAGAGAAAACAAGTGCAGCTTCGTTACACTCTGAATCCAGAGAATAGAAAATGAGAGCAGGGAAATGGCAGAACTATTAAGCAACTACTTCAGTTTTGTCTTCACAGAAGGAAACAAATGAAACAAATTAAATCTTCCCAGCAAGACTAGAAACACTAACTGTCGTCAGAAAAAAAGAATAAAATTAGTAAAAAAAATGTTTTGGGAGAAATTATTGGATTGAAAGTATGGTTGAATTTAGAATACAGATAGAAGGTGAGAAGATAATATCCTATATCAAGGGCCTGTGTTTAAACAAAGAAGATGGCAATAGGATGAGAGAGGAGTTGGGTAAAGATGGCAGGAAGTGAAGACTTTATGGTGGAATCGTTAATGAACAGTGGAAGGCTTTCAAAGCAATCTTTCAACGTTCTCAGCAACAGCATATAATAGTGAAATGGAAGGACTGTAGGAAAAGGGTAATCTGCCAGGAATGTCTCAGGAAATAAGGGAGACTATCAAATTAAAATAAATGGTATAAATAATGGCAAAGATCAGTGGGAAAGTAGAAGATTGGGAACATTTTAAATGTCAACATAAAGCAACAAAGAAAGGTATCAAGACCCATCAGATAGGTTATGAGAGTAAACTACCTCAGAATATGAAGACAGACAGCAAAATATTCTATAAATATACAAAACAAAATGAATGGCTAAGGTAAGCAATGGTCCTTCAGAGAAGGGGTATCCAGTAAAGGGATATGAGGAAATGGATGAGGAGTTGAAGAGTTATTTAGTCCGTCTACACAATGAAGGACAGTAATAACATACCAGCAATTGTCAGAGAGGAAGGTAAGTGAGTACCTGGAAACAACCATTCCCAAGACAGAGATAGTGTTGGGCAAGCTCATGGAGCCAAAGGTAGATAAGTCTCCTGGCCCTGATAGAATGTATCCCAAGGTACTAACAGAGGTGATGAGAGAAATAGCAACTGCACTTGCGGACATTTTTCTGAATTCACTGGACTCTGATGCAATTCCAGCAAATTGGAAAATAGGAGTTCACACACCACTGTTTAAAAAAGGAGGTAGACAAAATGTGGGGAATTATAGACCGGTTTGCATAACAGCTGTAGGGGAAAATATTTCAATCTGGAATCAAGAATTAAATGGCAATGCATCTTGATAGAAATTGTCCCGTTGGGAAGACACAGTGATGGTTCATGAAAGGCAGGCCTCGTGTAACTAACCTACTGGAATTCTCTGAAGACATTACAACTGCAGGAGCCCAGTAGGTGTGGTGTACTGAGATTTCCAAAAGACATTCAATATAGTGACGCCAAAAAGGCTGCTGCGTAAGGTGTGGCATTACGGGCAATGTATTAGCACGGATAGAGGATTGGTTAACTAACATGAAGCAACGAGTGGGAATACATGATTGTTCTTCTGGTTGCTGATCAGTGACTAGTGGAGTGCCTCAGGGATCGGTGCTGGGACTGCAATTATTCACAGCTTGCATAAATGTTTTGGAATAGGGGGCCACGTGTAGTGTCTCAAAGATTACACATGATACTAAAATGAGTGGCAGAGTAAAGTGTGCAGAGGACTGTTAAACTTTACAAAGGGACATAAATAGTTGAAGTTAGTGGGTCAAGGTCTGGCAGATGGAGTTCAATTATAATAAATGTGAAATCGTCCATTTTGGTCAGAAAAATAGTAAAGAGGACTCTTATTTGAGTTGTTTTTTTAAAAAAGCAGCATGCTTTGTGCAGAGGGACTTGGGTGTCCTTGTGCATGAATCACAGAAGTTGGTCTGTTGGGGCAACAGGACGTTAAAAAGGCAAATTTAATTTTGTCATTCATTGCAAAAGGGATTGAGTGTGAAAGCAAGGAGATTATGAGGCAGCTGTACTGGATGGTGAGAGACCACACCTGTAGTACGTGTAGTTTTGGTCTCCCTACTTGAGAAAGGAAAAACTGGCACTACAATGGATGCAGAGGAGGCTTGCTACGTCGGTTCCAGAGGTGAGCGGGGGTGGTTATGAGTAGAGATTGAATAGATTGGAATTATACATTGATTGGAATTTGAAAGAATGAGGGAGGAAAGAATAGAAACATATATATTTGCGAAGGGAGTAGATAAAATAGAAATATAATGGATGCTTCCAGAAGCACGTGAAACGAGGACAACAGGGCAAAGCTGCAAAATTAGATGGAGCAGATTCAGGACTGAATTGAGAAGGAAATTCTTGACCAAGAAGATTGTGAATCTGTGGAATTCTTCGCCCAGTGAAATAGTTGAGGATTTGTCAATGAATATGTTTCAACTAAGATAATTTTTGAACAGTAAAGGAATTAAGGATTATGATTGGGCGGGTAAGTGGGGCTGAGGCCATGAAATGATCAGCCATTATCTTATTGAATGGTGGTGGAGGCTTGACGGGCCCAATGGCCTACTCCTGCTCCTAGTTTGTACGTTCTTATGTAATGGGTGAACGTGAAATGGGAATCATATTTGGGAAATTGACTGGTCAATGCATACAGAGAAAAAATGGATGCAATGCATTTAGATTTCCTTAAAGATGTTGATAAAACACTATGGCCTAGTGGGCAAACTCAAATGTTACAGGATTGGGACTAAAATATGAACATGGTTTTAGATGAGGAGAATTGACAGGAAGCACTGAACAGTTTTGAAGTGGAAGGATCGTGTCAAGCATTTAGTTGAGGGAATCAAATGCAATATTTCTCAGTCTGCTGACAACATTAAACGATGTTGGATTGTTAGTGGGTGAGGTGGATATAAAAAAGCTCCAAGGTGACTGAGGCAAGTGGAGTAAATGGGCAAATACGTGGCAGGTGAAGATGTGACGGTGTGTACTTTGATTGGGAACAATGGAACAGCAACCTATCATTTGAAAGGGGATTGGATGAAACATGTTGGTCTTTAAAGGGATTTATGTTCTTTTTATTTTCCTGCTGTGACCTCCGATGTCAGTGCAGGGCAGTGAGTTCTGAAGGCAGAAGTCAATACTGGGAATGGCATTGGCACGCTGACCAGTGTACACAGACCCAAGTGGGGAGCTGTAACATTGAAAAGAGTCTGGATCTCATTGCACGCCAGTCACAGAAAGCAATATTACAGGAGCAGAAAGCAGGTAGGAAGATAAATGGTGTGTTGACCTTCATTTTTCGGGGCTTGACTTACAGGAGTAAGGGTGTCTTACTGCAGCTATACAGGGCCTTGGTGAGAGCCCATCTGAACATTGTGCAGTATTATGTGTAGTTTTACCCTCGTAATCTAATAAAGGACAAACCTGACATTGAGGGAGAGCAGTGAAGGATGACCAGACTGATCTCTGGGATGACAGGCTTGTTGTGAGAGCAGCATTTGGGGCGACTGGGACTGTATTCCATGGGATTTAGGAAAATGAATGGAGATCTCAGTGAAACATATAAAACTCTGACAGGGTGAAATTGATTGGAAGCAGGGTTGATAATTCCCCTGGCTTGGACATCTAAAACAAGGCGCCACAGTATTAGGTTAGGCAGGCCACTCTGCATTGAGATGAGAATAAATGTCTGCACTCAGTGACTGGTGACTCTGGAGATTTCTCTCCCACATAAGCTGTGGAACACAAGGCACTGAATATGAATAAGGATTTCTCGTCAATAAACCGATTGGGAGGCATCTGGAGTACAGCTGTCACAAGCTCTCAGATGTTAGGGAGGAGGCCTCTGCAGGTTCAACAAGACTGTGTTTCCCGTTTCCTTTTCTGAGACCGAGGCTGGTGCTGGGTGTTCTGTCAGTTTTATCCTTTTAGAGACGATTAAAAAGTTTCACATGCGTGTGTGTCAAGAGTCACGTTTAGGCCAGAGCAGGAATGCATGGAATTCACCAGACCAGAATTCACTTCCTGAAAGTACATTGGTGAAGCAAATTGGAGTTTGCAATTGACATTGATTTCAGTGTCACGGTTACTGATACCAGATTTTAGATCTCGATATTTTATTAATTGTTATTAACTTCCATCAGCTGCCAGAGCATTAGCCTGGTTTGGAATGGTAATCCAGTGACATTTCCACAACACAGGACCATCTCCACATGGGTAGCTATCTGTAACCACACTGAGCAGGACATTTCTGTGGTGTTTGACAGATCTGTCAAAAAGAACTTCTACTAGTTTAACAATCGTGACGGGACTGAGGGGGTGGTAATGGGTCAGAATTTAACTATTCCCCTCTTAGCGAACTGGACATAGCTGAGTAATTTTCTGCATTGCTATGGAAATGTCAGAGTTGGAGCTGGAATGAAGCAGCTTCCTCAGGGACACGGCTTGTTGTGCAGCACAAGTCTTCAGTCCTCTTGCAGGAATGGTGTCAGGGCCCATTTCCTTTATCCTATCTACTTTGTTCACCTGTATCTTCAAGTCACGTACAGCAAATCAAATTGATTGAAGATGGGCATCTGTGATTCTGTGGACATTATGGCGAGGGTGAGGTTAATCATCCACTCAACACTTCTGGTATAGTATCGTACCAAAACGACATTCTTAACTATTACACTGATATACAGGGCTGTTCCATTATTTGGGATGGGGATAATAGTGGAGCCCTCTCCTCCATGAAGTTGTTTAACCGTCCATCACCTTTTATGGCTGGATGTGATAGACTGTTGCTTTGTTGGTGTTGGGATCATTGCACCCTCTCTATCAGATGTTAGTTCTGCTGTTTGGAATGCAAGCAGTCAATTTTGGCAGCTTTAACGAGTCGTCATCAGGTTTAGGTACACATGATTCGGACATTGGCACGTTCACCAATATATCACTGAACAATAGATCAACATGGTTGGAATGGTAGACCGAGGTATCATCCCAGGAAAAACGTTACAGATTGTACTTGAATATAATTCTGCTTCTGCTGCTGATGCTGTGGTCTACAGAACCACATCTATGCCAGCAAATCTCTATTTAAGAAAGTTTGGCAGTTAGATCATTTAAAGTATTTACAGATGAGTTTTGACTTGGAAATAAATTCAGTGTAATGAAGGACTAGTGATGAAGGAGGAGTGAAAACGTTGTAGACTCTTAGAATCAGATAATATGCAAACAGACCTTTCGGTTTAACTCGTCCATACTCACCTGGTTTCCTAAATTGAATTATTACTATTTATTCTTCTTCTAGCACAGACCCCCTCCAAACATTTCCTATTCATTTACACATCCAATTGTCTTCCAAATGTTGCATTTGTACTTCCCAATGTGACTTTCTCTGACAGCTCTCTACCTATACACACCACCCTCTGTGCGAGACAACTGTCCTTTTGATATCATTTCAATTTCTTCCCTCTCGCCTTAAAACTATCCTCTCTGTTTCTGGACGTACACACCAGTGGGAAAAGTTCTTGTCTATTCATCCTATCCATGCCTCTCATGAGGAAATAAAGGTCACCTCTCAGCCTCCAACGCAAAAGGAACAAAATCCAAGCCTTATATCTCAAAACCTCCGGTCTCCGTAACATCATTTTAAATACTTTTGCCCCCGTCCCAGTTTATAACATCTTTCCTATAGCGGGGCGACAAGAATAGTACTCAGTACACCAAAGTATTCTCTTGTAGAACCACGACATGATGCTCTAATTCCTGTAATCAATGCTCTGACCAATGGAAGTCAGCTTGCCTTATGCCTTATTCACTGCCCTGTCAACAGGCGACTCCACTTTCACGGAACTATATACCTGGTCCCTGGATCTCTATTTGGCAACACTCCCTAGCATGCTACCATTTACTAAAATAAATCCTACACTTGTTTGCCTAACAAAGTGCAATATCTCACATTTATCAGCATTAAGCTCCATCAGCCAATCCTCAACCCAGTTTCCAAGTATATCAAGATATCTTTATTCTCTAAGACAGCCTTCTTCACTGTCCACTATAACTCCAATTTTGGGGATTTCTTCTCCAAAATTTTTATCCCTGGTTCCAATATTCTCATCCAAATCATTTACAAAAACAATGAGCAACAGCCTGGTCATTGCGGCACAACGCTGGACTCAGGCCTCCAATTGGAACAGCAAATCTCTCCCAGCTCCCTCTGTCTCCTACAGTCAAGCCAGTTTTGCATCTAATTGGATAGGTCTCCCTGATCTCCTGTGATCTAACCTTATTAAACAGACTACCGTGTGGAACCTTGTTGGGCCTCAATAAGGTCCACGTAGACAACGTATGCTGCTTTACCTTCATCTATCTTCCGATCACCTCTTCAAAAACTGCAATCTAGTTTGTGAGATATGGATTCCTAGACATAAAGCCGTGCTGAATATCCGTAATCAGTCCTTGCCTTTCCAAATGCATGTAAATCCTGCATCTCAGAATCTCGTTCAAACACTTCTCCACCCTTGACATCAAACTCACTGGTCTGTCGTTCCCTGGGTTTTCTTTGCAGCCAAATTACAAATAATGTAACAACATTAGCTGTCTTCCTGTCCTCCAGGACCTCAACCGTAGCTGTCAATGATACACAGAAGAAAGTAAAGAGAACTGCAGATTTCGTAAACCAGAAACTAAGACAGAAATGTGCTGGAAAATCTCTGCAGGTCTGGCAGCATTTGTGCAGAGAAATCCAAGTTAATGTGTTACAACACGGGGGAACCGACGCCCCCCGGAACTCACTGTGCTTGTAAATCCTTCAACTCTCTTAAAGGTGCAGTACCCTTCACACGTTCATAACACCTTCTCTCTAAAAACAAACATCATAATGAAAACACGGTCTCATTTGTTTTTCTATTCTTCAAACATTACCATAACATACAGAAAACTGAAATCTAAGTTCATCTTAACTCCTTCCTATTTACCTATATTTAACATTGGATAAATACAAATCTTGTCTAAACTTTATCAGTTAAATCGGTGAGAACGCATCTGCGATTGCATCCTACTACACACTACATGTACAATTTTTAAATTAAATGTCTGTAACATAATAATCCAATGAAATAGTCTTTAAAGCGTTGAAGAATGCAAGCAGATTGGGCTCCATGTACACAAACGTCTCCAACACGCTGTTTGTGAATACACATTAAAATGTTATAAGGCTAGTACCAAACTCAATAGTTCTTTCTCAACCGTGGAATATTTTCTCTGGTGGATGTTGAGTTTCTTTGAAAAGTACGATCCCACCTCATTGTCCTGTAGCAGTATAGCTCCAACTCCTATGTCACTCACGTCGATGGCAACTTTGAAAGGTTTTCAAGCATTTGGTGTAGCTAAAATGGTTTGGTGCTCAATATTTCTTTTTAATGTCGAATGCCTCCTGGCATTGTTCTTTCAAGCAAAACTTTGTGCTCTTCTTCAACAACTCGGATAATGGTGTCACAACACTGCTAGAGTTTGGAACAGCTGTCTGATAGAATCCGCTGACTCCGAAGGAGCGAAGCACCTTTCTCTTTGAGGTTGGCCGTGGAAATTCCTCAGTTGCTTTTGCCTTTGTGTTCCATGGGATCAACCTTCCATGACCGACATTTTGTCCCTAGAACATCATGTCTGCTTTCACAAATTATGTTTTGTTTAATTTTATCACCAGTTTTGTTTCTCGTATTCATTCAAAAAGGTCTGCCAACTGTACCAAGTGATCTTTCCAGGAATTAGTAAAGATCACTACATCGTCTAAACGAATTGCACAGTTTATTAACCAGGTCACAACTGTTCATGGGTCTTTGGAATATTTTGGGTGTGTTCGTCATTCCAAAGGGCATCACTCTGAATTGATACAGACCATTTGGCGTTACAATTCAGAAATTTCTTTCACTGTCTCTGATAAAGGTACCTGCCAGAATCCACGCATTAACTCCAACTTCGTGATGTAACTGACTTGTCTAACTTTCTCGATACAGTCCTTCAAATGTCGGTATTGGATATAAGTCTGATTTTGTGTCGATCTTCCAATAATCCAAGCAAAATCATTGAGTCCCATCCGGTTTGGGAACTAAGATGATCGGCGAGCTCCACTCGCTCGGGCTTGGTTCGATGATGTCCTCATTGAGCATAACCTCCACCTCCTTCTGGACTTGTCTGGCTTTGAGGGATAAAGCCGATATGGATTGTATTATCGGAACAGTATTCCCTACATCTACTTCATGTACAATAGCATTAGTTCTCCCCCCACACATATGATTCTAACATATGTCCTCATACTGCAATAACGAACCTTTCACCTGTGTTCTATGCTCCTCAGACAGATAGTTTACTAATCTATCCCACTGCTCAAGGACTTCTACTTTTTTGACATATTTACGAGGCAAATCAAAATCCACGATATTTGGATTTGATTCCTCACTCTGTAGGGCAGTAACTAACACCTGTTTCTCCAATTCTTTCTCTCCTCTACTTTTCAGGAGGGGACCTAAACACTCATTTATAAGTCACATAAAGGGGTCTTTGAATGTGGGAATTGGCAACAAATGTGCTAGTTTCATTACTGTCCGTGGCCTACCTACCATTTGGCATGAATGACATGTATGCCAAACGTTAACCACATCTTTGTGCATTCCAGGCCAATAAAAATGTTTTTGTCCCTTAGCCCGTGTCTTTCGTACCCCGAGGTGACCTCCTACAGGTAGTTCATATGTTACCTGTAAAACTTCCTGTCTCTATGCAACTAGCAACACAAACTGGTGCACCTCAGCACATTTCTCCTCTGCACTGACCTGATGTGGTCTCCATTTCTGTCTAAAGATCTATCTTTCAGATAATAACCCTCATGAATATCCTCTGCCTCCTTTTCAGAGTACACATCCACATATATATCTTTTATCGCCTTGTCTGTCTGTTGCAAGTCCCTTAGCCTTTCAGGCCAAAACACCTCTGTCTGACCCACTGCCTGTTCAGGTTTTCCCTACATCATTATGGCAAACAGGGTGTCCATTAACTGAACCTCAACTCCTTCATCTTCGTCTATAGTTTGTCCTTCGTGGTGTGACTTATAATAGTGGGATATGGTTACTGTACAGCCTGGGAAAATACCAGGATATTTCCGATTTAACATTTCAGCTTCTTTGTCTACCTTGGGCTTCTCCAAAACAAGCAATGTCACTCCCAACTTCGACCCTGCTAAATCCTTCCCAAGAACAAACTAGAGTCCTGGATCTGACAGTCTGTCAATCATTCCCACTATAACTTCCCCAGTCTTGAGTAGGCACTCCAACCTGATCTTACATAGGGAAATGCTAAATTTCTGTCCATCTTTCCCATAAATTAATACATTCTGGAGTAACTGATCAGAAAACTACAAATTCATTCATCTCTTACTATTAGCGACTGGTTAGTTCACGTACCTCTCAACATTATAAATTCTTGCCTTTCTCCCCCTGTTATTTCTGAGTAAACTTTACTCAGAGAGGCGAATTCTTTATAGAGATCAGGTACTAACTCCATACCCAGCCCCTGCCGAGGCTGTGCACTTTCCTGCAGCTCATCTGTTCTTGTTGGGGTTTCCTTTAAAACTTTCACTAATGCCACTGGCTTAGCTTCTTTTACCACATCTTTTCCCAAAGTCCCTTTCTTAACAATCAGCACTGTGACCATACATACACCTCCTTATGTCGGTGAAAAGACCTTTTCCCAATGCCCTTTGGAAACCACCGGCACTGTAATTTTCTGTGTCCCACTCCATTACAGTGAAAACACCTGAGGCCTTTCACCTCCTTTCCACTCTCTTGGGCAGCTTCTTTAACCTGTGGTAAACTCATATGTTCTACTCTTTCTTTTATAGTGTAGCATCTCCCCTTCTCCCAAATTCTATCCCCCACAGGACGGAATTATGGCTGGAAGTTCTCTTATGCAGCGAAATGTATTCATCTGCTAATTCTCCTGCCCTTCTCAATATCTGAACTTTCTTTTCCTCCACGTGAATTATTATCATCTCTGGAAGTGAGGTTTTAAACTCCTCCAGCAGAATAATCTCCCTTAGAGCCTCACAAGTCTTATCTATCTTTAAAGCCTGCACCCATCTATCAAAATGCCTATGTTTAATTCTTTCGAACTCAACATTTGGCTGACCTGGTTCCTTCTTTATGTTTCCAAACTGCTATCTATATACTTCTAGTACCAATTCGTAAACACATAAAATGCATCGTTTCAAGTCTTCATAATCTCTTAACCCCTCATCTAACAGCGTCGCAAATACCTCACTAACCCTGCCCACCAACTTAGTCTGAACTAGCATTGCCAATAAATCCTTGCACCACTCTACCTGCCTAGCCAATTTTTTAAATGAAATAAAGAAGGTTTCAACATCTTTCTCATCAAAATGTGGCAGAGTTTTGAGATAGTTGTATATTTCACTAATGTCCCTTTTACTCTCCATCCTGCTCACTTGACTTTGCTGACTAAATCGCAACTTCTCAAGTTCAAATTCCCTCTCTCCTTGCTCAGCTCAGAACTTTCTCCTCTCTTTTTATTACTCTCCCTCTCTTCCCTCTTGCTTTCTCTTTCTTGTCTCTCTTTCTCTCTCCCTTTGTTTATCTTTAAACTGCATTTTCTTCAATTGTAATTTAAGATTTTTTTCTAAATCTCCTGCACTTGTCTGTTTCTATGACACACCTTAGTGTTTGACTACTTTCCTAATAATTTCAGCTTTACTCTTGTTCTTGGTAAAACCCAAATCTAAATTCTTTGCTAATTCTAAACGTTTGGCCTTTATGTTTCCTTCTAAACGCCCTCGGCAAATGTGAGAATCATCTTCAAATCCCAGAACCTCTTTAATATTTTTAAAGAGCCATTTCTCTCACTTTAAATTTAACCAACCACAAGTCACCGAAATTAAACAAAGTGTCTCACCGACTTTTTATTAAAAGCTCTCGGATAATAACTTGTAAATGATTAAATCTACTGTGCATTTTCATACCCCAAACCCAATGTTACATTTTTGTCATGTAACATGTCAAATGTTACATTTTAACTTTTTCAGAACATCATCACCTTTATAACAATATCGTTTGTCAGCCCTACATAGTTTTCCATAAATTTGATCACCTAATTTCACAGAATAGTCTTTTCTGATTAAAAAAATTCCCGTTTTCTCTCATCCTCCATTTGTCTAAATCCTTCTTTCCAGTATGATTCCAATTTCCTACAATGTTATTGTATTCTTCGACAAAGTAATACATTTTGTCTGTTTTGTGAATAATCCTCTGTAATTGAACTGAGATGAAAGAATGAGATGCAATCACATTCCCATATGAAGAAGTAAATGTGCAACTTTTTCGAGCTTTCTGACATTAAAAAAAATATGCAAAAATCTCCTTTGTTCAGGATTGGGAAAGTGAACAAATGACGTTCACGAACAGAACATGAGTAATTCAATTAAAATTTACTGGGATCATTGAATGACCAAATATTTAGTTTTCTCCTGAACGTTTAAATTCAGCGTTGATTCAAGTCTGTGTTGCGTATGTTTTTATCAATATGCACATATCATCGGTGACAAAACACGAAGTTGCTGGAAATGCTCAGTGTTTCTGGAAGTATCTGTTGTCAGAAAAGAGATTCAACATAGACTAACAGAATGGGTCTAAGTTGTTTACTTCTTGCCAATAATGTTCAGCGATGTGTTGGTTAGGTGTATTAGTCAGGGGCAAATGCAGAGTAACGGAGTAGGGGAATGGGTCAAAGTGTATTACACTTCAGAGGGTCAGCGAGGACGTGGTGTGTGAAATGGCCTGTTTTCCCACCCCAGTGATTCTATGATTCTATGAATTCTTCATACAAAGGGCGATTGGTGCGAGGATCAGGGATGTTTCCGAGCATGTTCAGGGCATACTGAAGGGGGAGAGTGAACAGTCAGCTGTCGTGGTACACATTGATACGAATGACATCCGTAAGAGTAATGAAATGTCCAGCAAAGAATGTTTAGGAAGCGAGGCCTGTGTTTAAAAGCAGGATCTCCATGGTTGTGTGGAAAATACTGACTTCAATAATTTCAGTCCGATTCAAGATCTGAAGCAACAGTATCTTTCATTATACTCTTGCAAGAGTGGTGCCCAGAAGTAGGCACACCGAGTTTAAAAAGTTCGCAACTTTTTATACAATTCATTCCTCTTTTACTCCTCTCCCATTTATTCCATTCCTTCTCCCCTGATTACATCTCCCACTTCTCTAAACATGGCTGTTTATATCTTGCTTCATCTGGCCTTGTTCGTGACAAAAATGCATGTCCTGCTTGGCTGTGTCACCACATCCCTCTGTGGTCTATTATTATATATCCTGCTTGACTGCCATCTGCTTCCTTGCTCGATAAAGCAACATTTCCTTCCATTCTTTGCCCATACTGAGCCTTATGAACTCTTGATTGTGTCTTTTTTGTTTTGCAGAAGCTGGAAACAGATGCTTATAACTGTTTATACAAGCATATCTCGCTTAATCTGCACCCCTCTTCCTCTTTCATTTTTCAGCCTTGTGATCGTTGCAGATAACAACATTTATAATTACTCCTCACAATTCCCCCTTTTTGTTTTTACATGCAATTGTTGTTTCTATAATTTTTCCTTTAAGCATCGCCCCCAAAATCACAAGAATCATTCATGAGACTTCATCCATCTTGGTCTCACTCATCCCCTCATTATTTAATAGAAAAACGACCTTCTGCCTGATTCACTTTTAGGGGCATCTGTTTCATTAAGACTGTCTCAATCAGTCTTTGGGCGTGTCCTTGTATACAGCGCAACAGCCAATGGCTATGAATACCCCGGCTACTACTATCAGAACGTAAGGATGGAAACCACCACCCTCTTCCGTTTTCCAAACCATGATTCAAGCCATCCCGTGAGAGATGTGTCTACTCCTGAATTACCAGCCAGTTCCTCTGCTAAGGTAGTCAATCCTCTTAAGGCCCGGTTAATTGAACCGGGTGCAGTGTTATTAGCAATGAAGGTACAACAGCTTCCTCCTAACATCACACACAAACACACACAAACACACACACACAGACACACACACACACACACACACCTTTTCAACTAGAATCATATCAAGGGCCTTTCTGTTTTCCCATGCCATCCTACTTGTCGCATCAAGCTGTTCTGAAATTCCTTTAACATCTCTTGTATAATTTATAAATCGCTGTTGAAAATAGAAAATGTAAATTACACAATCTACATTTTTGTTAACTGTTACCCACAAAAAGAGAGTTGACTCGAAGCCTGCTGCAATCTGGTTGCAAACCTTGAAAATCAGGTACCCCCCTCCCCCCCACCCCCCGAGACTGCGATAGAATTGAGATAAATCCTGTCATAGAAAGAAGAATCTAAGAGTGATCTCTTACTCTTCTTTTAGCTGAAAATGTGTTGCTGGAAAAGCGCAGCAGGTCAGGCAGCATCCAAGGAACAGGAGAATCGACATTTTGGGCATAAGCCCTCATTCCTGAAGAAGGGCTTATGCCCGAAACGTCGATTCTCCTGTTCCTTGGATGCTGCCTGACCTGTTGCGCTTTTCCAGCAACATATTTTCAGCTCTGATCTCCAGCATCTGCAGTCCTCACTTCCTCCTTCTCTTTTACCCTACTATCTTTTCCTTCTCAAAAGCCAGGGTAAATGGAATTGCCAATTGTACAATTGCACTTATCCCTCTCCAATCCGGAGGTAGGGTGGGTCTCCACAGTAACACCCCAGATCCGCTTCAGGGAACCTTTAGTGCTGACTAGTTCCCTCCCTTGTCTGTATCAGTGAAATTATTAATCTATGTACATAATTTCAGCTTCCCCAAATCTCAAGACCAATTTGTACCTCGTCTATGCACATATGATGTGTGAATTCCGACTGTGACTGAAGAATTGGCGGGGGGCGGGGGTAGGCTTTTAAGTCTTTCATCTCCAGTAGAGGGACCATCAGAGAGACGGAGGTGCAGTTCCTATCATTCCACGCAGTCTTACCCTGATGCAGGGCTATCATACATTTCATGCCCTTCCTGTCTTGCTTCCACCCGAGTGGAAAGGGAACCACCTGAGCCACTGGTCTACCGGAGGCACATGCATAACAATTGCACTTATTCAGACTTTTTACAGTATACTTTACCCATTCAACCCAGGCATTTGCATTCCTGTACCCAGTTTCTATATCGATGGTCTGTTTCAAGTCCTTTCCCTCTATAATTTTTACTACTTTACCGTCATTGGGAGGGGTGTAAGGTTGTATCTTATTATCCAGTAGTTCTACCCGTTTTCCCTTTCCTACACTAATTCAAAAACAACAGCCCAAGAAGTCACTCCCGTTTGATGTCATTTCTACCCCAATTGATTCATTTAATTGTATCTGATATGTGCCACACCCCCCCTCCCGTGATTTCCTCCGTGCCATGTGGTTTTCTTTATTGTTAGATATATATTGAGATACACTCTTTATCGGGACAATAGAAAGCTGGTCGGAAGGGGGCCCAGTGTACTGTGACAAGACCATTATACCAAGTATCATCCCCAAGGCCATCCCCATAGGACTTATGATGTCTCGCTGAGCTGTGGTACTGTCTTTGATTATCTACATCCCCACAATTTACTAAGCTGCATGCATCGGCGTCTATTACTTGTGGATTATCAGACTCAGGAACCATTAATAACACATATGAAAATGATGTTTGACAAAATCCCAATACTAAGAGAGCGAGTATCATAACTCGAAGCTTCCCCAGCATTCTCAAAAATCATGCAGAAGCACCAAAAGACTTAATATACAATCCTGCGCTCGCGTCGCCACTGTATAATCAGTTACTCAAAGTCTCTTTAGCTTGGGTTTAGCGGTTCTTGCATTGAGTTGGCTGTCCAGATGTCTTCCTCAATTGGAGATTCCACTGGCCCTTTGATCCGAGTGTATTGAGTCCAGACTTTCTCTCCCGTCCTTATCGCCATTTCGGTAGTCAAAAGAGCCTGGTATGGCCCTTCCCAGTCCGGTTGCAATTTAGTCTCTGTCCATGAATTTACTAAGACTGTATCTCCGGATCGAATTGGATGAACAGCGAATTCAAGGGGCGGAGTCTGTGCCAATAAATCCTGTTTCCTGAGGAAAGACAAAGAGGAGGACAAACCCAGTGTATACGAATTTAAGAACAAATCTTTAGTTTCTGGGTTTGGCAGTGGCCAGAGGATATGCCTCCACCCATCTGGATAAATGATCGACTATTACCAACATATATCTCAGTCTTCCCACTCGGGGTAAATCGGTATAATCTACCTGGATGCTCTGGAATGTTCTTCGCCCAGGTTGTCTCCCTCCTGGGACTTGTCTCCTTAACACTTTCTTGTTTACTTTTTTACGTGTTATGCATCCTTTCGCATATCTGTTTTGCTATCGTATGTATCCCATTGTATCCATATTTCCTTCAGAATAAATCACACATTGCTTGCACTCCCCAGAGGATCCCCTGATGTCAGACAGCCATCATTTCTTGCATCATCATTTTGTTTAACATTTCCCTTCCATCAGGTAACATCCAATGTCCGTCTGCTGTTTTTACACCCCTTAAATCTTTCAATTCTTTTTCCTCTCTTTCAGTGAATATTGGTACTTTCCAAGGACCTGGGACAGTAGGTATTAGGGAATAGATCACCGCTTCTCGTGGGTTCAGGGCAGCTTCGTCAGTTACCTCATCGGCCAGTAATGTAGTTTTCCATTCTTTTATTAACAATCAATTAATGCAGTCATTTTCAAATTAACCGTGAATCAATATGACAGGTCACTGAGAATGTGTGAAGGGATCCTGCCAATTAATATTGATTCAGGCTAGCACAATCGATTTATTATAAATATTAATTAATAAGTCTGTATATTATATAAATAAAATAATCATTATCTGTAATTCAAGTTGGAAACGCAACAAGTGCCCAAAACATTTTTTAAAAAACTGCAATTGCGCAGTTCTGTTTGTTTACCAGTCACTTGTGACTTCTCATTCTGTTTCTGTAATTTTTTTGCTCGAGCACATTCATTTTGAAGAACCTCGACAGATTTCATAGCACCATTTGCAGGTAATTCAATCCCCAATTTTGTGGCAGTATTTTGTCATGAACGCAAAACTGATTCTTTGTGCCTCTCATCACAAAACTGTCGCCATTTCCAATTAACTCTTTTGTTCATCCTCCCTTGGGCTTAAAATTTAAGGATGACCTTGCTGTCCCATATCGACTAGGATAACGACGTCCTTATTATAAAGGCGCACCTTTAAATTTATCAAGTGTTCCTGGTGGGCCCCAGGGGGCAGGAACACCTGACACCCCTATTCTTCATCGAAATTCATATGCAATATCGCCCTCTCTGCCCTTTTCAGATCCGGACACTCCTGCTTAAAGTGACCTTCTTTTCTACAGTAATAACATCCCACCTGTCAGGATTTCCACCTCGATTCCCCTCCCTGTCCACCAAACACCTTAACATCTCCTCCCTTTATTTTCAACATGCTGCCCACCACCATTCCGGTTTCTTTCTCCTTTTAGGTTTGACTTTTTTTATAAACTCATCAACCGTTGGCTACCATTGTTTTTGCCTTTTGTTTCTGCTTCTCATGTTACGTTGCCAGATGTTTGTTTGCTCCCTATAACTTCAAATACCAATTCATCAATTTATGCTTGTCTAACTTTAAAGCCTGTCCCTAACTGTACATTTTGGAACCTTACTCATATTATATAATTATATATTATAAATTCATTTATTCAGTATTTAATACTTTAAATGTAAAATGCATACAGTTCCCAACTTTGAAATCCACGATAATTACCCGGTTTTATTCGCTTAATTTAATCCTAAAATTAGTTTTCTTAAGTAGTCTTAACCAGTCATTGCTCAACTGCAATACCATAGGTCGTGAAATAATCAGAGGTGTCTTAAAAGGATTTGTCTATTCAAGTTTAAAAAAAACATCTAATGCATGAATAATGGCCGAATCCAAGGACACAGATATTAACTTTTGGATTTTTAAAATTACAATCAAATGTTGAACTGAAACGTCAATTGCCCTCCATACATCACTGATATGTAAGGATAAAAGAGATTAGTTAGAAACTGATAGTGAGGCAGCCATGACCTGTAAAAGAACAGGAGTTAACATTTTATTTCGTAATCACTGCAATATCCTTAACTTTAAAATAAATCATATTAAATTTCCATAATAGAAATCAGATTCAAAACAGTCTCGGATCTCAAGCTCCAGGGAACAAAGCACAAACACTCAGTCACCAACAAACAAATGTGAATTCAAACCAAATCACAAAGGTTTAAACTTTCTATCAGCTGTTCAGGAATTGGGGTTAGAGTCCTCTGGGTGTGGTTGGGTTAGAGTCTCCTAAATTTGACCAAATTAATCAATTGACAAGGGGAGCCTCAAAGAATGATTCATCGAACGTATGAGGGATTATTTCTTCGAGTAACACCTCGAGGAACCAAACAGAGAACTGGCTTTGCTATAATATAATGAAGAAGGAGTGATAAGTCATACTGTAGTACAAGATCACCTTAGAAAGAGTGACCACAAAATGCTGCAGTTTTACATTCAGACTGAAACAGTGAAGAAAGAGTCGCACATGTGAGGTTTAGTGTTGGACAATGATAATTTTACTGGCATGAGGAAGGGCTTGGCCTGAATGGACTTCGCAAAAAACATAAAAGGTCGGCACAGTTGAAGAACAGTGGCAACTACTTCGGGAGATAGTCCAAACTCCTTAGTTAAAGTGTAATCCTGAGTGGAAGTGGAATTTTAAAAAGGTGAAAAGTGATCCATGTCTTAACAAGGAAGTCGATACTAACATAAAGGTGATGGCCTGGTGGCATGATCACCGACTGCTGCTTCAGATAATGTTCTGGGGACTCACGTTCAAATGCCGCCATTGCAGATGGTGGAGTTTAAATTCAATATGAACCTAGAATTAAGAGTGTATTGATAATAGTGAATCTATTGCTTATTGTTTGAATTATCCATACGTTTCACGAATGTCCTATAGGACTGGAAGCCACCATCCTTACCTTATCTGATCTGCATGTGACTTCAAACCCACACAAATTTGCTTGTTGCTTAACTGCCCTCTGGGTAATTAGGGAAGGACAATGATTGCTGTCTAACCAGCGACGCCATCTTTCTATGAATGGAATAGAGAAAAACGCTTTAATTGTTCGCAAACTTTCGTTAAAAATAAAATCAAAATGGCTACGAAGGAAAATGAGTCAAAAACATAAGAATTGATAAAGAATACTTCTCTGAGTAGGCAAAAAGTCAAAGAATGCTGAACGCAAATGTTGGTCTTTTAGAGATTGAAAACGGTGAGGTAGTAATGGGAAACTCAGAAGGGCAGAGGTAAAGCCAACACTTCTTGCTTTCACAGTGGAAGATAATTTCTTCCCAAAACTTACAACAACTGCAAAGGATTGTGCTGGAAGTACGATGCTGAGGGAAAAAGGTATTAAATACATTGATGGGATTAGAGGGAGGTCAGGCTCTTGGCCTGCAGTCTATTATATTAAAGGAGGTAACAGCAGAGGTACCTAATGTGTTAGTTACTATATTCAAAAAATCCTTTGATTCTGGAACTGTGCGGAACTATTGGAAAATTAATAATGTGACGCTCGTATTCAAAACAAGAGATAGGAAAAAATGACAAACTTTAGACAAGTGAGTTTTAACTCTGTAGTGGAGAAGTTTCTTCAGTCAACCATAACGTAGGAAATAACTGACCATTTGGAAAAACAAAGATCCGTTCACCACTGTCAGCACGGTTTCATGATGGGCAGGTTGTGCTTGACATACCTGCTGGAGTTCTTTGAGAATGTAACCAACAATGTGGATCATTGGGATACAGCAACTGCTGTACATCAAAACGTCAGAAGGCATTTGACAAGGTGCTGCATAAAGGACTGACCTAGCAGGTTAGATCCCGGGGGTTAAGGGTAGAATATTGAATTGGAAAAAAGATTGGCTTACTGACAGAACACAGAGCATCGGGATAACTGGTCTTTCTCTGCCGAACTAAAACTAGTGAGGTGCTGCAGGTTTCAGTTCTCAGACCTCCACTGTTTACAATCAATCCAAATGACTTGGAAGGAGAGAGTGGAGCAACTAAATTCACAGATGGTACTAAACTAGATGGCAAACAGGCCGTAATACTGAAATAAAGAGTTTACAGATGAATATTAGAAATTGGGGCAGATTGTTATATCTGGCAGATGGTGTTTAATGTGGTTAAGGGCAAAGTTGAATTTCCTTCCGCCACTCCTAATTTCTATGTTCTTGTGTTGCTCCATCTGCAGTTCTTTGAATTTTATTCATGGTTGGTGGCTGGGGTGAATGACTCGTGGGTTTTGGTCAAGGGAGGTGTAGGTTGCTCTGTGTGTCAGGAACAAGACATCAATATGGAGAAAAGACCACAGTCAGGCTTTGTTGATTCCCACAGCAGGCCTTGGCACCCAGCTGGCCTATCCCTGCACTTTATTCATGATGTTTAATTGTCTGGAGTAAATCACATCAAAATGTTGCAGTCCATAATTAGCATGATCATTTCATAATAAAGACACAAATTACCATTCCGATCAGAAGTAAATACTTGGCAATTCTTCTGAGATGTCCATGACTATTTGCTGCAACTTCAGTCTGGGATGTGAGTGAAAAACACTTTAGCATTGTTGCAACTTTATGTTTACATATTGAGTAAAGATATTACATTATCAACACTGTTGGAAAGTGTCATTCTGTATAGCTTACGAAAAATATTTTGAACTATTATAAAAGAATACAAACATTGAAAAGATTAGAAAAGGAAGATGTGAAGAAGATATAAGTCTTTAACGAGGTCAGGGGAACAGGCAAATATTGGTCTTTGGATCATAGTTGACAAACTGAGTCTGTGTTTGAGCATGTTGGAGAGTTGAATGGAAAAATTGTATGATTTCAATGAACAGATTGCGAAACGGAGGCACGAGGAATGGGGAATCTGTATCACAACACAGATATCATATTTTTCAGAATACAATATAAATCTTGAAATATTTTAAAACCAAATACATTTATAAATAGGAAAGTTTTTCTACAGTTTACAGATTAATGGTGAGACCACTTTCACTTTATAAGTGTGTCTCCTTTTTATTGAGCCTCCGAGTAAGGGGAAAGGCTGCTCTCTGATCACCCTGTGCATACCCCCCATGCTGTTTAACACCTCCACCAGGAGCAACTCTCAACCTTCTTTGCTTAAAAGTAATATCAAGTAAATCAAGCCTGTCTTCAGTTTGAGTACTCTCTTGTCTTAATACTTCAGAAATGTGATACATTTTTCATCAGCGATTGATCTGTCCACCTGAACAGTTGGTTTAGACCCTCCTGTAACCTCACACCTTCCTCCTCACTGTGAACCATCAGCTCATCATTGTGTCATCCCCAACGTTATTTATCATTCCCCCCAAACTCCATTCCCCCCATTCTCATCATCATCATTTATGAAGTTCACTACTTAGCCTTGATTTTCTTCCCGTTCTCTTGTTATTCCTATTTTTGTGAATTTACAGCGTAATGCAGTTGAGGTTTTTTATGAGGGAGCCACGAATTTTGTTTTGGACATTCGCCTTTTATATTATGCTCTTCTCTATGATTTGTTCATAAGGCTTGTATGTAATTAATATTGGATTAGGTTTCGGTGCCTTTCCCTGCAACATCTGGGTTTTACGTGGACCTGGGTAATATTCTTTGTATCATTCCTGCAATAGTCAGAGCTGAAGGAACTTTCCGTCTGTCCGATGAACACAGATTCACAATTTTGTTTGAAAGAATTCGAGTGATGAGGATAAAGATTCAATTAAATTCTACATTTAGAATCGTGGCAGGAGATTAAATCGTATCATAAAGTCACTTTGTATTGGGAACAGCTTATTAAAACATGCATTGACTTTTCTTCATAGTGTAAAAACAGTTTCACATAATGTTCTTAGAGCAGCATGGATCTTACAGCTGCTCCTGGGATTGCAGTCAGTTAAATATTTAATGTAGTCCTTTTTGCAGTTGATATAGTTATTATACTTCATTAATTTAACATCATTTTTTCTATTTTGTTTCATTAACATACAAAAAGAATTTAAAAAACTCAATTTTCTTTCAAACGAACTTTTGTTTTAAAAGAACTTTTAAAGGGTGGTTTACAAATGAAAGGAAATCTATTTCTGTTTTAAAAGGTTTCTTTTATTACACTGCACGTGTATTTTTGCTTTGAAAAATTAATCAGCTCTATTTAAAATAAGGGGTTGTACTTTCCTTCTGGAGAACCCGACACGTTTTCACCTCCGGAGGACACTACTTTCTTCTCTGGATTTATTGAAGATGAATATTTTTTATTGTTTTAATTAGCTAATTGGTTGCTTTTGTTTACATTTTATATGTTTGATACGTATATGTATATATTTTTCCATTTTTTTAAACGTTATTGTCTGTAGGTAATGAAAGGTAACATCTCTATAAGTTGTCAAAAACAATCCTGCCTTTATGCATAATGTTATTAAGGCCACATATAAGGTAGAGAGAGAGATGGCTAGAAGATTTAGAAAACAATGTTATCCAACAAATCAGTTAGATAGCTGGGTGTCTGTCAGGAAAGATAAGAAGGTAGTCCAAATGTCTCCGGTGGCTATTCCTCTATCAAAATGCTTCCCTGCTTTTAGAACAGCTGAAGGGGATTGTCTGTCTGAGGAAAATGGAAGAGCAATCAATATTGGACAATTGGAATGATTCTTATGTTCAGCAGCGTTTGAGAAGAGTTAGTAGAATTATTGCTTCAGTGGACTTTTCTATCGAGGCATCAACAGGAGAGTCTGGGACAGTGACCATTAATTTAGGAGGGTTTGTTGCATTCCCTGTGCGAGGATTAAGAACGTTTCGAAACATTACAAGCACGTTGTTAAAGGTGAGATTGAATAGTCAAACATTATTGTAGATAATGGCAGGAATGACATTTTTTAGGGAAAGATTAAAATAGTACAGAGTGAACTTAAGACGTGAGGTAGAGTATCAAAAATAAAATCGTTAAAGCAATACTTTCTTGTTTACTCCAATACCAAACTCAACTGGGAAGCAACAAAGGGTTAAAGGAGAAAAATCAACGGCTGAAGAACTATTCTGCTATTGAGGGATTTAGATTTTAGGGAAATGTGAACCTATTTGAATCTGTTCAGAAAAGATTGGTCTAATCTAAACTGGAAAGCAACGAATATCTTAGCAGGGAGATTTGCTTATTCTATGTACGGAAACTTTATATTCATAGAGATGGCAAGGCGAATTTCTAAGTAGCAGTACAAATGGCAGGATGGTTAGAGTAGTTTATGAATGTGAGGAGAGCACGTCAATTAGAAAAGGAAAACGAGAGAGTCAAGAGTGTATAGTAAATCTGAAGCACGAAATTGCATTTATTTCAATGTAAGGGGTCTTACAGGGAAGGCTGATGAACTCAAGGCATGTTTAAGAACATGGGATTGGGACATCATAAGTATTACAGAAAATTGGTTGAGAGATGTTCAAGTCGAGAGTGTAGTTCTGGGAAAGCACAGCAGGTCAGGCAACATGTTTGGAGCAGGAAAGTCAACGTTTTGGGCAAAAACACCTCATCAGGAATAGGCTGATGAAAGGCTTTTGCTTGAAACATCGATTTTCCTCCTCCTCGGATGCTGCCTGACCTGCAATGCTTTTCCACCACCACACCCTCCACTCTAATATCCAGCATCTGCAGTCCTCACTTTGGCTTGAATGATGTTCATGACTGGTAATTCAATGTTCCAGGTGTGAAGGGTCATAGAAATGATGGAAACAGACATGCGGGGGGCAGGCAAGGGGAGGGCTGCCATTTTTGAATAAGGAACAAATTATTGCTGTAACTGGGGAAGATATTTCTGAAAAAAATACCCAGTTAAAATATGCATATAGTATTAAAAATAAGAAAATAAAGTTCACTTTGAACAGATTGCATGAAATGCTCATTTGTGACAAATCGTCCAGTGAAAATACATTCGTCGAAATGAAAAATAAGAAAGGAAAGAGCACGTTGACTGTATGGTACCATATGCTCTCCAACAGTAAGAAAGAAATTGAGAAACAAACGTGTAGGGAGATCTCAGATATATTTAAGCGTAATAAGGTTGTAATAATGGGGGGTTTTAATTTTCTAAATATTGATTGGGACTACCACAGTGTTAACGAGTTGGATGGTGAAGAATTTGTCAAATGTGTTCATGAAAATTTTCTTCATCAATATGCGGATGATTCTAACAGAGAAAGAGTAAAACTAGGCCTTCTTTTGTGCAATAGGCAGGGCAAGTGACTGAAGTAAACGTGAGGGAATGTTTTGGGTTTTGCAATCATAACTCTATTAGTTTCAAAATGGTTATGGAAAATAATAAACCTTTCATTAATGTTTGCTTTAATTGGAGTACCAAACATTTTAATGGCATTGAACAAGTTTAATTGGAGTAGACTGTTAGCAGGTAAAACGATGTCTGACAAGTGGGAGGCATTCAACAGTGTGACGTCGGGAATTGAGAGTCATTATGTCCCTGTTAGAGTGAAGGGTAATGCTGGTAAAATTAAGGAACAATGGACAACTACAGTTATTGAGCTTTTATTCAAGAATCAAAGAAAACCTTACTTTAGATATAGACAACTTTATTCAATTTTATCTTTTAGTCAATATAAAGGGTGTGGGGCATTATCTGCTATTTGTCAATCTCTTGACCCATTTGCTCAAGATCCTTTTGTATTCTTAGAAAACCTTTTTCACTGTCCACGATGCCACCAGTTTTGGTGTCATCCACAAACTTACGAACCATGCCTTCGATATTCTCATGCAAATAATTTACATAAATGACAGACAATGAAAACCCAGAACCAACCTTTGTGGAACAGTGCTGGGCATAAGCCTTCAGTCGGAAAAGCAACCACCCAACATTACTCTCTGTCTCCTGTCATTGCACCAATTGAAAGTTCTGGAGAGAAGCCCCACAGCTTTGGCAGTATCGGAGCAGAGAAAAATGGAATTAATTCTTTTTGAGTCTAACATAACTTGTTCAGAACAGGTTCATATAAGACTCGATATGTTAACTCTGTTTCTCTGCCCAGATTCTGCATCATCTTTTGCAATATTCCTTCATATTGCATTTGTATTTCAGATTTCCACTATTTTTAATATTTTCCTTTTTCTTGATTGCTCTGGATGTTGAACCCGATTTTATTTGGACAATATGCTCCATTCCTGTTCCCATCACTTGTGTCAGTGACACATATATTGAACTGGAGTCTGTTTCTACGTTAAGTTCTGAAAATAAATGCGTGGATCTCATCAAAGTGATTTTGATTTAAAAGGCCTTTTAGAGTCAGCTACACTTGACGAAAAAATAGGAATAGTTTATTAATTATGATATTGTCTGTGCGTTTTATGACTAAACTTGTCTCCTCAGTTTCTGAACATTTTCAATATATTTCTCTGAATAAGTACAATAAAGGTGATTGTCCTGCAGCCCATCATCTCGGTATGAGCTGTATTCTCACTCTTACTCTGCTGTAACTCACTATAACGAAATACATTTTGTTATCTATGTCTGTTTTTATTTCTGAATATCCCGTCCAGATATAAACAATCTTAACAGGCCGTATAACCTGTGATTAAACAGTCGATATATAAAATATAACTATGTACTTCACATTTAAAATTGCCCTATTCCATTTACATTGTTGTTCAACATTCCATTTACCAGGGGTCATCTGTTATCTTGCTCTGCATTGCATTTCATTCCATTTGTCAGAAACAGTGATGGCTGAATACTGGTGACTGGGAGATATTGCTGCATTCCCCTCAGGTCTCCTCAGCCACTGGCCGCAGCCCTTTCTGTCTCAGAGCCATTATCATATTCATTCCATCCCTTACTCATTAATTCATGACTTTTAATAAACAAGGTTATTGTTTGTGGTTATGGACCAAGCCCGACCCGTCACAACATTCTTAAGCACGTAGCCCAGTCCGTAATGTTGTCATTTGTTGAAGGTAAGTGTACAGTGGATATTCCCAGAGTGAATTATTTGGTCTGACTGCCGACTTTTAAACAAACAGAATGTATTTGTAAAAAATAAGGAATGAAACACAACGAACCGAAAATAACACACCTGAATAATTCATCCTCTCCAAAACTAACAGGCTAAGACCAATTAATGATGCTGATCCAAATTACTTGCAACAATCCTAATAAACAAACCCCTGAGCATAAAGCATAAAAATTACCCAAAAAAGCTTATAGGTTAGAAAGTCATAGAGTTGAAGGAGGGGGAGAGCGTCTAGTTTCAACACTGAACCTGACTAAACTAACTCTCGAACTGAACTGAACTGTGCAGCTGGAGAGCTGGCCACATCCCCTTGATTGCACCAGTTTTTTTAAAGGCTTGAAAGCCCTCTGTCCGAGGCATTATCGGTTAGGTTACAAACAAAGGACCCCAATGAAGCATTCATTATTGAGTCATGTTGGAACATTGGAACGTTTAGAAGCTCTCTGAAAAAAAAAATCAAGGACAACATAACCTTATAAAGAGATCCCCTGTGTGACAACTCCCCCAGTTTCAAACCAAATCTTCAATATCCAAAGATGGCTTCAGTTTTCGAAACCACCAAAAATAGTGGTTCATACTCTAAAATGTGCATATACATTTGTTACAATAAACATACGAACAGGCACAACTACATCCAGATTCCGTGTGTGGTACTTCCATCATTGCGTGCCTCCATTTGTCACTCAAGTCTCAACAATGCATTTATATTCATGTTTTCAAGATCTCCACGTGCACAATTTTCAAATTGAATGGCTGTAACAACAGGTCCGAGCTAAACAGTCTTGCATTTTTTGTCCTTAAATTTCTCCAAAAAGCCTTCATTGGGTTATGATCAGTGTGAATGGTTGTCTCTGATAGGTTGCTGGCAACGTAAACACTGAAATGTTGTCGTGCCAACACAAAGCTCACAGTCTCTTTCTTAACTGTTGAATATTTCTACTAATGAACATTCAACTTCTTGGAGAAATACCCAATAGGTCTTTGTGTCTTCTTGTCGTCTTCCTGCAGGAGCCCAGCACACTTTTCGCTCGATTTACCACCAAGCCTGCCTTCCGAAGTCCATCAAACAAGTATGATAGATGCTGTAATTGTTCCTTCCATGAGTCACTAAAAATCACAAGGTCATCAATGTAAACCACAGGTTGGATAATCCGGCAATTTATTGGTTAGTCCCTGAAATGTGGCACATTTTTCATTCCAAATGTAAGTTGCATGTCCCACATTTTCAACACAGTCTTCCAACCGTGGAACTGGGTATGCATCAATGTTTTTAACTGCATTGACGTTACGTTAGTCCACACATAATTGTTGGGTACCATTTGGCTTTGGCACCATGACAATTGGTGATTTCCAGTCACTGTAACACATGTTGATTATGTCATCTTAGAGCATGCATTCAATCTCCTTCTGAACCTGTGCCAACTTTAGAGGATTATGCCCGTAAGGATGTTGGTTAATTGTAACAGCATCTCTTATAGCTACATGATGCACAATTAGGTGAGTACTTCCAAGTTCATATCTGCATATCTCCCCATGTGATAGTAATAACTCTGGTCATTTCGATTTTTCTCAGAAAGGTAACTCAATCATTTATCCCAATTTTAGACAACTACTTCATTGTTCACTTTAATTTGAGGAATGTCCAATTCAGAATCCTCTGAAATTGTTTATTTCCTTCTGTGCCATAATCATTAACACCTTATTCTCTGGCTTTCCTTACCCGGCAAAGTACCTTTTAAGCATATGCAAATGACATACGCTGGGAGATTTCTTTCTTTCTGCAGTCCCTATCAAGTAGTTACCCTCACTCAATATCCGTTGTATTTGATCAGGTCCACTAAACCTTGCTTTTCATGTTTCACCTATAACTGGAAGTAACAGTAATACCTTATCCCCGATCGCAAAATTGAACTTTTTAAAAACATTTCCCTTCCGCTTCCTGTCTTATTGCATGTTGCAATACTTTTAAATGCTGTCTAGCCAACTCCCCAGGGCAATTAATAGTCCCTTAAGTTTTGAGACCGAATCCAAATATGTGGCCTTTGAACTCTGATTTGCGATTTTCTCCTTAATCAATTTTAATGGTCCTCTCACTTAATGCCCCAAACATAATTCCAATGGAATGAATTTGCTCTGTTAATTTGGGGCATCCCTGATCACAAAAAGTGCAAATGGAATTCCCTAACTTAATCATCTGGATAATCCTGATTATAAGCCCTCAACATGGTCTTTAATGTTTAATGTCACATTTTTAGCGCTCCTTGCAATTTTAAATGGTATGCAGTAGATTTGAATTGCTTAATCCTAAGACATTATCGTGATAAATTAGATGTAAAGTTTGAACCTTGATCCCACTGTATCTTCATTGGTCGTCCGTATCTTTTTTTTAATAAAAGAGTAATTCCTTTCCAATTCTTTTAGCTGTGATACTGCATCTTGGGATGGCCTCTGGAAATCTAGTCGATGCATCCATTATTTTTAACAAATACTGATGGCTACCTTTTTGTTTGCGGTCGGGAACCTAGCCAATCAATTAAGACTCCTGTAAAAGGTTCATCAAATGCCGGAATAGTTAAGAAAGGTGCAGATTTTATTATCGCTTGAGTTTTTCCAATTACATGACATGTATGACGTGTCTGGCAAAATTCAACTGCATCCTGTTGCGGTCCAGGCCAGTAAAGTGTCTCTGTATTCGGTCTGTTTTTTCATAACTCCTAACTGACTTCTAGATGGTAACTCATACACCATTCGCGTCACCTCCTTTCTGTACCTCATTGGCAAAATGATTTGATGAATCTCTTCCCATTTCTCATCTCCTTGAAAATAGTTACTCTCGATTTCCTCATTTGGACATCATTTTCGGTCATGACACTCAGGGATACATTCAAAATTCCTAACGTATATGCTTTTTGATGCAACTGCTTTAAACTTTTATCTTTCTGCTGTGACTCAATTAGTTTAGCTGAGCAAAAAATATTTACATGATCACCTATTTGCTCCTGCTTTGTCTCAACTTTCTGATGGAACAAAGTATCTGCTCAAGGCACTTAAGCTTCCTTATCTTTACGTTTTTGGTATTTTCTGTTTCAACTGGTGATATTGGGACTTTATTACCCATAATCAGGAATGTTTCCAGGATAAGATTCCTACATTGATTCAGTTGTCTGCATATCCACTGGCTTTTAAACGAGAGTAGCAGTAATCCAACCACTGAATCAGCTATATTTTCTGCAAGGACAAATTTTATTCCTGGAGCTGAGAGTTTGTCCAGTACCCCTACCGCAATTTCCCCACACTTTTCTGGACAGGCTATGCACACTTTGCATACTTTTGCGCCTTTTTTCTCATGGCGAATTCCCTCTAGCAGTACCTTTTCTAGAAATAGTCCTTCAGGAGTACGTATCTCCTTACCTTTTCACAGAGGATCCTGTGTCTTTTAATATTGCACCCTCTTTACCTGCCCGATGTGAAAAAAAAATCCCTTTGCAGGTATATTTTCGAAGCAGATCTGGCACTTCCTCCTTAACAAACCTCCAATCAGCTTCTACACTCTGATGCAGCTTTCTAGCTTCCACTGTGCTTTCTGTTACCACTCCAACAAAACTCCCAGACTTATCTTTTTTCCTGCATCTGTGTTTTATTTTCTGAACCCACCAAAACAGTGATTTCATGTGTCCTAATTTGTTGCAATGAAAACACAGGAGCTTTTTATCTTCTTTGCCTCCTTCACGTATTTCCTTTTTACCCTATGGTAAATTCTTCACCGAGATCTATATCTGCCTTTCTACGTGGGGATTTCTCTTTGCCACAATTTCTATCCATCATGGACTGAAATTGATCCTGGAAGCCAAAAGAAGTTTTATAATCATAATCACTAGTCGTAATCATCAGCCACTTCAGCTGCCAGTTTTGGCTTTATAACTCTATGATCTTCCAAATGAGTGTGCACTATGTGAATGCTTAAACACCTTCAAAGTAATTGTCTCTCAAAGAGCATCGTATGTTCGCTCTCTTTTTAAAGCTCTTATCCATCTATTAAAATTACTTTGTTTGATCCTTTCAAACTCAATATGTGTTCGACCAGGATCCTTACATGAATTCCTGAAACGTTGTCTGTAGGCGTTTGGCACAAGCTCATATATATGTTTTCCTCTCCTCATACTCCCCAGACCCGTCCGTTGATAGTGTTGCACATACCTCACTAGCTCTACCTACAAGTTTTGTTTGGGTCAACAAAACCTACATGGTCACTGGCCACTGAAATTCTTTAGCCACTTTCCTACTCATCAAATTTAGGCAAGCTGTGAATATACTGAAACCAGGCTTTGGACTCCAATTGGATTGCCCATCCTCAGTCTGTTCCTCACTAAGCTTACCTTCAGCCTTCATCCTCATCTTTTAACACTGACTTTCCATTCTAAGTGTCCATCTCTGAAGCTCAAATGCTCCCTCTTTTTCTTTCTCTCCTACTGAAGCTATTATTTTTTTCTCTTTCTTCTGCTAAACCTATTCGTTATCTTTCTTCCTCTTGTGACTTTAGTCGTAGCTCAAACTGCTTCATCTCTGCTTCTAACTCAAGCTTCTTCTTTTGCGATTGAAGTTTAGTCATCCCACAGATCCTGATGGAATTTCCAGCAAATTGGAATGCTGAACTACTGCTGCAATCATCTCATCTTTCCTCACATCAGACGGTAGCTTCAACTCCCTTTTTCTACTAATTCCCGCAGCTTGGACTTATGTGCATTTTGTAAAACCCCCAAGGTCACTTTCTCCACCTCCAAAACAAGCTTGGTTCCTGCAAGAACCATTGCTACCTGAAGCTCTGTTTACTCACCAAATCAACACATGAAATAAGAGACAATGACACCTGCCACTCACTGTCTAAATTCTGCAAAGGCCCCCTAATTTGTTGCGGACCAGACCCGACCCCTCAAAACATTTTAATAGGTAGCCCGGACCTTAGATTTGCTATTTTTTGAAGGTTAGTGCATAGCTGATATTTCCAGAGTGAATGCGCTGGTCAGACTGCCGAATTTTAAACAAATGACATGTATTTTCCAAATTACCAAATGAAACATAAGGAACCGAAAATAGAATACCTGAATAACGTATCGTATCCGAACCTGACAGGCTATCCCGATTTAAGGATGATGTTCCAATTTACTTGCAACAATCCCAATAAACAAAACCCCTTAGCACCAAGGGTAAAACTGACACAACTGCTTACAGGTTATAAGATCAGAAGGGCAGAAGGAGGCACAGAGCGTCCAGTGACCCTGACTCAACAAACCCCCGAAGTGATCCAACCTGTCCAGTTGTGGGAGCTGGACAGGTCCTCTGGATTATACAGGCTACTTTTCAAGACTTGAAATGCTTCTGTATGAGGCATTATGTGTTAGGTATAAACAAAACAACCCCAACGAACCTTTCGAAATTATGACATATTGGAATCCTGGGTCGTTTAGACCCTCTTTAAAAACAAATCAAGGACAGCAATACCCTGTAAAAGGGCTAGCTTTGTGAGAACATGCCACATTTGGCTTTGGACTGAATTCCAAAAATTTCCACTGCTTTGAAGATGATATAATGCATGAAGTTGTTTGTTAGTTTTCATAAAACGGTACTCAATCATACTGTGTGTTGAAGCTTAAGCAGGGTCATGAGTGGAATGTCCAGACAGATCCACACTTCCTGTGTATGGCCAGGGCAAATTCATCCACTGAGAATCTGTTGCTTGGCGACTGTACTAGTCGAGGAGAGACCAGCATGGAAACCAAGTCTAGATTGTGATTTTTTTGTGGATGGTTATGATGGAGCGTTCAGGTGGTTACAGTATTGCAAATGAACAACAGAGCAGAATCATCTAGCCTGCGATAAGAAAACGTCCAAAATTCTCCCTAACAACTAACTTCACCAGAGCAATTGGTGATGGGAGATGTGACCATTAGCCAGCAATGTCAACATTCAATTCAATCCAGTTATTATTTTGAACTGAAGGTCGAATTCTGAAAGAAATTATCTGGATCTGTTTGTTCAGTGACTGTGATTGATGTCAGTCTCCATGGATCCTAATGATGTCATGTATGTTTTTCCTCTTCTATTTGTACCGGGCGTCTTCCAATGCTTTATCCCATTGTTGCTGCAGATGCATCCTCTGCAACACTGACAAGGATCAGCAGTTGCAGAAACAGGGAGAGGAGAGATCAGAATCAGAGAACCATAGACTGGAATATTCCAACAATGGACCAGGATCTGAGAACAGTAGACTGGAATGTTTCAACAATGGATCAGAATCTGAGAACATCAGACTGGAATATGCCAACAACGGATCAGAATCTGAGAACAATAGACTGGAATGTCGCACCAATGGTTCAGAATCTAAGAAAAATAGACTGGAATGCTGCAACAATGGACAGGAGTTTATCTTTGGGTCTTTTGTATCTTTCCTGGTATCGGCACATATCACCAGATAGGATATTAGGTGTACTGTGGATTATTCAGGCTGGTTACTATCCCATGCTCGCTATTGTTGGTGTTCCTGGTAAGTCTCCCCATCTCTATCCATTTATTAATCCCATAAGCCATGGTGAACTTCAGTGCTATTTCTGTTATCTATGTTTAGTAAAGACTGAAACTATTGTCTTCAGTTTCAAATGCAAATCCATTCATTCTTAACAAATTTCAGAACCACCCACACTCCCACCCTCACAAACATCTGAGAACAAGACTGTTCACAATCCCGAAATACCCATTTGCCCCGAATTGATTTATGTCTTGGTATTCTCTCCATCACTAAAGCTACCCACTACCAACTCAATGATATCCCCAGACCCTATCTTGACGTCAGTGCGTGTGATAAATAAACCATTATCTATACCATGGTAAAAGTCAGACTTTATGGTTACTGTTCTCTTCTAATTGCTCTTTCCGTTACAAATGTTCCCATCAAAATCTTGTTCTTGTCTGTAAAATAAATTCATGACAGGGACACTGTGTCAGAATAGTAATGTCGATGGCCACGTAATTCAGTGGTCCAGATATCTACACTATGGACGCTGTTTCAAATCTTATCTCAGATGATGACAGAACTTAAATTCCAATGAGAGGAACTGGAAGTAAAAGTGAATTTTACTAATATAATCCCACCACCACTTTGTCAAGAAGTTTATCTATTTCACTGTTATCCTTTGGTGAAGAAATCTCGCATTATTGCCTGATCTGAATTAAGACTGATGTCAGACTCAATACCTTAAGGAATGCCCTCACAGTAAAAGGCATTTAGTGAGGTCCACAAATGCTGCCCTGCCAGAGATGCAGACATCCCACGCAATAACAACATGTAAGGTAGAGGAAAAAATACAAAGTATGATACTAGAGATCAGAAACAAAAGGAACGAGTAAGTGCCAGAGAAACTGAACAGATTTGGCAGCCTCAGGTCGAGAGAATAATAAAAGTGACATTTCGCGTCCAATCACCATACATCAGAACTGAATGCAGCTGGAAAATAGTGTGTTTGATGTTGATGACATGGATGGCTGCTGTGAAAGGGAGAAGGAGTGAGTTGAATAGATAGAGAAAAAGAGAGGTAGAGAGAAAGAAACAAAGAGAGGGATTGTTGATGATCAGCTGGAATGGAAATAAAAATCCAGACGAATCTTATTAATTTTCTACTGTTCCCATATTACTGAAATTCTTGCCCATGTAAGGTGTACATCAAAGTCCCGGTTTGAAGTGAGTTATGTCCCTTTGTCTCTCTTCCTTGAGTGTGATCATCGTCTTTTATTCAGTAATGGGATGCTGGGCCAGTATTTAATTCCCTTTCCTCATTGTCCTTGAGAAGCTGTTGGTGAGTTGCTTTCCTACCCACTGCAGTCTGTGGGCTGCAAGTAGTCAGTTCTGAGGTCCATGCGGTTTCATTTCTTTGAGAATTTGTAGTGAGTGATCTTACTGAGCGGCTGGCTTGGCGATTTCAAACGACAACTGTGTGTTAGCCACAGTGCTGTGGGTCTGGAGTCACATGTACATCCGACCAGATGAAGATGGTAGATTTCCTTCCCTGAAGTGCATTAATGTGACAGATAGGACAAACACAATGCTTTTATTGTTTAATTTGATTCTCAATTCCTGATATTTTATTGAATGCAAAATCCAACATTTGCCGTGGTGGGATTCGAATCCGGGTTCTGAGTCATCACCTCGGCCCCAGGGCTAACATTACAGGGACAATACAGCTGGGCCATCACTTCCTCAGTATCACCAATACTCTCCACTGGCAAACGTGGTGTTGCTGTTGGCGTGGCTGTGCTTAAAACATAGCGTTTTGCAAGGCAACAAAGTGATTTGGCAAAACATATCATCCTTCTCATTTTGTCTTAATGAGAGGCGAGATGATGGGAAGTGCTCTTGGTGAAAAGGAGGTGGATGTCCTTGGCGATGAGCCACTGACAGAATTCATACAGAGCAGTCAGTCATGAGCATCATGTTGTTCACAATCTTGTCAGCAGCCACACTCTGACAGGGTTGGTCATTCTCAAAAGCTTCTGACCTCCATGCAGAAGACTAGCCTGTCTTTTCGGAGTTGGAAGATGCCTCCTTGGGACATGGCACAAACCATCCGCTGTGCCTCCTTACCATCAGCAAACCACGTTAATGCAACACGAAACATTAGCAATGAAGCAAGAAGGCACAGCAAGGAGCAGTCTCTGTGTGCAATCTCTGCTTTATTGGTTTGTAAAGTTACAGCATCAATGACATCCTCCTATTTCCGTGTAACAGTTTGGAGGGGCTGAATGGCCTCTTTTGTTCGTGTGTCAGTGTCTCGGGTGGATGAATGTCCTTGTTCCAGGGAAGAGTTTCATTATGAGGTGACCGTTGGTAGCTGCTTACCTGCGTGTTGTGCTGACTAGATACCTTATATTCCTGTGTAATAATAGACAAACAGGAGGCTGGAAGAAACAGCAAGTCAGGCAGCATCAGAAGGTGGAGAAGTCAACATTTCAAGTATACCCGTTCTTCAGGATTGCGAGTGGGGGTCGGGGGAACTACACATAAAGAGGGAAAGGAGTGGTTGGGGTGGGGAGAGCAGAAGGATGGTGAGGTAGGGGATAGGTGGACACAAGTGGTGGGTGCAACGTGGTTGGTCGATGAGAGGGATGAATACAGTTGGGAGCTAGAAGGTGGGGTCTTTTGGTGGAATGGAAGGGAGGAGGCGGGGCTGGGAAGGTTATTTCAAATTGGAGAACTCAATGTTGAGTCCTCCAGGCTGTAGGCTAACCAGGCAGAAGGTAAGATGTTGTTCGTCCAATTTGCGGTCTGACTCACTGTGGCAACAGAAGAAGCCAAGGAGGTCATGTTGGAAAGGAATTGGGAAGGGGAATTGAAATGGGTGGTGACTGGGAGCTCAGGCCAGCCCCTTTGGACCGGGCTGTGATGCTCGGTGAAATGTGCACTTAGTTTACGTTGTTCTCCCCGATGTAGACAAGACCACATCAGGAGAACCTAGTGCAGTAAACTATGTTGAAGGAGAGGCAGGTGACCTCTGTTTTACCTGGAAGGACTGTTTTGGGCCTTGGATGAGGTGAGGGAGGTGTGTGCCAGCAGGTGATGTATTTTATTTTTCATCTGCAAATGTCAGTCGCCCATGGTGATTGACAGGTTTGGTGGGGAGTATGGCACGAACCAAAATTAGTGAAGGGATCAGTCCTTATGAAAGATGTGCCAGGTGATGGGATCCAATCTAGTTTACTGTATCTGCCGTTCCTGATGTGGTCTTCTCTATATCGGGGAGACCAAATGTAAACTAAGGGGAATGGTTTGCTGAGAATCTCCGATGGGCCTGTAAGGGCTGACCTGACCTCCCAGTCACTGCCTATTTCAACTCCACCTCCCACTCCCATTCCGAGATGGCCATCTTTGACCTGCTCCATTGCCACAAACAACCAAAGCACAAATTGGAGGAACAACGCGTCATATTCCATCTGTGTAGCCTACAGCCGGGGGTCTCAACACCTAGTTCTCCAATTTCGAGTAACCTCTCTTCCAATCCCCGACCTCCTGCTTAGCCCCTCCCCCTTCCATTCCTCTGATCAACCCATCTTCCAACTGTCAACTGGATTCATTTTTCCCATTGGCCAATCCGATGGTACAATCTACCTGTGTTCCCCACCACAACAAGTCGCCTCTTCCTACTTCCCCAACTCGCCTCTTTATCTGTACACACCCTTGCCCCCACCCCCAGACATGAAGAAAGGTTATACCCAAGATGTGGATTTTTTCACCTGATGCTGCCTGGCTTGTTGTGTTCTTCCAGACTCCTGAATTCCAACATTTGTAGGTTTTTTTTTAAAATCTCTTCTTGTGTAATAGGTCAGAGAGAGTGAATGCGCTGTGCCTCTACTTATCCAATAGCTTCTATGGGCTGAATGGCATTCTCATATTTCTGTAAAACCAGCTTGAGATGCTGAATGAGCTTTTCATTTTTAGTCCTGTGGAAATGTTCAGGGTCCAGCAGTGCTGTTACATGAATGTTGCCTACACATTAACACCATGAGCTTGAATGTTGTCCAGGTTTTCATGTTTTATGCGATCTTTTCTGAGCATCCTCACTTCTGATCGAATGACAGAAGGTAAGACGTTGCTGAAGCAGCTGAAGATGTTTGTGTCGAGGAAGCTACCCTAATGATCGCCCACAGAGATATCCAGGGACTGAGAGGATTGATCTCCACCAGCCACATGGTACTCTGAATGGCCCAAGCACTTGGGAGTTTACAACTGATTCCAATTAGGTGCAATTTCATTCAGCCTCCTTGACATTTTGTTCATTCATGTCCTGTCAGGGCCAATCATTCTGACGCTGTGTTCGTATCTTTTGATTTGGAGATGCGTGTTTTACTTGGGTGTACAAAATTAAAAATCACACAACATCAGGTTATAGTCCAACAGGTTGAATTGGAAGCACACTAGCTTTCGGAGTAGCGCTCCTTCATTTGGTGAATGCGTAGGGCTCAATCCTAACACACAGAATTTAAACCAAAAATTTACAGTGTGATGAAACTGAAATTATACATTGAAAAATTGATTGTCTGTTGAGTCTTTCATCTGTTTGAATATCATGGTATTAACACAGATTAAAGACTCAGCAGACTATTAATTTTTCAATGTATAATTTCATTTACATCACATTAAAGTTTTGCTATAAATTCTGTGTGTTAGGATTGAGCCCTGCACCAACACCTAATGAAGGATCGATGCTCCGAAAGCTAGTGTGCTTCCAATTAAACCTGTTGGACTATAACCTGGTGTTGTGTGATGTTTAACTTCATAGCTTTTGTTCATGTCAAAGGCCAAGGTAAATGTGTGGGGACTATTTCCTTCGGTCAGATGGTAGCGACTGTTGGGGCCTCTCTATCCCAGACAACTACATCTGAGAATGTTTGAGGGAGCACTGTGGTGTTAATGAATGTTGACACATCAGGGAGTTAAGGGCTACAAAGAATTGGGCATGAAAGAGAAATTGCGGCCAAGAGAGATCAGCCCTGACCTTACTGAGTGGAAGGACAGGCTTGACGGGCTATATAGCCTGGTATTATTAGAATAAACCCGATAGTCCAGTCACTTTATTGCCTCTTCCATTACCTGTTGTACTTCAAGTAGCTGAATAGGCTGATATTGTTGCTGCATGATCTAAACTGGGTCTCGTTCTATTGACAGCAGGGACTGATTGGTCTCCTCCTGTAAATGTATGTCATCGTCCAGGGGCTGAGAAGCCACATCCTGTTCCGGTGTAACTGAAATCCATATAGACCAGATCGACCATCCTTGGAGAAAGTCATCACTGCAGATGCTGGTGATCAGAATTGAAAAGATGTTTTGCACTAGAAAAGCCCAGCTGGTCAGCCAGCATCCGAGAAGCAGGAATATCGATGTCTTGGACATTCCTGATGATAAACCTGTGCCCAAAACATCGATTCTCCTGCCCCTCGAATGCTACCTGACCTGCTGTGCTTTTCCAGCGCCACATGTTTGGATGTCTACCTGCCCGCCCTACTCAACATTCCTGGTCACATCATCAAAGAACTTTACCAAATTCATCAGGCGTGAACTTCCACTCACAAAGCCATTCTTGCTATTACTAATGAAACCCTGCTTTCCCAATGCATGTACATCTTATCCCTCAGAATCTTCCCAAGTAATTTACCTTCCACAGATATTAAGTTACTGGTCTGTATTTCCTGGACATTATTTTTCAGTCCTTCTTGAATAAGGGCATGACATCTGCTTTCCTCCAGTCTTCTGGGATCTCACCTGTGGTAACTGATGATCAAAAGTATCAGCCAGGGCCCCCGTACATTCTTCTCTAGCCCCTGCACTGTTTTTGAAGATAAATGAAAGAACCGTGAGATTTATCCAACTTCAAACATTCTAGAAGATCCAACACCTCCTGTCCTGTGATATGGACCGTCTCTAAGTTCTCACCAATAATTTCCCCAGTTTCTGAAGTACTCATGTCTTTCTCCACGGTAAACATAGAGGAGAAATATTTGTTGTGGACATCGCTCATCTCTTATGGTTCCACACAAACATATCCATTTTGGTCTTTGAGGGGTCCTATTCTCTCTCTAGCTACTGCTTTTCCTTTAATATACTTAAAGCACCTCTTTGGATTCGCCCTGATCTTCTCAGGCAAGGTTATCTCCTACCCCTTTTTATCCCTCCTGATTTCCTTCTTCAGTTAACTCCTGTACACCTCCAGGGATTCGCTTGATCCCAGCTGCCTCTACCTGAGCCACGCCCCCACATTTCTTTTGGTAAAAGCCTAAACATCTCTTGTCATCCAGTGCACCTCATTCCTGTCAACTTTCCATTCACACTCACAGGAACATATAGATCTTAAACTCGCATTTGCTGGAGGTCCCTTTGCCTGCAAACAGACTACTCCAATTAACCCCTGCAAACTCCTGTCTAAGTCCATCAAAATTAACCTTGCCCCAATTTAGACCTTGAATCTGTGTACCAATTTTTTTCCCTCTCCAAAACTATTTTAAAATTAATAGATCTATGGTCACTGGTCCCAAAGTGCACATCCACTGTCACCTCACTCACCTGTCCTGACGTATTTCTTAAGAGTATGACAAATGTTGCTCCTTCCCAATTAGGACCTTCTACATTCTGCTTGAGGAAACTTTCCGGACACACTTAATTCATTCCATCCCATCAAATCCCTTAATGCTCTGGCAGTGCAATTCTGTGTTATAAAAAATATTTAAGTCCCTATTATGACAACCCAAATGTTCCTGAAAGTCTCCGCAATCTCTCTACATATTTCTGTTCCTACAATTTCTGTTAACAATTTGGGGGCCTATCGTACAACCCCAAGAATGTCACCATCCCCTTCTTATTTCTTAATTCCACCCATAAAGCCTCATTGGATGATCTTCATCAGTTATTTTTTCTCTGATCACTGCTGCGATACACCCTTTATTCAGAAATGCTACTCCCCTCCTCTCGTTCCACAATCTCTGTTCCTCCTAATGCATTTGACCCTGGTACATTATGCTGTCAGTCCTATCCATTCCTCAGCCATGTTTCTGTAATAGCTAGACTATCGAGCACTGATAACCTATCCACATCCTGAATTCATCGGCCTTAACTGTCAGCCCTTTTGCTCTGAAATAAACACAATTTAATCCAAAGGCATTTCTTGTTCCCTATCGTTTTCCAGCCTGATATGTCTCCTCAATGTACTATGTTTGATTACTGTATCTTCTTCCAGTCTATTACATTCCTCCCTGCTCTTGAGGATAGCACCTCCTGCCAATCTCGTTTAAACGTTCCCCTGTTGCACTAGCAATACTGGCTGCGAAGATATTGATCCCACCTCCAGTGGATGTGTCACCAGTCCCTCCTGAACAGGTCAACTCTGTCACAGAAAAGCTCCCAATGGTCTAAAAATATGAATCCCTCCCACTGCACCAATTCTTTAGTCATATATTTATCTTGATATCCTCCTATTCTTACCTTCACTAGCTCATGACACTGGAAGTAATCTGGAGATTATCATTATCGAGGTCCTGGTTTTTAACTTTTCTCCTATTTCTCAGTTAATCATTCGATAGAAACGCATTCCTATATCTAACCGTGTCATTTGTACCATCGTGCACAATGACTTCTGGCTGCTCACCCGCCCCCTTGAGAACTTTCTGCAGCCACTCAGAAACATCCTGGATCCTGAAACCTGAGAGGCAACACACCATCCTAGTACGCCGTTTGAGGCCACAGAATCTCCGATTTGTCCCCCCTAACAATCAAATCTCCTATCTCTAAGACTCTGTTTACCTTTATCCTTTCCTGCTTCACCCCAGATCCAGTGCAACCATCTTGGCTACTGCTGCTTTCCCCTGAAGAGTCATTTCCTGACACCCATCTCCCATCCCCCAGCATATACAAAACCAGTATCCAGAATGGTATACTTGGTTTCGAGAGGAATGGCCACAGGGGATTCCTGCGCTTTCTGCATACTCCCTTCACCATTCCTGGTGGTCGCCCAGCTACTCAATGCTTGGAACACGACAGGAAGCAAGGAACGCCTGTTGGATTAAATTGCTTTTAATTAAATGAAACAGGGCTGACAGGTAAGGCAGAGGAACTCAGGGCGTGGATCTTTACATGAGACTTGGATATTGGAAACTTTACAGAAACATGGCTAAGCACTTGCGTGTGATCACCTCATTAAAGCTTTTATCTATGAAATGCTCGATATCTCGGATGATCCGGAGTGCTGCCAGACCCAGCTCCTGAACACGGTCTCCCAGGAGCTGCAGCAGGGTGCACTGCCCACACGTGTAGTCATCAGGGACAGTGGAAATCTCCCTGAGCTCCCACAAACCGCAGGAAGAAAATACAACTACCCAAACTGCCATCTCCATTGCTGTCAGACTAGGGTTAAAAAGAGTTTACCTGAGCTTACCTTTACCTTTTGCTGAACCGCTGCTCACCGATATCTCTGGAACCAAAGCATTACTGCCTACTCTGCCACTAACAGTACGTCAATAGAACACTCCACATTTAGTTTTGGTTAGGGCAGGAGGGAGACACTACAGTGATGTGTTGTTTGGGCCTTAAGCACTCCTAAGCACCAGGCCCATACTTGGACTTGGGGAGGGGGGGTGTCTTGCTGAGATCTTCCTCCTAGTAGTGGTGACTGCGCTGATGCAAACCTTCACCCTGACAGCTTATCCGCGTTGTCGCAGTCCTCTGGTGTTTTCTGTCTACTAGCACTGCACTTATGAATTCCTTGTATCTGTAGATTGTATTCGAAACTGTGTCTCACTCCGGATGGAGAAATGTTGATGTTCCAGTGAATACAGGCTATTAGAAAAGGTTTACCATTAGACATACGAGCGACAGTATACCTATCCGCTCGCTGACTCTGCTTTTACTTTCAATTATTCTGATAACTTTCCATTCCATTTTCCTGCATTTTCCCCGTAACCTTTCTTTAAAATCTGTCAACAGCCTTCACAATTTTCTACAATTGTTTCCCTCCCACTGATGCGAGACTTAGTGGTCTTTAATCCCATGGCTTTTTTTCTTGCACTCTGTGTGGAAGTTGAACCTACATTAGATGTTGTTCTGTTCGATCACACCACCTCTGTGGCCAGAGGCAAAACAAAATACAACACAAAATTTAACAGCCTGGAATTTCCTCTCTCATCTTCCACATCAGTCTAAGATATAATTCATCCAGATCTAGAGATTTGCCCACTTTTTCTCCTGCATCAACTTCCAATTCTTCCTCAGCTTCTGTCCACGAACTTCTTCTCCAAAGTGAAGACCAATATGCAGTACGTGTTTGACATATTCTCCGGCTCGATGCACAGGTTGCCTCTTCGGTCCCTAATACTCCCTATTCTTTCCCTTGTTACCCTCTTACCCTTAATAAACCGATAAAATGTCGTTGAATTCTTCAAAATACTGCCCACTAATATTTTTATCACCCCACGTTTTGCTCTAAGACTTACCCTCTTGAGTTTAGACCTTCACGTTCTCTACTCTTCTGTGACCTTTATTGACCTGCTCACTTTATGCCTGCTTTAAGCTTCTCTTTCATTTTTAATTCTGTTCTGAATATTTGTAGACACCCCAGGATATCTGGGCTTGTTTTCCTAAATTTCATCTTTGTTGTAACATGTTGCGGTGACACTCGCATCAATTCCATTTTGAGCATGTGATCCCCACCACCCCCACGCTGTTCTGCTCCAGTTTCACCCAGAAGTAACTGTACTGTGGCCAGATCCTGTCTTTCTCTTGGTAAGATCTGCCTCCATCATTCAAATTATTTTTATTTTTCAAACCTTTTTTCTTTTGGTCTTTTCCTTCATAAGCTAAAAATGCTTGAGTCACGGTCTCTGGTCCTGCAATGATCTCCCAATCCTGCCTGCAACACCCAACTGGCTTCATTCCCCACAGTGAGGGTCGGCACAGCCACGCCCATTGTTGTATCTGCTACATGTTGATATCAGGAGCTCTCTGGAATAAATTTCAAGGCATCTTTGCACTCTTAAAAATAATTATCGCTGCCCTAATCAATGTCTGTGATTGAAATGCCTGAATGTACTGATCCTATTATTGTATTTACACACCTTATTGAATTGGTTACCTACCTGCTCCTGTGTTTCCTTTTATCTGGAGGTCTATAATAGATCCCCAGTAGTGTGCCTGCCATTATTTCGATCCTAACCTCAACCAACAACCCATCATTTGAATGAATTCCAAGATATCATCCGTCCTTACTGCAGTCTTTGACTCCATAATTAATAAGGCAACACCACCTTCGCTTTTAACCCTCTCCTGTGCAGCCCTTAGTTCTTGTATCACAGAATATTGAGTTGTCAGCCCTGACCTCCCTCAAACACATCTACGTGATGGCAAAAATGTCCACTACCCCATGTCACCTCGTTCCCTTATCACATCTGTCTTTCCAATAATATTCCCAGTATTATGGTAAAGGACATCCAGCCTGGAATATAGCATTTGGAATACTCTGTCCCTCGGAGTTGTTCAGTCATTTACTGTTTGTTATCAAGCTGCATTTCTATGAACTAAAGCTGTAACTCTGGGACTGAATCAATAATTGTTGAGTTGTAATTTCTTTTTTAATTAATATGTTAATCAAATGCAACGTTCCACAACTGAACAGTCAGCTTCAAATACAATGAATTCCTGCTGATTAATTCCCTGCTCAGTGTGCAGCAGGATCAGCCCTCAGTAATGGAGAAAGTGAGGACTGCAGATGCTGCAGATCAGAGTCGAAAAGTGTGGTGCTGGTAAAGCACAACAAGTCAAGATGCAGCCGAGGAGCAGGAGAGTGAAAGCTTTGGGCATAACCCCTTCATCAGGAATGCATTGGTGTGTTCACATTTTTTTCCATTCCATGATTCATGGAATATTTGGAATTGTACTTGCTCAGGAGAACAGCACTGTATATAGCCATGAAATGGAAAGCAGTCAATCAGTTGGTTGAACTGGGAGTAGATAAAGTGAGGTGAAGTACAGACTGATTGAAGTACAAACATAAGGAGAGATAAGTCCCCTGGACCAGACAGAAACCACCCGAGGTTACCAGAGTAATTGAGGGAAGAGATTGCTGCACCTTTGGCGATCATCTTTGTGTCCCCACTGTCCACTGAAGGACTGCATGATGATCGGATGGTGGCAAAAGTTATTCCCTTGTTCAGGAAAGGCAATAGGGATAATCCTGCGAAATACAGGCCAGTCAGTCTTACCTCTGTATTGGGCAAAGTATTGGAAAGTATTCTGAGAGACAGAATTTATGATTACTTGGAAAATCATAGTTTGATTAGAGATAGTCAGCATGGCTTTTTGAGGGGCAAGTCATGCCTCACACAACTTATTGAATTCTTTCAGGATGGGATCAAACACATTGATGAAGGTCGAGCAGTGGATGTGATGTATATGGATTTTAGCAAGGCTACCATAAAATCGGCTCATTCAGAAAGTAAGGAGGCATGGGATACAGGGAAATAGGGATATCTGTCTTTGTGGATACAAAATTGTCTGGCCTGTAGAAGACTGATGGTGGTAGATCATGGAAAATATTCAGCCTGGAGCTTGGTGACCAGTGGCATTCTTCAGGAATCAGTTCTGGGACTGTTCTTTGTGATTTTTACAAATGACTTGGATGATAAAGTGAAAGGCTGCTTTAGTAAGTTTTATGATGTAACAAAGATGTTGGAGTTATGGAGAGTGTGGAGGGCTGTTGTAATTGGACATTGACAGGATGCAGAACTGGGCTGGTACATGACAGATGGAGTTCAAGCTGGATAAGTGTGAAGTGATTCATTTTGGAAGGTTGAATTTGAATGAAGAATACAGGGATAAAGGCAGGATTATTGGCAATGTGGAGGACCACAGGGATGGTGTGTTCCATATCAAAGGACGCTCAATGTTGTCATCCAAGCTGATAAGGTTATTAAGATGTATGGTGTTTTCATGAGCCAGGGATTGAGTTTAAGAGCCGCAAGTTTATGCTGCAACGCCAAAAAAGGTCTGGTGAGACCGCACGTAGTATATTGTGTTCAGTTCTAGTTGTCTCATGACTGTAAAGACATTGAGGCTTCAGAGAGGATGCCAGGGAGATTTACCAGGATGCTGCCTGGACTGGAGGGCAAGTCTTACAAAGAAAAGTTGGGGGAGCTAGGGCTTTCTCCTTGGAGCAATGAAGAATGGGAGGTGACATGATAGAGGTGTATAAGATGATGAGAGGCATTGGTAGAATGGGTAGCCAGAGACTTTCTTGCAGGGTGGAAATGGCTATCTCGAGTGAGCATAATTTTAAGGTGATTGGAAGAAGATTTGAGGAGATGTCAGAGTTAGGTTCTTTACGTAGAGAGTGGTGTGTGCTTGGAATGCAATGCTAGTAGCGTTAGTAGAGTCAGCTGCATTAGGGATATTTAAGTGAGTATTGGATAGGCACATGAACAGTATGTCAGTTAGTCTGATCTTCGAGTAGGATAAAAGTTTAGCAGGTCGCCAAGGCTTGAAGGGTCTGCACTAAGCTGTACTGTTCTGTGTTTTATGTTTCACCCAGCCTGTGGATTCTTATCAATTGTTGAATATGTGAGGGAGTGATCTGAGTGAGATTAGGAATCTGGGGGGCGGGGGGGCGGCGTTGGGCCAAAACTTCCAGTTATGTTGTTCATTGTTACATTCACCTGAATATCAGTACAATATGTGACGTCTCCTACACCAAGTAGGCTCCGCCAAGTTCAGGTATTAATGTCATTCTTGACTTGTCATTTGCTGCTGTTTCTTCAGATACAATCTGTTGGGTAACCCATGTATTAATCAGATGTTTGCTATGTTTCGTGAATCGCGCAAAACTAAGATGTCAACTATGATTATTTGACTGAACTATAATCTCTGAAAAGAATTAGGTTGATTCTATATTTATGGAACAAAAATATAAACTTCTGTCAAGATTTTCTAACACAGAAATAAAGAATGCACATTTATTTTCTATCGAACAAACAACATGGATGTAACTCTTTTGGCGATCAGAATTACATACACAATGTCAGGATTCAAAACAATGCATTGTCACTCCAACATTTTGAAAGTGGTTGGCTTCTGAATGATTACATGTTCAGGGTGAGCAAACGATTGAATAATCAAATAGAATTAGCGTTCTTATACATTTATATACAATCAATCAGTTTAATTTCTCACTGAAATGTACAAGCTTCAGCTATTTGTCAGCAAATTAGAAATGGCTATAGTTCAACATGCTCTGTGAATATTAAACTAAATAAATGACTTGTGTTATCAAATTTTAGTGAACAATAATTTGTAAACCTTTGACTTTTAGAAAGAATGTTATTGAATTTGAAATGCAGACAGCAAACAAAAAAAGGTGAACATATTATCGTGTGAGTGAAAAGTCAAACCTTTTCAAAGAGATTTGTGCCAAAGCAATGACAGATTTGTTTGAGTAATTGGAATACAACATTTAAAATATTCATATTCTGAGCAATAATTAGACTATATAATGAAGCTGGCCTTGCAATAGTTGCATTTTAAATGCTTATGCTGCACGAAATAATCAGATATTCGTGAGCATTTAGAATGGGAAATAATCGGATACTGACTTTTATTCTCATCAGACACATGATAGAGTGCAAAACGTTAAAGTACAGGAGGAGGCCATTGGCCACTGTGTGTACATCAGGTCCAGGAATGTCTCCAAAGCCCCTCCCATTCGCCAGCACTATCTCTGCAGCCTGTTAAATTCATATTTCCAAGTACATATCCAATTCTATTTTTTAATGTTCATCCAGAACTCTCCCAGACAGTTCCATTCCAAATCCTAACAGCTCTCTCAATAAATAAGTTTTTCCTTATCTCATTCCTGGCTCTTTTGCTGACCAGCTTGAAATTAGAACTCCTTGATGCTGTGATGCCAACTAAAGGAAACAGAGTATTCTTGTTTTACTCTGCAACTTTTATTTTTCATACGTTTGAGCAACGCAATTAGTTCAAATATTTATCTGTTCTGCTCAAGTAAGAATAAGCCTTGCAAGAACTGTTACAAGCACTACATCGAAACAAAACAGTCAGAAAACTAGCCACCTGGATACATGAACAACTGGCCAGAAAAAAAAGACATGACCCACTATCAATAGTATCCTTACATACAGATGAGGAAGTACACGATTTTGACTGGGTCTGCATATCCATCTAGGACAAGCCAAACAGAGACACGCACGAGAATTCCTAGAAAAATAGCATTCTAACCTCAACTCTATCAACAAACATATCAATTTTGATTCCATCGAACACTCTCTGAGAAAAAGAACCGAACAAAAAATCACCAATACTGGAAATTAGATCACTGACTCAAGGAAACCTAGACACTTAAATAGCAAGTGGGACATAACACCAGCACTTCACCAGAGGCTCACTGATAATGTTCCCTTGTAAGGTGATGAACCATCTGAAAATGAACTCTCCAGCTCAGCGAGCAAACTGACATCCAGAAGAAGCACAATTTCTCTCATCCTCCCTTTAACTAAATACTTCACTCCAGTTATCATTCCGATTACTTTAAGGTTATTTGTATTCTTCTGCAAAGTAATATAGTGTCTATCTGTGTGTGTTTGAATGCGTGTGTGTGTGAAGAGAGCGAGCGAGAGAGAGAAAGAGTAATCTCTGGATTAATCCCAGTGCCATGTGGAAAAGAGGGAAGGATGAGGAAGACAGTGGAGCTTAGCATGTTGTTAAAAATCTAGTTCAGGGGTGAGAGTTCCAGATTGTTGGATCATTGGGATCTCTTCCAGGACAGGTGGGGACCTGTACAAAAAAGACAGGTTGAATCTTAACTGTACAAGCACCAACATCCTTGTGGGGACGTTTTCTAGTGCAAGTCAGATGGATTTGAATAAACCAAGAGAGTGAGAACCAAAGCAGAGGATCAGGGACTGAGCAGAAGGTCGAGGTGAATAGGATATCAGGCACGGCCAGTCTAATGACCATGCCGAGAGAAGGAATCAAAACAGTGAGTTAGGAATTGGAATAAATTATAGCGATGAGGCGCAGGTTTTTCAGAGATTAACAAGTAAGGATGGAGAGTGTGGGGGATGTGAGGGAGTGAGGTGTGTGAGATCAGGGAGACAGTGCACAAGAAAATGTTAAAGGGCAAAGAGGTTTGGGTGGGGAATTCCGTGATAAACAACTGGCAGCAAAACACGGGAAAACTTGCTGCTTGTCAAAGTGAATACCTGGGAAAGAATTTATTATGATTCAGATAAATAACACCCTTATTGCTAGAGGTCTGTATTATAATGGAGGAAAAGCTGTGTTCATATTATGGCTGTAACTTTAATAATGGTTGCATACAGCTGGAATAGTGTCAGTGTTGTTGTTGGACAATGCGTGCACTGAACATATGAATTACACTGGATGGTCCGAGAGATGGCTGGGCTGCCTTTGGTTGAGTGAGTACTGAAGATGCATGAGATGATGCTGGTTTGTAATATAGCCACTTACTAAGTACAGTCAAAGGAACAAAGCAGCAACTGCCATTGTTAATTGTTTCAGAATATACCAGAGTATTCATGGCTGCCACTGCAAAGAATCATGCAATGAAAAACAGGCCTATCACGTCTGTGCCAGCAAGTGCTTATCCAAAGACATTTTAAACGTTTGTGAGGTTACCTGCCTCAACCACCCATCTAGACAACGCATTCCAGATTCATACCATCCTCTCAGTTCGAAACACATTCCACAAATCCTCTCTCAATCCCCTGACGTTCACTTTAAAAGTGTGTCCCTTTATTTTTGATCCTTTGACTAAGGAAAACAGCTGCTGTATGTCCATCCTCTCCATACCCGTTCTGCTCTTGTACACCTGTACCAGGTTCCCTCCTCAACCTTCCCTGCTGCAAAGAATAAACAAGCAAATTTAGCCATCTTCTTTCATACTCACTTTTGAGTACTCACTTGTCTTGTTACTTCTGACTTGCATCTTCCCAATTTATCGGTGTTAAATTTCATCAGGCCATTGATCTGGCTATCTGAATAATCTGTTTCTATCCTCCTGTAGCCTAACCCTTCCCTCCTGACTGTGATCCACCCCGCCCATCTTTGTGTCATCCACAACATTGGTCATCATTCCACTGCTCCCCACCTTCCACATTCTCACAATCGTCATTTCTGAATATCATAAACAAACCATGATTTCCTTCCTGTTCTCCAGATGTTATTCAGAGGATGATTTGACAATTCCAGTCTCTTGCTTTTCCTATTTATGAGTGATGTAAACACATTTTATGAGGGACCCACAAATAGCGTTTTCAACACAGACTTGAATTCACATTTTACACTCTGCCCCTCTGCATGTTTTGTTTATAAACATTGTAAATAATTTAGGATAAACTAGGGTTTGGCATCTTGCGGTGGAACATTAGCATTTTACGTGGCACTGTTCTTTGTAACATTCCCTGCAATAGCCAGAGCTGAAGAAATTTTTCATCTGCAGGATGGACATGCACTCATTTATTGTTTGTTTTAATCAGCGAGTGTGATGAGGATAAATATTCCAATAAATTCGATGTAATAGACAAACTGCAGAAGATCAAATCATATTCTCATGTCCACCTTGAATTGGAAGCAAATACATACTGTAAAAAATCAAAAATATTGAAATACCACGTAGGGGAGAAAAAACATGTCGTCTGCACTTGATGGAGATATAGAAATATATAGCACATGTACAACCTGAGCAAGAATCAAGTGATAGAAGAGAAAGTACAAGAAATCCTTTCTTAATTTTGAATGGAATCCAGATCCCGATTTTCTTGTACAGTGATGTTTTCTCATCCAATCTCACTTCCTCAAAAACAAGCTTTTCCCAGTCACTAAAATTTCATCTGCCGTTCTTCCTCCTCCGTCCTACTCTTTTCTTACAGTCCTACTCCACTTGCACTACCCCTTCTGCTGCTACATACTCTTCCACAGATGATCTCCCTTCACACTCTTCTTCTGCCACTCCAACTGTAAGTTACACCAATTCCCCAGTTACTCCCACTTTCTCTGGCCATCCCTTCCCCTTTTTGCTTTCCAACTGGGATGATGGGAGCTGCTGGCTTCTGTGCTGCTATTGATCATCAGTGAATGATGAGATTGAGATGATCAATGTCCAATAGGAACAGACAATAGTGTGTTTCTGTCATTGTCTGATGCACTGTGAACAGGGTGGTTTTGTTCCACATGGTACAGAGTGGAGTGTCTTTCTGTCTCTCTGTCACAGAGCTTAACCAAACAGCCTCATCACAAATAGGACAAACCTCTCCTCACAGTCAGAAATCCACGCATCAGTTTTACCTTAAACATTGTGAGTAGAGTGAGCACATTGTTCAAACAGGCTGTGTACTGGCCTTTTGTTCTTTATTCATTTAACTGATCTTCCAATGTCATTTGAGGTGAGACCAGAGTAATTTGCGTTGCATTAAAGGAGTATTTGACTCATGTGACATCAGAGATCCTGAGTAAACTGTGGTCACTGGGAATCGCAGGAAATTTTGCGCTGGTAATTTCGTCACTGAACAATGACACTTTCCCCAGAGCTATTGGGAATGACAAATAAACTCTGCCCTTGCTAGTGCCTTCCAAAACCATGGATAAATTGCCCTGTTAATAACATCAAGACAAATTATATTTTCACAGTTTGGTCTAAAGTCTCCGAAAAGGAACACCTTGCTGCTTGAGTGTCACTCCATTGAAATCAGGATGTTACAATAAGATTACCTTCCCAATTATTTTCACTCAGTTACTTTCTGAGGTCTGATCGTGTGATATCAGTACCACTGAGATCAACGTTTTCTCCATCCAGCAGAATCGCATTATATTGTCTCAAGGCTGCACCACTCCACAATTCTAATTTATTCACCGGTTCGTTCGTTGTTCTAAACAGATGTACTGGGCACACAATTTGCAACAAGGTAGAGATGCCCTTGACCCTCTGGAACCTTCCTCCCCTCTCATACCTGCCCTCTGACTCCATGCCCTCCCCCAACTCCACCTCCTGTCGTTTATTCACCGTCCCTCCTTAACTTCCACTCTCTGATGCTGAATGTTCTGTACTCAGCAAATATCTGAACATTACCTCTCTGTGCCCCCAATTTAATGAATTTTAGGCATGACATTTAGCTGAGCTCTTCCGCTGCCTTTGCCTCAGTGCCCATTTCTTTCAGCAATATTCCTCACCCTGTCCCATATACGCCGTTACCCAGCTTCAACACTCTCCCTCCACCTGGACCCCTCCCTCTAGCCTTTACCTGAACTAAATCGGTTCATTGAGAAATCTCAACATGTCGTAATTTCTCTGCACTTGCCTCACTAAATCCATACTATCAATGTCCGAACAGCCTATACTCCATGTGCTTAGGTCCAACTCTGACTGTGTTATTCAGCCTGTGCTGACAAGGGTGGTGCTGCTATAGTCTGGTGGACTGACCTCGACATTGCAAAGGTTGAACGCCCACTCTCAGGTACTGCCTCTAATCTCCCCCTAGACCATGACCCTACCATGGCACATCAGGCAATTGTATCAACTATGATAACTGACCACATTTCATTGGAGATTTCTGCCCCACTCGCCCCACGCCCCTAACTGCCCCCGAGCTGATAATCCTCTGATAGCAGAGCTCGCTTCTATCTCCTCTCAAAAGTTCACAAACAGAACTGCCCAGGCAGACCCATTGCTTCAGCCTGCTCCTGCCACACAGAGGAAGTGTACGGATACACACTTGGGCCCCAGTTATGCCTGTTTTTTTCCTGGGGGACGTCGACCATTCTCTGTTCCAGTTCTACTCCAGCACCCACCCACAAATCTTTGTCCCATACATAGATGATATCATCGCTGCTGCATCTCTCTCTTGTCCGGAATTGGAAAAGTTCACCATTTTCGCTTGGAATTTGAAAGTCTCCATCACTTTCACCTGGTCGATCTCTGGCTCCTTACTTCCTTTCCTCAACATTTTTGCTTCCATTTCTGGGGATAGCCAGGCAACTGATATCTGGTATTATCCCACCGACTCCCACAGCTTCCTGGAGTACACATCCTCACACCTGGTTTCCTGCATAAAGTCAATTCCATTCCCCCAGTTCCTCCGTCTCCACCGCATTGCTTCTGATGATACTAAATTCAATAAGGAAGCCTTTCACATGTCCACCTTGTTCGTCAATCAAAGGATTCCCCATCACTGTTGTCAACAGGGTCCTCAACCGAGTCTGACCCATCTCCTGCACTTCTACCCTACCCCTCCCCTTCCCTCTCGCAAAAGAGTTTCCATTGGCCTTACCTACTATCCCAGCAGCATTCACATGCAGAGGATCATCAGCCCACATTTCCCCCACCTCCGGCGAGATGCCCCCACCTGCACATATTCACCTCTCCTCCCTTGTCTACCGTCTAGAGGGATTATTCCCTCCAGGACACACTGGTCTACTCTTTGTTCACTCCCACCACAGGTCCACTTCACTTTCCCATGCCGGAGGTGTGACACATTCCCATTTACCTCCCTCCTCATCAGTATCAAAGGGCCCAACTGTACCTTCCAGGTGAAGCAGCACCTTACCAACAATTCCCACAATCCGGTCTACTACATGCGCTGCTCACAATGTGGTCTCCTCGACATTGGGGAAATGAAGGGTAGACTGGGTGACTGCTTCACAGAACACCCAAGTTGGACCGCTGCAGATGACTCAGAGCTTTCAGTTGCCTGCCAGTTTAACAGCCCATCCTCTTCCTTGACCAATATCTCTGTGTCAGGCTTGCTGCAGTGTTCCAGGCAAATTCATCGCAAGCTGAAAGAACTACACCTCATTTTCCATGTGCGGCCTTTGCAGCCCTTTAGATTCAAAATCAAGTTCAATATTTTTCGGGCCTGAACTCCCCAAAGTCCGAGCCCCCTATCCATACACCCCAGGCCGAGTTGTCACATAGCCTTCCATTACTCACACCCTATTGTTAGCTACTAACAGTCCCCATTAAGAGCTATCCGGTCTCTTCTGCATATAAACCAACATTTTCCCTGTTACTATCAGTTCTGAGGAAGGGGCACTGGACCTGAAACGTTAACTCTGATTTCTTTGCACAGATGATGCCAGACCTGCTGAGCATTTGCAGCAACTTCTGTTTTGTTTCAACATTTTCATCGCAAGGTCTCACAATGCAATACGTCATCGATATTTAGAGCCCTGTCAAACATAGGAACTTTGTAATTTCTCATTTAAAATCAATAACAAATTACTCGAGATTCAACTAAGATAACAGCTTTGCTGCTATCATTCAGATCAGACACTTTGTCACAGTTCAGAAAGAAGAAAGAAATCAAAAGAGCTGGAGCGAAACTCAGTAAATCTGGCAACATCTGAACAGAGATGCAAAAAATTAACCTTTGATTCTAATAGGACTTTTCAGAACAGTGTCACATCATATTACATATGTTAATTCTGCTGCTCTCTGCAGACACATCCTCACCTTTTTGTTTATCCAGGATTTTCTGTTTGCATTTCATGTTTCCATTATCACTATATTGCATGTTTCTTGACAGGTCTACATGTTAACCTTGGTAATATTTGGACAATGTGGTACTTTCATGTTTCTATTACTGTTGGTGTGTCTGTGATACCCGAATTACAGCCGAAATCTGTTTGTTCTTTAAGATCGAAAGTAAAAAGAAAATCTGAACATCTTGTAAATCTCAGGAAATCTATTTTGTTTGAAAATACATTTTAGAGGCAGCTGAACTTCATGAAATCATAGCGATAGATCTTTGATGATGGAACACTGTGTCCTTCATTGAACAAGCTTGTCTCCCCAATCTCCAAAAGCTTTCAATGCATAACATAGAATTATTACAGCAAAGGTGTTTGGAATGAGCGATATTTCTACTGTCATTCTCTTGTATTGTCACCATACCCCTGTGCATTTTGTTATTAGCACCTGCTTTTAATTGTAAGCATCCTGCCAGATATGAACAACATGATCAAGCTCAAACAAAAACAGACGTTGGAGGGAAAGCTCAGCAGGTCTGGCTGTATCTGTGAAGAGACATCAAAGTTAATGCTTCAGATGCGGTGACACTACTCAATCTGTATTCCCAATGATTAAATGGTGTGTATATAAAATATAGTTCACTTTATCACATTTAAAATTATCCGGTTCAGTTCACATTGTCATTGAGCATTACATATCCCAAGCGTTGGCTCGTTCCTTGTTGTGAACTATATTTAATTCTATCTGACGTTAAGAGTGATGATGACTGGGGAATATCATTGTACTCCCCATGCAGTCTCCACAGCCACTATCCCCATTCCGCCCGATCTACAAGGTAAGTCTGACTTATTAATTCATAAGTCTTAATGAATAAGATCACTTTTGGTTTTGGGCTGAGGGGAAAAAAGGTGAAAAATTATTGCTTTACAGCAAATAAAACTGCATTAAGATGTTTATCAATTTGTATAAATTAATTACTGAAGCATATTCTATATGGAAGGTCCAACGTTTCTGTATTAGAGCAGTGAGAGGACCATTCAGAGAAGTCCACCCTTCCTGTCGAAGTTCAGGGCAATTGTGCTCAGTGACAGTCTGTTGGCTGGGGTTTGTTCCCGTGAAGGAGAGATCAGCTCAGTAACAACATCCTGACTGTGTTTCTTTATTTTGTGGAGGGGCAGAGATTCCGGGTAAGATGATAACAGCATTGCAAACGTACAACAAGGCAGAGTATTCTAGCCTGCGATCAGAAAACTTCCATCATTCTTCCTCACAACTGACTTCACTAGGGGAATTGGCGATGGGAGATGTGACCAATAGCGAGCAATGTCAGCATCAAGTCCAGTCCAGTCCAGATATATTGTGAGCTGAATGTGCTGTATTGAAAGCTAGAGCTGTTTACTCAGTGACCGCGATTGATGTCAGTCTCCATGCATTGTAACTGTGTCCTATTGGTGAGGGGCTTCACTCAGTGCGTTATCCCAGTGTAGGAGCAGATGCATCAGCTCCAACAGTAACAGAGATCAGCAGCTGCACAGTCGTGGAGAGGACAGATCTGAATCTGCGAATAATGGACTGGATAATTACACAAATGGAGAGGAGGCTTTCCTTGGGTCTTTACAACATTTTTCTTTGTTGGAAATGTCTACCTTATCAGATATTAGTGGTGCTGATTGGGCGGAGTGGAGAGTGTGTTACTAACCTATGGTGGAGGAGCGACGCTCCGAAATCTAGTGTGCTCCCAATTAAACCTGTTGGACTATGACATGGCGTTGTGTGATTTTTAACTTTGTACACCCCGGTCTAAGAGCGGCATCTCCAAATCATAACCTATTCTCGCTATTGTTTGTATTCTCTACCTCTGTCCATTCATTAATCCCATAAACAATTTTGAACTTCATTGTAATTTCTATTATCTATATTTGCCAATGAAAGAAACTTTTATCTTCAATTTCAATTGCAGTTTCCATTCATCTGAATTACAGACCACTCCCTTACATCTGAGAACAAAACTGTGCACAACCTCGAGATCTCATTTTGCCCTGAACTGGTTTATGTATCTTGTTCTCTCTGTCACGAACCCTGTCCACTACCAGCTCATAATATCCCCAGTCTCCATCTCTGCGTCAGTGCTGTGGCTGAACAAACCATTGTCTGCTCGTTGGTAAAATTCAGACTTTATGTTTCAAGCTCTCTTCTGGCCACTTTTCCAGTTACAAGTATTTTAATCACAAAATTGTTCTTGTCTCGGACGTTCCTTCATGATTAGGACAATGTATCAGAGTAGGAATGTCGCTGGACATAATTCAGGAGCAAAGCTTATTAAACGAAAGACATTGTTTCAAGCGATTTGTTTCAAGTCCTACCACAGCTGATGGCAGAACTTCAATAAAAATGATAAGAATTGGAATAAAAGTGAATTTCACGAAAAACAACTATAAAACCACATTTTGTCTGAACATTTTCCTGTTTCACTGATGACCTTCGGTAAAGAAATCTAATGTCACTACCCATCTGGGTTAAGTGTGACTTCAGACCCATATCAATGTGCTTGATTTTATATTGGCTTGTGGAATGGCCTCACAATCAGGACAATTAGTGATGATTAACAAATGCTGCCCTGGGCAGAGATGCCGACTTCCCATGGAATAACACATTTGAAGGTTAAACAAATTTGAAAGATGCTGGAGATCTGAAATTGCATAAATAATGCAAGAAAAAGATCAGAAAGTGGTGGGAAGCTTTTCTGAACTGAAAGCAGCTGGAAAATAGTGTGAACAATGCTGGTGACAGGGAAGTCTGCTTTGAAGGGCAGGAGGAGTGAGTTGAATCGATAGAGAAAGAGAGAGATAGAAGACAAAGAGCAAACAAAGGGAATGATGATCAGCTGGGGTGGAAATAAAATGTGAGAATCACCTCATTTATTTTTAACTTTTCACATCTTCCTGAATATCACTCCCATGCTGCTACACGTATCCCCTTCTTATAAAAAAATAGCTTTTTGCCATTTCCCTTTCCGAAAAACCTCCATTACGTCCTGTTTTCACTAATCAAAAGAAATCCGAAGAGGATTTTCACTTTTAACAAGAAAAGTACATTTTCCCCACATAAATTAATGATACCACATTTTATGCCATATCAGCTTATGAAAGGCTTTGTAGGAACACTCTACTTTCAGATACCGAGGGCAATCTCTATCTATCTAAGATCATGTTTAAAGCGATTTGATCCGACCTGTCTGTGTTCCCTGAGTGTCGGCATGTTCTTATATTTATTAATGGGATATAGGTATCGCTGGCTGGGCAGCATTAGTTCACTTTGTTGATTGCCCTTGAGAAGACCTTGAGCCTCACAGGGCACTTACACAGAGTGAGGCGGACAAGGTGACAGCTGCACAGGAGCAGTGCGATTCAAGATCGAATTTAGCAAGATTAATATTATTTGAAAAGTTAGAGATGTCAATGCGTCAGTCTAATTACGGTAGGGAAGAAGGTGTTCCTGAGCATACTGGTCCATGTTTTCATGTCTCTGTATCCCCTCGCTTTTGGAAGAGGTTGTAGGAGATCATTACCAGTTTGGGAGAGATATTTGATGTTGCCAGACTTTCGCTGACACTGAGAAGTATAAATGGATGGAAGGTTGTCCTCCATGATAGTATGGGCTGTGCACAAAACCGTCTGTAGTTTCTTATGGTCCTCGGAAGAGCAGTTACCGTTACACTTTTATGCACGTGAATAGAATGCTTTCAGTTGCCAGTATGCAGAGCACTGGGAGAAGGCAGTTTCAAAATATTTAGATGTAACAATTGGTTGTTAAATGGATATCTACATTCTGGTTGCTGTTTTGACAGCAATTGAAATTTAACCAATAAATTTAAATTATCTTTAAGATACCAAAACATAATTGAATTTATTGTATTGCCAACATCCAACCAAAGAGCCATCACATGCTTCAAAAGAATAGACAAGCCATCACCATCACAACGAGAGAGAAAGAGATGGACACGGAGAAGGAGAGAGAGAACACAGCGAGGCAAACAGAAGGACAGTCAGTAAAACAGAGAAAGGAATCAAAATAAGAAACAAACATTCACAAGAACAGGGAGAAGGGGAGACAGTAAGTTATGGGAAAGAAACAGAAGACAGATAAAAGGCAAATACAAGGAAACAGACAGTGTGAGAGAAATAGTGAGATACAAAGCACACAGGGAGTGGGGATGGGGTCACAGTGTGCTGGGGATGAGGAATGGGAGGTTCTGGGGCTGAGGACCAGAGACAGCTGGGAGTGAGCATTGTAGTAACTGGGGGAAGGGAGGTGAGGATTTACTTTGACCTTTACCAAGAAATGCAGACAAAGCATAGTAAACAATGATGTACAGAACAATGGCTGTAAAATATGTTTGAGAGCCATGCAGGTTACGATGCACAGGGCGTGTGCGAGGTGAGATCAGCAGGAACAAGATCAGCATTATCTGAGATTAGGGAGTCCACTCATCAGTCTAATAACAGTCAGGAAGAAGCTGTTCCTGAACCAGCTGCTCAGTGTTTTCAAGCTTCTGTACCTTTTAGTCTGAGGGAAGAGGTTGGAGGAGACCATTACTGGGGTCTGATGGGTCATTGCTAATCTTATAACAAAGAACATTCCAGTACAGAAACAGGCCATTCGGTGGTCCGAGCCTGCGCCGATCCAAATCCTCTATCTAAACCTGTCGCCTATTTTCTAAGGATCTGTATCCCTTTGTTCCCAGCCCATTCATGTATCTTTCCAGAAACACCTTAAAATAAACCACTGGTCACAGTTCTCCATTTTGAGAAACTCCCTCCCCTTACTACTCTCTGCCTCCTGTTGCCCAGCCAGTTCTTTATCCACCAGCTCGTGCACCATGTGACTTTACTTTCGACATACCCCGACCATGGGGAAACATACCAAACGCCTTCCTGAAGTCCACGTACATGACATCTACAGTGCCTCCTTCATCAATCAACTTTGTCACTTCCTCAAACAATCTATTGATTTGGTAAGACATGACCTTCTCTGCACAAAACCATGTTGCCTATCACTGATAAGACTATTTTCATTCAAATAAGAATAATTCCAATCTCTGGACCCTGTTTTTGTGGAGTTTTTTACAATCTCCCCGTGTCTGCATTGGGAGAATTAACTCGTTTCTCTCTTCACAGTATGTTTCTATGTTTGTTTCAGGTTTCTGCCATCTGCAGTATATTTACTTGTATTTGATGGAGAATTGCTGCAAATATGACGAGTTTATTGTAAAAGTGGCACTGGTGCTCGGGCTCCCCGAGTACATGGGAATCTTGCCCAGCTACTGATGTGAGTGCATGTCCTACTCCGTCTCTCTCGAGCCCTGAGTCCATTCGTTATTGCATGCAGCCTTTCACCGAGCCATTCCGGGGTTCCCCACACCCCATCGCCTGGCACTGGATGCTCCCTACGCAAGAGCGCACAAAGACACTGGGCACTTTCTGACACGCTAGGGATCCGGGGTAAAGCCCCAGCCATTAAAAGGAACAGAATAGCTAAAATCCAATTGAACAGCAAAGCAGAGTAAACAGGCTGAATGACAGCCATCTGTTGTGACATTTTCAGGACTTTTGGACTAATTTCTGTTTATCCACGTCCATCTACAAATATATACTCCATATTAATACCTTGTCACACAGGTTTGGTGAAGGTGATAGATATCAGATCCTATGGTCATTGCGGGTGATTCGTTGGGCTCCACTTTCATAGTTAATGAGATCACACTAAGTTTTTATTGTCAAGTGTATCCATTTCAAAGTAAAGATCGTGCCGGAGTTATGCTGAAAGGATTTTTGAATGTTGAAGAGACTAGATTTTGCCACGTGCCAGTGAAGTTAGGAATAGGAAGGCAGTATAGTTAAAAACATGGCCAAAGAGCTGGTAGGGTAGGCAGCACTTGCAATATGTGGATCTTTGGGATTCCCGGATCGGTAGGATATACACAAGAAGGACTGGATGCATCTGAACTGGCAGCAATCTCCGATATGTGGGTCATTGGGACTCCTGGGTCAGTATGAAATACACAAGAAGGACGGGATGGAGGTGAACCGGCAGCAATCTCCTGGCAGGAAGGTTTGCTATTGTCACTCAGGAGGGTTTAAACAAGTGTGGTGGTGGGGGGAGGGAGGGTGGAGCCAGAGCAGTACGTCCACAAGCACATGACTGAAGAGTAGTTGGAGACTAATCCCAGTGCAGCTAAGACCAACAACAAACTGGCAGAGGGGAGTGAACACAATGGGACTGGCAGTCGGAAGTATGCTGATTTTAATGTGAGCAGTATGACAGGCAAGACAGATGAGCTTGGAGTTTGGAGTTTGAATGAGTAGACATAACTATGATATAACTATTACAGAGATTTGGTTGAGAGAGGGATCAGAAAACTGTCAATCCAATGGGTCCAGAGAGAGTTGAAGAATGTGCATTGAGAGGCTGGAGACTGTTGTTTGAAGCATAATAATTATCCAGCAGTTTATTGGAATTGGACAGTGTGTGATGAAATGTACAGATAGAAGGGACAATGGAGGAAACAGAAATTGTCTGTTTGCAATATTTTCTGCTTTACTGACAATCTTTTCTAATCTCCTATTACCAGAGAATAGACGAGGAGAATTTACATCAGGGAATCTCAAACCAAATATCAGGTCAGGATCGGATGGAGTTGGGCTGAAGTGTATTTATTTCAATGGAAGAATTATTATGGTTAATTTTATTATGATGAACTGACAGCCTGAATCCGTGCATGTGACTATGATGTTGCAGCTTTACAGAGACTTGGTTGAGAGAGGGAAAGGACTGGCCATTTAACATTCCAGGGTTTCATTGTTTTATGCGAGGTGGAGAGAAAGGTAAAAGAGGTGGACGAGGTGTTTTAATAATCGGGAGAATGCTACATCTGTACTTGAAGAGGACATACAGGAGGGACTATCCACTGCAGCAATATGGTTAAAGCTCAAAAACAAGATGGCTGCAAGCACTGCGTTACTATAATCCCCCGCCCAACAGCCACGGACGTATTGAGGTACAGATATTTACGTCGATTAAGGAAAGGTGTATTAAAAAATCAGAGAGGTCATAGTGAGTGACTTTAAGATCTCCAGTAATGACTGGGAGTCCCTTGGAGCAAGAGGCTTCGACGGGGCAGAATTTATTAACTGCAGCAGTATGTGGATTGTCCAACGAGAGGAAGAGCCATACTGGATCTCGTATTGGCTAATGATCCTGGCCAGGTCACTGACCTTTCAGTGGGACATAATTTTAGAAACAGTGGTCACAGCTCCTTCAGATTTAAGATAGTTACGAACATGGATAAGTCAGGACCTTGTGTGAAGCTACTGAATTGGCGGAAGGCAAATTCCGTGAGCATCAGGCAGAGCTAGGCCGTGTCAATTGGGAGGAGCTGCTATCAGGGAAATCCACATTTTGTATGTGGGAACTGCTTGTTAAATTCTGACAGCATAATCATCTGGTGATAGTCCTCCCGCCTGCACGAATTTCAATCTATTTTGTTTGAACAGATATTTCAAGGCCACTGCACAACAGGCAACAGGAAGAGATAAAGGATGATTCTGCACTGTGTCCTTCGCAGAACCAGCTTGTCTCTCTAGGCACCTGATGTCTTTATTGTGCTGAAGTCTTCATTGTGGTTCAGAGAGCTTCAGAATTAATAGAGCACTGAACGAAGCCGTTTAGCCAATTGTACAACGATGAGCTCTCCAACATCACAATTTGAAAACAGAGAGAACTGTGTGTGTGTGTGTGTGTGTGTGTGTGAGAGAGAGAGAGAAAAATTAACAGATAAAAAGGAAGTGAAGAGAGATAAAAGGAATGGAGGGAAAATGGAGCGACAGAGTGAGTGAGATCAAGGGGTGTCAGATGAGTGTGAAGTTAGATCAGAAGACAGCATGAGGACAAACATACAGAAATTTTATTTAGAAATTCCCACAGACTGCAAGCCCTTTGTCTGGTGCCATACCCTGTGAGCACTATGCTGTCATCCCAGCCAGATCATTTATCGCCAATAATTTCACAGAACCGGGTTGCTGACTGCTGAACAACTTCCAAAATAACAATAGATTGGTTCCGGGGAGAAGGTGAATTAATTTAACAATTCTGGGCCAACAGGAACTTGTCGTCACTCTAGACAATGTGTGAGACAGGGCGAGAGAGTCTCAGTGAGGTGGATCACTGATTGGGGGGAAATCAGTACTTCAGCTGTGGGTCAAATAATGACCAATAAAGCTTGAATACCTCGTCCATGGTTTTATAATTCACATTTCAATTCATATAGCTCCACATCGTAAGTGAATTTTAACAGACTTGTCTCTTTGTATTTTTCATGTTTTGGTATGTGCTGAAACGCTTGTTTTTTGTCCCAGTATTTTGTGTTGAATAAACACATTTTATTGTTGTGGTTTTGTTCGCCAAGCTGGGAATTTATGTTGCAGACGTTTTGTCCCCTCTATGTGATACCCTCAGTGCTTGCGAGCCTCCTGTGAAGCGCTTCTGTGATTTTTCCTCCGGCATTTATAGTGATTTGAATCTGCCGCTTCCGGTTGTCAGTTCCAGCTGTCCGTTGCAGTGGTCGGTACATTGGGTCCAAGTCGATGTGCTTATTGTTTGAATCTGTGGATGAGTGCCATTCCTCTAGGAATTCCCTGGCTGTTCTCTGTTTGGCTTGTCCTATAATAGTCGTGTTCTCCCAGTCGAATTCATGTTGCTTGTCATCTGCGTGTGTGGCCACTAAGGATAGCTGGTCGTGTGGTTTCGTGGCGAGTTGGTGTTCATGGATGCGGATCTTTAGCTGTCTTCCTGTTTGTCCTATGTAGTGTTTTGTGCAGTCCTTGCATGGGGTTTTGTACACTACATTGGTTTTGCTCATGCTGGGTATCGGGTCCTTCGTCCTGGTCAGTTGTCTGAGAGTGGCTGTTGGTTTGTGTGCTGTTATGAGTCCTAGTGGTCGCAGTAGTCTGGCTGTCAGTTCAGAAATGTTTTTTTATGTATGGTAGTGTGGCTAGTCCTTTGGGTTGCGGAATGTCCTCGTTCCGTTGTCTTTCCCCTAGGCATCTGTTGTTGAAATTGCACCGGATCATCAACGCCACACTCACAGGAATCCGATTCGCGAGAGAGGAAGAAAAGGACAACCAACTCCCATTCCTCGAAGTGATGGTACAGAGAACACCGAACGGAGAATTCACCACAAAGGTTTACAGGAAATCCACACACACAGATCAAATCCTGAACTACGAAAGCAACCACCCCAACACACACAAAAGAAGTTGCATCAAGACACGATTCAAAAGGGCCACAACACACTGCAGAAACATCACAGAATCGCTTCACAGGAGGCTCCCAAGCACTGAGGATGTCACCTCGACAGGGGACGAAACGTCTGCAACACAAATTCCCAGCTCGGCGAACAGAACCACAACAACGATCACCCGAGCTACAAGTCTTCTCACAAACATTAAACACATTTTATTACTGAGGAAGAAATAACCTGTTCTGATGGGACAGTCTTCGTATGAACCGTGCTGGGACCAGAGTCCAAGTGAATCCTAACCAAGGATGTCGACAGAGCTTTAAACTGATTAGGAGTGTGTGTGTGTGCGTGCGCGGGTTAGGGGTTTCCTTATAGAGTTTAATGAGAAAAGAGGAGGTAAGAGCACAGAGCTCAAGAGAGGTTATTAAAATCTTCAGCATAGACGCAAATAGAACAGAGTGTATGGGAAGTGTAAGCAATCAAACTTCAATCACACTGAACAAACAAGTGGCAATAGAAGAGGAAACGTTAACACAAGATTGAAGGGTTATATCAGAATGCGAGCAGTGTAAGGAATAGGGTAAATGAGCTTGTGGCATAGATTGAAATTGGTAGGTATGACGTAATGGGCATCACAGAGAAGTGGCTGCAAGGGGATCAGGATATTCAAGGACATATATCGTATCGAAAAGATCGAGACAGTGGATTTACATTATTAATAAGAAATGAAATTTAATCAACAATACGAAAGGAAGTAAGGTCAGATGGTGGAGAATCTGCATGTTAGAATTGAGGAACCACAAAGGTAAGACAACCACAGTTGGAGACTTGCACAGGCCTCCAAAGAGTCGTCAGGAGCTGGGGCACGAGATACACCAGGAGATAGAAAAGATCTGTAGGAAAGACAACGTTACAGTGATCATGGGGGATTTCAATATGCAAGTGAAATGGGAAACCAGTTTGGTAGTGAATCGCAAGAAAAGGAATTTGAGGAATATCTACGGGATGGCTTTTTGGAGCATCATGTGGTGGAGCCCACTCGGGAACAGATGACACTGGATTTAATGACGCAGGCTGGACAAGGGAGCTTAAGGTGAAGGAAAACTTCAGAAGCAGTGATCAGAACATGGTTGAATTTATTCTGAAATTTGAGAGAGAAGATAGAATCAGAGTTAACAGTATTTCAGCTGAATAAAGGCAACTGGAGAGGCATAAGGGAGAAGCTGGGTAGAATTGACCGGGGCAGGGTAACAGCAATGGCTGGCGATTCCATGATAATTTAAAAGACACTGCAGCGATGTGTGCTGAGTAATAGAGATATGGTACAGGGAGGATGAGGTAACCAGGGCTGACAAGGGAAGTCAGGGATTGCATATAAGCAAAAGAGTAAGCAGAGTGAAGGACAGTGTGGAACTGGAGAATTGAGGCCAACAGAAGGCAAGAAAAAATAAATAAGGAGGGAGAACATTAAGTATGGGGCTAGGCTAACCAGTAATATAAAGGAAACTGTAAGAGATTCTTTAGATATATAAAATGCAAAAGAGACGTAAATGTGAATATGGACCACTGGGAAATGATGCTGGAAAGACAGTAGTGGGAAGCAAAGAAATGGCTGAGGAATTTTGCATCAGTCTTCACGGTGGCATACGCGAGTAATTTCCCAAGAATTGAAGAGAGTGAGAGGGCAGTCCTAAATACAGTGGCCATCACCAAGAAGAACATGTTAGAAAACAGAATGGCCTGAATGTGGATAACTCACCTGGACCAGATGGACTACACCCCAGCCTTGTAAGGGAGATCGCTGAAGAGTAAGTGCAAGCAGAAGTGGTAATCTTTCAGGAATGACTAAAATCAGGAAAGGGCCAAGTGGCTGTATATTTGCAAACATGACACTCGGTTTAATAAGGGAGTTAGGCAGAAGATGGAAAACTGCAGACAGATTAGCCTAACCTTGGTTGTGGGTAACATCATGGAATTCATCGTGAAGAATGGGATTTCTCAATTGTTGGAGGTCTTTGGTAAAATAGGACAGAGTCAGCATGGTTTCATCAAGGGGAGGTCATGCCTGACAACCTGCGAGAATACATTGAGGGAGTAATGTGCAGATTTGATCAAGGAGAACCAATAGATGTTATCCATCTGCACCTCAAGAATCCTTTGACAAGGTGTCATGCATGAGACTATTGAGAAAGATATGGGTCCATGGTGTTAGAGACAAGGTGGAAGTTGAAGTTTGGCTGTCTGACAGAAAGCAGAGAGTTTGGATTAAAGTGTCTTTCTCAGGATGGCAGCCAGTGACAAGTGGTGTTCCACAAGACTGAGTTTTGGGACCACAACTTTTCACTTTATGCATTCATTATCGATATGAAGGAACTGAGGGCATTCTGGCCAAGCTTTCAAACTGTGCAAAGATAGATAGAGGGACAGGGAGCATTGAAGAGGTGGTTTGGCTGCAGGAGGGTGCTCTGGCGCATCTCCTCAACTGCCCAAAACTCCGGCCTTGAGCTTCACCCTTCCAACTACAACTAGTTAGAACCTCTCTGGTGCATGCCTTCCATCCCACCAACCTCAGGATACAACGCATCATCCTCTACCATTTCTGCCACCAACAGTCAGACCTCACCAACAGAGATATACTTCCCTCCCTACCCCTATCATCATACTGCTGTGACCATTCCCTCACAGCTCCCTCATCAGGTCCACGCAACCCCAACAAGCCACCTTCCACTCCCAGCACTTTCCCTTGCCACTACAACTGGTATGAAACTTGTGCAAACACCTCCCTCCTCACCTCCACCCAAGACCCCAAAGGATTCATCCACATCAGGTAGATAACATCCTGTGCATCCAAACACCTCTTCTAGTCTGTCCATTGCTCCTGGTCTCCACTACATTGGCGAGACAGGACGTCAACTTGCAGAACGGTTCAGGGAACACTCTCGGACACACACACATCCAACAACCCCACTGCCCTGTGGCTGAATATTTCAACTCCCCCTCCGACTCCGCCAAGGCTTTGCAGGTTTGTGGCCTCATCCACTGTCAAATTCTAACCACCTGACGTCTGAAGGAAGAACGCATTATCTTCTGTCTTTGGACCCTTCCAACACACGTTATCAAGGACAATTTTACCAGTTTCCTCATCTCCCCTCCCTCCACCTTATCCCAGATCAAACTCTCCAACTCAGAACCGCCCTCTTGAACTGTCATACCTGTCCATCTTCCTTCCCATCTATCCACTCCACCTTCCACTCTGACCTATCACTATCACCACCCACCTTTGTCTAGCTGTCACCTTCCAAGTTACCTTCCTCCCAGCACCAGCCCCTCCCATTTATCTCTCTGGCCCCTTCCGCCCACCCCACATTCCTGATCAAGGCTTTATGCCTGAAACGTCGAATCTCCTGCTCCTCGGATTCTTCCTGCCAGGCTGTACTTTTCTATGACCACACTTTTTGACTCTGATCTCCAGGATCTGCGGTCCTCACTTTCAGTGTTGAAGGATTTTTACAGGTTTGGAAAGTGATCAAAGAAGTGGCAGATTGAGTACAATGTGGAAAAGTGTGGAAAAGCATTTTACCAGGATGAATAGAGGCATAGACTATTTTATAAATAGCAAGCAAATTCAGAACTCTGAAGTGCAAAAAGACTAGGGCGTTCTAGTCCAGGAGTCTTGAAAGTTGCAGGTTGTCAGTAGTTAGGAAGGCAAATACAATGAGGGCATTTATTTCAAGAAGGCTTCAATATAAAAGCAGGGATGTACTTCTAAGGCTCTACAAGGCTTTGGTCATGCTACATTTGGATTATTGTGCGCAGCTTTGGGTTCCATATCTCAGGAAGGATGTACTGGTCTTGGAGCGTTTTCAGACGAGATTCACGAGAATGGTGCCAGGAATGAAAAGCTTCACATATGAAGAATATTTGAGGGCTCTCGGTCTGTATTTGATAGAGTTCAGAAAGATGCTAGGAGGTCTAATTGAAAAATACAGAATGCTACATCTCCTGGGACAGAGTGGATTTTGGGAAGATATATCCAATGGTAAGAGAGACTAGTACCAGAAGGGACAGAGTAAAGAGAAGACCTTTCCAAACAGAGATAAAAAGAAACATCTCCAGCCAGAGAGTGGTGAATCGATGGAATTCACTGCCACAGAGGACTGTCGAGTCCAGATCATTGAGTACATTTAAGAGTGAGACAGATAGGTTCTTGACTGTAAAGGGGATCAAGGGTTACAGGTAGAAAGCGGGAGAATGGGGTTGAGAAGCTTAACAGCCATCATTGAATGGCGGAGCAGGCTCAATGGGACAAATGGCCAAATTTCTGCTCCAATGTCTTCTGGCCGTATGTTTAATATTGGCTCTCCTCATTCCTCATTGGAGCTGTATCCTGAAATTTGATCTTCAAATGATTTACAAAGAGTAACGTTTCACTACTGATGAGTGGGAAATGTCATGTTTCCTCACTCCAGTCTCAGCAGCCATGTCCCCAATATCATAATCACACTGCAATTGAAATCCAATGGTACTTAATCACAGTTGATTGACATCGATAATATTAACAGCATGACCCTCACCTGCCCTCTCTGATTCTCGAATAATCATCTGAATTGTGTGTCACGTCATATTCTCTGTTAACATATCCATGTCAGTTATCCGTTATCACCCATGTTATCGTAGACACATTTTCCTGTCAGATTCTGGACTAGAAAAGTTCTCTCCATATTTTACTGACATTATAATCACTGATCAGTAGTTGCAGATTGTATATTTCCGTTTATCAATGTAGAAACTTGTTTATGTTCTGACAATCCTTTGTCATTATTCCCATTATTCCCATATCCAAGGCAGATTGAATGATTGCACGCATTCAATCTACCATCTCAGTCAGAAACTTTTTCCCCGGGTACAACAGAGTGTTACAAGGGGACATAAATTTAACGAGAAGGGTGGAAGATATAGGAGAGATGTCAGGGGTGGGTTCTTTACCCAGAGAGTGGTGGGGGCATGGAATGCGCTGCCTATGGGAGTGGTAGAGTCAGAATCATTGGCGACCTTTAAGCGGCATTTGGATAAGTACATGAATGGGTGCTTAATCTAGGATAGAAGTTCGGCACAACATCGTGGGCTGAAGGGCCTGTTCTGTGCTGTATTGTTCTATGTTCTCTATGTTCTATGTTCTATGCCAAATGTATGAATTTTAAACCTTCTTTTGAATTTTATTAAAATCAATGTTAAATTGAAAGGGGTTAATTGGAGCTATTTGTTCAGTGACTGTCAATCCCCGTGGATCCTAATTATCCCAGTGGAGAGTTTCCATCGTTGAATGATAAATGGGCTCTTTTCAGCGTGTTATCCCATAGTATGAGTTGGAGCATCGCTGACAGTACTAACACGGATCATCAGCTCGAGAGAGAGGGGCAGTAGAGATCAGAATCTGAGAACATTAGACTGGAACGTTACAATAATGGTTCAGAATGTGAGGACCTTCGATTTGAATGTTCTAATAGTGAATCAGAACCTAAGTTCAGTAAACTGGAATGGTACAACAATGGATCAGAATCTGAGATCATTAGACTGGAATGGTTCAACAATCTATCAGAATCTGAGAATATTTGACTGGAATATTACAATAACAGACAGGAGTTTATCCTCGGGTCTTTACTATCTTTCTCGGCCTTGGATATCATTAGCATCACGGATCCAGGATCTCCTTTGGATTATTCAAGGTGGTTACTATCCCATCCTCGCTATAGTTGGTGTACCTGGTAAGTCATTACATTTGTCTACTAAACTGGGTTGAACTGAATTTCTGCTCATGATATCCAAAATTTGGAAAGTGCAAGACAATGTCTCCAGTTACAAACAAAACCTCCTTTCCTTATATTAATCAGTATCAACTACTATTTCTCAATTACTCACTGATATGCAAGAAGGAACCAGACTGTTCTCAGACTCCATAATCCATTTTGTCCTTCACAGATTTACATCTCCATCTCGTCCCCACTAACCAATCCTGTCCAATACCACCGTCATGATATCCCAGTCTCGTCTCAGTCTCATTGCAACTTCTGAATAAACCATGATTTGTGCCTTTCTTTAAGCCGGATGCAACAGTTTCAAGTTCCTTCAAAACATATATCCGTTATGAAAAAATTGCTCTTGAGGATGTGTAATTTGTTCTCTGTACAAACGGGACGACAGTTTATGGTGTTCAAGACTCATACTCTTGAGCCACAGAATAATAGTCTGTTGATACCTCATGAGGGAAATTGAAAGCAACTATTTTCATTTGCCATAAAGCCCATCTGCTTGCCCCAAGTCCTTAAGCGAAGACAATGTGTCATTCTTCACTAGTCAGGTTTCAGTGTGACTTCTCTGATGAACATGTGGGTGTTCTGCAACTTTAACAGAATTAAAAGCCAGCAATAACTACCCGACAGCACCAAGTCTTCCGAAAAATAGAATTAATGTAACATTTGGTCGATTAGCTTATTTTCTCAAGACAAAAACAAATTCAGCCAAGCAGTTTAAGTTATAACCCAAAGTGCCCACCTCCAATCAAGTTTGAATTTAGCATATTGATAATCTTAAAAGCCAATGACACAGTCCAATGGTTTGGGGTACAAGACCGCGGGAAATTGACAGTTGAGAGGAGAACTGCCAAGTTACCAGCATGCATAGACTGCCTGAAAATTAGTTCTCCTCTCGGTTCCTTTATTGATTAGTAACTGGTAAAAGCAGAATCTCAAAGAAGAAAAGAAGACAGGAATATGGAGAAGAACAGAAAGCTTCTTGGTTTTGAGATTAGGAGTTTTGTTTTGTAAATCTTAATTGAGAGCCTAATCGGGCTGGTATAGTGGTGGTGGGGGGAGCGGAGAGATAAAATATAGCTTAGAGGAAGAAGCTGTAAATATTCGTTTGTCTATTATTCCCTGTTATACTTTAAGAAATAAAGTTGTTAATTTTTACTTCAAATAGTTTTGGACTCTAGAATTATCATGGATTACTGCAGTGGATAAATCTTTTCCCTGTTGCTGGTTTTACATTAAGCAGGAGAATGTATCCTATGTTGTGACACTACAATCCCACAGGAATGTGCTTTTCTCTTTACTGTCCTGTGGAACAGCTGAACCAAACATTCAGTTCAAGATCGGCATAACATGCTGCCATGACCAGGGCTGCATACATCCTGTGAGAGAAGAACAGAAGTAAAGATAGCTCCCTTCCTCTGCCTGTTTCCCGTATCCTATAGCTCATTTCTATTCAGGTTGGTGATCATCCCCTAACTGAGGTGTATTCAATCTCATTGAAATTCTCCCCGAGAGTGATGCACATCTCCATACGCATCTCTGGTGTTGGTTTTATTGATGCTGACGTACAGATGTAAGGAACTTATACATTCCATGTCAGTCATAGTGCATAGAGAAAGAATGGCTTTTTGTGGCACAGGAAAGAAACGGCGATGTTTATGTGAGAGAAAAGGATTATTGCGATCATCCCTGAGAGTGTTGTTGAGACAGTATTTGGGGTACTCTGGATAGACTTTCTCTCAAGTTTCAACAGACTAATCCCTGGGATGATGGCACCATGAGCAGAGAGTGAAGCTCAGTGAGAGAATAAGAGATGATTGTATCGAACCTGAAGGGGGATGGACAGTCACTCATGATGTTCTAAACAGGCACTGATACGATGATAAATTCCATGGGTTTTATTAACTCAGGTTAAGTGATTCTCAATAGGTTAAGAGCCTCCGAGGACATTCCCCTCATCCCACCCCCACTCCATATGTTGATTGAGAGAGACAGAGGGTCAGTCTTTGAATTAATTCTCCCCACATTAATACAGTGCATTTAGGGTGTGATCCTGCATTAAACGTCATGTTATCCACAATCCCGACAACAGCCACAATACCTTCATTCTAAGACAGTTAACTATTCCCACCAGCTTCTGACATCCATGGAGGACATGGGTCTGTCTTCTCAGAGATGAAAGATGCCTCTCTGAGATTTCAGACAAAGCATCTGGCTACCTTCCTCACTGGCAGCAAACCATATTAAAGTTTCAAGTGTCCCACAGGTAATGGAGCCATGAAGAACATCGTGGATCCGTCTCAGAGTGCATTCTCTGCTCCATTGATTTGTCAGGTTGGAGCATCAATGGCACCCTCCTGTTCCTGAATAAGTGTCCCGAGGGGCTGAATGGCCTCCTCCATGTCCCATGGAACAGGTTCATGGGTCGGACTTGGCCCTGCCTGTTCCTGTTTAACAGCTTGATGTGGAAATCAGACCTCTTCTCTTCCTGTGGAACAGGCAGGAGGATTGAATCGGCTATTCCTCTCTTTGTTCAGTAGTTTCGATGGGCTGAATGGCTTCCACATATCTGTTTCTAATGTGCCTGAGATGCTGAATGAGCTCTTCATTTAACTGTGGAAATGTAGAGTGTCTGGCCTTGCTGTTACATGAATGTTACCGACACTTTAACAGCACAAACCTGAATGCTGTCCAGGTCTTACTGCACATGGACACAGACTGTTTCAGGAGCTGAGGTGTGGCACATTGTTCTGAACATTGGGTGGTCTTCAGTGACCATCCCCATTTCTGATCTTATGAAGGTGTTTGTTTTCAGGCAGCTACCCTGAGGATCTCCTGCAGAGATGTCCCAGGACTGAAAGGATTGTCGGTCACCGACCATAAACATCTTTCTTTGTGCTCTGAAAGACCCCAAACCAGTGGGGTGGCTATACCTAATTCCCATTAATCTCAAATAAGTAGGTGGTCCTGATGTCATCCACAGTAAAATGCTACCTTGTCATCAAGGCCATTCACTCTTTCCTGAGCCCCTGTGTTCACCTCTTGTTCACATCAATAGATGATGGTGTCTGTGTTGGGAGTGTTTTCCTCTCATAGAGGGTAATCAATGCCAGGAATTATCTGGGCTAGATAGTGAGGGGGGTTACATCACGGAAAGTATTCAAAGAGGTGGTACATGAATTTTTTGGCCTGTTAGAGTGCTAAAGGGTGTGAAGAGTTGGACATTCAAGACCAGTTATTGATAACAGTAAGTCAGCCATGATGGTATACAATAGGTTGATCATTCGAGTCACCTAATCTTGCTTCTTATGTTCTCATATTCTGTAATTATAAAGTTAATAATTGTAATTTTCCTGAACGTTCTGTTATTGAATGTTGCAGTCACAGAGAGTAAAGTATTTTGTGAGTCATCTCAGGGTGAGGTATGGGGGCTGTATTCACAGTGAATCTGAGTCTCCAACATCACCAACAAATGAAGCACAAGTTGCAGAGAGGAGATACTCTGTAAAGAGACCAGAGCTGTCTTTCGAAACCAGCCTAGTTTTCCAAATAACATTTTCCAACCCACACCAAACCGTGTGTGACAGTCTTGAGGATGACATCCTGTGTTCCGGTGGACCATATATTTGGAGCAGGTGGCCTCCATCTGCTAATATCAGGAGCTGTGAGGAGCTGAATAGAACATAGGGACATAGGACTGAGCAGCAGGAGTGGGCTATTAGACACTTTGTCACCGCTTCACCACTCACAAATTCCATGGGTGATGTGCATGTGGTCTCAAAAGCATTTTTCTGTCTGTATGCCATTTGTCTGCATTCACTTGTCTGTGAAATGTCACCAAATATAATTTTGAATAAATGCAAGCATCCAGCACCACAAACTTCTGGGGAAGGGAATTTCCACTTGAACAGCCCTTTGAAAATTTCTCATTCGTGTTTCAACCAATGTTGGAAGGTCACCCCGTCCTTTTCCAGTCCCACTCCTCCACTGGTTACACCAATCTTAAATGGAACCATTTTTGTGATGTGACCAATGATGTAGGTCTCAGAGTAGGTCATTTACTCGAAAAGTGTGAGACACAGAACGTTGGACTCATAACAAATGGTAAAATGATAGAGTGCCCCAAATGTTATTCTGCCTTTGAAGTTATTCTGCTCACACAAGTTACTGGTAGTGGGGTTTCACTCTGGAACAGTTGAATTTGGCTGAATTCCCTTTGTTTCAGGCAGTGGAGAGATTCTAGTGAATTCTCACCAGAAATCCTTCACAAGTGGTAAAGATAACACAGGGATTTTATGGTCTCACACTTTGCTATCGGATGGATCAACGTAAGAGAGAGAGATCAATATGCTGCTGCTTCTCAGGCGGGGGACATTTTTCTCCCTCTCTGTGTTGAAACATACGATAATGTCAACTGAACACCAAACTGGACCAGGTGTGCTCTTCTGGAACATTCTCTGGAAAACCCGATTATAGATTATATGGAAGTGCATTTGTTTCAATCGCAAAAAATTCCCCACTTTATAATTTGAAGACATGCTTACATGTGTCTGTGTAATTTGTAAATATTGGTAGGTGTCTTCATAGTATGTGTGTTAATATAAATGCATCTTTTTCTTAAAATGTATTCTCTAGCTTTAGTCTCCCTGACAAGAGATAATGTGCATCCAGTTGATACACTCTTCAGAACGTCATGGATGGTTGAATTCTATTTCTCAGCTAAGATCAAAACTGATAATCCCCGATAACAAAAGGCCGGCATTCCAGGAATGAGTAAAGGGAAACCTCTTTGAAAATCTTCGAAAAGAATTAAATCCTTTCATTTTAGTTTCGGGGATCAAAACAGCACACAGTGCATCAAATGTGGTCTCAGCAATGCCCTCGTACCGATGGAGTTAAACATTCCTGCGATTAACCCTGATACCTTTTGCCAAAAACAGCATCATTCCACTTACCTTCCAAATCACTTGCTGCATCTGCAGACTGAATTCATATGATTCATGTCCCAGGAACATAGAAACCGCCTGAATCACAGAGTTCTGCAAGCTCTCTGCATTTACATTGTTTACCACTGTTTTATTCTTCATGCCAAAATACACAACCTACCTTATGCTATTTCTGCTGAAGGTTTGCTCACTAACCTTCCCTGTCTGTTACACATTGCAGACTCACTACCTTCATTTGATGACACATTAAATAACCATCTTGGTGTACGAGCTAATTGAGCTCCAAACAATTCCCTCCCCTTCCTCCAGATCTTGGATACAAATTGTTGATCATTGATGACCCTACAGTGATCTCTGAGGGACTCCATCAGTTACAGCTTTGCAGCCTGAAAATAAACATTTGTCTCTACTCTCTATTTCCTGTTAGCGACTGATCTTTGCTGGACAGGAGAGTCAATGTTCCCTGCTCCTGGGTAGCCGTTCAGGCGGGTTGAATGGCCTCCTGGTGGGCTGTGTAATGTACTCAACGAGCTGAATGACTTCATTCTATATTGCTGTGCATTTCCTTAGAGTGACAGAATAGTCTCCTCCTGTCTCATTGTATCGATCCTGTCTGATTGAATGGGGTGGTCCCCTACCATGTAATAGCCTCGAGGGTGGATTGAGGGAACAACACACGGGGTAGGGGTAACAGTTGGTCATTTGCCTGCACCATTCAGAATGCTCATGGCTGATCCGAGTGTGTCTGTCCATCCGTCTCCTGTCTGTTCCCAATAAACATTGACTCTCCTGCCCAACACAGATCAGTCGAGCGCAGACTTATACACTTAATGGCAAGGTCCTCGGGAGTGTAGCTGAACAAAGAAACCTTGGAGTGTAGCTTCATACCTCTTTGAAAGTGGAGTCGCAGGTAGGTAGGATAGTGAAGAAGGCGTTTGGTATGCTTTCCTTTACTGGTCGACTATTGAGTACAGGAGTTGGGAGGTCATGTTGCTGCTGTACAGGACATTGTTGAGGCCATTGTTGGAATATTGCGTGCAATTCTGTTCTCGCTCCTATCAGAAAGATGTTGTGAAGCTTGAACGAGTTCAGAAAAGATTTACGAAGATTTTACCAGGGTTAGAGGATTTTAGCTACAGGAAGAGGCTGAACAGGCTGGGGCTGTTTTAAATGGAGCATCGGAGGCTGAGGGGTGACTTTATAGAGGTTTACAAAATTATGAGGGGCATGGATAATTTAAATAGGCAAAGTCTTTTCCCTTGTGTCGGGGAGTCCAGAACTAGAGGGAATAGGTTTAGGATGAGAGGGGAAAGATACAAAAGAGACCTAAGGGGCAACAGTTTTCACCCAGTGGGTGTACTTCTATGGAATGAGCTGCCAGAGGAAGTGGTGGAGGCTGGGACAATTGCAACATTTGAGAGGCATTTGGGATGGGTATACGAATTGGAAGGGTTTGGAGGTGTATGGGCCAGTTGCCGGCAGGGGGGACTAGATTGGGTTGAGATATCTGGTCGGCATGGACGGGTTGGACTGAAAAGTCTGTTTCCGCGCTGCACATCTCTATGACTCTATAAACGAGTCTTCACTGCTCCCTGAGGATGAGGACACCACAGGTAGCACAACACTAAAGTGAAAAGTACGTCCTTATTTCTTTGTGGAACCTGTTATTTTAAAACTTTGTTAACTGAACATCAAATCACCACCTCTTTGCAGATATAAGGACAGAATAATTAGGAATAAACATAAACCATTCCGGACTCCAAACCTGTCCCACATTCCCACTGAACCTTTCCAATCGAATATGTATCAAACCCAGTCTCTGCTGCTGTCTCAAGAAGAGAGCACCTGTTAGCATAGCACCACATGAAAAAAAGGAGCAGAATGAGGCCATTCGGCCCATCTAGTCTGATCTGCCATTCAATAATTTCTTTTCTGTTCCTCAACCTCATTCTCCTGCCTTCCCCCAAGAATCCTTGATCCCGTTATAAAACAAAAACTTATCAATTTTTATCTGTGTCGACGTGTGCATATGTTTGTCGATCTGCTTGTCATCTGGGTATTTGTGCTTCTACGTTTGTCTTTCTGTGTATCAGCCTGTGTGTTTTTATCTATGTTTGTGTCTATTTGTGTGTGACTCTATATGTCTGCGTGTGTTTCTACGTGTGCGTATGTCTATTCCCTTGTATGTATTGTGTTTGTTCGTATAATGGGGTGATACCAATAATTCTGTGTATTTCTGTGTCTGCATCTCTGTGCAGTGAGGTAACTGTATTTGGGGGTGGGGGGTGTGGGAGTTAAAGGACTGTCGTTTGAAATGCCAATGTGTTTACAGTGAGAATTGTCTTTCACTGAGCACTGCTCTTTAATCGGTCAGTGGGACATGGATGTTTCAGAAATTTCATGAGAGGCATCCCAGTCCACTTCATCTTGTACTAGGTTCCTCCCACTAGGCGGGTGTGGGGGAGGGGTGAGGGAATGGATATTGGGCACTCCACCACCCGGCTTGGCCATGTCTGTCCTATTCCAGACTTTTTCTCTTGGAATAGAAGAAAGGGACGGAAGGAGTGAGGGCAGGAGTGGATGGCCTTGCAGTTAGTGCTGGTGGAGGTGTATCTGGGAGGAATTGTGAGTCGTCCGGAATGAGACAGTCGACAGTTTTGAATCCATATAGTATTATTAATGTGTGGGCGTATTGCGTAGGTGACGGAAAAAGTGTGGGAAGGAAGTTGCTGAATTCAATAGTGAGTGAGGTAGTGCCTGAGCCTTATTTGGAGATAGAGCATGAGGATTTTCTGGGGGTAGGTGCTATAACAGATATACAGAGAGAGTGACGGAGCAGAGAGAATTCGGTGACCATTATCCTGACAGAGCCGGGAGAATATTGATGCTTGTCCTGTATGATGGAGATATCTTCAGATCATCTCAGCGTCGAGGTGAGCCTCCCCGAATGTCCTTTCCAAGTCTCTCACTAATAATGACACGGACCTGTCCCTCCCATTCTACAGAATCAGTTTATGTAGAACTTACAAAGAGCAAGGCGCAGCAAATATTGGTGTGTTATATATCGGTTGGAGAAAATCTGAGCATCATATGCTCTGGGAATTAGATATGCAAGTATCGAGGATACTGCAGTTTTGTAGGATGTTCTCAAATTGCATCTAAACTGTATTAACTAGGTGACTGCTTATGCTGTGCAAAATAAATTCTGTACGTGTATGTGAGGTGGGTCAAAGAGTATGTTGTGAAGCAAACTATAGAGCAGTTTATTTTGGGTTTGTTGTGTGATCAGAAGGAAGAGTTAATAACCTTGATCTGAATCAGCTTTGAAGGAATAGAGACGTTAATAAGGTGCATTTTACACGGTGTCTGCATGAATATAGAATGCTTGAACGTTCTGGTTAAACTTCATGGTAGCCTGGAGGTTAAAGGGTCAAGTTCCCTCCACTAAATTGGGAAAGTACAATATAACATACAGTGGGAGGCAAGCAATGTTTGTTGGAGTCATAGAGTCAGACAACACAGAGACAGGCCCTTCGGCCCAAACACGTCCATTCCCACCAAACTGTCCATCCACGCTAACCCCATTTCCCTGCTGTTGTCCTGTATCTTTCTAATCCTTTCCTGTACATGTATTTGTACAAATGCCTTTTAAATGTTGCGAATGTGCCCGTCTCAAACTCTTCCAATGGCACATCATTCCATATGCGTATCACCCCTGTGTGAAAAGCAGTTGGTCCTCAGGTTCCCTTTTATTGTTTCCCCTCTGACCTTAAACTGATGCCCTCTTGTCCGTGATTGCCTAACCCTGGAAAAAGGAACTGAGTGCATTCACTCTGTCCGTCCTTCCCATGATCTTATACACTTCTCTCAGATTCCCCCTCAGCCTCATACATCTTAAGTAAAAAGTCCTAACTTGTCCAACCTCTCCCAATAACTCAAACCATTGAGATCTTTGCAACATTCTTGTAAATTTCTTCTGCACTCTTTCCAGTTTAATACCATCCTTCCCATAGCAAAGTGAACACAGCTGAACATAACGCTCCCAGTATGGCCTCACCAACATCCTGTATAATTGCAACGTAAATATACACTGATGAAAGCCAGTGTGCCAAAAGCTTTCTTCACTGCCCTGTCTACCTCTGAATCAAATTTCAGAGAACCATGCACATGAATTCCAAGGTCCCTCTGTTCCACTACACTCCTTAGGACCCAACCATTCAACATGAAATTCCTACCTTGATTTGACTTTCTTAAATGCAAGAACTTACACTGATCTAAATTAAAATTCATTTGCCATTTCTCAGCCACTTCTCCAGCAGATCAAAGTACTGCTGTATTTTCTGAAATTTCTGATAACCTTCCTCAGTCTCCATGATGCTGCCTATTTTAGTGTTGTCTTCAAACTTACAAATCTGCCTGTTCATTCTCATCTAAACCACAGATATATGTAATATGTAGTGGGCGAAGCAGTAAACCGTGAGGCTTTCCATTAATCACAGTCCTCCAGGCTGACAAGCAACCTTCCACTATTACCCTCTGCTTCCCACCAACAAGGCAATTTTGCATCTAATTTGGCAGCTCCTCCCCAATTTCATGCGATCTAACCTTCCAGAGCAGTGTACCATTTGGAACCTTAATGAAGGCCTTACTGGAATCCATTAAGACTGCATACACCATCCTGCCCTCCTCAACGTTGGTAGTCACTTAATCAAAGAATTTGAACAAATTTGTGAGCCATGATCTCCCATGCACAAAGCCGTGCTGAGTTTGATGTTGGGCTTTTCCCCTAAATGTTGGTTTTCCTGTTCCTCGGATGCTGCTTGGTCTGCTGTGCTTTTCCAGCACCACTCTAATCTTGCTCCTAATCACACCCTGTCTTTCCAAATGCATTTATAACTTATCTCTTAGAACCTGTTCAAGTAAATTACCTACAACAGATTTTACATTTACTGGTCTATAGCTCCCGCGTTTTTCTTTGTAGCCCTTCTTGAGTAAGGACACAGCATTCGCTGTCCCCCAGTCCTTCGTGACTTCGCCCGTTGGCCAGCGATGATGCAAAAATATCAGCCAGGGCTCCGGCAATTCCTTCTATGTCCTCCTGCAGTGTTCCTGAATATATATGGTCAGGACGAGGAAATTTATAGAAATATTGCAAAGTCTTTTTATTTCAGGTACAAACACCAAAGAAAGGAAAAGTGAAACAATGATGTTGAACATAACAAATTCGAAAATGTATTAATCATAGGAAATGCCCTCAGGTGAATTTCAGTCATTGTGGAAACCTGAGAATTCTCAGAAATTCACGATCCAGAAACAAGGGTCATGAAACTGATAAGGAAATCAAAAATAGAACATGAATGCTAACAAACAGGAACAAAAACACTGCATAAATCTACAATCTGTATTTCAAAGGAAACAAAGTAAAAGCAAGGTCAAATATGGAAATTGGTAATTGGGAGAGGAGAGTTTATTGTGAAGAACAGGGAAATGGCCAAGAAAATAATCAGCTGCTTTGTATCTGTCTTCTAGGAGGAAGATCCATAAAATCAGCCAGTAATACCAAGTGATCACGTAGCGCTTGTGCAACTGAAGACAAAAAGTCAATTTATATCAGGAACAAGGTAGTATTTGAAAGTGTAACTGGACTGAGCATTGCTCAGCCTGAAAAACCTGACGTACTTCATATTAAAATGTCAGACATAACTCATCAACAGAAGTATTAATTGCACTGTCGATGACTGTGTATTATTTTCCTGTGTATTCTGCAGAGGCCGGAAACCATTCCGGATAAATGGAAGTTATTAAACGTGGTCCAAGCACTATAGATTAATAGAAGGGATCCAAGCATCTATAAAGGGAAGAAGACAGAGTTTGGAGAATTGCCGAACAATTAACTTGACATCTGCAGGGAAACTGTTGTAATCTATTATGCAGCATGTGATAATGGATATTTAGAAATTAATAGGATCAATGGAGAGAATCCACATGTATTTCTGGCAGATGTCTAACTCGATGTGCTATTAATTGTTAGACCCCATCTACCACCCCCTGAGAAAAGGAACAGAAAGTGACTTCGCCACAGGAAATGATATCAACAACCCAAAGAAACCCTTAAAAAGAAAGCAGGAATGTGTAGCATCACTTCGCCAGAGGTCCACTGAAGATGTTACCTAGTAAGGTAAGGAAACGTCGGGAAATGAAACTGCCAGCTCAGCGAGCGAACCTGCATCCATTATGTACAGTATTGGTGACCCAATCTGAGAAAAAATATACTGATCACAATTAAATTGCAATGGACGTATGTCCAGATTTTACATTTACTGGTCTATAGCTCCCGCGTTTTTCTTTGTAGCCCTTCTTGAGTAAGGACACAGCATTCGCTGTCCCCCAGTCCTTCGTGACTTCGCCCGTTGGCCAGCGATGATGCAAAAATATCAGCCAGGGCTCCGGCAATTCCTTCTATGTCCTCCTGCAGTGTTCCTGAATATATATGGTCAGGACGAGGAAATTTATAGAAATATTGCAAAGTCTTTTTATTTCAGGTACAAACACCAAAGAAAGGAAAAGTGAAACAATGATGTTGAACATAACAAATTCGAAAATGTATTAATCATAGGAAATGCCCTCAGGTGAATTTCAGTCATTGTGGAAACCTGAGAATTCTCAGAAATTCACGATCCAGAAACAAGGGTCATGAAACTGATAAGGAAATCAAAAATAGAACATGAATGCTAACAAACAGGAACAAAAACACTGCATAAATCTACAATCTGTATTTCAAAGGAAACAAAGTAAAAGCAAGGTCAAATATGGAAATTGGTAATTGGGAGAGGAGAGTTTATTGTGAAGAACAGGGAAATGGCCAAGAAAATAATCAGCTGCTTTGTATCTGTCTTCAAGGAGGAAGATCCATAAAATCAGCCAGTAATACCAAGTGATCACGTAGCGCTTGTGCAACTGAAGACAAAAAGTCAATTTATATCAGGAACAAGGTAGTATTTGAAAGTGTAACTGGACTGAGCATTGCTCAGCCTGAAAAACCTGACGTACTTCATATTAAAATGTCAGACATAACTCATCAACAGAAGTATTAATTGCACTGTCGATGACTGTGTATTATTTTCCTGTGTATTCTGCAGAGGCCGGAAACCATTCCGGATAAATGGAAGTTATTAAACGTGGTCCAAGCACTATAGATTAATAGAAGGGATCCAAGCATCTATAAAGGGAAGAAGACAGAGTTTGGAGAATTGCCGAACAATTAACTTGACATCTGCAGGGAAACTGTTGTAATCTATTATGCAGCATGTGATAATGGATATTTAGAAATTAATAGGATCAATGGAGAGAATCCACATGTATTTCTGGCAGATGTCTAACTCGATGTGCTATTAATTGTTAGACCCCATCTACCACCCCCTGAGAAAAGGAACAGAAAGTAACTTCGCCACAGGAAATGATATCAACAACCCAAAGAAACCCTTAAAAAGAAAGCAGGAATGTGTAGCATCACTTTGCCAGAGGTCCACTGAAGATGTTACCTAGTAAGGTAAGGAAACGTCGGGAAATGAAACTGCCAGCTCAGCGAGCGAACCTGCATCCATTATGTACAGTATTGGTGACCCAATCTGAGAAAAAATATACTGATCACAATTAAATTGCAATGGACGTATGTCCAGATTAATCTCACAGATGGCGAGATTGTTGGATGAGGAAACTCGGCCTATGTTCTCCAGTGTTTCAAAGAATGAGAAGTGGGTCACAGTGAGATTTACAAAATTCACAAAACATAATACAAATGGGAAATTAACAGGACGCTTCCCTGGCTCCCCAATCCAAATTCAAGGCAAATAATGGCAAGATAAGGGATTGGCCACTTAAGACTGTAACTTTGAGGAAATTCATCACTCGGTGAGAACTGCCTAAAACAGGGTCATAGAAACCTGCTGGCAGTGTAAGATTAAGGAAAATCTCCAGATATTCTGCAAATGTGTCAAGCAGAAATGAACAACAAGGGAACAGATACGAGTCATTAATGACTTGCCAAGTTGCATCCAAATCAACTTAGTGTTAGGAGACAGAGGGTAGTGGTTGAAGGCTGTTTGTGTGACTCGAGACTGATGTCCAATGGTGTATCACAGGGATCAGTGCTGGTGTTGGACTGGGGTGAACAAACCTAAAAATCACATAACACCAAATTATAGTCCAGCAGGTTTATTCAGAGGCACGAGCTTTCAAAGCACACAACCACCAAATGAAGAAGCAGCGCTTCGAAGTTAGTGCCTCCAAATACACCGGTTTTAGTATAACCTGGTGTTGTGTGATCGTTATCCTTATTATTTGGGGTATTCATAAATGAATGCAGCTGTGAATATAGGCGGGGGTGCTGGGAGTGTGACAACTAATTTTGTGTTTGATACAAAGATTGGCCGGGTGGTTGGCAGTGAGGAGGAAGGTCTTATGTTGCAGCAAGATACAGATGGAATGGTCAGATGGGCAGAGCAATGGCAGATGGAATGTAACCTTAATAAATATGATGTGATACACTTTGGAAGAAGGAACTGGACATGGAGTACTCAATGAATGGCAGCACACGAGGAAGCTCAGAGGGTGTTTCTCCACACTTCCCTGAATATGACTAAATGCGTTAATGCACAATTTTGAAAAAACATAAGGGACCGTAAACGTAATCTTTATTCATCAAGGCATAGATTATAAGAGCTATGCAGAACTTTGGTTTGGCCAAGATGGAGTACTGTGTGTAGTTCTGGGAACCACATTACAGGAAGGACCTGATTGTATTGGAAGGGGCTCAGAGGAGATTCACCAGGATGTTCCCAGGGATGGAACATATCAGCTATGGAGAGAGGCTGGATAACCTCAGGTTGTTTAATTTGGAGCAGAGGATGCTGAGGCGGCCGTGATTCAGAAGGATAGGATTCTAAAGGACATGGACAGGGTGGATAGACAACAGCTGTTCTTTTTAGTCAAAGGGCCAAGAACAATGCAGCACATTTATAAGTGAAGGGAATTGAGGTTTGTTTTTCATCCAGAGGGTGTTGGGGTCAGGAATGTCCTTCCTGAGAGAAGTTGTCATGGTAACTTCACAACCATTAGGAAATACACGGCTGTACACTTGAAATGCCATAAGATTAACTGCTACGGGACTTGTGTCGGAAAATGGGACTACTGTAGACAGTGCTGTATTGTTGATGGTACAAAGTCTGTGCTTCCGTGTTTGTATGGCTGTGGAAGGTCAATCATTGAGTAGTTTAAGATACGAATTGATGGGTTTCTGAAGAGTATATTAACAAGGGTTTTAAGATTGAACTTGTAATATCTTATGAAAATATGTCAGTGGCAAAATTAAGTGGACAAATGTGCAGCTTTCTTACAGTCTGATACCAGAGAATTGAGGACCGGGAAAAGGCAGAACTATGGAGCAAATACTTTAGTTATGTCTTCACAGAAGAAAACAAAACAAAAAAGAAAACTTCCCAACAATCCTAGTGAACATTAGTCTGGTGAGAAAAAAGGAATAGAATGACATTTGCAACCAAACACTCTTAGAGGAAGTATTGGAACTGGAAGTAATGAGCACAGATAAAGTTAACCGAGATTGATCAAATGGGAATCATAATTAAGAAAGTGACGTTTAGCATAATTATGGAGAAGCAATCAATGCAATATAATTGCATTTTCAGAAAGATTTTTGATAAAGCCCAAAGCCTATTATGCAAATTCAAATCCTCTGGGACTGGGGCTAATATGGTTTTCGAATGGGAGAGTGGGCAGGAAGCAGTGACTAGGAATAAAACAATGGGTTTATTTGAAAGGAAGGCTTGGAGGATATAGCAAGGATCGGGGTTTGGGCTCCAGCTATTCCCAATACACAACATATATTTTGTTGAGTGGATCAAATTTAATATTTCCAAGTTTGCTGATGGCACTAAACAATATCGGATTGTGAGTGGGTGCGCTGGATGTGCAAGGTGATTGCGACAAGTGGAGTGTCTGGGTAAATACGTAGCAGATGGAGAGCAATGAGGGGTGGGGGATATGGTCTATGGGGGATATGTGATATTGTGACCTTTGATGGTAAAAACAGAACGGGAGCCTATCATTTGAAAAGGGATTGTTTGAAAAATGTTGATCTATAAAGGAAGTTAAGCTGCATTTTTGTTTCCTTCTGTGCAACCCTCCGAGGTCAGTGTAGGGCAGTGAGATCTGAATCGAGTAGTCAATACTGGGAATGGCATTGGCACGCTGACCAGTATACACAGACCCAACACGTGGGGAGGTGTAGCATTGCAAAGGATCTGGATCTCCCTGTGCACTGGTCACAGAAAGCAATTTTGCAGGAGCAGAAAACAGATAGGCAGATAAATAGTGTATTCACCTTCATTTCAGGGGGATTTGAATCCAGGAGTAAGGGTGTTTCACTGCAGCTGAGCAGGGCCTTGGTGAGACCTCATCTCGCACATTGTGCAGTATGTTATGCAGTTTTGGTCTCCTTACCCAATAAAGGAGAAACCTGACATTGAGGGAGAGCAGTAAAGGATAACCAGACTGATCTCTGGGATGATAGGCTTGTTGTGGAGCAGAGTTTGGGGCGGCTATGCCTGTATTCCATGGGCTTTAGGAAAATGAGTGGCGATCTCAGTGAAACATATAAAACTCTGTTAGGGCGACACAGATTGGAAACAGGGGTGACAATTCCCCTGGCTGGGACTTCAAAACAAGGGGCCACAGTATTATGTACAGACAGGCCACTCTGCATTGAGATGTGAATAAATGTCTGCACTCAGATACTGGTGAACCTGGGGTACTATCTCACAGTTAAGGCTGTGGAAACCAAGGCACTGAATATAAATATGCATTTCTGGAAACTAAAGGGATAGGGAGACAGCAGGGTATTGTATGAAGATAGAGGATCAGATATCATTACAGGTTGTTCTCCAATAACGTGGTAGCTGCGTTCCTGTGCATCACTGTGTTGCAGAAAATCATGCAATATTAATAATGTGGTCTATGTGGAAAGGAGGATAATGGGCGAACTGCAAAATATCAGTAAAAAACAAAAATTAAAGTTAGTCTAACACACACTAGCACAGTCTAATTAAACCTTTAAATCATATATTGTCATGAAATAGAGTTAATAATGACAATTCAGTCATTGGCTTCATCCCTGTACCTTTCACCAAGCTCTTCACCAGAAAGCGCTCAGGACTGACTGACCACGTGATGCCAACATGGAATTTCAGTTCTCCTGAAGATTCTCCCCCGGTTTGAAATAAAGTTCCTTCTAATTGGAGAGAACCTGTTTCAAGCTCAGGTTCAAAGCTTGCAGAGCGGATTACATTCCTGTTTTAGCTGAACACTCAGAGGGTGCATTTGGCAGACAGAGGATCCTGAAGCTGGGTTTTGTTGTACAGATGGTGCCTGGCAAGGAATCGCGTCACAGTGAGCGGGAGCTCACTTTATAGAAAAAAGGTGCACAATTCACGAATCGCATTGCAGTCAAATCACGTTGAATAAACACGCGTTATCAGAGAAATGCCTGTATATTGAATCGAGGAGCAAGATTGATGGACTGAAGGTCTACAACAGTTCTTATTTTATATTTCACAATGTTTAAACATATTAATAGATATGAACACTGCGTCGGGAAAACTGCTTTGAGGAGATTTTCTCAATGAAGTAGAATGGGGAAGGCTCAATGTGTTGAATGACCTACTCCTTTCCCGATGTTTCTGTGCAGCCTGTGGGAAAGCTCTGTAAATGTTGTCACAAGCTCTCAAATGTGAGGAAGGAGGACTCTTCAGGGTCAATAGGACTGTGATTCCCGTTCCCTTTTCTGATATTGAGGCTGGTGCCGGTTATTCTGTCTGTTTATTTCCTTTATGACCTCGGAGCAGTGTGATACAATTGAGTGCCTTGCTTGGCCATTTCAGGGACCATTGAAGACTTTATCACATGTCTATGTGACTGGAGTCACTTTTAGGCCAAACAAGAAAAGCACGGGAGATTGACTTCCTGAAAGTACGTTGGGGAATGAGATCGAAGTTTACAATCAACATTGGATGCAAGGTCATTGTTACAATCACCAGATTCTAGATCTTGAGATTTTATTAATTGTTTTTAACTTCCACCAGCTGCCAGAGCATTATCCTGTATTGGATTAGTAATCCAGTGACATTTCCACATCAGCACCATCGCCACATAGGAACCTATCAGAAACCACAATGGGCGGGTTATTTCTGGACTGCTTGACAGCTCTGTCAAAAAGAACTCCCACCAATGTGATTATCGTGAAGGGACTGAGGGGGTGGTAAATGGTCAGAATGTAATTATTCACCTATTAGGGGACCAGACATAGTTGAGTAATTTTCCACATTGCTGAAAATGTGTTGCTGAAAATGTGATGCAGTCGTCAGGCAGCATCCAAGGAGCAGGAGAATTGACGTTTCATGCATGAGCCCTTCTTATCCTGCTCCTTGGATGCTGTCTGACCTGCTGCGCTTTTCCAGCAACACATTTTCAGCTCTGGTCTCCAGCATCTCCAGTCCTCACTTTCTCCTCGATAAATTTCCACATTGCCAGGGAGTTGTCAGAGTTGGAGCTGGAATGAAACAGCTTCCCGAGGGCCACGGGTTGTTGTGCAGCATAAGTCTTCAGTCCTATTGTAGGAATGGTGTCAGGGTCCATTGTCTTTGTCGTATCTACTGTGTTCAGCGGTTTCTTCATGTCTCATGCAGCGAATCGAATTGGTTGAACACCGCCATCTATGATTCTGTGGATATCATGGCGAGGATGAGGTGGATCAATCCTTCAACACCTCTGGCTGAGGATAGTGCAAATACTAAATCCTTGTCTTTTTCACTGATGTGCCAGGCTGTTCCATTATTTAGGATGGGGATATTTCTGATGTCCTCTCCTCCAGTAAGTTTTGTAATAGTACATCGACATTTATGTCTGGATGTGGCAGGATTGCAGAGCTTAGATCTGATCTGTTGGTCTTGGGATCATTTTGTCCTCTCTATCAGATGTTAGTTGTGCTGTTTGGAATGAAACCATTCAAGTGTGGTAGCTGTAATGGGTTGTGATCAGCTTTAGGTACACATGGTTCTGACCGTGGCATGTTCACCCACTCTCGTCACTGAACCATTGCTCGGCTTGATGATAATGGTAGACTGATGGAATATCCTGGGGAAAATGTTACAGATTATGTTTGAATACAATCCTGCTTCTGTTGCTGGTGTTGTCTACAGCATCACATGAAAGCCCAGTTTGAGTTGTAATATCAGCAATTCAATTCTACTGTCTGTCCCCCAGTTAACATCGAGACCCAGTCACCCAACAGCCGTGTACTCAGTGACCGCACCTGGTTTCTGATGCAGTAATATTTCCATTTTCATATTCTCATTCTGCTGAGGGTTCTCCTTGGTGCCATGCTTCCAATTTGTTACATTACTCAAACCCTTTAATATATTCATCTGAATCTTTTCCTTGCTCGTCATGCCATCTGCGTTTGAATTGAATGTGTTTCCCTCTAGTTTTCTCCCTGACCATGATTAAGAGGTCTGTGGTGTCAGTGATATCAGCATTATGCAGTTTCTGAGCGAATGAATGTGTACACTTCAGTTCCCAGTGTAGGGCGCTCCGTGTTGGACAGGGCGTTTGAGCAGCTTTCAAACACGTCATTGGAACTTGTTCAAAAACAGAAATTCCTGAAGAAATAAAGCAGCTCTGGTGGCATCTTCTGTAGTGAATGCAGAGTTAATCTTTCGAGTCCAGTGGCCCTCTACAAAGCCCGCAGTTTCTTCAGCAATTTTTGCATTTATTTTATATTTATTTCCAGTATCCATAGTTATTTGTTTCATTCAAAATTTGTGCTGTGCCTATTCGTTTCTGAAGAACCTCAGCAGGTCTGGCAGCATCTGCAGAGACAGAGAAACTGAGTTCGCATAACAAGACCAATGTGACTTGTTCTGAACTGAAAAGGGTTGGCTTTTTAATCCCTTGCGGAGATGGGGGATGGGTGACTTGGAAAAGAGGGCGTGGCAAAAGATAAACGGGCTATTAGCAGTGGTGAACGAGAAGATGATGCAAAATGGGTTTAAATTAAGATGTGAATGGGGGAAAGGGGTTCTCTCTCGTTGAGTGTAAGATAAAGAAGACACAACCACACAAGGCCATAGGGAGAACAGGAGAGAGAATGTTGTATTATATAGATCTCGATGTATACGTTTTCACAGTTTCCATCATCACTGCCTTCACACTATGGAGTTCAGATGCTTGACCTCTTATTAGCACGAGTAAGAGTTTCATGCTGCCTTAGTTTTGTAACATAGAGCAAAACTAACAGTATGAAGTTTGGGCTGTTATCTACACCTGTCATTTTTAATATTCTTTCAAATTTGCAGTGCTGATCGTTAAACGTTTGATCTTGAAGTTAGTATCAGATGGAGTGTATGAGTTTGAGGAGTGGCATTCTAGAAGTTTATAATATCATGGGAGGCATGGGTAGAGTGAATAGCGAAGGTCTTTTATGTTGGATCGGGGATTTCAAACACAGATGCATAGCTTTAAGGTGGAAGGGGGGAAACTTGAAAGGGACAAAGGGACAACTTTTTTTACACAGAGTGTGATGTATGTATAGAATGAACTGCCAGAAAAACAGTGGGAGATGCAAGTACATATTTCAAAGACATTTAGACCAACATATGAATGGGAAACGTTTAGAGGCAAATGGGCCAAGTGCAAGCAGATGGGATTATAATTTAGAAAACCTGGTCAGCATGGACAAGTTGGACCAAAGGGTCTGTTTGAGCACGATATAACTGTATGAATGTAGAAATTGACGAAAATGTACGAAAAGATATGATGTAACAAATTGGTAAGAAATATAAAAACAAGCATCATGAGCTTTTCTGTCAACATTAAAAAAAAGCTTGAAGATGTGTGTGTGAGCTGAGGGGGAAGTGAAGTGAGGAAAGTACATTGAGGCCATTAGGGGGGTATGACTGGAGAACTGGCCAAAGGGAACAGGCAGGTAATTTACACTAGTAATTTAAATCACTCCTCATGAGGAAAGTAGTGTAAGAATGTCAATGGTATAAACAAAGTGGTAACAGGAGGGAAGTTATTGAACTGTCTCTAACAAAAGGTACAAGGTATTTACCTAACAGGTAAGAATAAGGGTAGGCAGGTCAGCAGTAATTCATAGTTAATTTTAAAAGAAGTAGTCACAGAGTGACTAGTGACATTGTGTGAAATATTTCATAACTCTTTGGATTACAGGAGTGTTCCATTGAAACTGGAGATCTTCCAATGTGGTGCCTATCTTGAAGAAAGGAATGAGACAGAACGCAGGAACAATTTAGCCTAACCATTATTGGTGGGAATCTGCTAGAGCTTGTTATTAAGGAAGGAATTGCAGGGCAGTTAGAAAATCTTAATGCAGAGTTGGCATGGTTTTGTGAAGGGGAAACTATTTTTGCTCTGTCACAACATACAAATTCTTCTTTGGAGATCCCTGAGAAGGTCAAGATTAGAGTCATGCTGGAAAAGCACAGCAAGGCAGGCAGCATCCAAGGAGCAGGAAAATCAATGTTTCGGGCAGGAGCCGTTCATCAGGAATTCCTGAGAAAGTGACAAGCAGATTTGATAAAGGGCACTGGTCAACATGAGACTTTCCAGAAAGTTTTCACAAGGTATCACAAAATAAACGTTCTGACACAAGACAGAGGCTTGTAGTATGATGAATAATATATTTGCATAGGATAATGGTTGCTTAACACATAGAAATCGGAGTGTCAGGATTAATGGATCTTTATGATAAAGGTGTATCTACTGGATTACCACAAATATCAGGCCGATGGCATCAGTTATGTACAATCTATACTGATAGCCTGACGGCGGGAGCTGAGTGCAATATACATTGGAGTTAGTGGATCACTTTGCGAACCAAAATGCAGGCTGCTATTTAATGAAGAGGACTCCCAAAAAAGGAGTAGTACAAAGGGATTGGAGTGTTCCTGAGTATGAAACGTAACGTCAGCATGCTGATGCAGCAAGTAACTAGGTTGGTTCATGAGGCGGCTTCCTGGGATGAAAGGGTTGAATTATTGAATACATTTAAAATGGTGAGGAGATTATTCATTGTGGTTGAAATGAATGAGGGTGATATTACTGAAATGTACAAGATACAGAGGGGCTTGACAAGGTAGATGCTGAGAAGGTGTTTCCCCTGAGTCTCGAACTCGAGGCGGTAGATACCGAATAAGAAATATTGATTTCAATCTGAGGTGAAAAATGAAGCATTCTCTCAGAAGGTAGTGAATGTCTGGAATTCCCTAACCCAGAGAGTTGTGGAGGGATACAAGGAATTGGGTAGGAAAGTGGAGTTGAGCTCGGAAGTAGATCAGCCATGTTCTTATTGAATGAGAATTCAGTCTTGAGGGGCCGAATAGCCGTCTCATGTTCCTACTTCTTAGTCTTTTATGTCATGCTTTTGGAAAGTAATTGGTTATTTTCCTGGAAGTCGTGTTGTACAATGTTGCATTCGGGAGAGGAGAAAATTTGCCTGAGTTAATCCTGGATGGGATATGGGATCTGCATTTAAAACAATTCCAGAGCAGAAGTTACAGAGTGAGGAAGCATGGAAAAAAGGATTGCGGCTGGGGGCCACTTTATGATCTAAGCCTAGAATTTCCAAGTGCATTTCCGAAACTACACCTAACCATCAGCGTGGCTTCGATCTGGCTGTTTGTAGCAGGTCCGAAGGGAGGAATGGAACATCAGAACATAGGGCTGAGGGACACGAGTGGGCTGAACGGTCCTTTGACACTAACCCACCAGTAAATAAGGTCATAGCTCATCTCATTGTGGTCCCAGCTGCACCTTTCTCTCCTTGCACCATTATCCCTGATTCACCTGTCTATGGAAAATCAGACAAAGCCAGCCTCGATATAATATAATGATTCAGCCATCCCAAACTTCTGGGAAGGGGAATATCCACTTGAGTGAAATCCGACTTTCTGAATTTTTCCTCACTCCGGTTCTGACTGATGTTGGAGGGTGTCACTGTTTCCTTTTCTCGTCCCACTACTCCACTGTTCACAACAAATTTTAAATGTAACCGGGTCGGTGATATGACCGATGATAAAGGTCTCAGACGGGGTCAGGTTCAGTGATAGGAACAAGTCAGGCAGACTTCTTTCGTCAGCCGCAGGTAACTAATAGGGCTAACGGAGCAGCGTGATAGATTTGTGGTAAACACTGCTACCTCATATCAGCAAGGAGCTCAGCTCAATTCCAACCTCGTCCAACACTCTATGTGGAGTTTGAACATTCTTCCCGTGTCTGTGTGGGTTTCTTCCCAGTTCTCCAGTTTCCTCCCACAGTTCAAAGATGTGCAGCATAGCTTGATTGGCCATGCTAAATTACCGATTAGTCAGTTTATTTTTGTTTTCTCAGGGTGTAGTGAGTCTTTGGAACACTCTTCCCTGCAGACCATTCGAGGCAGAGATATTGAGTATTTTTGAGGCAAGGTTCATGAATCACAAAGGAGTCAAGGATTCTCGAGGAGTGGGCAGCAATGTGCAGTGTTGGGAAAATGTAGACAGTGGTACTGAATGACACGGCTTCAGAATATGCAGGAATTAAATGAAATGATAACATCAATAAGGTTTTACCGGGAAAACAAGATGGCAGCGATCTGAAAGGTCAGCTTTGCTGATCTCTGTACCACAATAATGCTCTACCCCACCCCACCACAGTCATTTACTTACAACTGAACACTAAAAGAGCTACAGAATCCTTACTAATCCCGTTTTGTCAAGTGAAAATGACAAAATATGGGAAAGGATCGAGTAAGTCCCAACACGCAGCGCACCCATCAGAAGCTTTCAGCATGTCTGTGGCCGCACCTGTAACACCCTCTGTTCGTTTAATGGACCGAGTCACTCACCAGGACTTGGTCACCGAGTTCACCAAGTTACGGGAAATGACTGAAACCATGATTGAAGACAAATTCAGCGGGAGGATAGAACCACTCTCAGCAGTGCTCCAAAAACAATGAACATCAACTTGAAAGCCTTGGAAACAGAACGGATGAGGTCGAGAGCCAAACTGTAGGGGCAGAGACTGTGATCGATTCCTTTAAGGAGCGGATCCTCACCTTTGCAAAACAGGTCCGTAACTTAGCTGAACAAGGTGACGTCCTCGAGAACAGGGACAGGATGAAGAATGTTCACATAATCGGTCTGGTGGACCGGACATAGAGTGATCAGTCAGTGAGTTTTTTTTTGCGAGAACTGGCTGCAAAGATTCCTTCACAACAAAGCTGAAGAGGGACGGGTGAAGAGTGAGACAGTTCATCGGGTTACGGTGCGCGGGTCATACTCCGACCAACGCCCTCACCCTGTCCTTGTGCTATTACATTGGTGCAAGGACAAACAAAGACTTAGGGAAGCCTCCAGAACACAGGGAAGAGACCCGAAGAGGGCTCCAGGATTATGTTCTTCCAGGTCTTTTCAGCGGCAGTGATTCAGAAAATAAAATCTTTCGATGATAACAAGAGAAGATGAAGGGAACTTGAGATTCAGTATTCCTTAATGAACTCAGCGGTGCTCCGTATGCACTAGTGGATCTTTCAATAGATCCACTAACTCTCCAGAGGTTGTGAAAACTTTGTGGGCACTTTAAAGTAGGCTGGATGCGTTAATGGAAAGCGATAACCTTGTTTCTCTTTTTTAAAAGAAAGTTTGATGGCAGTTTCTGGTATTAAGCAGTGTTAAATTATAGACCGGCCTGGATAGAGTACATACTTTTAACTCCTTCATTAGTATTAATGCTCGTTTTTCTCTTGCTTAGTTTGTGCGTTGGGTTGGGCTCAAGCTGGACGGAGTTATGAAGGTGATCGTGATGACTGAATGCCTACCTAAGGGCAGTTCAGTCCCGATGTTTGTGATTAATTACCCTGGATGCAGTATTGATAATGGGGCAGAAGATAGAGATTTGTGACGTGAAAATGCTCCCAGTCGACGGGGGGTAAATGCCCCTCCTGAGTGCCATTGGCACTTTGTATCTTTTTTTGTATTTGTATGTATTTAGTTTTGGAACGTTTTGAGAGCTTATTAGTTGTAGTAGCTTTAGGTTGTATGTTTTTTTAGGCTCTATGATTCGGTTTTCATTGGTGCTCAGCGATTTGTAATTCGAGTTCTTCCTCTCTGGATTTCAAATATTGTTTCAGTGTATAATGGCAAATGTCGAGCTTAAATGGTGTATCTAGAACATTAAGGGGAGCCATTCGCCAGTTAAGAAAAAGGAGAGGGTGGATATTGTCGTATTGCAGAGATGCACTTTGATGACAAGGAACATTTGACATTACAGCAATGTGGGTTTGATCGGGTTTATTTCTCATCTTTTAACACTAGGAATAAGAGAGAAACCATACTGGTGAGGAAGAATCTTTCATTTAAATTAGTAGATTGTATTAGATACCCACGGGAGGATTATAACCCTCAAAGATATATGGGGAACAAAGCAATAGTTTGAATGTTTATTGCCCCCGGTTCACTGCCGGAAATTCCTGATAGATGCTTTTTCCAAATTAAGTAACCTTTCTTCGTCGCACATTATCGTAGGAGGAGACTTCAATTGTCTTTTGCACCCACAGTGGACAGTATGCCCAAAGGCTCCAAGCACCATCTTTCCAATCTAAGCAATTCGTGGATTTTTGTGTGGAACTGGGGCTGGTGGATGTATGGAGGCAGATCCACCTCATAAACAGGGATTTTATTTTCTTCTTTAACCCGTAGAAATGCCACACTAGTGTTGATGTCTTCCTCACCTTGCAGCAATCTTCAATTCAGTGGTGTTCTGGACAATTGGGAATATTACTATTTCTGACCATGCAGCTGCATACTTATTGGTTAAGATCAAGGGAAACATAGCAGGTTCAAGACACTGGCTAATCCCTTTATTCTTAAGGATATTAAGTACATTGAGTATTTCTGTAATGAATTCAGATCTTTCTTAGCCATTAATTCAGATTCAACCAGTAACACACCCATTCTATGGGAATTGCTAAGGCTTATGCCAAAGGAACAATTCCTTAGGATGCGGCAGAAGCTGGAGCAGGAGCGCTTGCTCCAGGCACTGTTGAAGGCAGCCGAGAGGGCACACTGTGATAGACCCTCGGTGGCTCGGCTGTAGAGGATCACAACGCTTCGGTTTGCTGTGAATTCCATGCTCACACAGACAGCCAAGCACGAACTTACTTTTGCAAAACAAAACCGGGCAAGAAGTTAGCCTATCTTGCGATGAAAAAGAGAGCCCCAATGCCATTACCTCAATTAGGGAAGGTACTGGGACCCTTTCCTGCGATCCCATAAAAATTAAAACAGCATTTCGGAGATTTTACTCTGAATTATATCAGATTGAGCATTATGAGGATAGATGGATTAAGCTGGAATCTTTCTTCAAGAACTTGGACCTTCCAGGGGTAACCCCCGAATAAGAGTCTTGCCTTCATTCACCACTGTCAGTGCTGGAGGGTGTAAAGCAGCTTCCAGGCGGAAAGGCGCCCGGTCCTGACAGATGTCCACGTGTGTTTTATGAGGAATTTATAAACCTGCTGTCAGAGCCGATGCTTCCTCTGTTCGTCACTCACACAGTCACGACTGCATCCCACCATCCTTAAGAGAGGCTCATATCTCTCTTATTCTGAAGAAAAGGAAGACACCGAAAGATTGTGCTTCCTATCGGCCTATCTCACTTCGAAATATTGATTTCAAAATTCTGTCTGAGTCCCTTACATTGAGGATGGAAACTATTTATCCTTCCATTGTCAAGGTATACCAAACCAGCTTATAAAAGGCTGCAGATATTCCAACAATGTTAGCAGATTACTCAATATGATCCAAGCGTGTCAACAGCAAATTAAGCAGCTATTAATGATATCTTTTGATGCAGGGAAGACATTTGCTTGGGTTGAGTAGCTGTATCTCTTCTATACGTTAGAATGGTTTGGTCTCAGCAAAGTTTTTATCAAGTGGGTGAGGGTCCTTGAAAGTGACACTCTGTGTGCGATCCTGTAAAATTATTATTTCTAGAGGCAGTCGACAAGGTTGTTTACGCCAGTGTTGTTTACGATAGTGATTAAGCAACTGGCGAAGGGCATCTGCAGGGACCCCAACATATCTGCCCCAGAAGTGGGATAGAAGTCACGTAAGATTACATTGTCTGCAGATGATTGTCTTAAATTTTTGTTAAATCCCATAGTTTTGGTCCCTCACCTGATGCAATGCATCAGTTCGTTTGGTGTCTTTTCCGGCAATACCATTGATTTTACAAAGTTAGAGGCCATGCCTCTGGGCGAAGTCAGGGAAATACCTGATGCCGTGGGAGAATCCTGATTTCCTTTTCAATGGTCCCGGGGTAATGGGGATGCTCCCTATTTAGGTATATTCATTAATCCTATCTTTGAACTTACATTTAACGCGGTATTTGTCCATTTGTTTGACAAAATTAAACAAGACCTTCGAAGATGGGAGACATTTCCAATATCCTGGCTGGGTTAGATAGCTCTTATTAAAATGAATTCCCTCCCTTGTTTGCTATACCCCGTGTGACTGCTTTCTTTGATGTTTCCCAGACAGATATTTAGGAGACTAAATGGATGATGTAGCTCTGATTTGTCACCATAAGCAACCCCTTATCAAGAGAACCAAATTACAACGACCCCAACAGTTTGTGGGGAGTAGATCTCCCGGATATTAAAAGCTATCAATTACGCTCTTCTTTACCCGATGTTAGTGAGGCTTCGGCATCAATATGGTTAGATATTGAATCTTCTCAGGCAAAGTACTCCCTTAGTAGTCTGCTACTCATAGACAAAATGAGGACAGTTACGAAGTATTACCATTTCCCAATAAATATCAATAATTTTAAAGTAGGGAGGGCAATGTGTCCGATCGGGGACAACATAGCCAAACCTCATTTCTTACCCCAAAACGTGGTGTACCATGTTTCCGACGGGGAATACTGGATTCCATGTTTAAACTATGGACAACCAGTTGGTTTATCTTGCTTGGATGATTTATCTGAGGGAGAAACAATGATGTCCTTTGATCAAAATAAGTCGTAACTAATGACTACCGAGTAGAGATCTGTTCTGTTTTCTTTTTATCAGATCAGAGATGTTATTCAGAAAAGAACCACGCTTTTAATAGACCCGTACAGATCCGATACAGAAAAGAGGGTGCTTATTGCTAAGAACACACTCTCTGTCAGTACCCTTTATCATTTGTTGCAGAGTGACCCCTTAGACGAGACTTTGTGCCTTTATGAGGTCTGCAAACAATTTTGGGGGTTCAGATCTCTTCGGACACAGGGGAGGATATTTGTGAAAATACAAGAAGTAATTCAATCTGTAAGAAGACTTTTGCCCTGAAGTTGGAGATTCATCATATAGTCTATCTGGCCCCAGACACTCTCTCAAAATTCAAGTGGGAGTATGTCTTAAATACAAAATGACTATGGACACTCTTACTCATTGCTTGTTGACCATCCACCGGCGCTATAGGAGCGGTGTGTTCTCTGCGATGGACAGGATATTGCGGACAGAATTGGAGATGGTTCAGGTTTCCCTTTTCCTGGGCCTGCCCAGTCTACCTTACTCAGATGTGCATAGGAAAAAATACTTCAATACCCTCACTCTCTGAGTTCAGAAAAAAAAAAGTTCTGTTGAGTTGGGTGTCTGAAAACCCCGTGGGTCTATTGGTTTGTCGTAACCTTGTCATGGAGCATAGCCCTTTGGACTTTTTAAAAGGTATTTTGCACCATACAATAGAGGATTTTTATTCGACATGACAGCCCTTTTTGAATTACCAAGGTACAGGCTAATATAGCTATGACGAAATTGACTAATGAATCTAATGTCCAGAGAGGAAGAATTACGAACAAATGAACGTGTATTAATTAACGCTCTTGAAGGTTGAGAGCTATAGTTTTGTTATAATGAGTTCCAGTATTCCTTTTTTATTTTTTATTTTTCTTCGGCCCATTGATTTACCTTTACTTCTATACATGCCCATGGGTGTAATTGTGTTCAATTTGCATTGCTTTTTGAGTTGGGTACTTATTTGTTCATTGAAGCATTAAACTAATTTTCTCTGAATAAAAATATTTTTGAAAAAAATTAAAATGTTAACATGGATAGAATACAAATTATGATTTATCTTAAGGGTCATCACACCTCGGGTGACAGGATGATGTTGAGAGGGTGTGCCCTTCGGAGCAACCTCTGTCTGTGTGGGGAACTGAACATGCGCTGTTGGCTTTCCTCTGCATCACAAGCCATCCATCCAGCCAACAGATTGCGAGACTGTGTAACTGCTATAAATAGAAATAGCCAAAGTCAATGTAAAATATAAACTTTGATAAGAAGGGAAAAAAAGGTACAATTCAGATAACGGTCAAGATAGTTGCTGAGGGGGAAAAATCTCCGCTGGAAATTGTACGTTATAACGAGAGAGTTGATTGGATGCTATCTTTGGTTGAATAAGTTGAACCAAGTGAAATAACCGGAATTACTAATTGTGATTGGATGTCGATAACTATACAATATGAGTACATTTTTGATTGGTCTCTGTGAAGCATTGTATGAAAGTAAAAAGCTGATGGAACATATTTTTTGGAGGGTTGGTCCCCATGGGAAATGCCTCCCGAACACATGCTTGAAAAAACCCAGGGTAGAAAGTGCGTGAGTGTCGTCTGGTTGTGACAGGAATCCAGGGGGCTGAATGATTGAAAGTTCCTGCAACGTGAAGCTCAGGAGACAGTCAGATCACCCCCGATCTTATTAAATGGTACAGCACATTTGAAGGGCGAAATGGACTCAATGTGAATTTTAATTGCATATGATTTTAAAAAAAACACTGTTCCTTCACCTCATGTTTTACACACTGGGGCACTGTCATTTTCCTGAAACTGGGAATTATTTGGAATATTATGTAGAACATTCCATAATCAACATTCTCTGGAGAATTCTACAATCTGTGGAGATATTACAAAGGAAAGAGACACGGGGGTGGGGGGGGGGGGGGCGTGCCGTATGCAAGAGTGAGAGTGGTGGAGCATGAGCCTTGTTCGGATGTCGGTGCTGGAACAGACATACATTGAGTGTGAGGGACAAACAGCATACGATGCCCCTTATCCTCACAGAATTGGGAATGTTATCGATGTTTGTCCTGTAGTGCTGGTCATTGCTACTGATCTCAGATACTGCACTGAGCTGGGTGGTGAGCTCAGATCATGCTTGGTGGGTCTGGTGGTACTAGGGAAGAGATGTACTAAACCATCCGCCAGGATATCTGTGACTCTGTTGACAAACCGTGGGGTAATTGACCCTTATCTGCTATGCTCTGGGTAAAACGTACATGACAGCTCCAAACTGAGGAAAGCTCAATCGAGTGCCCATTGTCCTTTTAAAGATGGCACGAGTGCCAGCAATAATGGAATATCCAGTGGCATCTGGGAGATAGTGGGTACCTCCAGCCAAAGTGGGTGGAAGAATCGGGTTAAAATTGAATGAGAGTGACACCATGGGTTAGGGTGGGTAGTTAATGAGGTGAGTTCGGTAAGATAGCACCAGAAAACTAGTCTGGCCTCGTGCAAAGAATCCCCCTGTCACACTCAATGGAAATCACTCAAAGATAAATTATTGTTAGATTCAGACGGATAAGTTGAACACTCTGCTGACCCCATTCACATTTACAGAGCTGCAGAACAAATCCTCATCCAAAACTCTCCATCATCTGAACTCACACCTATATTCTGTTCACCATCATTCCTGGTAATACTGGCGTATTTTACTGGATGCTATCGAAATGTCTATATCTCAGCATTCTGAAACATGTGAGCACATCCTTCCATGATATTGTTGCTCAATCTCACCCTCTCTGTCTATACCCAAAACCACTTTCATTTACAGTCATGCACGGAGACAGGACCTTCAGCCAAAACTGGTCCATACCAACCAAAATGTCCGTCCACATTAACCGCAATTCCCTGCACTTGGCCCATATTCTTCTCTGTCTTTCCAATTCATATATTGTTCGAACAAAGTGCAGCGAGGTTTTGTGATGTGAAGGAAGGCTTCAGGAAAGATCTCGCTGAATCTACCATTCATCTCACCCCAGCAATCAGATTACACAGGAACAATTTGACTAGAGATTATAAACAAGAAGTACAAGCAAATACTGGTGGGAGATGTGTATGGAAGTCAATACTGCAGGGAAAAAATGTACGTTCTAAACAGGAGATTAGATATACAAGCGTTTGCAGGCAAAACCCGACGGGTCTGGTACTATTTGAAGGAAGAAAGTCGGAAGTTTGACCCTCGAATAGCATAGCAGGTTAGGGCACATCCAAGGAGCGGGAAAGTCTATGTTTTGGTCATCAGCCTTTCATCATGAATTTACTTCAGAATTCACTTTTTCCTAATCCTCTGTAGGAAGAGAGTGAGTCAACATTTTTAATTTGGGATTTCTTCATCAGAACAGCTTTTGTTTTTGATCTCTAGTATATGCAGCTCTTTGTTTTATTTTAGATCAGCAATTATCTTGCATGTTGCAGTATTAATGAACAACTTGATCTGGGAAGAGGGGAAGGGGTGTGTGGGCAAAGATCAGGCAGTGTGTCAGTCACAGCTTAAGGCCCTGTGGAGGTAAAGGAAGGCTTGTTGGAAGCACCACATTGGAATTCGGCATCATTTGAACAGATGTGACAGATTCAGAGAAAGTGGGAGGATGCAGTTTCTCGCGCAGCTGGTCATTGAGTGTCACAGTGGATAGCAATACGGCCTTACAGCATCAATTACCTGTGTTCGATTCCACCCTTTGGTGACATTCTGTGTGGTGTTTGCACGCTGTCCTTGTGTGTGCGTGAGTTTCCTCGGGGTGTTTGGTTTTCCTCTCACAGCCAAAAATGTCCAGGTTAGATTTAGTGACCTCAATAAATTGTTCCACTGATCCAGGGATGTGCAGGTTCGTTGGATTGTCTGTGGAAAATTTAGAGTTACCGGGGTAACGTTTCAGTTTGTTGCTCGGGATGTTATCAGGAGGGTCATTGTGGGCTCGGTGGGCCAAATGGCCTGGTTCCACACTGCAGGGCTTCTTTAATTTGTATGTACCTGTCTGTGTTTGAAAACACTTCCCAGGATGCTACCTATAAGTGCTAACACAATTTGCCTTAACAAAATATTACACCTTCCGTTTCTATCTTTAATGTGAATGTCTCTGTCCATCTGATTCTTTCCCTGGCCTTGGTTTTTCGTTGTGTATTGTATCGAATGCTGGCATCATGAATTTCAGAAATAATGTAATGGTGTGTGTCAGGCTATTGTTCACTTCCCGTTGTGTCCCACGTGTTACTCCATGGACAGGGGAGGGTGTGCTGTGCTGTTGTTCACTTCCTGGTGTGTGCCTTAAGGTGCTTCATGAAGAGGTGCGTGTGTATTCAGGGCAGCTGTTCACTTCCCGGTGTGTCCCACGTCGTGCTCCATGTTAGACAGCGGTGTGTGTGCTGGGCTGTTGTTCACTTGCTGGTGTGTCCCATGTGGTGCTCCATAGACAGGGGGTTGTGTTTCGGGTTATTACTCACTTCCCAGTGCGTACCAAGTTGTGCTCCATGTTGGACAGGGAGTTTCAGCATCTTTGACTCATGTCTTTAAAATTTGGTCTGTGCCTGTCTACTGAACGCCTGTGTTTGTCCCTCTCAGCTGATCACGTGGTCAGGAACAAGAGGAGGACCCTGAAGTATAATTATAAAGGAGTAGATATCTCACTTTTAGTGGATGGAAGTCTGATTGTCTCCTGTTATTGAAAAGTTAGTGGAGGGGATGGGGATGGGGATGGTTTGCTGGATGTTGTGCTGTGAGCTACCTCAGACGTTCATGGAGACCTGAGGATTTGGTGACCCAACTCTGGATGGAGCATTGGGACCTTAGTTATAGCATCAGTGTCTGTAACATGAACAACAAATGGAGCAGAGGCTGCACAGCATGGACGCTCTCAAACCACGGACTGGGTGTGTGTGGGGAAAGGGATCTGCTAAATCTGTCTGGTCTTAAAGTAGCACAGACTCTCACTCTCATCCTGAAACATACACGCACACACACCCTCTTTCGCTCACACACATGGAAAGAAGCATACACACCCTCTCTCTCTCACTCGCACCCCACCCCCATCCTCCCCCCACCCCCCGCCACATACACACTCTGCATCTCTCGCACAGACACACCTATAAATCTGGGGGGCTAATTTGCGTTTGCAGTTTTATATTTGGTGGATAGATTGTATTTTGTTCAAAACAACATTCAATTTTTACGCAGCCAATCATGTGGCATTTTATAAAGTCTTGCAGTGGAAATAAAACCAGTATGACTCCAGGGTGAAAAAAGTCGGACTCCACACAAGACCTTCCATGGTTTATGCAGGGAAGGTCACATCTTAGCAAACGTTATAGAATTCTTTGAGGAATGAAAAAGTTGATAGTGGAGAAAGGGATGTAGATGTCATGTACATGGACTTCAGTAAGGCGTTTGATGAGATAGACTGATGGAGAAGGTGAAGTCGCAGAAGTCCATGGTGTACTAGCTAGAGGATTAGAGAACTGGCTGGGCAACAGGAAACAGAGTGTAGTAATGGAAGGGAGTTTCTCAAAATGGACAATTGTTCTGTGTGGTGTTTCACAGGATCCGTGCTGGGACCACTGTTTGTTGTGATATACTACATGATCTGAAGGAAGGTATAGGTGGTCTGATTAGCAAGTTTGCAGATGACACTAAGATTGGTAGAGTAGCAGAAAGTTGAGTGGACTGTCAGAGAACACAGCTGAATGTAAATAGATTGGAGAGTTGGGTGGCGAAAAGGAAGATGTGAGGTGATGCATTTTGGAAGATCCAATTCGAGAACTAATTGTGCAGTAACTGGAAAAAGCCCTGGGGAAAATTGATGTGCAGAGAGATCCGGGTGTTCAGGTCCATTGTTCGCTGAAAGTGGCAGGTCGATAGAATGATCAAGAAGGCATACAGCACACTTCCTTCCTGCATTCTAACAATTTAAGAAGTGGAGAACCACAGACCAGTTAACCCGTCACCAACAGGAGGGAATCTGTTGGAATCTATTGCGTACAAGTGTAGGTAGGCCATATTACAGTTGTATATGACTTTGGTTCGGTCACATTCGGAATACTGCAGACAGTTCTCGTTGCCACATTACTGAAAGGTTCTGGATGCTTTGGAAAGAGGGCAGAAGATTTTCACCAGAATGTTGCCTATTATGGTGAGAACGACATATAAAGAGAAATTTGGTAAATTAGGATTAATTTCATTAGAAAGATGAAGGTTGAGGGAGGACTTGATTGAGGTCTACAGAATCTTGAGAGATGTAAACAGGGTGGATAGCAAGAAGCTTATTCCCAGAGTGGGGGACTCAGTTACTAGAGGTCAAGAATTCAAGATGAAAGGGGAAACCTTTATTGGAGATATGCTCGAAAAGTTCTTTGCGCAGAGGGTGGTGAGTGGCTGGAATGCGTTGCCAGCTGAGGTAGTAGAGGTGGGGACGATAGCGTCATTTAATATGAGGAAGCAGAGGTATCCAGATCCTTAGAAAATAGGCGACAGATTTAGATAGAGGATCTGGATCGACACAGGCTTGGAGGGCTGAAGGGCCTGTTCCTGTTCTGTGATTTTCTTTGTTAATTGTAAATACTGGCGAAAAGCGTCTGTTGGTACTTGAAAGGAAAATGAAATCAAGATCAAATGTGACACAGCGTATGTCTGGATACAATAATTTATTATAGAGAACAGAAAAATGACAAGGAGACGAAACAGTTAATTGCATCTGTCTTCAAAGATGACTTCCAGAAAATCTCCCAGAAATACCAGGTCACCACGGGATCTTTGTAACTAAAGACTAAAATAATTCATATACAGTTATGAAGTTGTATTTGGAAACAGAACTGGGATGAGGATTGATCAGTCTGACAGACGGGATATAATTCAAACTGAAATTTCAGAGAAAACAGCAATACACATGTTGATTACAATAGGGACAACTGTACTTTTCTGTATTCACTTCAGACGGTTATAAATGCATTCAAATGATTAACGAAGGGAAGGAGTGGGAGAGTGAAGGACTACAAGCCAGTTAGTTGTTATCCGCAGGAGGGAATCTGTTTCAACCTATTGGAACGAAGATCTTTTTGGACACTGAGAAAGTAATAGCAAATTTCAAGTGAATTGTTCTGCACTTATGAAAGGGAAGTTACAATTTACAAAGTTTTTCTTGAAGATATCTCTTGTATTTGTAAATAATGGCAAATCAGTGAATATGGTACAGTCAGATATTCAGGACGAGTTTTAATTAGCACACGCAGTAAGTTAGCAGAAAACATTAAAGCAAAGTGTATTGGAAGGAACATATGCAAACAGGGGAAGGTAAGCACTGGAGAAACTATTGGAGAACATAGGTGGTGGTAGAAGGTTGTTTGTGTGACTGCAGCCCGGAGTACGCTGGTGTGCCACAGGTTTCAGTGCTGTCTCCCTTTAAACGCCTTCATTTAAAGGAAATCCGAATACAGATGAAGAATCAACTAGACTCAAAGTGTTAACTTAATCTCTCTTTGCGGACGCTGTCTGACTCACTGTGATCTGTAGCATGTGTTGGTCTCAGTGCAGATTTTGCTTCTGCAGTGATTTGCTCCTACTAGAAGTAAAGACATTCTGCACGAGTAACACAGAGATTTGAGGAGACTGTACCTGTACAATTTTGATGTCGTGATCTAAGTAAAATAAACTGATCACATATATTGAATGGGCTTTCTCCAGATTAATTCCTCAGATGGCACAATGGACTGCTGAGGAGACTTGGTCTGAGATCAAGGTGGAAATTTGTGTTTGAAACTGGAGACGCTGATTGATTGTTATATGAGAATTTCACGTCTGTTTTACTTGGGAAAAGGAGGAGGCAGATACAGAACTCAAGAAGATGGACTGGTATAAAATTGGACCAATCCCCAAGTCCAGATCAGTTACATCTCAGGCTGCTGTTGGAGACAAGGGATGAAAGGCGCTGATGCAAATTTTTAAATAGAATCTGGTCACAGGTGAGGTGTCCGAGGACTGGAGAACACCCTTCATAGGAAGGGTTGGAGAGATAGAGCAGGGAACTATACACCAGTGTGTTTCAGATCAGTGTTAAAGAAAATTTTGCACAAGACAGGTGGTGTTAGAAGGCTGTTTGTGTTACTGGAGACCGGTGTCCCCGGTATACCAGAGTGATCAGTGCTGTGTCCATTATTACTTGTGGTATTCATAAATGGTGCAGGTGTGGATGTAGAGGGGGAGTGGGAGTGTGATAAGTAAGTCTGTGTTTGATACAAAGATTGACCGGGTGATTGGCAGTGAGGAGGAAGGTCTTATGTGACAGTAAGATACAGATGGAATGGTCAGATGGGTGGATCAATGGCAGATGGAATGTAAGTCTGATAACTGAGGTGATGCACTTTGGCAGAAGGAACTAAATGGGGAATACGCAATGAATTGTAGCACACAAGAAAGATCATAGGGAGCTTTTACACACATTCTTGAATGTGACGTGGGAGAATAAAAGGTTACGTAAGAAGTCAATGGAAGCAGTAGGCATAACCTTTACTCATCGAGGCATAGATTACAAGATCGATGTAGCACTTTGTTGAGGCCAATATGGAATACTATGTGGAGTTCTGGGAGCCACATTACAGGAAGGATGTGATTATTCTGGAGGGAGTGCAGAGATTCACCTGGATGTTTCCAATGATGGAGCATGTCAGCTATGGAGAGAGGCTGAATAAGCTCGGATTGTTCAGTTTGAATGAGAGAAGGCTGAGGGGGACGTGATTCAGAAGGATAAGATTAGAGGGACATGGACAGGGTAGATAGACAGTAGCTGTTCCTTTTAGTCAAATGGCCAAGAACAGGGGAGCACACGTTTAAAGGGAAGGATTTGAGGTTTAGAGGTGATTCGGGGATTGTTTTTCACCCAGAGGGTCATGGAATCTGGAATGGACTTCCGAAGGTGGGGCAGTTATCACGGGTAATCTCACAACCATTAAAAATTATTTGGACGAGCACTTGAAGTGTCATACCATTCATGGCTACGGGACTGATGTAGGAAATTTGGAATAATATAAATCGTGCTGTATTTTTGATGGTACAGAGTCTATGCTTCTGTGATTGTATGTCTGTGGAAGGTCAATCATTGAACAGCTTAAGACAGCAACTAATGGACTTTGGAAGAGTACATTAACAAGCGTGAAATGTAAAATCTTCTCATCGTACAATATACCAAGGTGAAATGTTGGAGAAGATAATTGTAGCTTCCTTACAGTCCAAAACCAACGAATGGAGAAGAGGAAAATGGCAGACTATGAAGCATTTACTTCAGTTCTGCCTTCATGATAGGATATTAAAAAAATGCTTCCAAACAATTTGAAGTCTACTGAGAAAGAAAGGAAATACAATCAATCACTAACTAAGCAGTTTTGGAGAAAGTATTTGTACTGAAATCTGATAAATCCCCATGGAATGATAATCTATATCTCTGATTCCTAAAGAAGGTGGCCATGGGAATAATGGATACTCTGCTTTCCGTGTTCCAAATTCCAGGTGATTGAATTGATAGATTTGAGAGCAGCAAATGGAATCCCAATATTTCTAAAGGAGGCAGGGAGACAGCAGGAAATTACCGTCTGCTTAGTACCAGAGAAGCAATCAGGACAATACAAGAGTCTATTAGAAAGAACGCTTTGCCAGGGAACTTTGAGAATTATGTTAATTTGAAAGTAATGAACATGGATCAAGTCAATACCAAATTATTAATGGAGAATAATATTGAAGATTCCGACTGCGAAATAAATTATGGCGAAGCAATAGATGCAGTGAATTTGAATTTTCAGAAACATTTTTGATGATGTCCCAAGTGTAGTGTTGTGACAATGCTACTCCTTTAACAAGGTTATGCTGTCTTTGTTTTTCTTTCATAGCAGTCTGAAAAGCAGCGAATCCAAAGAGTCTGGGTTTGACAACTTGGGAATGCTTTCAAGTTGAAAATTAAAACACGTACAATGAGGAGCGAGCTATGCTAGATCCGGTCCTGTGTAATGAGACAGGAATAATTAATGAACTCTTAGTTAGGAATCAACTTGGAAGGAATGATGACAGTATGGTTGAATTTAAAACACAGATGGAGAGTGAAGATAAAATTTAATACCAGGGTCCTGTGCTAAAACGAAGGAGACTACAACAGAATGGAGGGAGGACTTGGCAAAGGTCAACTGGAAACAAATACCTTATGGTGAGAGTTGACGAGCAGTGGAGGATTTTCAAAGGATTTTTTCCAAGTCCTAAGTAAAAGTATATTCAGTGAAAAGGAAAGACTCACAGAAAAGGGGCAGTCTGCCGTGGGTGTCTAAGCAAATACGCAAGGCTATGAAATTGATAGAGATGGAATGCAAAGTGGTCAAGAACAGCAGGAACCTAGAAGATTGGGAAAAGATTAAAGATCAACAGAAAGCCACGAAAAAAGCTATAAAGAAAAGTAAGATAGAACACGAAAAAAAAACTAGTACAGAATATGAAGACAGATAGCAGATGATTCCCTAAATATATAAAATTAAAATGAGTGGCTAACTTCAATGTTGGTCCTTGAGAGGATAAGAAGGAGCATTTAGTTACAGGATATGATGAAATGGCTGAGGCATTGAACAGGTATTTTGTATCAGTCTTCATAGCGAACAACACTAATAACATGCCAGTGATCGACGAAGAGATTAAGATTCTCGATTAGAGTGGTGTTGGTAAAGCACAGCAGTTCGGGCAGCATCTGAGGAGCAGAAAAATCGACGTTTCGAGCAAAAGCCTTTCATCAGGAATGCTCTGAACTGTTGTGCTTTACCAGCACCACTCTAGAATCTGGTTTCCAGCATCTGCTGTCCTTGTTTTTACCAAAGAGATGAAGGTAGGTGAGGACTTGTGAACAATCATTATTACAGAGGAGGTAGCATTGGGCAAGCTAATCGAGTAATGGAGATAAGGTTAGACGAATCCCCTGGCCCTGATGTAATGTATCCCAGGGTACTAAAAAGATAGCAGGAGAAATAACAAGTGCACTTGTGGTAATTTTCTACAATTTGCTGAACTCTGGGGTCGTCCCAGCAGATTGGAAAACAGCAAATGGAACGCCATTGTTTAAAAAGGCAGGTAGATAAAAGTTGGGGAATTATAAACCAGTTAGCTTCATCTGAGTAGTGGGGAAGCTGCCTTGACAATATTATCAAGGAAGAAATAGCAAGGCATTTTGATAGAAAACGGCCCATTGCACAGATGTAGCAAGGATGCATGAAGGGCAGATCATGCTTAACAATCTTTTGGAAATCTACGAAGACATTACGAGCAAGATAGACAACGAGGCAGCAGTGGATCTGGTGTATCTAGGTTTCAAAAAGGCTTTGACAGGGTGACACATAGTAGGCTGCTGCATAAGATCAAGATGGATGGCGCTACGGCTGAAGTATTGGCATGGATAAAAGATTGGTTGACTAACGGGAAGCAAAGAGTGGGTATAAATGAGTGCTATCCTGGCTGGCAATCAGTGCTGAGTGGTGTGCCTCAGGGATCAGTGTTGGGGTTGGAATTATTCACAATTTATAAAGATGATGTGGAGTTGGGAGCATGCGTAGTTGGACAAAGTTTGCAGATGGCACGAAGATGAGTGGCAGAGCAAAGTTTGAGAGTACTGTGAAACTTTGCAGAGGAAAATAGTTACATTGCATGAATGGGTATAGGTCTGGCAGATGGAATACAATGTTAATAAATATGAAGTAATCTATTTTGTTAGGAGTACCAGTAAAAAGGATTATTACTTGAATTGTAAAAATGTTACAGCATGCTGCTGTGCAGAGGGACCTGGCTGTCCTTGTGCATGAATCACAGAAGGTTGATCTGCAGGTACATAAAATAATTAGGAACGTAAATGGTATTTTGTTCTTCATTGCAAAAGGGGTCGAATTTAAAAGCAGGAAGGTTATGTTACAGCTGTACAGGGTGCTGGTGAGGTCATACCTGGAGTATTGTGAGCAGTTTTGGCCTCCTTACTTGCAAAGCAATGTACTGGCAGTGGAGGTTATGCAGAGGAGATTCACTCTGGTGAATCTGAAGTTGAGGGGGTTGTCTTATGAGCAGAGACAGAGTAGATCAGCATTATATTCATTGGAATTTAGAAGAATGAAGGGAGGATCTTATAGAAACATAAACAATATTATGAAGGGAAGAGGTCAGAAAAAAGTAGAGAGGATGGTTCCACTATCAGGTGAAGCTAGGACAAGATGGAATAACCTCAATATTAGAGGGAGCAGATTCAGGATTGAATTGAGAAAGAACCTTTTCACTCAGAGGCTTGTAATTCTATGGAATTCCCTGCCCAGTGAAGTAGTTGACGCTACTTCAGTAAATGTTTTTCGAGCTGAGATAGATATGTTTTGAACAACAAGTAAATAACGGATACGGTCAGAGTGCGGGTAAGTGGACATGAGTCCACGAGTCGATCAGCCTTGATGTTACAGAATGGCTGAGCAAGCTAGAAGGACCAGATGGCCTACTCCTGATCCTCATCCTTCTGTTCTTATGAAAGTTGAGTGGCCAGTTCTCCCAGCGCAGACCCTCTGCTTTGATTTGTTTGGACTGATTTTTCACAGACTGGCTGTTTACTGAAAGCAGGCAGCCAGTTGTGAAGCTATCAGGCCAAAGAAGAAGTTCCATGCTGATACCCCCGCCCCCTCTCTCTGATATCTCTCCTGGAAGAAACTGGGTTTGATTTTTCCTTTCGAATTTTCCATGGGGTGTTTATGGCGATTGTTTCAAGTACTTCGAACAACACCTTAGATTATTTAGATACAGATTACTTACAGTGTGGAAACAGGCCCTTTGGCCCAACAAGTCCACACCAACCCCCCAAAGAGCAACCCATCCAGATCCATTTGTCTACATTTACCCCTTCGCTCTGCGCAATTGAGCATGGCCAATTCAGCTAACCGGCGCATTTTTGGACTGTGCGAGGAAACCGGAGCACCCGCAGGAAACCAGCGGAGAATTTGCAAACTCCGCACAAACAGTTGCCTGAGGCAGTAATTGAATTCGGGTCCCTGGCGCTGTGAGGCAGCAGTGCTAACCACTTTGCCACGGTACCACCCAATGGCTTTCAACCAATTTCAGATTCTCGGTTGAGAAATGAAGTGCTACTGAAGACCAGAAAGCTTCACCTGGACGATTAGCTGAGTAGCCAACTTTTAATATTTTTAAATATTTATTTATAAAACTTTAAAATGAGAAAAGCTGGGAAAAGTCACTTTAGTTCTACCTACTGTGGAACTAGTAGCATGGAAATGGCTTTTAATTGGCTGTCTCTTGGTATTGTCATCCCTAATCATGTCACACAGTAATGCCCCACATCTATGTAGGCTGAATTGAAAGTCAGTTCTTGGTCTTCCCATGTACCCACTCCTTATGAATTTAATTTGCTTACATCATTAAGTTAGGATAATCTGTTGGGTTTTCGGATAGGTTGTTATTCTGCATGCTATTCTCTTCTGTTTGTGTTTCATTCCGTAACCTTGAAAATAAATTCTGTTTTATTTAAAACTAAGTGGCTTAACAAGCTGCGTCACTCCTGGAATATCTTCCTTACACCTGCTTAAGGCAAGAAGCAAAGTTTGAGTCTGCACTACTTCCTTAAAAAGACTTGAGGTGTTCTGTCCTGGCCCATAACAGTGTGCAACAGTGTGATCTAATATACTGGCATGGGTTGAGAATGGTAGAGAGCTGAAAGAAAAAGTGAGTCAGAATAAACAGTTCCTTTTTTTTGGAGTGGAAAGCAATTACGAGCAGGATGATCCTGGAATTGATGTTTGGCACCCATCTATTCAGGAAGTAGATTAAACATCTGCTCTGGGGTACTAAATGGAATGTTTCAAAATCTGCTGATGGTAGCAAACTGAGAATTGATTGGATGAGGCGGATGTAAAGAAGTTAAAGGTAATTGAGACACGTGGAGGAAATGGGCAAATACGTGGCAGATGAACAGCAATGTGGATTGACGTAACACTGAACATTTTGGTTGGAAAAATATAATATCAGGCTAGCATTTCAAAAGGAATTGATGTGAAATGTTGGTCGATGAAGATAGTAACGTGCATACTTTGTTGACTTCTTCACTGAACTCTGAGGTCCATTCACGGCAGTGCATTCTGAAGCCAGACGTCAATACTGGGATTGGCACTGGAACGCTGCCCCATGTACATAGACCCACCAATTGAGTATATGTAACATTGAAAAGGATCTGGATCTCCCTGTACACCAGTCACTCAAAGCATTATTGGAGCAACTGAAAGCCGTTAGGAAGGTAAATGATGTGTTGACCTTCATTTCCGGGGAATTTGAGTCCAGGAATAAGGGTATTTTATTACAGCTCTACTTGACCTTGGTGAGACCCCATCTCGAACTTTGTGCAGTATTGTGTGCAGTTTTGGTCTCCTTACCTAATGAAAGACAAACCTGACATTGAGGGAGAGCAGCAAAGAATGACCAGACTGATCTATAGGATGACAAACTTGTTGTGGGAGCAGAGTTTGGGGCGACTGAGTCTGTATTCCATGTGGTTTAGGAAAATGAGTGAAGATCTCAGTGAGATATATAATACTCTGACAGGGCGAGATTTATTGGAAGCAGGGATGATAATTCACCTCCTGGGACGTCTAAAACAAGCAGCCACAGTATTAGGTACGGCCAGGGCACTCTGCATTGAGATGAGAATAAATGTCTGAACTCACAGACTGGTGAATCTGGGAATTCTATGCTACACAAGCCTGTGGAAGGCAACGCACTGAATTTCGTTAAGTATTTCTTGACACTAAAGGGACAAGGTTGCAGCAGAAGTTTGGTGTGGGGAGAAAGGATCAACCATCGTTATATTGAATGGGGAAGCAAAATTGATGGACCGAAGTTCGTAATTCACATTGTTCCAATAATTAATCACTTCAAAGGATATACAGTATGCAGTGTTTGGGAAAAAAATTGAAGAGATGTTAGACCAAAAACTAGAATGGGGGAGGCTCAATGTGTTGAATGACCTATTCCTTCCCCAATGTTTCTGTGCAGTCTGTGTGAAAACTCTATAACTGTGTCACAAGCTCTCAGCTGTTAGGAAGGAGGCATCTTCTGGATCAACAGGACTGTGTTTCCCATTACCTTTTCTCATACCGAGATTGGTGCTGGGTGTTCTGTTCAATTTTATCCATTAAGGGCTCGGAACAGTTTGATACAATAGAATGTCTTGCTTGGCATTTTAGAGACCGTAGAAGAGTTTGCCACATGTCTATCGTCTGGAGGCACTTTTCGGCCAGAATAGGAAAGCAGGGGAGATTCACTGCCTGAAATTACATTGGGAAGGCAATTGGTGTTTACAATCGACTTTGCTTCAAGGTCACTGTTACTGACAGCAGATTTTAGATTTCGATATTTTATTAGTTGTTTTTAACTTCCACCAGCTGCCAGAGCATTAGCCTGGTCGGGATTGGTAATCCAGTGACATTTCCACAACAGCACCATCTCCACATGGGGACCAATCGGAAACCACACTGAGCAGATAATTTCTGTGCTGCTTGACAGCTCTGTCAAAAATAACTCACACATTTTTGTCTTTCGTGATGGGACTGAGGGGGTGGTAAATGGTCAGATTGTAATTATTCTTCTCTTAAGGGATTGGACATAGTTGAGGAATTTTCCACGTTGCCAGGGAGATATCAGAGTTGGAGCTGGAATGAAACAGTTTCCCAGAGACACGGCTTGTTATGCAGCACAAGTCTTCAGTCCTATTGCAGGAATGGTGTCAGGGCCCATTGCCTTTTTCTTACCTACTGTGTTCAGCTGTTTCTTCATGTCACATGCAGCAAATCGAATTGGTTGGGTATCATCTAAGGGATACTTGTGGCTGAGGATGGTGCAGACATTGCATACTGTCTTTTACACTGATGTGCAGCAAAGTTCCATTCTTTCGGGGAATGGCAAAGCAATAACCTAGTGGTATTGAGCTGTTAGTCTAGCGACCCGGGCAATGCTCATGTGACCTCAGTTCGAATACTGCCACAGCAAATGGTGGAATTCAAATCCAATAAATATTTGGAATTAAGAGTCTAATGATGATCAAGAAACAGTTGCTGATTGTGTGAGAAACCCATCTTGTTCACAGATGCCCTTTCGGGAAGGAAACTGCCATTCATTCCTGCTCTGGCCTACATGTACCTCCAGACCCACAGTAATGTGTTTGACTCTTAACTACCCTCCGGGCAATACAAGATGACCTATCCAGCGACACACTAATCCCATTGAATAATTTTAAAAAATAATATTTGTGGAGTCCTCTTCTTTCGTCAGTAGTTTCATAGTTCAACTCCATTTCTGACTAGCTGTGGCAGGACTGCAGAGCTTCGATCTGATCTGTTTGCTTTGTAATCATTTCGTCCTCTCTATCAGATGTTAGTCCTGTTGTTTGCAATGTATGTGAGTAGTCAAGTGTGGTAGCTTTAAATGGGTTGCCATCAGTTTTAGGTCCACACGGCTCTGACCCTGGTATGTTCACCTCCACTCGTGACTGAAACATCATTCAGCTTAATGAGAATAATGGACTGAGGAATTATCCTGGGCAAAAAGTTACAGATTGTAAGTCAGTACAATTCTCCTTCTGTCCAATTGTGATCTACACTATTACATGAATTCCCGGGTTTGCGCTGCAACTTCTGCAATGCAATTCTGCTGTCTATCGCCCAATTCATACAGAGACCCATTGACCTGCACCCCGTGAGCTACTCTGGTTTCTGATGTGGTAGCACTTCCATTTCGATATTCTCATCCCTCTGAGCGTTTGTTTATTGTGTCACACCTCTCATTGTCTTGTTTTTCAAAACTCCAAAACGCATTCCGTGAGGTAGCACCAAGGCTCAGTGTTTAGTGCTGCTGCCTCACAGTGCTAAGGACCCAGGTTCGATTCCATCGTCTAGCGACTGTCTTTATGGAGCTGGCGCATTCTCCATGTGGGATTCTTCTGAGTGCTTTGGTTCCCTCCCACAAACCAAAAATTTGCAGGTTAGGTGCATTATTCAGGGGTAAATATAGGATAAGAAAATGGGTGTGCTTGGTTTACTCTTCAGAGGATCGGTGTGGACTTGTTGGGCTGAAGGACCTGTTTCCACAGTGTAGCGATTCTAATTCTAACATTCATCTGAACGTTTTCCCTTGCAGTTATGCCACTTTCGGTGCTTAAATTGAATGTGCTTCACTCTGCTTCTCTCCATGACTTTCATTAAGAACTCTGTAGTGTCAATGATTCCAGTCGTATGTAGTTTCAGAACCAAGATATTTGTGCATCTTTTGTTAATTTACACTTCCCAGTGGAGATAGAAGAGGTGAACGGGCATGTGTTGCAGCTTCTGTAATTGCATGGGAATGTGTCATGGGGAGTTGGGAAGTGTTCAGGATGATGGAGGGTGTTACAGAAGAAATGGTCCCTATGAAATGCTGTCAGTGGTCGCGAGAGAAGATGTGTTTGATAGTGCTGTCCCATTGGAGATGGTGGAATGATGGAAGATGATTCTGTGAATGTGGATTCTAGTACAGTAGAAGTGAGGACGAGGGGAGATCTATCATTGTTCTGGTAAGGAGGGGACGGAGTGAGGACAGAAGCGCGGGAGTTGTGATAGTCACAGCTGAAGGCCCTGTTCAATGGAATTAGCGGACTTCTGATTTGAAGGAAAAGGCGGTCACATCAGTGGCAGTTCACTGGAATGTGGCGTCATCAAACAGAAACAACAGAGATGGAGAAACTGGGAGAATGGAGTCAGCTTCCGCTGATCATGTGTTCAGCTACATGCAGAAGTCCCCCCTGAATGATTGAAAAGACTTAGACATCTAAATTAAGGCTTTCTGTCTCACATCTGATCTGAAGCGGGATGTGGAAGTAGACCCAGAGGAAGGTCAGTGGGTATACCTGGGCAGACATTCAAGCAGATATCCAATAACGCTAAGAAATTGTTGTTTCTGTTCAAAAAGAAGGACTCGATTAGAAGATGTACCACCATGGTTGACAAGGATACCATGATGAGCATTAGTGTAGGGCCAGATTTAGGATGTTTATTTCAGGGCCCATAAGCAGATGTGGGGCATGACTTTCAGCTGTGATTCCTGAATTCTCCCCAGAAACCCCTGTCACTGCTGCTCCATCCTCTTCCCTGCTCCTCTCCTTTCCTGATTCCAGGTTCTCCATCTCAAATTACAGAGCACATTCTCTCACATTATGGTCCCTCCCCACTTCACCTGAAACTCGTTCCAGTCTACCTTCCCTGCACTAGCATCAATCTGCGTTTTGTGCTGCCACCTTGCCACTGGTCTCAGTGTGGCTCAGCCTCACTATTCATGCTGTTTTACACCTCCCATTCACATCTCACTCTGGAAAGTTTCATTGTTGGAGTAAACCGTATTGAAAACACCATTCTCCCTTTGCACTGAATTCACATTGTGATCCCAAATCCAAAAAGTACACCCAGCCTTCATCTCACTCTGCTAAAGGTGCATGCTGACCGTATGGTATAAGAATTCTTTTTTTTTTAACATAGAACTGGCCAAATATACGTTTTCACTGTTGAGATCATCACCCCCTTTAGACAAAGGAATTTGTTTGCTTGACGTCTCATGAGCACGAGTAAGAATTGCAAGCTGCCTTAGTATTGTAACATGGAGAAAAACAAATTACATTATGAAGTTTGGGCAGTGTGTTGTTTACCTGTCACTTTTAATACTGTTACAAATTTGCAGTGGTTATCTTTAAATGTTTGCTCTTGAAGCTAGAATCAGATGGAGTGTTGAGGGGTGACATTCTAGAAGTTTTAATATCATGGGAGGCATGGATAGGGAGAATAGCCAAGGTCTTTTTGAGAGGACAGGAGAGTCCAAACATAGATGACGTAGCTTAAGGTTAAAAGGAGGAAATTTAAAAGGGACAAATGGACAACATTTTCACACAGAGGGTAATTTGCTTATGGAATGAGCTGCCAGAGGAAGATGCAAGTGCAGCTACAACAGTTCAAAGACATTTGGACAAATATATAAATGGGAAACGTTCAGAAGCATATGGGCCAAATGCAAGCAGATGAGACTAGTTTCGTTTGGAAAACCTCGTCAGCATGGACAAGTTGGACCAAAGGGTTTGTTTGTGCACGATATGACTGTATGAATCAAAGGAAGCAAGGAAAAAGGGAAGAAAGATATGATGTAAGAAAACTGGCAAGAAATATAAAAGCAAGCAGTGCAAGCTTTAATATGTATATAAAGAAAGTTCAAGATGAATGTATGCCCTTTGGTAGAAATGAAGTCAGGAAAATATATTGAGGATGTTTGGAGGGTATGCCTAGAGGGAACAGACAGATAATTTACACCAGAATTTTATATCATTCCTCACATTAGAAGGCACTGTAAGTATTTCAATGATATAATCAAAATAGCAATAAGAGGGAAGTTAGTGAACTGCCTCTAACAAAAGGAAAAAGGCTTTTTAATAAACAGATAAGAGTAAGGGTACGCAGGTCAGCAGTAATCCACAGTTGGTTTTAAAAGCGGCGGTTACAGAGTGACTGGTGTTCCTGTGAGAAATATTTCATAACTCTTTGGATTGCAGGAATTTTCCAGTGAAACTGGAGACCCTTCAATGGGGCGCCTGTTTTCAAGAAAACAGCGAGACTGAAAGCAGTAACCATTTAGCCTCAATATTATTGTTGGGAATCTGCTAGAGTCTATTATTAAGGAAGGAATTGCAGGACAATTAGAAAAAGCTTCATGCAAAGTCAACATGGTTTTGTGAAAGGCGATCTACATTTTGCCTGTAAAATCATGCAAAGTTTTTTTTCTGGAGATCCCTGAGAATGTAAAAAAAGGACATGATAAAGGGGATCTGGTAGATACGAGGCTTTCTCAAGATTTTTCATAAGGTTTCACGAAAAAAAACTTGTTACACAAGACAGAAGCTCATAATTTGACAGCTAATATATTAGCATGGGATGACGGTTGGTTAACACATAGAAATCAGACTGTCAGGGTTAATGGATCTTCCTGATGAATCTATCTGCTGGAGTATCACAAATATCAGTCCAATGCAAGATTTAGTTACAATCTATACTGAAAGCCGGAGCTGAGTGCAATATATATCCGAGTTTGAGGATGACACTGAGAACCAAAAGGCAGACTGTTACTTAATGGAGAAGACACCCGCAAAAGGATCAGTGCGAAGGGATGGGATTGTTTTTGTGTCTGAAGCATAACGTCAGCATGCTGATGCAGCAAATAACTAGGTTGGTTCATTAGGCGGGTTCCTGGAATGAAAGGGATTAATTATTGAGTACATCTAAAATGGTGAGGCGTTTATTCATTGTGGTTGAAATGAATGTGGATGATATTACTGAAATGGACAAGAGAAAGAGGGGGCTTGACAAGGTAGCTTTCGAGAATGTGGATCAATTCCAGGGCAGAGAGCCGAACTTAGGGTTGGAGATACAAAATAAGGGAAATCGATACAAAGAAACGTCTTCTTTCAGAAGAGAGTGAATGCCTGGAATTCTCTAACCCAGAGGTTGTGGAGACTGGGTCACTGAATGTATTTACAGACTGGCTGGATTGGGTTTTGACATATCAGCGAGTTGAGGGATACAAGGGGTTAGCGGGAAAGTGGAGTTGAGCCCTGAAGTAGTTCAGCCATGTTCTTATTAAATGACAGTGCAGGCTTGAGGGGCCGAATAGCCTGCTTCTGTTTCTATTTCTTACGTTCTTATGTTATTCTTCTGGAAAGTAACTGGTTTTTTCCCTGAAAATGGTGTTGTACAATGGTGCATTCAGGGAGAGCAGAGGATTTGTTTGAGCTCACGCTGGTTGCGGGGAGAAGGCTGTATTCACAGCGAATGTGGGTCTGTAACAAGACCCACACCTGGAGCAGAAGTTACAGAGACAGGAAACCTGAAAAGAGGGATTGAGGTGAGGGTCAATTCCTGACTCAGCCTGGATTTTCCAATTAAATTTCCCAAACTATATCTAACCATCGGGGTGACCTCGATCTGCCCCTGTGTAGCAGGCCCGAAGGGCTGAATGGAACATCAAAACATAGGGCTGAGGGACACGAGTGGGACATTCGGCCCTTTGACACTACTCCACCAGTTGATAAGGTCATGGCTTATCGCATTGTGGTCCCAGCTGCACTTTTCACTCCAAGCAGCATTATCCACTTTCTATGGAAAATCAGATGAAGCCAGCCTCGACATAATAAAAAGCTTCATTCATCCCATACTTCTGGGAAGGAGAATTCCTACGTGAATAAATCCCCACTTTGTGAATTTCTCCTCACTCTGGTTCTGACTGAGGTTGGAGGGTGTCACTGTTTCCTTTTCTAGTCCCACTCCTTCACTACTCACATCACATTTTAAATGTGACCAGATTGGTGAAATGGCCGATGATAAAAGTCTTAGACTGGGTCAGGTTCAATGATAAGAACAAGTCAAGCAGATTTCTTTAGTCAGACACAAGTAACTATTATAACTAATGGAGGAGCATGGTTGATCTGTGTTTCACACTGCTGCCTCACATCACCAAGGAGCTGGACTCAATTCCAACCTCAGGGGTCCTGTATGTGGAGTTTGAACATTCTCCCCGTGTCTGTGTGGGTTTCATCCCAGTGTTCCAGTTTCCTTCCACAGTCAAAGAATGTGCAGCCTAGAGTGGATTGGCCATGCTAATTTGCCCATAGTGACCAGGGATGTGTATGTTGGATGTGTCAGTCATGCGAAATGCATGGTTACATGGATAGGATGGGGGCAGGTCTGGCTGGGATGCTGTTCGCTGGGTCAGTGTGGATTTGATGGGTAGAATGCCCACGGTTGAGGTTCTAGAACAATATCAAAAAGTTTGGACTATACAAATACCCAACGGATATCTACCTGATACACTCTGCTGAAGGCTTTGTATGTTTCAGTAAGATCACCTCTCTTTCGATGAGTAACCATAACATAAGACCTTCATCCCTGGAATACATGAAGTGTAACATCGCTGAACTGCTTCCAATGTAATTGTATCCAATCTCAGGGAAGTAGACAAAAACTCACCTCACACCCCAGGTGAGGTTTTTTTTTGCTTTCTCAGTGCTATGAGTTTTTGGAACTCTCTTCCCCGCAGACCATTGGAGGCAGAGTTATTGAATATTTTTGAGGCACAGACAGAATGTTCCTAAGTAGCAACAGAGTCAAGGATTATCAAGGAATGGGCAGCGATGTGCACCATGGGGAAATGTTGACTGTGGTAAAAAATGACACTGCTTCAGAACATCCGGCAAAATGAAATGGTAATCTAGAAAACATTTTAAAATGCTAACAGTGATAGAACAGAGTTCCAAGGATCAGAGAGCTGCTCTGTCATTAGAGAGAGACCACTTGTGGTCGTTTAAGCTGAGGGTCACCACGCCTCGAGTGATGGGTTGAGGATGAGACAGCGTCCCCATCATGGTAACCTCTGTGACTGTGGTGAAGTGAACCAGCGCTGCTGGCCTCCATCTGCATCGCAAACCAGCCGTCCAGCCAACTGAGTGGGAGACAGTGTAACTGTTACAGACAGAAACAGGCACAGGCAAAGGGCAAGAGAAACAGTCATAACAATGAAAAAGTTACAATTCAGGTAACGGTCAAAATAACGACTGAGGGTAAAAACGTTCTCTGCTAGAAATTGTATTTTATAATGAGACAAGTATTTCAAATCCGTCTTTGGCTGAATACGATAGGGTAAGACATATGAAATAACCAGAATTACTAAGTGTGACTGGATATCGATAACGTGTAGATTTTTGATTGCTCTGTGTAAAATGTTCTTACCATTACATAGACAAAGAAAGCTGGTGGAATATATTGTTGGGAGAGTGCGCCCCCATGGGAAAAGCCCTCAAGCAGGCGCTTGAAGAAAACCGGAGTAAAAGTGCCTGAGTGTTGTCTGCTCAGTGACAGGAGCCCAGGGGTTGAATGACTGAAAATTCATGTAACATGGAACTGAGAAATGCATCAGATCAGCCACAATCTTCTTAAATGCTAGAATGCGTTTGAAGGGCTGAATGGCCTCATGGTGGATTTGAATTGCATGTGATTTGAAAATTGTACAACTTTGTTCCTTCCCCTTCTGTGTTACATGCGGGGTCATTGACATTTTCCTGAAAATGGGAATTATTTGGAACACTAACTTGAACATTCCACAATCAGCGTTCTTCAGAATATTCTATCAACATGTGGGAATATTGCAAATGCGAGAGAGAGAGAGTGTGTGTGTGTGTGTGTGTGTCTGTGTGTGTGTGTAGGCTTTGCATGCAATAGTGAGAGTCATGGACCATGAATCGTGTTCGGATGTCGGTGCTATAACAGATATACAGTGCTATACAGTGAGTGTGAGGGAGCAGGGAGAATGGTGACCCTTATCCTGACAGAGTGGGAAAAGGTTATTGAAGCTTGTCCTGTATTGCTGAATATTTCTTCAGACCGCAGATACTGCACTGAGCTGGTTGGTGAGCTCAGGCCATGCTTGGTGGGTCTTGTGGTGTGGCTCCCTCTGTGAAGAAAATGGTCCCCCTCTGTACTAGCCCTTCCACCAGGACCTCCATGCCCCTGTCAACAAACCGTGGTGCAATTTATCCTTACCTGCCATGCTCAGGATAAACTGTGCAGGGCAGCTGCAAACTGAGAGAGCTCAATCGTGTGTCCATTATGTTTTAAAGATGGCACCAGTGCAAGGGATCACGGACTATCGGGGCATCCTGGCGATCGTGAGTAACTCCAGCCATGATGGGTGGGATCGGGCTGGCACTTCTTGCAGAGGATGGTGCAGATAAAACATCCTTCTCTTTTACACTGATGTGCAGGTATGTTCCATTATTTAGGATGGGAAAGATTGTGGAGCATTCTCCTCCAGTCATTTGTTTAATCGTCCATCACCATTTAGGACTGAATGTGACAGGACTGCTGTGCTTCCATCAGATCTTTTTGTCAAGCACGGTAGCTTTAATGAGTTAGCATCAGGTTAAAGTTCATGTGATTCTGACTGACATCTTCACCCACACTCGTCACTGAGTCATAGATGGTGTTGATGGTAATGACAGACTGAGGTGTTACCCTGGCAAGAAGTTACAGGTTGTGGTTGAATGCTGTTCTACTTCTCCTGCGGCTGTGGTCTACAGCACTACGTGAAGACTCAGTTTCGAGCTGCAATATCTGCAATGCAATTCTGCTGTCTGTTCCCCAAATCTCACTGAGACCCATTCACCCATGAGCCCTGCACTCAGTGACCTAACCTGGTTTCTGATGTGGAAATACTTCCATTTTCAAACTCTCATTCTGCTGAGGGTCTGTCTCCCCGGGTCTTGCTTCCAATCTGACACATTCCGCAAAAGCATTTAACTGATCTTAATTCAAATGTTTAATTCACCTGAATCCTTTTCCTTGAGAAATACCATCTTTTGTGTTTAAAGTGAATGTGTTTCCTCTGTTTCTCTCCCTGACCATGATTAAGAGCTCTGTCGTGTCAGTGATACCAGCCTTATGTAGTTGCAGAGCCAATGAATTCTCTGGATTCCCAATCATCTTCACCACATTGCATGTTTTCTCTTTTGGTTTGATGCCTTGTAACACATGGCTGCCTTGTTCTCCCATGAGCATGTTTCATCTTCTTGGGGTTGCATTTCTGGTATTATCTTCCGAATTATCCCCAGAACCTTCTCCCATTGCTGCTCCATGGTCTTTCCTGCTCAGCTCCCCTTCCAATTAACTCTGGCCAGCTCCTCCCGCATGTCTTGGTAGTTACATTGCTTAATTATAACCACATTACATCTTGAAGAAAGCATTGCGTATAACTGAAAGAAGGAGTTTTGAGAGATGGGCCACGAAGAATGACTGGTGGATTTCTTAAATAGACACAAAGGGTGAACGAGAGAGAGAGAGAGGATATAGATATGGAGATGTGGAAAATGAGAAACTATATGATCGAAATAGATATACTTCCCTCAATGTTTTGGCAATTCCTGTGGGCGGTGGTCCTTTGTACAGTGCACGTACAACAGAGCAATATGTTTAAATGCTGGGTCTGATGCCATAACTTTTCTCTCCAACAATATGACAGACACTAGCTTTGGAAAGAACCCAACAGGCCAACATATTTAATTCCTGGTAGAAAGTGGATTAACTGAAATAAGTTGGGAAACCAGAAACAAGAATTTATAACACACATCCTAAGAAGAATGAGAGACTAGAGTTGGGAATCCCAGAAAAGGGGGAACGTTGAGAGAAAGGGAAGATATCACTTCAGATGAGGATCAAATATTGTTTTAATGATTTATAAATTTTATACATCGTGTGCATCATTTTTCGTTAACTATGTCTCCGTTGTCATTCAGAATGTGTTGTACACATATGAACAATCTTCCTTATCTGAACACACACTGATTAAACAGTGTATAAAAAATCATTTTTCCTCCATTTCACACTGTCCTGTTGTCGTGCTCGCAGGATACATGAACACCAACTGGCTACCAAAAGACATGACCCACTCTCACTCGTTCCCATACATACAGGAAAAGGACACCACGTTGACTGTGACAACACACACTTCCTAGGACAAAGCCACACACGAAAGTTCTTAGAAGCATGACATTTTAGCCAGAAGTACATCAATAAACATATTAATTTCGATCCTATCTACCTTCCCTTGAACAAAAAAATGGAAATGACATCACGACACTTAAGAAACCAAGACCTAGAAATAGAAAGACACGACATCCCACCAGTGCGTCACCAGAGACTCTCACTGATGATGTTACCCAGTCTTGGTGACGAAACATCTGAAAACAAACCTTCAAGTTCAGCGAGTTAACATACATAATTATAAATTGTTATTTTTCTCTTAATCGTGGAATTTGCGACTACTTTGTCACTCATGTTTTAACAGATAACGAGGTGAGGTGAGCTTTTCTGGGTGTGTGGTTTTAATTAACAGAGGGGTTCAACATCGACATCATAACAGTTTGAGGGCTTGTCGTATGGAATTTAGACAGATGTGAACAGATTTGGGGTACAAAAGGTCCCAGCAGATTCCAACACTTGGCAGTTAGTGACCTAGATCTTCAAGTAATACAGGTGAGAAAATTCATTTAATTTTGTTTCCTTGTGGTCGGTTAATTTAAAAGAAATGGCTTTTAATATTACTAAAAAGGTTCTGAGGTTTGAAGATGGTACCCAAATTTGCCAAGAACGTGTAGAAAGATAAAGGAAGGGCATACTTTTAGAATTAACATGAAGAGTAGAATTGTGTTTCACCAGAGACAAAAGGAAAGCTGTCATCATAATGGAGTTGCTCAAGCACTTTGGTCTATCAGAGAAGCTGGCAACTGCAGTCGAGTTAGAAAAAACTTAAATTGCAAATATGACAACTGCAGTTAGAAGATAAAGAGAGAGACTGAAAGAGAGAGAAGATAGAGAAAGAGAAAGAGAGGAAAAAGGAAGAGAGGGAGAATTTGAAATTCAAAAGTTTGGAATTAGTTAAGAAAGTTAAATTAGCAGGATGAAGATGAAGGGAGAATGTAGGGATGTATGCAACTGTGTTAATACATTGCCATATTTCAGTGCGAAAAATGCCAAAACCGTTTTTATTTCATTTGTGAAATTGGCTCGGCAGATGGCATATCCAGTGAACCTGTGGGTAATGCTAGTTCAGACTAAGATGGTGGGTACAGCTTGAGAGGTATATGCAGTGCTGTCACATGAGGGAGCAAGAGATTATGCAGATGTCAAGCAGGCTACGTTGAGTGCTTATGAATTGGTACTAGAAGAATATAGACAGCGGTTCAGAAATATAGAGATGGAACCAGGTCAGACTTATATTGAGTTTGAAAGAATTAAACACAGGCATTTTGAGAGATGGGTGCAGGCCTTAAAAATGGATAAGACCTGTGAGGCTCGAAGGGAGATTATTCTGCCGGAGGAGTTTAAAGACTCACTTCCAGAGATGGTAAGAATTCAAGTGAATGAATAGGAAGTTCAAGAAGTGAGAAGCGCAGCAGAAATGGCAGGTAAATATGCACTGGTGCATGAGATTATATTTAGCTTCTGGGAGGATTTTCATCCTGTGAGGGATAGAAATTGGGAGAAGGGGAGATCCTAAACAACAAAACATAGAGTAAAGCACACTGGCAATAGTTTACCACCGGTGAAAAAGAAGCCCAAGGGGGTTGAAAGGTGGTGAAAGGCCTCAGGTGTTCTCATTATAACGGAGCGGAACACATAAAATTACAGTGCTGATGGTTTAAGAAGGACACTGGGAAAAGGTGTTTTCACTGCAGTAAACTGGGACACACCGTGCTGGGCATTGAAGCAAGGCACTTTGGGAAAAGATGTGATTAAGCCAGTGGTATTAGTGAACCTGGTAAAGGAGACCCCAAGTAGAGCCGAGGAGCTGCAGGAGAGTGCACAGCCTAGACAGGGGCTGGGTATGGAGTCAGTGCCTGATCCCTACAAAGAATACACCTCTGTAGATAAAACTTACTAAGCAAAAAAGGGGTGTGGGGAGAGGACAAAAGTAATAATTTTGCAAGATGCAGGATCTGTTCAGTTTCTAATAGTTGAGAAGTGAGGAGCCGGAAAGGCAAAACAGATCAGACAGCATCCGAAGAGCAGGACAATCAATGTATCAGTCATAAACCCATCATCAGGAATGTGGCGGGGAACAAGGGGGCTGAAAGGTAAATACGAGGGTAGGAGCTGGGATGGCAGGAGGGTCACTAGGAGGGTGATAGGAAAATGTAGGTTGGAATATAACTGATATGTCAGAGGGGAGGGTGGAGTGGATAGGTGGGAAGGAAGATGGACAGTTAGGGCAGTTCAAGAGGGCAGTGCTAATTTAAATGGTTGGGGGAGGGGCACTTTGGAAATTGGTGAAGTCAACGTTGATGCTGAATAGTTTGACGTTTTCAGCTGTCCTACCACCTAGCCACTTTACCCTCCCCTCCGAACTATAACCATCAGACCCCGCCTAAATCTACCTATCGCCTTCCAAGCGACCTTCCACCCAGTTCCACCCCCACCATCCTATTTAATTCTCAGCCCCTTCCCCCTCCCTTACTTTCCTGATGAAGAACTTACGCCTGAAACGAGTCTTTGACAAGGAGATTGAGTGAAGTGATTACGCCACAGTTGAAGACGGTGAAGACATGGCTGCCAAGTTCAGTGTGCTACGTGCTTGATGTCGGAGGTCAACGACTCTGGTGTGTCTGGCTCGTATAAGTGTGGAAAGTGCGTTCACGTTCAGCTACTGACCGAGCATATTGCAGCATTGATGAAAGAACTCGAGGACCATTGGCTCATCCGAGAGAATGAGATCTTTCTGGACAAGACCTTCAGCGAGATTATTACACCGACCATACCAGAAAAGAGCAGAAGAGAGCAGACGATGAGGAAGGCGGAGAGGAGACCCCGGGGTGTAAGAGACTCCGGGGGAAGTACCTGTCGGGAACAAGTTGAATCTTTTGGAAACAGTAGAGACAGATGACACTGCCAGGTCCGTAAATCAAAAGTTGGCGTGGAGGCACAGCGGAAGAGTCGGACATCACACAGAGCTGTGGTAATAGGGGACTCCATCGTGAGAGGAACTGACCGGGGTTTTTGTGGCAGCAGACGGGACTTAAGGATGGTTTGTTGCCTTCCTGGTGCCAGGGTTAAAGATATCACAGACAGAGTGCAGGAAATTCTCAAGGACGAAGGTGAAGAGCAAGAGGCGGTCGTACATGTCGGCACAAATGATGTCGGAAAGAAGAGGAAGAACATAATACAGCGGGACTTCAGAGAACTAGGAAGAAGACTGAAAAGCAGAACGTCCAAGGTGGTTATCTCGGGTTTGCTTCCAGTTCCTCAGGGTGGTGAGGCCAGAAACAGGGAGATAATGGATTTGAACACGTGGCTGGGAAACTGGTGCAGGAAGCAAGGATTTAAATTCTTGGATAACTGGGGTATATTTTGTTGTAAGCATATATTGTACAAGAGAGACGGTTTGCACCTTAATAGATTAGGGACCAGCATTCTGGCAGGCAGGTTTGTTACTGCAACACAGCTACGTTAAAACTAAGTATCGGGAGGGAGAGGACAAACTGGATGTTTTAGAAGGAAATTGAAGGGAAAATTAGAACAAGGGAAATCAAGAAAGACAATAGTATCAATGAGGCAGAAAACTCAAAAAGGGATCATGTTGTAAGGTTGAGTGAAATAGGAGTTGATGGGAAGGGTGAGGGCAGTAACAAATTAAAAACACTATACATGAATGCACGAAGCATTAGAAATAAGATGGATGAGCTTGAGGCTCTTTTGGAAATTGGCAAATACGATATTGTGGGGATAACTGAGACGTGGCTTCAAGTGGACAGGGCCTGGGAAATGAATATACAAGGCTACACGTGCTATCATAAGGACAAACTGATCGGCAGAGGGAGTCGGGTGGCCATGTTGGTAAGGGATGACATTCAGTCCCTTGCGTAGGGGGACCTAGAATCAGGGGATGTAGAGTCAGTGTGGATAGAGCTGAGAAATTCTAAGGATAAAAAGACCCTCTTGGGAGTTACCTACAGGCCACCAAACAGTAGTCTGGATGTCAGATGTAAGTTGAATCAGGAGGCGAAATTGGCCTGTCGCAAAGATGTAACTACAGTTGTTATGGGGGATTTCAACATGCAAGTAGATTGGGAGAATCAGGATGGTATTGGACCTCAAGAAAGAGACTTTGTGCCTCCGATATAGATTCTTAGAACATCTGGTGCTGGAGTCTAACAGGGAGAAGGCAATTCAGGATCTGGTATTGTGCAACGAATCAGAATAAATCAGTGACCTCAAAGTGAAGGAGCCGTTGGGAAGTAGTGACCATAATACAATAAGCTTCAATCTGCAATTTGAGAGGGAGAGGGTACAATCGGAAGTGACAATATTTCTGTTGAATAAAGGGAAATATGGAGCTATGAGGGAGGAGCTGACCAAAGTTCAATGGTTTAATTCCTTAGCAGGGATGAAAGTGGAGGAACAATGGCAGATATTTCTGTGTATAATGCAGAAGATGCAGGATCAGTTCATTCCATAAAGGAAGAAAGATCCTAGGAGGAGGCATGGGCGGCCGTGGCTGACGAGGGAAGTTAAGAAAGATATAAAGTTAAAAGAGAAAAAGTATGACACAGCAAAGAAAAGTGGGAAAACAGAGGACTGGAAAGCTTTTCAAGAAGAACAGAGGATTACTAAGAAGGAAATACGCAGAGAAAAAATGAGGTCGAAGGAAAACTGGCCAAAAATATAAAGGAGGATAGTAAAAGCTTTTTCAGGAATGTGAAAGGCAAAAAAATGGTTCAGACTAAAGGTGGGCCCTTGAAGAGAGAAACAGGGGGATATATTACAGGAAACAAAGAAATGGCAGAAGAATTGAATTGGTACTTCAGATTTGTGTTCACTGGGGAGGACACAAGCAATCTCCCTGAGGTAACAGTGGCTGAAGGATCTGAACTTAAGCGAATTAATATTTGCCAGAAATTGGTGTTGGAGAGACTGTTACGTCTGAAGTTTGATAAGTCCCCGGGGCCTGGTGGTCTGCATCCCAGGGTACTGAAGGAGGTGGCTCAAAAAATCGTGGATGCGCTGTTGATTATTTACCAGAGTTCGATAGATTCGGGATCAGTTCCTGCGGATTGGTGGGTGGCTAATGTTACCACTTTTTAAGAAAGGTGGGAGAGAGAAAACAGGAAATCACAGACCAGGTAGTCTAACCTCAGTGGTGGGAAAGATGCTGGAGTCTATTATAAAGGATGAAATTACGACACATCTGGAATCGTAGTAACAGGATATGTCAGAGTCAGCATGGATTTATGAAGGGGAAATCATGCTTGACTAATCTTCCAGTATTTGTTGAAGATGTAACTCTGAAGATGGACGAGGGAGATCCAGTAGATGTAGTGTACCTGGACTGTCAGAAAACTTTTGATAAAGTCCCACTTAGGAGGTTAGTGAGCAAAATTAGGGAGTATGGTACTGGGGGCAAAGTACTGACTGGGATTGAAAATTGGTTGGCTGATAGGACACAAAGAGTAGTGATAAACGGCTCCATTTCGGAATGTCAGGCAGTGTCCAGTGGGGTACCTCAGGGATCAGTGATGGGACTGCAGCTTTTTACAATATATGTTAATGATATCGAAGATGGTATTAGTAATAACATTAGCAAATTTGCTGATGATGCTAAGCTGGGTGGCAGGATGAAACGTGAGGAGGATGTTAGGAGATTGCAGGGTGACCTGGACAGGTTAGTTGAGTGGTGAGATGCATGGCAAATGCAGTTTAATGTGGATAAATGTATGGTTTTCCACTTCGGTGGCAAGAACAGGAAGGCAGATTGCTACCTAAATGGAATTTAGGTAAAGGGGCAGTACAGAGAGATCTGGGTGTTCTTGTACACCAGTCAATGAAGGTAAGCATGCAGGTACAGCAGGTAGTGAAGAAGGCTAATAGCATGCTGGCCTTCATAACAAGAGGGATTGAGTATAGAAGCAAAGAGGTTTTTCTGCAGCTGTTCAGGGGCCTGGTGAGACCACACCTGGAGTACTGTGTGCAGTTCTGGTCTCCAAATTTGAGGAAAGGCATTCTGCTATTGAGGGAGTGCAGCGTAAGTTCTCGAGGTTAATTCCTGGAATGGCGGGACTATCTTCCGCTGAAAGACTGGAGCAATTGGGCTTGTATATCCTTGAGTTTAGAAGACTGAGAGGGGATCTGATTGAGAAATATAAGTTTATTCAAGGATTGGACACTCTGGAGGCAGGAAACAAGTTTCTGCTGATGGGTGAGTGCCGTACCAGAGGACACAGCTTAAAAATACAGGGTAGACTATTTAGGACAGAGATGAAGAGAAACTTCTTCACCCAGAGAGTGGTGGCTGTGTGGAATGCTCTGCCCCAGAGGGCAGTGGAGGCCCAGTCTCTGGATTCATTTAAGGAAGAGTTGGATAGAGCTCTCAAAGATAGTGGAATCAAGGGTTATGGAGATACGGCAGGAACAGGATACTGATTAAGGATGATCAGCCATGATCATATTGAATGGTGGTGCAGGCTCGAAGGGCAGAATGGTCTACTCCTGCACCTATTGTCTATTGTCTATAACGTCAACTTGCCTGCCCCTCGGATGCTGCCGATTTGCGGTGCTTTTCCAGCCCCTCACTTTTCAACTTTGATCTCGAGCACCTGTCGTCCTCACTTTCCCTCAGCCTCTAATCGTAAGAGCTGGAAGTATTTTCACTCTTTCTGACATATTACTCAACAGCATGATAATTTGTGGAATGGGGACAGAAATTAAGCATTCCCTTGTGTAAAATCAGGTTGCAGTGCCACATCAAGGTTGGGGAAGTAACAGTGAGATTGAGTGGCAGGGTGTCAGTTCCAGGAATGCAGTTTGTTCTTGGGAATGAGTTAGCAGGGTCAAAGGTGGGAAAGGCGCCCCTTGTGGTGGAGAAGCCAAAGTAAGACCAGGGAACAGGGGAATTAAAAGGAAAATACCCCAGGGATTTTTCCAGACTGTGTCGTAACAAGATCCTACTGTCGTAAGTTACAACAGAAAGGAAAACTGAAAGAAAACGCCAAAGGAGTTGATGCACGGAATATTCAGGCTAAAGCATTTCTAGTGGCTGGAATGAACAAGGACATGTTTACTTTTTGTTGTACATGTCATACATACCAAATGGTAGGAAAGTCACAGGCCATATTAAAACCAGCACCTTTGTTGCCAATTCCTGTATTCGAAGAGCTTTTCACGTAAGTTATGATTAGTGGTGGAGCTCCCCTTTTCAAATTAAAGAGGAAACCAATATCTGCTGATCATAATGGATGTGTCCACCAGATTTCCAGGGATAATTCCATTATGGGGTGTTAAGGCAAAAGGGGAGGTGGAGGAGTTGGTAGCTTTCTTTACTCGCTGTGGGCTATGCAGTGTGATTCAGTCAGACCAAGGGTCTCATTTTACCAATCAGCTATTTAAGTACATCTTGGATAACTTCGGCATACAGCAATTTAAATCAAGTGCATCCCATCCCGAATCCCAGGGAGTTTTGGAAAGTTGGCATCAGATGCTAAAGGCAATATTAACAGCGTACTGTCAGAATTACCAGAATGATTGGAATAAAGGCGTCTCATTATATTGTTTGCCATGAGAGATGCCCCAAATAAATCTACTCAGTTTACTTCCTTTGAGTTAATATTCGTACATGAAGTGAGAGGTCCTTTGAAATTAATTAAATATAAATTGACAGGACCGAAGTCGGAGATCCACACTTGGATTATGTGTCACACGTGAGGGAGAAATTAGATGGAGTAGGTGAGTTAGCTAAACAGCACCTGAAGAGGACACAGCATGGAATGAAGCAGGTGGCAGATAGAAACTCTGAAACTTTGACGATTTCCCGTGGGGATGAGGTATTAGTATTGCCACCAGTGGTAGGAAATCCCTTCAAAGCCAGGTTTAGTGCCCCCTTTCAAATGAAAAAAGTGTTGAGTCAGTTCAACTATCTGGTAAAGATAGCAGAGATGACAAAAAAAGTTAGAGTTCGTCACGTGAATGAATAATGCTCCAGATACATTTAAGACTCAGGAACAGAGTTGTGGCCAGATGAACAAATTATGCAGCTTATCTGTATGATGTAGTGACCTTTAGCAAGTGTTTGAAAGCTCACATGTTACAGTTGGCAAAGCATGTTGAACGATTACAAGAAGCAAACTTGGTAATAAACTTAAAGAAAACAGAATTCGCGAAGGCAGAGGGGAAGTTCTTGGGACATTACATTGGACATAGAAGCTTGACCCCATGGAACACAAAGACGAAGGGCTTTGAGAAATTTCCATGACCATCCTCGAAGAAAGAGGTGCTTCGATTTTTCGAACTGCGTGGATTCTATCGGAAGTTTGTTCCAAACTTCAGCAGCGTATTGGCACCACTGATGGATTTACTAAAGATGAACACAGAATTGTGGTGGACAGAACAATGCCAGGAGGCATTTGAGGATTTTAAAGCAGGATTAATCACCGCACCAGTTTTAGCTGCACCAAATATTCTGAAACCCTTTGAAAATTGAGTTTGATGCTCGGGGTATCGTGGTCGGAGATGTATTGATACAGAAAGAGGATGATGGAATTGAATGACCAATTGGCTACTTGTCGAAAAAATTCAATATCCACCAGAAAAAAAATGCAACATCTCCATTATTGAAAAAGAATGATTAAGTTTAGCACTGGACTGACAATATTTTTATGTTTGTATGACAAAGGAATTGTCAGAGATGGTTGTGGAGAACGACATACCTCTCGCATTTTTTGGAATATTTAAAGACCAGAAATTGAGACTATTTCATTTGAGTCTAATCTTACCGACTTTAACCTTACAAAATGTACATGTTGTGGGTCCTAAAATGTGATAGCAGATGCGTTAACCCCGATTTTATGGAATACGTTTAGATAAAATTTGACTTATTGCAGTGTTATATATATGTGTGCAGAATTAATATATATGGTATAGCTGAGATTAATACTTTTGTAATTCATAATAATGGTATTAAGAACTAGAGGAAAAGAAATGAAGCCATCTTTTCATTCTGCCATTTCATGTTTTTTTTTGAAGTGGGGAGATGTTATGAAGCCGAAAGCATGTCCGGTCATTTTAATACAGAACGGGTTTTGCTGAATAGGAAGTACAGCCAGAGATGGAAGCTAAAGTTCAAAATGTTTCACATGTAACACTGAGCTGGGAAATGGGAACCTGAGTTTTGGTTGCTGTTTTGACAACAATTCAAAGACAACCAAAGAGTTTAAATAACGCTCAGGATACCAGAAGCCAACAGAATGTGAATATTATTGTTTGGACACCTGGAAAGCAATCGAATTATGAGAATTATTGTATCGTGGGGAGTATATAAACCCAGCATTTTGAACACTAGAGGGAGAGCCACTGCCATCCTACAGCAGAGTAACTGCTGTAGAGCAGGAGTGCTAACTGGCCATTTCTAACACTCTCTAGCAAAGATACATGTTCATGTCAAACCTACTTGCGTAAAAAAATGACCCAGGAGATCAGCAGCTGAAAGAGTGAACACAGCGGGGAAGATAGAGAATGTGTGGTCTTGAGATTGTGATGTTGCATGGGTTTGGGTTGTGATTGGGTTGTTGGAACAGCATATTTTTACAGAGTCTGAGTCAGATAGTAATTAGCTCAGACAAGAGGGGCTTGTATTTGTGAATAGTTGTTGTTTAGTGTTCACTTTTAAAGTTAAGAAATTAACTTGTTAATTTTTGTTTAAATAGTGGAATGTAGGAGATCTGTGTCACTCATATCTTAACAGTTTAACAAGGTGAGGCGAGCTTTTCTGGATGTTTGGTTTTAATTAACAGAGGGGTTTGACACCACTTTGTAAATGTCCATCCACGCTAACCCCAATTCCCTGCAGTTGGCCCATATCCTTCCAGTCCTTTCCGATCCACATATTTATCCAAATGCTATTGAAATGTTGTTAATGTACCCCCCTCAACCACATCTGCTGGCAGCTCATCCACGTACTAGCCCTCTGTGTAAAGAAGTGGCCCCTCAGGTTCCCTTTTATTCCTTCCCCTTTAACCTTAAACTGATCCCCCCTCGTCCTCGATTTTCTAAACCTTGGAAAAGACTGAGAGTATTCACCCTATCCGTATCCCTCATGATCTTATACAGCTCTATAAGGACCCTCCTCAGTCTCTTCCACTCTAAAGAAAAGGACCTACTTGCCCAACCTCGCCCTATAACTCAGACCAATGGGTCCTGGCAATGTCCTTGTAAATTTCTTCTGCACGCTTTCTAATTTCATAACATCCTCCCCATAACAAAGGTGACAAAACTGAATACTCCAAGTGCAGCCTTACCAAAGTCCTGTGTAACTGAAACATAAATTCCCAACTTCTATACTCAATGTCCTGCCTGATGAAGGCCAGTGTCGCAAATGCCCTTTTCACTGCCCTGTCGACCTGTGACTCCACTCTCAGAGAACCGTGCACCTGAACGCCAAGGTCTCTCTGCCCACTACACCCCATAAGGCTCTCCCATTCACCATGGAACTCCTACCTTGATTTGAGATTCCAAAATGCAAGACCTCACACTTCTATTTTAAATTCCATTTGCCATTTCTCGGCCCACTTGCCCACTTGATTAAGGGTCTGCTGCAATTTGTGATAATCTTCCTCACGAATCACAATCCCACTTATTTTAGTGTCATCTGCGAACTTACTAATCATGCCTTATACATTCTCAACCCAATCATAGATAACAAACAGCTATGGGCCCAGCCTCCAGTCTGACAAGCATCCTTCCACTAAACCCGCTGCATCCTACCATCAAGCCAACTGTGTATCTAATTGGCCAAATCCCCCAACATTCCACGTGATGGAACCTTCCAGAGCAGCCTGCCATGTGAAACCTTATCAAAGGACTTACTGAAATCATTACAGACTATGTTTACCGCTCTTCCCTCGTCAACCTTCTTGGTCACTTCATCAAAGGACTCTAAGAAATTTGGGAAGCACTCACAAGTCTATGCTGACTGCTCTGAATCAAACCCTGTGTAAGTAATGGGTGCAGTCAATGGTATGCTGTCCTTCATTGTAAGATGATTCGAGTACATAAGTAAAGCCATCATCCTGCTGTTGTAGAGCTTTGCTGAGAGAGAACTCGGGGCACTCTGTACAGATTTGATCACTTTTGTAAGGAATGATCTCCTTACCATATAAACCAGTGATGGTATCATGTGAATAAAGTGAAGGAGCTGAGTGTTTAATCTGTAGTACTGTGAGAGACGAGGAAATGGTGATGCTGAAACACTAGGAGTGGTAGCGATCACTTATTTCCAAAAAAGACATTGACAGGGAGAGAAATTCTATACTTTACCCAGGATTGATTGGTTTGATTTATTGTCACGTGTACCTCAGTACAGGGAAACACTTTATTTATGAGCAGTGGAGGAAGATCATAGGAAGCATGGCCAGACAGATCATAGGGTGGAAATAGACTTGGACAGGGTAAGGCATACAGGTTACACTGAACAGGACGTGCACTAGACAAGATCAACATGAACAAGATCACCATTATTTGAACTTAGAGCATCCATTCATCAGTCTAACGTGACTTTCCTAACAGTTTATATGCCTAAATTAACTCTCCCCATGTTATTGTGCAGTCGGCGTGTGAACCCTGTACTGAACGTCAGGTTGCTCACAATCCCCAACAGCAGCCACAATATCTTCTATTTGAAACAGGTAGCCATTCCCACCCACTTCTGCCCTACATAGAGAACACCAGGCTGTCTTCTTGGAGATGGAAGGTGCCTTCTTGAGACTTTACACAAGACATATGGCTTCCCTGCTCACCTCGAGAAAACCACGTTAAAGTCCCACGTGTGTATCATAAGCCACGGAGCCAAGAGGAACACCGTGGAGCAATCTCTCTGTGCAGCCTCTGCTCCAATTGTTCATCATGTTAGAGCATCAATTAGGAGACAGTGAGGACTGCCGATGCTGGAGATCAGAGTAGATAGTGGATTGCTGGAAAAGCACAGCAGGACAGGCAGCGTCCGAGAACCAGGAGAATCGACGTTTCGGGCATAAGACATTCATCAGGAATCAGCATAAATTACCTAATTCTGCCCCCGTGTAAGCGCATTGAGGTGGAAATGGCATCCTTCTGTTCCTGTGTAAGTGGCTCAAGGGACTGACTGGCTACTTCCTCATCCAATTGGACAGGGCCAAGGGCCTGACTGGGTTCCTGTTTGACAGCTCGATGTGCTGACACGTGTGACAATGCTGCAGCTTTAAGGGGTCATTTTGTCCTGTTTTTTTTAAGAGAGAGATTGAACGATTGTTACCAAGCTGGCTAAGACCACTTGAGTAACAGTGAGGGAGGCCATCAAGTCTGAATGGGTGTGGCCAGCTCTCACAGATTAGGATCACTGGGTTTTGGTTTCTCAGTAACATCAGAAACTATTGGGGTCTCCACAAAGTTGGAAGCTTTAAGGAATGTCTCCTAGCTGATACTCTCTCTGAATTTTCTCTTGCTGCTGTTTTTAATTCTTGGATTGGAGAAATGTTTGTGGCATTCTGTATCTGAATATTTCTTTTTGCCAAGGGCTGTGTTTATGGGAGTTTCCTATGTTAGAATAGTTCATTAGTAATAGCTCCTAGATCTATTATTCTGTTAAGCTGTCCAATGTAATTACATTATTCTAAATTCCTCTTTCTGTGGTTTTGTGTCATCTTTTGTGTTTAAGTAAATGGTGTTTTGCTTACCACCGAGTAGTTTGACCAATCACATTGCATCTGGAACAGAAACTTTACAATTCCTTTAAAATAAGAAAACATTAGAATCGCGGCTACTGCCTTCAAATATTTTCGGGGGTCTCTGGTGTGGTCCATCACACTAGACTCCTTCTCTTCCTGAGTAATAGGCTGAAGGCGCTGAATGGGCTGTCACTGTTCTTCTCCAATAGTGTAAATGGGCTGAATGGCTTCCTCATATTCCTGTGAAACCAGAGTTAGATGGTGAATGAACTCTTGTTTTACTGTGGCAATGTACTGTTACATGAATGTTACTGACACTTTAACAGCACAAGTCTCAATGGAGTCAGGGTCTTGCTGCAATGGACACAGACCAGTTCAGGAGCTGAGGGGGGAAAAAATGTTCCAAACATTGTGGAATCTTCATCGACCATCCCCACTTCTGATCTTATGGTGGGGAGGGTGGGTCGGGGAGACATTGATGAAGCAGCTGAATATCTTTGAGAAAAGGAAGCTGACCTAACGATCTCCGACAGAGGTGACCCAGAACTGAGATGATGAACATCTTACTTTGTGCCATGTTTGACACCAAACACTGGAGAGTTTACTCTGATTCCCATTAAGTCCAGCTCCTTGGTGTCAACAGAAGTTAATCACTGCCTTGATATCGGGGCCAGTCATTTTTACCTGAACCCTTGAGTCAACCTCTTTTGTTCACATCAATAAGCCATGATATAGGAGCAGCAACTGTTTTCTTCAAACAGGTAGGATTGAATGAGTGGATTTCTCTTCTCAAGAGTGTTGGGGAGCAAGATGACTGAAAGTATTTGAAGAGGAGGTAGATAGATATTGACCTGTCAAGGAAGTGAGTGCTATGAATAATTGGGTATGAAAAAGGATTTGAGACCAAGAACAGATCAGCCATGATCTTAGTGAAGGGTAAGGCAGCCTTGGGGAGTGAACGACCTGCCCCTGTTTCTGATGTTCTCCCATTCTATGATTTGAAAGTTAGTGGGTGTTATTTTCATGAAAGTTCTGTTATTGAATGTTGCAGTCAGGGAGACCAGAGGATTTTGTGAGCCATTGCTTGGTGAGGTATGTGGGCTGTAATCACAGTGAATCTGGGTCTACAACATGACCAACAAATGAATCACAAGTTGCAGAGAGGAGGGGCTCTGCAAAGAGAGATGAGGGGCCTCTTTCATACCCAGCCTGGGCTTCCCAATTACATTTCCCAAATCACCTCAAACAATGTGGGACAGTCTTGAAGGGCCGAATAGTCTCCTGTGTTTCTGTGCACCAGGTTATAGGAGTAAGTAGCCTCCAACTGCTCCTGTCTAGCAGGTATGAGGGGCTGAATGGAACACAGGAACATGGGACTGAGGAGCAGGAGTGGGTCATTAGATATTTTGAGCCTTCTCTACCAGGGACTAAGATTGTGGCTGATCAGGTTGGGGTCTCAGCCCCACTTTCCTGTCTGTGTCCCATTATGCATGATTCACTTCTCTGTCAAATATTGACCCAACGCAGCATTCAATCAATATGAGCATAGAGACAAAATAAACTTCCAGTGAAGAGAATTCTGACTTGACAAGTCCTTTCAGAATTTTTTGTCATCTCTCTTGTAGAATCAGAGAGTCATCCATTAGTCCAATCCGTTCCCTCCAATCAGATATCAAATCTGATCCAGTCCCATTTGCCAGCATTTGGCCAATATTCCTCCTCTCAGATACTTTTAAATGTGCGACTGTAACCGCCTTCAGCACTTCCTCTGACAGCACTTTCTATGTACGCACCACTCTCTGTGTGAAATATTTACCTTCAGGTCCCTTGTAAATCATTCGCCCTCTCCCCTTCAACCTCTGCCCTCTTGTTCTGGACACCCCCTATCCTGGGGAGCAGAACGTGGCTGTTCAGAATATCCATGCCCCTGATGGTTTTATAAACCTCTATAATGTCACCCCTCAGCCTCTGACACTCCAGGGGGAAACACCTCAACCTAATCAACCTCTCCCTAAAGCTCAAACCTCCACTCCTGGGACATTTGTGTAAATCATTTCTGCAGAAAACCGAGTTGTACGCAGTATTCTGAAAGTGGTCTCACCAACATCCTGTACAGATACAACATCCCACCACAACTCCTATACTCAATGCTCTGACTGATTAAGGCAAATGTGCCAAATGTGTTCTGCACCACTCTGTCTACCTGCGACTCCACTTTCAAGGAACAAAATACCTGCATCGCTCGGTCTCTTTGTTTCACAACACGCCCCAGGACCTTATCGTTAAGTGTATAATTTCTGCCTTGATTTGCTTTCACACAATACAAAAACCTCGTATTTCTCTAAATTAAACTTCATCTGTCACTCCTTGCCCCTTTTGTCCCATCTAATTGCGGTCTTGTTGTACTCTGAGATAATCTACTACACCACCTTTCTGATGCCATCTGTAAACTTACTAACAATGGCCCAAATATTCACATCCAAATCCTTTACATAATTGATGAAATACAGTGAACTCAGTACTGATTCTTACAGCACACTGCTGCTCACAAGCCTCCAGTCTGAAAAATATCCGTCTTCCTTCAAGCCAATTGTGACGAGCTTCCTCTGTATCCCATGTGACTGAAACTTACTAATCTGTCTACCAATCGGAATGAAATACTAGCTATGAAGAGAGGCTGAGTCGGTTCGGTTTATTTTCACTACAAAAAAGGAGGTTGAGGGGGTCCTGGTTGAGGTTTGCAAAATCACAATGTGTACAGACAGTGTGGATAGAGACAAGCTTTTTCCCAGGTTGAAGGATTCAATAACGAGATGTCATACTTTCAAAGTGAGAGGTGGAATGTTTAAGGGGAATACACCTGGTCAGTACTTCACGTCGAGGCTGGTGGGCGTTTGGAATGCGTTTCCAGCAGATGTGGTGGAAGCAGGCACGGTAGATTCATTTAAGATTCGTCTGGACAGATGCATGAGGAGGTGGGGAGCAGAGGGAGACAGATGATTAGGAATTGACCGACAGATTTAGACAGTACATTTGGATTGGTTCAGGTTTGGAGGGAGAAGGACCTGTTCCTGGGCTGTAAATTTTCTTTGGTCTTTGTTCTTTAAATGAACACCTTGCTGAAGTCCATATAGACAATGCCTACCAAACTGCCTTCATCAATCTTCTTTGTCACCTCTTCAAAATCTCAACCAAATCAATGCTTTCCCATGCAGAAAGCTATGTTGTCTACTCCGATCAGCCCTTGCCTTCCCAAATGTATGTAAGTCGTGTCCCTCAGAATCCCCTCCAACAACTTACCCACCACTGACATCAGGCTCACCGGTCTATAGTTCCCCAGCTTTTTGGGTCACTGTTTCCTTTTCTAGTCCCACTCCTCCACTGCTCAAAACAAATGTTAAATGTGACCAGGTTGGTGATATGGCCGATGATATCGGTCTCAGACTGGGTCAGTGTCAGTTTTAGGAACAAGTCAGACTAGTTTCTTTAATCTGCTAAAACAACATGTTCATGATCCAAAGCAATGTTACTCAAACTATGGTGGAAAGATGAATGGCAAACTGTTTGGGTATTGCAATTATATAATCAATATTTCCCTTTCTAAAAATGCTGACACACACACACACACACACACACACACACACACACACACACACACACACACACACACACACACACACACACACACACACACACACACACACACACACAGACACACACAATCTCTGCAATTTTAACTTGAAAGAACTTTGTCCAAATATTATTGAAACGTGTGACAAAGGAAAAATTGTGAGATTGTCCAAAACGTTATTCTGCTTCTGAAGACATTGTACTCACCCAAGCTACTTGCAATGGGATTTCATCCTGGGAGAGTTTGGATTTGACTGAATTCCCTTTGCTTTAGGCAGTGAGTAGATTCCAGTGAATGCTGGTTAGGGATCATCCAAAGGGTACTACGGTGGTTAGCACTACTGCCTCACAGCACCAGGGACTTGCGGTTGATTCCAGCCTTGGGTGACTATCTGTGTGGAGTTTACACATTCTCCCCTTGTCTGCGTGAACTTATAATGGGTGATCCAGTTTCCTACCACAAACTGTGTAGGTTCGGTGGATTGGTCATGCTAAATTGTCTGTAGTGTTCAGGGATTTCTAGGTTAGGTGAATTAGTCAGGGGTAAATATAGGGAAATGGTTTGGGAAGGTTGGTATGGACTTGTTGGGCCGAAGGGCCTGTGTCAACACTGCAGGGATTCAATAAAAATAAGAATGGTAATGAAGGTAATGCCCAATGAAGGGTCTCAATTAGATATTTATTACTGAACACCAGAGACGAAGGAAGAGCTTAATTTCTGGTCACAAAACACCGATCACACTTACCTAACTCTAATGTGCGACTCCCCTCTTCCTGGCTGCTGATTACTGGCCAGCCTCTCCTCCCCACTGACTGTGTCTGCAATCTGTCCCACCTCCCCCAAACCACACAAGGCAAACCAAGCTCAGGGTCTTTGTGATAATCAAGGCCGGAGTGTGCAGGCCTCCTGGAGAGGGATGGGCACTTTAAAATTGAAGGGGGAGGGGGAGGTGACAGTCATATCACACACTGGGCTGAGGGGTGGCTGATGGAGTTTAATTTGGATTAATGCGAGGTACTGGATTTGGTAAATCAAACAACAGCAGGACCTGTACAATTAAAAGTAGAGCCTTTGGCAGTGCTGTAGTACAGAAACCTAGGCTGTCAGGTTTAATTCTTTAAAATTTGCATCTCATATAGATAGTGTGGTTAAGAAAGTGTTTAACACACTTGTCTTCATTGGTCAGACCTTTGAGTATCAGAGTGGGGATGTCATGTTGTGGTTGTACAGGACATTGGTGAGACCTCTTCTGGAATACTGTGTCCAGTCTGGTCATCCTGCCCGCTCATTCCATAGGCACATCACCCTCTGGGTGAAACAGCTGCCCCTTAGGTCACTTTTAAATATTTCCCCTCTCACCTTAAGCCTATGTCCTCTAGTTTTGGACTCCCCGTACCCTTAGAAAATACCTTGACTATTCTCTTTGATATTACTGACTTTGATATTATTAAGTTGGAGAGGATTGAGAAGAGATTAACCTGGATGTTGCTGGGAAAGGAGGGAGTGAGCTATAAGGAGAGGCTGGATCGGCTGGGACTTTTTTCACTGAAGAATAGTTTCAGTATCGGAGATGTTTATTGGGGGAGGTGGAGGAGGCAGTCTCGGTGCTCCTTTCCTGGGAAGTGGTGGTGACGATGTGATGTGAGCCCACCATTTGTACCAGCTCGACACAAAAGGGAGATGGCATCAGGGCCACAGCTTCTAAGTTGTGCCGGGAGGAAACAGAACTGCCAGTGGGTTTAAAGTGAGAATTGCCCTTCACTGAACATTGCTCCTTACTCGGTCGGTGGGACGTGGATGTTTCAGAATCTCCACACGAGACGTCCCGGTCCTCTCCGGCTTGTACCAGGATCCTCCCCACATGGCGGGGGGGGGGGGGGGGTGAGGGAACGGATATCGGGCACTCCACCATCCGGCTTGGCCCTTTCTGTCCTTTTCCAGGCTGTTTCTCCTGGAATGGGAGGAAGAGAGGGAGGGAGGGAGGGAGGGAGTGGGTGTGGTCCTACTGTTAGTGTGAGTATCGGTGTGGAGGGGGTCATAGTGAGGTGTCTGGAGGGAGTCAGTCCACAGTGTTGATTCCATGCAGTGTTATTAGTGTGGGGGTGAAGTGGAGGGAGGGGGGGAGAGAGAGAGAGAGAGACAGAGACAGAGACAGAGACAGAGACAGAGAGAGAAGGTGCAGCATGAGGCAGTGAGAGTGGTGGACCATGAGCCTTGTTCGGTGGTTGGTACTATAACAGATATACCGTGAGTGTGAGGGAGCAGAGAGAATACGGTGACCCTTATCCTGACAGAGTGGGGGAGGTAATTGATGCTTGTCCTGTATTGCTGGACATTTCTTCAGACCCCAGATACTGCACTGAGCTGGGTGGGGAGCTCAGACCATGCTCGGTGGGTCTGGTGGTGTGTCCCCCTCTGGGAAGAGAATGGTCCCCCTCTGTACTAGCCCAGCCACCAGGACCTCCGTACCCCTGTTGACAAACCATGGTGTAATTGCCCCTTATTTGCCAGGCTCGGGGTAAACTGTCCAGGGCAGGTCCAAACTGAGAAAGCTCAACCATGTGCCCATTGGCCTTTTAAAGATGGCCCCAGTGCCAGGGATCACGGAATATCCAGGGGCATCTGGGTGATGGTGAGTACCTCCAGCCATGAAGGACTCCATTTACAAAGCTGGAGAACAAATGCTCATCCAAAACTCTCCATCATCTGACCTCACACCAATATCCCATTTTCCCATCTTTCCTGGGAAGACTGGCTCATGTTACAGAATGTTATCGAAGTGTCCACATTTCAGTATTCTGCAACCTGGGAACCCATCCTTCCATGACACTGTCTCTCAGTCTCCCCCTCTCTGTCTATACCCCAAACCCCTCCCATGTGATGATATTTAAACTGATTCCCCCGCTTGGTCTCTCTGGCAGTGAGGTTCACACACACAACACCCCCTTGTTAGGGCAACAATGGAGACATGGAGCTGTAAATGGGTGGGAGCTGCACATCCTGTCAGTTCCAGCATGGGCTGCAACTTTCCCCACACTGGGCAGGGATCGAATACAGTATTACTGAGGAATGCACTGGGGTGGGGTACACAGTCCTATATGCTGGGAGGGTAACTGTTCCTGGGTTACAGATCAATGCACTGGGGTGGGGTACACAATCCTACATACTGGGAGGGTAACTGCTCCTGGGTTACAGATCAATGTATTGGGGTGGTGTACACAGTCCTACATGCTGCGAGGGTAACTGCTCCTGAATTACAGATCAATGCACTGGGGTGGGGTACACAATCCTACATACTGGGAGGGTAACTGCTCCTGGGTTACAGATCAATGTACTGGGGTGGTGTACACAGTCCTACATGCTGCGAGGGTAACTGCTCCTGGGTTACAGATCAATGCACTGGGTGGTGTACACAGTCCTACATGCTGGAGGGTAACTGCTCCTGGGTTAGAGATCAATGCACTGGGGTGGGATACACAGTCCTACATGCTGGGAGGGTAACTGCTCCTGGGTTGCAGATCAATGCACTGGGGTGATGTACACAGTCCTACATGCTGGGAGGGTAACTGCTCCTGGGTTACAGATCAATGTACTGGGGTGGTGTACACAGTCCTACATGCTGGGAGGGTAACTGCTCCTGGGTTACAGATCAATGCACTGGGGTGATGTACACAGTCCTACATGCTGGGAGGGTAACTGCTCCTGGGATACAGATCAATGTACTGGGGTGGGGTACACAGTCCTACATGCTGGGAGGGTAACTGCTCCTGGGTTACAGATCAATGCACGGGTGATCACTGCACAGTTCCCTGTGCTGGTCACTCATTCTGGTTGAGGTTTATAGATAATACAATGATGTGGTCTGTGCAGCTCCTTATGCTGGATGGATATTTGTTTCAGGTTCACACATTAGTGCCCTGCTGTGGTCTACACAGCTCCCTGTGCTGGACAGATATCTAGTCCGGGTTTATAGATCAATGCACTGCAGTGGTCTGCACAGTGCTCCACTCTGTACAGATATCTAGTCCGGGTTTATAGATCAATGCACTGCTGTGGTCTGCGCAGTGTTCCACTCTGGACAGATTGCTGGATTGTATTGACCAGTGGAATGGATGAATCTGTCCAGATTGCTGGGTTGTACTGAGCAGGACACTGGCTTGTTCTGTACAGTGTTCCACAGTGAACAGATATCTCCTCTGGGTATATGGTGTCTGGGCTGGTTCTGGGAGGTGGATTGAGAATGTGGTATATCTAACCATTTCAGCTGATCTGGCAATGCCTTTAGTTCCCATTCCTGTGATTGGACGCTCCGTCTCACACCCCATTAATGTCACAGTGTGTCCAGGCACCGTACATCGTGTTGGTGGGGTGGGGAGGGGGGAAAGGTCATGGACAGGTCAAGGGGTTCCCCGGAACGTCCTGTCCTCAACATTCTATAACTGACATTCCCCGGAACGTTCTGTCCCTGACATTCTATAACTGTCATTCCCCGGAACGTTCTGTCCCTGACATTGTTTGTGAACGGCCGGACGTCAGTGAATTGAACAAACGATAAGATCCCGAGGGAAGAGATCCCGTTCCAGGGAGAAGGAGACACTGTTCCGAAGGCCCCTCAGGCAGTTAAAGGGGTGAATACGTTTTCCCTGCGTTTACATTTCTCCACGACACAGGATCGACCACAATTTAGACCAAAATACAGGAATTCCCAAACTCCGTTTGTCTTCAGGAAACTGGGAGAGAATCCTTCAGGACAGCAACGTTCCCACCCTCCGCATTAGGAACTGGGAAGGAGTGACCTGTGTCTGCTCTCGAGTGATCGAGTGTGTGGGAATGTTCTAGAAACCATCTGTCCTGATGGATGTGTCTCTGTGTGTTTGGGGAGGGAGGGTTTCTTGTAATTTATGTTACATTTCTGTCAGTAATTCCGACCTTCCCATTTGTTATTCCAGCTCCAATTATTTTAATAAATCCCTGAATCCAGGGACACATTTGAAAATCTCACTGTGTCCCCGATCAAACGGGTCCCTTTGCCTCCAGGCTGATGGATAATGGGTTTGTTTTCCTTCCTTACAGTTAACGTAGTGACCATCTACGTCCTGCTTTATAAAGATTGTGGATTGTCTCCATGTGTCAGACGTTACCTGGGGGCCATGTCAGCGGCGGATCTCCTGGTCATTATCCTCGACCTGATCCTGAGACACATTCCCATTGTTTATCGGGAACAGTTTTATTTCCTGTACTCCGTCCCCGTGTGTAATATCCACGCCGTCCTGCTTTATGCAGCCACTGACTGCTCCGTCTGGTTCACCGTCACTTTCACCTTTGATCGGTTTGTGGCCATTTGTTGCCAGAAGCTGAAAAGTAAATATTGCAGTGAGAAAACGGCGGCTGTGGTTCTGGGAGCAGTGACTGTGCTGAGCTGTTTAAAGAACATTTCCTGGTATTTTATGCTCGAGGCTCGGTATCGGCTGAGGAACCTCCCCTGGTTTTGTGATGTAACACTCGCTGTTCTATTCTCCATTGTCTGGGTCACAATCGAGTTCCTCCACCACATTCTAACCCCGTGTGTCCCATTTCTCCTGGTTCTGCTGCTCAATGTTCTCACCGTCAGACACATTATCGTGACCAGCAGAGCCCGCAGGAGACTCCGCGCTCACACCAATGGGGACGCTCAGTCTGACACTGAAATGAGAAACCGAAAAAAATCCATCATTTTACTGTTTGTGATCTCGGCCAATTTCATCCTGTTATGGTCAATGATAATGCTGTATTCTTTATGGAGCCGGATGTATTGGATTGGGTATCGGTCTGTGAATCTCGATCCCTTTGTGCAGGAATTGGGCTTCATGCTGCAGCTCCTCAGTTGCTGCACAAACACCGCGATTTATGCCGTGACCCAGACTAAGTTCAGGCAGCAGCTGAAGAATGTGCTGAAATATCCCTTCACCCAAATCCATCCATCCATCAAATTCCCTCATTAATCAATCCATCCGGGATTTTCTCATTTCAGTTCAGTGTTTCAGTGATGGAGCAGCCTGTCGCTTTGGTAACAGACTGAGGGTAGCGCTGGTTTGTCCATCCTTATCCCACAGGGGGGTTACAGGGAAACAATTCAATGTTTCTCACAACTCAGGGGCCAGTGAGAAAAGGCACCATCCCACTGACTGTATCCATCACTTCCATTTGTAACCAATAAAAATGTTGATTAAAGCGTGCCGAGCAGCAGAGTGACCAATGTTGTTGTGTGTCTTTGTGTTGGAGAAGCTGAACTGGAGAGAGACAGACTCAGCCCCAAGTCCTGGTCCTCAGGGAAGGGGAGGGTACCGCGCCCTGAGCTCAGGAGCTGGGTTTAACTCCCTCTGACACCCCCCCCCCCACTCCAACCTGGCCTCCCCAATTCCTCACCCCCACTTTTCCTCCTCAATTCTCTCCATCTCTCCCTTCCTGCACAATCTCTCTTTCTCACCACCTCTCCCTTTCACTCTCTCTGGTCCCCTCTCAGAGCCCCCAACCCCAGTTTCTCCACCTGCCTCCACTATTCTTTCTGCCTCACTCTCCCCCTCTCTCTCACACCCCCAACATGAGTTTATCCACCTGCCTCCATTCTTCTCTCTCCCATCACCCTCACTCTCTCTCTCTCTCTCTCCTGCCGTCTCTATCTCCTTCTCACAATTCTGGCTCTACCCCATTTTCCCCACCTCCCACTTCCCACATCTCTCGATCATCTCACACCCACAAGCCCCCCCACCCCCCCAACCCCCACAAGAGAACTCACCACCAACCTGCAGTCTCTGGGTCAGAGGGAGAGGGAAGGACCAGGGAGACAGAGTGTGTCAGAGAGAGAGAGTAAGGGCGGGACAGAAGGGAGAGAGATTCGGTTAGAGAGAAACGGAGGGTGGTGGGAAAAGAGAGACCAAGATAGGGAGATCGAGAGTGAGAGAAGATGGAGAGAGAGCGAAGGAGCAGGGAAAGACAGAGAGAGAGGGAAGGGAGAAATAAGGTGAGGGAGGGAGGGAGAGAGAGAGAAATAGGGGAGGACATAATGAGAGAGGGGTCAGAGAGAGGGGGGGCAGAGAGAGAGGGTGACAGAGAGAGAGGGAGACAGAGAGAGAGGGGGGGCAGAGAGAGAGGGAGACAGAGAGAGAGGGGGGCAGAGAGAGAGGGGAACAGAGAGAGAGGGGGACAGAGAGAGTGGGGGACAGAGAGGGGGACAGAGAGAGAGGGGGACAGAGAGAGAAGGGGACAGAGAGAGAGGGAGACAGAGAGAGAGGGGCAGAGAGAGAGTGGAACAGAGAGAGAGGGGACAGAGAGAGAGGGGGACAGAGAGGGGGACAGAGAGAGAGGGGGACAGAGAGAGAAGGGGACAGAGAGAGAGGACAGAGAGAGGGGGACAGAGAGAGGGGGCAGAGAGAGGTGGGCAGAGAGAGAGGGGGACAGAGAGAGAGGACAGAGAGAGGGGGACAGAGAGAGAGGGGGACAGAGAGAGAAGGGGACAGAGAGAGGGGACAGAGAGAGGGGGACAGAGAGAGGGGGCAGAGAGAGGGGGGGCAGAGAGAGAGGGGGCAGAGAGAGGGGCACAGAGAGAGAGGGGGCAGAGAGAGAAGGGGACAGAGAGAGAGGGGGACAGAGAGAGGGGGACAGAGAGAGAGTGGACAGAGAGAGAGGGGGGCAGAGAGAGAGGGGGCAGAGAGAGAGAGAGAGAAGGGGACAGAGAGAGGGGGACAGAGAGAGAGGGGGGCAGAGAGAGAGGGGGCAGAGAGAGGGGGCAGAGAGAGTGGGAGACAGAGAGAGGAGGGACAGAGAGAGGAGGGACAGAGAGAGAGGGGGGACAGAGAGAGAGGGGGGCAGAGAGAGAAGGGGACAAAGAGAGAGGGGAACAGAGAGAGGGGACAGAGAGAGAGGGGACAGAG